>NC_072732.1:105680648-106395426 GCF_026930045.1 Uloborus diversus
CTGCAGAATTTTTTCAAAGTGTTCATTACGTATTACTATTGTATCTTTATTTACGCATTATTATGTCTATTGTTTGCTTATTATCACCCTAATATTTATTCATTCACATTTATATTCGAATATTGCATTTCCTCTTGTAATAGATGGTACGAATTATGTGCTTTAAATGAATGAGAAGATTATGTAATTCAATTACAAACTGCAATATAAATCATATGTTATTGGAGTCTGCCTGAAGACTACCTCTGTCAGATTAGAAATATTAGTTCGTGAGCGGTGGGGGAGGGTTTATTATTATTATTGTATCTGAGCATAGGATGCATGACCGTGCTGATTGTTTGCTTATTAGCTACCTAATATTCATTCCTTCACGTTAATATTTAAAAATCGCATCTCTGTTTGCAATAATTAGACTAGAATGTACGAATTATATCGCTCAAATGAATGTATATATTGTGTAATCCAGTTACAAATAGCAATATATCATCTATTATTGGAGTCTGATGAAGACTACCTCTGTCAGATCAGAAATGTTAGTTCGTGAGCAGTGGGGAAGGGTTTTTTTTTATTATTATTGCATCGTCGTATGTGCTTTAAATGAATGTGTATATATGTATTTCAGTTTCATAATACATCGTTTGTTTTTGGAGTCTAGTGGAAACTAATCTGTTAGCCAGAATTGCTACTCTGTGTCCAGCGGGGGGGGGGGGGGAGCAAAAACCTCAAACTACTCTAACTGTCAATAAACTCTCTGAAACTAAATTTTCTATTCAAGTTCTAATAGTTATGACGCCTTGCTTTCGGTGTGAAAGCTTTTTTTTCTTTCGGAGTGGAGGAAAACTGCCTATTTTTAAAGAGCTGTAGCAAGCTTGTTATTTGTGCTACAAAAAAGTTGTAAATGCAAAAGTTGTAGGAAATTTTATGTTCTTTAAACTTTACATTTAAAACTTTTTTCTAAGTTGAACCATTTCGGAGATATTTTGGAAAAAACAAAAAAAGTCATAAATTTTTGTGGTTATTCGGCCCCCAAAAGTTCTCCCGGGGTCTTTCGTGTTGGATAACTTGGTTTTTCCATGTCGGCACCAATATGTACAAATTAAAAAAATAAAATCTTTGACCCCATTTTTTGCAAGGTAAAATGTATCTATTGACTGGACTATAAAGAAACATAGCAGAGAGCTTTTTTTCTTTTGTGTGTGTGTACTATATATTTAAATAATAAAGCGCACGGCTTTTTTAGTGATCTTTGTTTTTTTTAGTTCATATTTTGAAAAATTCTTCAAATTTTTATGTGCTAAACTCGTGCTTTCGATTCTAAATGGATATTCGTTCGTTCTTTGTACTTATTGCTATTTCACTTTTACGGGTAAGGAAGAAGCTCGATTTTTAATCATGTCAAAGCGGTGTGTATTGAGTTCTTTCAGTTAAAACAGAAAACGGAAGAAAGTTGCGATTGTTTCTTACAATGGGGTGGTTTCCTTCAGTCAAAAGTAGTACTTTTAGTCACTAAAATTGATAGAATAAGCAGAAAAAAATAATAATAATAACTTGGACCCAGAAATAATTTCATTTTCCCAACGGTTACTTTTTCATTAATTTTTTAAAATGTCAGATTTTTCAAACAAGGCGTGGTCTTAATGACGTCACAAATGATGCACTTTGCCGCATCTTTCACCACGTTTCCACATTATGATAATCAAGAAGCGAATTAAAATTGCACTCTACGCTTACGATCAACCATGTTGTTGCCAATACACGTGAGTAAAGATGCGAATTAAATATTTAGCTCTGTGAGGAGGGGCAACACTAAATGACATTTCATCATTTGTGATGTCATCCGGCAGAAGTATAAACAATGAAAGCGCACCGATTTAAGTAATTTTTTTAAAACATTAAACTTAAACGAATTATTTATAAAATGGTCAGATCTTATGTTTTTAAGCATGCAGAAAAAAATACTTTCAAAAACTTGGAAACGACCGCATTATTACTGACCCAGGCAACGCCGGGTATTTTTGCTAGTATTTAAAAAAAAGGTAATTAAATCTATATCTGTAGAATTGAATTCATAACTACATGAGTGCTATCTCGTAATTCCACAACGCTGTCAACTTTGGACAAGATTTCAGGCAAAATTCAACTATCCTCTGTGAACGGAGTTTGACTCTTGCTCCTAGGAGGGCTATAAGTCCGATTCAAAGAAAAAAAAAAGTACTGAAACTAATAGATGAAAAGAACAATATTGCGTACAGCAAGAGGAAGGACAGAAGAGAGAGAGAGAGAGAGAGAAGGGGGGGGGGGAGGGATTCTTCTTAGGAGAAATTTTCAAAATTCGTTTTCAATTAACAACCACTCATTGGGAAAATTGCATTATCTGGAATCGAAATATTTCATAAATAATTTTCAGCATGATCCCACTGCTGCCTCACATTTTTAATACGTGTAGACCACATTATTAAGCAAAAAAGATATTTTTTCAGATTTTTAAAAAATCTACAAAATTACATACTACTTAAAATATTCAAGGTCAAATAATGATTGGCATAACCTTGAAATATTAATGTGACATAACCTTGTCACATTACATATCATGTGAAAGCCTATTAAAAGAGCTTGAAAATGACATCAAGTACCACACTCCAGCTCCTACAAGAGCTGAGAAAAAATAATTTTTGTAACTACCGAAGTATCACTTTTTGCCATTTTTCGAGTATTTTGCATTGTCTCACAAATGATCAAAAGAATCTAAAAAACTATTTTTTTCTATCATCAAACACAACCTGTAAATTTTGTAGAAGTCGATGATGGGTGTCAATTTCACAGGCTCGTTGATTTGGCGTGGAATGACCCATATGTAGAAAGAGGGCTTCAAACCTCATTCGTTTTTTTTTCTTCGAGGGAGCTAATAAGTTTTTGACAGGACTTAGCCCCTTAAACCTCTGGAACTCCGCCTTTGATTGATGTTTTTATTTACAAGAGACAGCAGAGTCCTTGTGAGTGCAATTTTGTAATAGTTTGATTTGTGAAAATCCTTCATTGTTGTTTAATCAACCTGACTGGATTTAAATATTTTTCTTAGCTGATTTAATATCCAAGTCTAAGTTTGAAACAATCATTACCAATGTAAATGAAATTTGTTTTGGGAAATTAATCTTGATAATGAAGCGTTTAATCAGTCACAGATTAAATTTGAGTAGAATAGACCGGGGGATTGGCGCCACCAGGGGAAATGTCACCACCCCTGATATTTGAGTCAAGGAAACCGGATAGCCGTCTTGACAGCTCCTGACCTGTAGCAAAAGATGCTCGTTGTTGTTGTTGTTGTTTTTTTTTTTTTTTTTTTTTTTTTTTTTTTTTTTTATAGTGTCGAACGCTGTTTTGAAGAAGTTTGATCTTATTTTTCTAATTTAAATAAGCTAGGGTATGTACCTTTAGATACTACAGTGGCAGCATCTGCTATGAACAACCTCTAACTAGATATTTTAGCCTGTATATTAATCAACAATATTGATCCCTTTGGTTCGTTTTGATGTCTTTAATCTGCATTTCTTCCATTTTGTCGGATCGGGGTTATGACGCCACCTCTCCGGGGGTAATGCCGCCACCCTGGAAGCATATTTCCACTGTATAGGTCAAAAGCAATTTTTTTAAAGGAATGAAAATGCGCTCTTGTAAAATGTGCTTAGTAAATGGAGTTAGTTAACAGAAGTTAGTCTTAACAGAAGAAACTGGCGAAGAAAATAATATTGTAAATGCGAGCAATACGTCTGAAGGTGAGAGTGAGTTACTGGATGTAGCATCTTGCTCATCAAAGCCCGTTCAGGAAGGGCCTCAAAAAAACGTTTCTTCAATCGCTAGAAAAGTTTTCACCCATTCCAAAAGTGGTAGAGGCAAGTTCTTAAAGTAAAGACCACTCGTCAATTCTAACGGGAACGCCAATGAATGCAGTTTTGGAAAAACAGGAGCTAAAAGAAAGGAAAAGACATTGAAAAAGAAACAAGCCGAAAGAAAATCTGCAGCAAAGGTTTAGGGAATGTATATCAAAACTAAATCCAAATGCAAAGAAAGAGAAAGCAGTGACAACACGGCAAAAGAAAATGAATAAATATCAAAAATAACTACATTTGTGATTTTCGTCAATTGTAAGAAAGCAGATGACATCAAAATACTGTTTTTTTCACTCGTATAAACTAACAATATCCTTTCTTTTGTTTTTCAATTCCTATATTGTAATGCTAATTGCATATAGGATTTTCAATAAATTTTCCTTCTTAGTCTTTTAGTCATGTTGGCTAGTGGTCATATTGGCGAAATGTTTAAGTAGCCGCAAATTCGATTTGAATATTTCTACTAGACAATGCCTAAATTTATGTTAAAATAATCGTAAGCTTTGTCATAGAAACTGTCATATCTGGCAACATTGAATAGCACTCAACAGATAAAATGAAGAAGTGAACTGAATGAATCGGCCATGTTGAATCTCAGTTGTGTACTTGTTGCGTGTCTTGTTCCAGGTTTCTTGTTCTTGTTAATGTTTTTATTTTAACTACCTTTGAGAATAAATGTAATGTTATAACCAAGTGTCACCTCTCCATACATACTACAACATTGGCGACGAGAAAATTGGAAAATATTACAATAAGATGCCGAACACTGGTATTGCTCATTTGCAAAGTTTCGTCGAAGGGGACAACTTAGTGGAATACCTCATGAGAGCGGATTTTTTCTTCGAGGCCAACAAAATCACTTCCGATGATGAAAAGCGTGCCCTTTTGTTGACTGCAATTGGAAAGAAGACCTTCTCATTGCTTCGCAACTTACTTCAGCCGAAAGAAATAAAAGATGTGAAATATGCCGACATTGTGAAAGTTTTAACGGATTACTATTCCCCGGCTTCTTCAACCATTATGGAAAGGTTTCGCTTCTACAATCTCAAACAAGGTAATGAAGATATTTCAACATTCATTGTAAAAATAAAGGAACTCGCCAGCAAGTGCAACTTCGGTGCATTTCTAAACGACGCACTTCGAGATAAATTGGTTTGTGGATTACAGTCCGAACAAATTCAAAACAAATTACTCAGTGAAAAAGACGTTGATTTCGCTAAAGCTTCTGAACTGGCTCTTGCTATGGAAACAGCATCTAGAGAGACCAAGTCACTAAAAGAAGAAAATCAAAGCGTCCTCAAAATTAATGAGTATAAGAAAGTAAAACCAAAAGATTCGACACGGAAGAATTTTGGAAAGGCAACATATCCTCATCAAATTACAAAAGTAATAAAATCGTGCAAGCACTGTGCTAAATTTCACAGAGGAGAGTGTAAGTTCAAGAATGCTACGTGTTATCAATGTGGTGTAAAGGGTCACATTAAGCCTGCATGTAAAGCTTCAAATACGAATTTTCTTGAAGGTGCTGCAAATGTAAGTGATAAACCAGAACCTTATTTGAATAACATTTTTTCTAAAAATTCGTGTAACGTAAGTGTGAGTGAACAATCAGAATATTTGAATAACATTGTTATGTCTAAGAATTTGGGTAGCGTTAACCCATACACTACTAATGTTCATATCAATGGGGTGAAAGTGAATATGCAAATTGACACTGGCAGTGAATATTCAATTATTTCGTTAAATAAATTTAAAAAATTGAAATTAAATTACATAGAGTCGAAACCAGCCCCAATATTGAAATCTTACACTAACAATGATTTAAAAATTGTAGGAAATTATGATGTACCCGTAATTTATTTGAATAAGTGTTACAGTTTACCATTAATTGTGGTTGATTGTGATAATGATAATAAGCCTATTTTGTTGGGTAGAAAATGGATCAAAATATTGAAAATTAGGATTGATGATTGTATAAATATGGTGCTTGATAAAAATGTAAATTTTGATAATGTCTCTTCTACTGTTGAGTATTTTAAATATAAATATCCAAATTGTTTTAATCTAAATGATACAACTGGTATTTTGGGTGTACCTATTAATATAGCAATGAAATCGGAAACTATTCCCATTTTTTGCAAAAGTAGACCAGTCCCTTATGCTTTAAGAAATCTTGTTGATAAGGAGTTGGATACTCTTATTAACAATGGTGTTTTGTACCCTGTTGGTCATTCCAAATGGGCAACACCAATAGTTGCTGTTCCCAAACTTGATGGAAATGGCAGGGAAGCTGTTAGAATTTGCGGGGATTTTTCGCTTACTGTCAACAAGTTTTGTGAAACTCAATTTTATCCTCTACCATCTCAGGAAGAAATTATAACTAGTATGGGAAGTGGGAAATATTTTTCTAAAATAGACTTATCAAAAGCTTTCCATCAGATTCAAATTAGCCCTGAATCACAGGAATTGCTGACATTAAATACCCCCAGAGGTTTACTCAGGTATTCTAAACTTCCTTTTGGAATCAAATCAGCTTCTTTTCTTTTCCAACAAAAGATGGATGAAATATTGAAAGATTTTTCGTATACAAATTGTTACATAGATGATTTATTTATAAGGGCAAATACGAAAGAAGAATGTATAAAAAGAACTGAAATTGTTTTGGATAGGCTAAATTCTTACAATGTTAAGATAAATCTTTCTAAATGTGAATTCTTTAAAGACAGTATTCAAGTTCTAGGGCATAAGAAAGATTTCACTGGTGTCCATCCTTTAGATGAAAAGTGTAATGATATATATCAAGCTTCGGTGCCTACAAATTGTATTGAACTGAAAAGCTATCTTGGATTATTAGGGTATTATTCTCATTTTATTCCAAATTTATCTAATACTCTTCGTCCACTTTATAAATTACTGGAAAAAGATGTTAAGTGGAAATTTGATAAAAATTGTGTAAAAGTTTTTGAACATAGCAAAACTTTGTTAAAAAAGCATAATATCATGGTTCATTTTGATATGGCAAAACCAATAGTTTTGCAATGTGATGCATCAGACTATGGCGTGGGGGCTGTCTTGTGCCATGAATTTCCTGGCAGTGAGCTTCGACCAATTTTTTTCGCTTCCAAAACTTTGAGTAAAGCTGAAAGAAATTATGCTCAAGTGCATAAAGAGGCTTTGGCCATAATTTTTGGTATAAAAAAGTTTAATAAATTTTTACAAGGTCAAAAATTCACCATCGAGACAGACTCTAGGCCATTGTTAACATTATTTGGTCATAATAAACCTGTACCAACTATGGTTAACGCGAGAATGCAAAGATGGGCCATTATCCTTTCAAATTATGATTATGTAATAAGGCATAAAAAGGGTACAGAGTTGTTGCTCGCTGATGCACTATCTCGATTACCATGTAAAGATGATGAACCAATTGATGAGTTCACACATTTCATGTTTCTTTTCTGATTTTGAAAATTTAAAGATTGATGATATTCAGAGAGCAACGTCTCTTGATCCTTGTTTATCAAAAGTGTTGAATTACACTAAGTTTGGTTGGCCTACCGATGTTGAAGAAAATCTTAATGAATTCAAAAAGGTAAAGAATGAATTAAGTGTTGAAGGAAATTGTTTACTTCGAGCAAATAGGTTAGTGGTTCCTGAAATATGGCATAAAAAAGTGCTGGAGCTTCTTCACAATGAACATCCAGGTATTTTTAGAATGAAGCAGTTGGCTAGAGCTTATTTTTGGTTCCCAAAAATTGATCAGTTCATTGAAAATTTTGTAAATAAATGTATACCTTGCCAACTCACAAGACCTTCAGCTCCAAAAGTAAAATCAAATTTTTGG
The DNA here is from genome assembly GCF_026930045.1 of Uloborus diversus. NCBI lineage: Eukaryota > Metazoa > Arthropoda > Arachnida > Araneae > Uloboridae > Uloborus > Uloborus diversus. Next base: position 105,688,380 of record NC_072732.1, read on the forward strand.
CCTTTAACTGGCAAGCCTTTTGAAAGAATACACATAGACTTTGCGGAATTTGAGGGTAAAAATCTTTTAATTGTTAAAGATTCCTATTCGAAATGGATCGACGTATCTGTAGTAAATAGCATTGATTCAAAGTCGACAATAACTCAATTACGAAAATTATTTGCTTGTTTTGGCTTACCAAGTGATGAAGTATCTGATAATGCTCAGCAATTTAAATCTGACTCAATTTTAAAGTTTTTTAAATCCAACGGGATTAATCCAGTAAATTCTCCACCATATCATCCAAATTCTAATGATGCAGCGGAAAATTCAGTATCTATTGTTAAAAACATGTTGAAAAGACAAACATTTTCTGATCGTAAATATGATAATTTTCAACATAGATTAGATTCGGCACTTTTTGCTTATAGGAATACTCCTTCATCAGTAACGCTAAAAACTCCTGCAGAGTTGATTTTTGGCTATTTGCCACAAACTGCTATTACGAAGGTTAGAAGTAATCATTTGTTAAAAGAAAAAAAGTATCAGGATTATCAAAAATCTTATTTCAATCGTAACGCTACTAAAAGAAATTTTGAAATAAATGAGAGGGTGTGGGTTAAATCAACTAGAGGTGATGTAATTAAATGGTTCCCTGGTAAAATTACTAAAGTTATAAGCCAGAATACATTTTTAGTTAAAGTTAATAACAAAACACGATATGTTCATTCTGATCATCTTAGAAAGTCTGCAATAGACGAAGAAAAATTTAGTTTTTCAAATTTAACTAATATGAACTGTGATGTTAATGTACCATCCATTAGGAATGCTATTTTACCTGCATTAGATATTGCTAGCAAACCTAACGAAGAAAATGCTAAAAATAATTGTACAAATGAAACATTACCTAATGCAGAACCGTCAATAGTTAAGCCCGAAAATCCTCCGAATGCTGAATCGCAAAAATCACCGATACGTTCTACCAGACCAAAGCGAAACGTAAAACCCATTCAAAGATATGGCATTGATTCATGAATGTATATATTACTTTGTAATAATTTATTTTGTACGTCATTGTGTATTTTCATTTGTTTACGAACTAACAAATAAGGAGGAGAGTGTCATATCTGGCAACATTGAATAGCACTCAACAGATAAAATGAAGAAGTGAACTGAATGAATCGGCCATGTTGAATCTCAGTTGTGTACTTGTTGCGTGTCTTGTTCCAGGTTTCTTGTTCTTGTTAATGTTTTTATTTTAACTACCTTTGAGAATAAATGTAATGTTATAACCAAGTGTCACCTCTCCATACATACTACAACAGAAACTAACTTTGAGAATTTAATCTTTGATTGCGAACCGTTTCATCAGCCAGAATTTTTGATGGTTGATACAGCTAAGTGTATTTGAAAGAAAATCGTAGGCGATATAATGATAATTCGTTTGGATAATTAACTCTTGATTGAAAAGCGTTTAATCAGGTCTAGATTCGACATATTTTTCGTACGATGTTTACCGCAAAACCGTTTCCGCAAACTAAAACTTGGCAAAATCGTTTTGAGGGAAAACACTGTATAATGAAAACCATGACTTAGAAGCAGAATGATAAATACTTCTGCTCCTCGTGTCAATAGGTAATTTGTTATCCATGAACCAATACTTTTCTTCCTGTCTGCCTTATTTAGGCCAGTGATGCAAAAGTTCTTTTGGGGCGGCAATAAAAAGGTGAACCACTGAATCTTCCGGGCTCTTTCTTGTTGAAGTATATTGGATAGTTGCATAAAAAGCGACACAATAACGTTTTCTTCAAACAAAAGGTTTCTATAGAGTTTTTAATGAAAAGTATCAATTATATACCCTTGAGTTTTTTTGGAAGGGACGCAATGAATGAAAAAATTAAAGCACTAATAATAATAAAAAATAAATGCAAGGACACCATGGCTGTTGTATTTTTATTCTTTGAAACTATACAGGGATACCACAAATGATTCATTATTTTTCGAAATGCTATACGTATTGCAATAATAAATACGTAAAAATAACCACAAATAGTTCAAGTTTCTTGTATATTCTATGAATGTTCGATATAGGGTTTCCAATCCCGAAATCCCGACCCCGAATCCCGCAGGATATTTAGCAGGATTGATAACGCGGGATTTTGCTCTCAATTCTGCGGGATTCCCAATCCCGCAATTTTCTTTTCCATTCAAGCGTTTTCCAGCTTTTGCCGCTCAGAAAACGACATTTTTCACAAAAGCATCGTCTGAAGTGTAAATCTTCTTCTTCGTATATCTATTCGCAACTCCAATAAACTATAGGGGGCGCTGCAACCACTGTCTAATGGCGGATGAAAAAGGTAAAACAAACAATTGTCGTAACTTATGACTTGCTTTGACGCTTAGTGAATGGCAGTAATTTTTCATCATGTTTGTGGGAAGCTTTTTTTTTCTGTGCTTCTGAAATTACATTACACCACAAACTGTCTGAAGCCTGTAATTTACCCCAAAGAAAACACGTTGAATGGAATGTTTTACCTTTTTCTTTAGTATTGTTTATCACCGCAAGGTAGCGTATTCAAGCTCTGGAGTTGCGAATCTGCAAGAAGAGCTAGAAAAACTGTGTCTCATATGATCAATGATGGATTTACTATTTAAGAACACAAATGAAAATAGAATATATTTTTCTGAGAATGAATTGGTATTCTCATTCGAGGTTTCAATTTCATACGTTCAGCAATTGAGAAAATGCGTAAAACTGATAAGCATTTTCGAAAACCATCACTAAATTTTAAAATCCATTAAACTACGCTTTAGAAAAAACAGAGAAAGTATTACATGTTCCAAAACTCACTGGAGTAGCCTGAATGCAATGTTGAAGCACTTCTGTAAGCTTTAGTAATACACTCAAAACCTTTAGATTACAAAAGGTGCAGTCCAAAGAAGAAAGCAATGAAAAATCTGACATTATTTATATATTCGGTACGACTTCAAAAGAGGCGACAGAAACTTGTATAAAACACGGGACGACTCGCATGACATTGCAGAAATCTAAGCTGCTCATGTTTTCGAATTCTAAGCTGCTCATGTTTTCGAATTCCTCTTTGAAATTAGAAGTAAAATTAGCGAAGTTATCCAAACACTTTTAATGAGACTGCGATTTGGTGAAATGGTGAAATCAAGTTATTCACCCCTTGCTGTAATAAATCAAATTCACTGATACACTGACCAACGGTAATGAATCAGCAAGGGTATTATCAATGCAAGTTAAATTGGATACAGCAAAGCACGTATCCAACAGACATCGTTTTTGTTCGAAATTTGCAGTTCTTGAGCAAAACCCCGGCATAAAAAAAGAAAATTCTATTTCAGCAGGTGATGACGTTAATGCGGATATTTTTCTAACTGTCCACAATGAGTTAATTTTAGTAAAACCAATTGCAATGAAGACACAGCACCACAGCACGTGTTTTCATCAAGCGTAGGGTCTGGTGGGGTAAAGTGGTCATAAAATCGCAGGTTTTCAACTTAGGTGGATAATTAATACAATAAATTCTTTAAACACTTGAACTTTTTTTATTGTTATTTTACATTGCATTATTAAAGAACACGGTGCATTGAATTTCAGGAAAAAAAAAATTGATTTAAGTAGTTTTATAGCATTTTCTTTTCCCTTTGTATTTATGACTTCTTACCCCATGGGGTGGGGGAAAGTGATCATAGCATGGGGGTAAAGTGGTTATAGTTAAAAATAGATGCAAAACCGTTACAAATAACCCTAATTTTTGTATATTTAGGTTATTTTTATAGTTGCAAGTATATATACGAGTATATGCAGGTATACACGAGTATACTATATGTGTCATGTAGACATGAGTAAACATGTTCATATATGAATAGATAAAAGTATACATCAGATACATGCATGCACGTGCCTACTTAAGTATATACGTGTATACACGAGTATATGAGCATGTATACTTGATTACCTACAGGAGTGAATACGTGGTCTACACTAGTATATACACGTGTCACATGTATACGCGAGTATATACGCGTATAAACGAACATCATATGCGTGTCTGCACGTATCTCGAGTATATACGTGCATACCTGAGTATATACGTCAATAGTCGACGCATATATAAGTGTGCATACATACTTATACGAGTATACACGAGTTAATTCGTGGATACATCCAGTGCGTGTTTGTACGTGTCTACTCACGTGTGTATATATGGAAGCACGAGTATATACGTATGTTTACGTGTAAACACGATTATATACCTGTTAGACGTATATACGTGCATTTACGTGTATACACCAGTACGTGTATCCACGTATATCCACGAGTATATCCGCTAATGTACATTAATGCTTACAGAATGAATCCAAGATCTTGAGCAAAATCTAAGTGGTGTGAAAGGGGAGGATAAGAAGCAAAGAATCATAAGGAAATTGTTTCGCTGACGCGCTACATGCACACAAGGTCAGAAACTGATGTTAGCAAAACAGGTCACAGAATTGTTACACAAAGATGATCTTAGCCGACAATTTAGTTTTTAAGAAATATTTAGAGCAGTTGTTGACAGTTACTGCCTGTAGTAGCTCTAATACACGCATCGCAACAAATGAGCAGCGACTAATGTAAGTTTTTCAAAAGTCTCGTAATTGCAACAGAGTGATTGCGATGCATGTATTAAAACTGCCGGTCGCAAATTTTCCCAATCACTTTAAAACTTTCTTAAAACCTAAAATGTTGTGTAAAACTATCTTTGTGTAATAAATTTGTGACCTGTTTTGCATCCATCAGTTTCTGGCCTTGCGTGCATGTAGCGCGTCAGTGTTGAGTTTGTGTCCATATGTTTCTTATGATTCTTGCTCTTATCCTCCCCTCTAATACCTTTTAATAATTTGCCCAAGAGTTTAGACTCACCCTGTATATCATATGCTTGTATGTAAGTGTCTACTCGAGTACTTACGCGTATATACGTGTCTCCCTGAGTATATAAGTGTTCGTATATATACGAGCAGAAGCGGGTATATACGTGTATAGTCGAATGTATATCTGTATAGATGAAAAATACTTGCAGGTACCCAAATACGTGTCTATTGGTGGATTTATGTGAATGCGTATATATACGTGTCTAGATGAGTATATGCGTATACATACGCATATACTCGTATATTTAACCCTGTTTATTTTAAAAACAATACATATTAAGTGAAATTAATATTTAATTTATATCTGCCTTATACTTAAAGATTAAGTGACTTAAGAAGAACAATATTCGTTAAGCCTAATATTATGACCACTTTACCCCATCTTACTTAAATTGTTCTAAAAAATTATTCAAAATAGATTCAGCTAACTGCTAATGAGTAAGAGTTCTTGAGACATGTAGGAAGCTTCCTGTGCAATCAATCTGTTCATAATTCTAACAAACAAAATTTCTCATGGAAGTTAAAAAAGGTGTTTAGATTTTAAAAAATTTCATATTTACACAAAATATTTCTTTTTAATAAATAAAATTTTGCCATTTGTAAAATTTTATATTAAAAATGTAGTTTCTAAATGCACTACTCTAAAATAAAATTTTCACATTCATTCGAACATTAATTTCCAAGCTATAGCCATTTATTTGAATTATGACCACTTTACCCCATTGACCACTTTACTCCACCAGACCCTAATACTTTTAGAGCAAAAATCCTTTACCATCCCATATGAGCGGCACACGTTTGCTTACCAAACGATAATGGGGTCGTTTCCAAAATTTTAAAAGTATCTTTTTCTGAAAGAGCATGCTTAAAAACATAGGATCTGACCATTTTTTAAATAATTTGTTTGAGTTTAATATTAAAAAAAATTACTTAAATCGGCGCGTTTTCAATGTTTATGCTTCTGTCCGATGACATCACAAATGATGAAATGCCATTCTGTGTTGCCATTCACAGAGCAAAATATTTAATTCGCATCTTTACTCACGTGTATTGGCAACGATATGGTTGATAGTAAGCGTAGAGCGCAATTTTAACTCGCTTCTTGATTATCATAACGTGGAATCGCGGTAGAAAGATGCGGCAAATCAAGACCACGCCTTGTTTCAAAAATCGGACGTTTTAAAAAACTAGTTAAAAAATAACTGTTGGAAAAATGAAAGTATTTTCTGGGTCCATGTTATTCTTTTTGCTTATTCTATCAATTTCAGTGACAAAAAGTACTACTTTTGACTGAAGGAAACAACCCCACTGCTAATTAAGATCTGACTTTGTAATGCTTTACAATTGCTGTACGGATTTCAAGAAGATTATTAATTCAAGTAATAAAAGCAGTCCTTCCTAAAAAGCAATTTTTTTCTCTTAGACATCAAAATTTTATTTTTAGAAGACTAAAGTCAATCCCGTGGGATCCCGGGATCCCGCGGGATGAGCTCCTTACAATCCCGAGATCCCGCGGGGCTGAATTCGACGCGGGATTGGAAACCCTAGTTCGATATGCTATCCCTTGGTCATTCCATACATGTCCGGGTTTTAGACTGACTACTACCACACATTTTGTCGCGTTGCCCTGATAATGGTCATCATTGCTGTATGTGAATACGATCCTTGAGCTCTCATGTTTTTGTTACAGTGGGGGGGGGGGGGCGACATGAAAAAGCTGTTTTGTGTGCTCATAATGCGTTGCAATAACAGATTACCATCGCACTAATTCTCGCACAAAAACTCGTTTATTACTTTGTCGCCATTTTACGAAATACTATTTGTGTTGAAAATGGCCTCAAACCAAAATCCCAAAACTTCTTGGGTTCGAGGTCATTTTCATATGCTTCTCATCGGGCAGCGATTGGGGTTTATAGGGAGGGGGGAGGAGGACAAAAAAAGGGGGACAACTAAAAGCCATGGGACTTTTAGGGATAGCAAAAAAGAAAAAAAGAGGATAAAATTTTGTTAGGGCTGGTTTTGAGGGCAAATAAGAGAAAGTTGATGAAAATCTAACAACTTAACTCACCTTGTTCTTGAGATTTTGATGAATTATATTTTATGTACACAATAGCTTTCCCCAAACAAACACTTAGAATTAGACTTATATTATTTAGCCCAAGTATTTTAAGATGTCACAAACACTTAGTAATAATTTAGATAAACAAGTATGGCTCTTTTAAGTAAAACAATTGATTTACTAATATTCAAGCCATGAATGCATAAACTAAAAGTTACTGCTTGAGCTAAATAATGCTTCGTAAACAGATATACACCGTAAAACAAATCATAATGCTCTGAAAAATTTGACATTTCTGCTTTTTTATAATGTCTAGTTTTGATTTCTAAATTTGAAAAAAAAAAAAAAAAAAATCAACCATAAAAGGTGAGGTCGGCGGTTTTCCCCCTTGCCCCCTCCCCCACCCCTGAATCGCCGCTATTGCTTCTCATCGTTGGAGGCCCTAAGCCAAAGATCTATTCGGGGCCTTCTGTAGTCTGCAGTTATGCTACGGTACTCAATCAATCTTTCAAAATATTTAGTAGAGGGCAAATCATCTCGCACTTGAAGTAAACAGAAGAAAAACGAAATAAATAAAGTATAAAACCTTCATTTTCTTTCTGTTTCTTAAATAATAGGCTAAAACTTAAACAAGTTCAGGCCCCTAAAAGTCCTTAGGCCACGGGCTAATTGACCTATTCGGTAATAAAGCTCTGCTGCTGGCCCGTGAATTGAAATACAGGTATGAACAAACAATGTTTAATTTAGGAAAATCTTGGCTTATTATCCTGAAAAGTTCTTGCAGTTCACACAAACAATGTGGCTGATATTTGTTTTTGCCCTAGATAAAAGCAAACTTTTTTAAAAACTGTTTTAAAACACACAAGTATGATGATCTAACTATAAATCAAATTTCTAAGCTTTCAAAAGCACAGGTCAAAGGTTTTCAATAAAATAGTATAATTTCAAGATTTAAAAAAGGCAGAAAAAAAAATCCCAGTTTATTGTACAATCAATTCTTAAAACTATTTTAGAAAAATAAAATTTTAGTCGATAAAGTTTACGAACTTTTCTCTGAAAACAGAATAATGCTTCTGTAACCAGCGTGAAGCATAAAAAAGCATTAAGTTCTCTACCTGGCATGAAGCCAGATGACTTCGAAGAACTACGTTTCATCTCCAAATCTTCAATAAAATAATTCATCATTTTTTAAAAAGATTTTCAAATCAAATTTGTTCATGGTGTTTCCAATTTATGAGGAGATAAGTAATTTAGAAATTATTTTAAGCAGTTTTACAAAGTCCTTCAGTAAGATGAATGACCATGTTGATTATTATGAACAATTTATTCTAAATAAACATCACGAAGCTTTCATAAGAAAAGTTAAGTTTAAGAAAATTAACTTTAACTATCAATATTGATAAAAAGCGAGGAAAATTTTAAAAATCGATCAAAAATTTCAATCATTTCAGCATTTGGAACGCAAAATTGATGAGACTCTCATAATGAAGTAAAAGTTATTCGGAAAGTATTTTCCTTAAAGCATTCAACTCCTTTTGAATTCAGTTAATATTGAAGATGATTTGTATAATATGAGAATATGTGATTTATCGTATTAAATGAATTAAGTGATCTTAACTAAAAATTTAATTTGCAGGCTCTAGGATTTTACATTTTTTTTTTTAACTTTATTCATTTGTTTTTACACGACCATTTTCCTTCTTCACTTTATAATTGCTTGTATCGTCAATAGATTCGAAATCTCTATTCTAATCTGAATTCGTGCCCTAATTGCAACAGTTAATTAAAAGAATATTTAATAGCGAACACTTATAGCAGTACAGTAGAACTCCGAAAAATCGGCACTTGATAGTCCGACCAAATTCGAAAAACTCGGCCTTATTTTAGTAGTATCAAAAAATCCTGCCAGAGAAACCAGCTTCAAGCGCATTCTCGATAATCTAGCCTTTCCACAAACTCGCCCACTTTTCGGTTGACATTAGGTTGAGTTTTCGGAACTCAACTGTATTATAGTCCGACCGCGAAAAGTTGAGCCTTTTCTCCGCCTCGTTTCAGAATTGTTCATTTTCGAGAAGGGGTGACATGGAGAGAAAAGTTGGAACAGAATTTGCAAGTGCGTTATTGGTTCTATAGATTGAATACGTCACCTTGGAATTTGAGAAAATAGTCAAAGAGGTAAAACATTTTAATTTTGTGCGGTCAAGGCAGATGTCTCATTGGACAGATCACGTCCTATGTAAGTGGGTGGGTCTTGGTTTTACTTCTTTCAGCAGCCATTGTTCAGAGATAACAACGCCCTCGATAATTAATTTCAATTGAAAATTGGCTCGAGTAGGGTTGCAATAAAGAATGCAAGGCTTGTCATTTTTACTTTTTCGTCAACTCAACGCAGTTATTGCCGCAACTTAAATCTTTCAGGTCTAAATAATTCCATAAAGAAAATATGCTAGGAGTAATTTTTTTTTCCATATCACCAAAATGTTCCTAAACTCCAAAATATGGCCCACGTCCTTTCTTTCTTCGCTACCTATTTTTAGGAATGGACCCGTTTTTTCAAATGATTGACAGTGGTCATTTGTTCGCGGTCGGACTGTACTTAAGACCTTAAAAATATATGGTGTTGTTGAAAAATGTAAAGAGCGATTTCTTTCACCTTTAAAACTTCCTTATCTTCTTACATACATTTCGTTTTTGAGGGAAAAAAAAAAGCACAACTAGTAGATTTTATTTCTAAAAAAAAGTAAATTTTTCCTTTTTTTAAAAAAAAGGAGAATTAACTTATGACATTTGAAAACTCTCGCAGTTTAAAATAATAATAATAATGGGGGTCATATCCAAAATTTTAAAAGTAGTTTTTTTTTCTGAAAGAGCATGCTTAAAAACATAGGATCTGTCCATTTTTTAAGTAGTTTGCTTAAGTTTAATATTATATATATATATATATATATATATAAAAATTAAATTGGGGCGATTTTATTGTTTACGCTTCCACCGATGACATCACAAATGATGAAATGTCATTTTCACAGAGCAAAATATTTAATTCGCATCTTTACTCACGTGTACTGGCAACGATATGGTTGGAGCGCAATTTTAATTCGCTTCTTGATTATCATAACATGGAAATGCGGTAGAAAGATGCGCCAAAGAGCATTATTGGTGACGTCATCAAGACCATGTCTTGTTTAAAAAATCGGAAATTTTAAAAAATTAATTAAAAAATAACTGTTGGGAAAATGAACGTATTTTCTGGGTCTATGTTTTTTTTTTCTTTTATTCTATCAATTTCAGTGACGAGAAGTACTACTTTTGGTTGAAGGAAACAACCCCATTATTATTTAATCATCTGAAACCTTCTGCCCATTGGTATGAGAGGATGTAACATATTTGAAATTTTTCTGCTGTTATTCGCATGTTATTTATTTATTTAGAAGCTAAACAACTTTACATACATGAGGACTGAGTGCCAAGCACTTTGACTCCGGACTCACAGGAAAGATTTACACGAGAAACGAGAAATAAATAACACTCAGGGCACCGGCGGGAATCGAACCCACGACCTCCGGCTTAGAAAACGTAGCTTCTGCCACGCAGCCTCGGAGCTCCCATTTGCATGTTTACGTGTGCAAATGCAAATGATTCAGAATTAGAAGATTTATTCATCGACTAGTGGCACCCGCACGGCTTTGCCCGTAGTAGAAAATATAAAGGTCATTTTGTTCGCCTGTATATTAAAAAATAATGGATGATGAAGTTCTCGCCAATTGGCTATGTTAAATGGATCTCCCATGTTACGGATCCACGTTATGATGATTTCGTAATTTACTATTCCACGTTGCGATAATTTGCTCGGAAATTTTTTTCTTAAAATTGGTATAGAAAAAGAACAAAATCGAATTTTCGAAAAATCGCTTCGAGGTGCACACCCCCATGCTACAAACTAACTTTGTGCCAAATTTCATGAAAATCGGCCGAACGGTCTAGGCGCTATGCGCGTCACAGAGATCCTGACAGACTTTCAGCTTTATTATTAGTAAAGATGTAAGACAAACGAACTACGATGATAGAATTAGTTCGTAATTGAGTAGCACATAAAAACCGATGCATCGATACATCGAACAAAAAGTTCTAATGATCCGTGTTGGTAATTATTCGTGTAGATCATGATGGAAATATTAAAATACATTCCTAAAATTACTTTCTTCAGTAATCTTAACAAAAACTCTTCTTATTTTCCGCTTTCATACTTCTGATTAAAGTTGCAATATTTTAGCATCCGTACAGAATCAGATGTTTTTTTTTTTTTGGTTAATTATTAAGCTTTGTTGGAAGGCCTGAAAATTTTTTTTGTTCTTTTTTTAATTAAAATTTTTTTTTTTTGAAATGTTTAAATGAAACTGTATGATCATTCTGCATACAATAAAGAAAATGTGCGAATAAAAGTTATATATAAAGAAAAGGAAAACACGATACATGCATTTATTATTTTTATCTTTAAACTGAACAGTTAGAATCCATGAAGGTTTACCGAATGTATAAATTGCTTATTGAATAACGTTTGAACAACGTTTATTTTTTGAAGCGTAAGAGTGAAAAGAATAGAAATATCTTAGATTAGTTTTTTAAAAAAATATTTTAATTAATTTATCGCAGATCATACAGTTTTCATTCCCAATCCTTATCTTTACTAATAATAAAGCTGAAGGTCTGTCTCTGGATTTCGGATCTCTGGATGTCTGTTACGCGCATAGCGCCTAAACCGTTTGACCTATTTGCATGAAATTTGACATAGAATTAGTTCGTTGCATAGGGGTGAGCACCTCGAAGCGATTTTTCGAAAATTCGATTTTGTTCATTTTCTACTCCAATTTTAAGAACATTCTTCCGAGCAAATTATCATAACATAAACGAGTAACTTTCCATAACGTGGACGAGCAAATTACCAGAATGTGGATGAGCAAATTACCTTAACGTGGGTGAGCAAATAAACACAGCAAATTGGCGAGAAATTCGCCAACCATTATTTGTAAATATACAGGCAAACCAAATGACCTTTTAATTTTCAACTACGGGTAAAGCCGCGCGGTTACCACTAGTTTTACAATAAAATAAATTCAAATCACCTTAATCATATCAGTTCTTTGAAAATTGCAGTTAAAATTTTACGTTAATAGAAATGTCTCGCAAAAATGCAATTTCATTTTCTATGTTTGTTTAAATTTCTATTCTCAGCGAGAATGAGAAATAAATTAAAAAAAAAAAAAAAAAAAAGTGAAAATCTGGTGGTGAAAAAATTGAACATAGCACAGTGGTTTTGTTTTGAGAAAAGAAATAAAAGCTATCCTCGTTTTGGAACTTTTCTTTATATTATCTCATTTCGTATCTCAAAAAGTGCGCCATGAGTTTGAAAGGTTGACAGGGTGAGGATAAAAACTGAAACAGATGAAACACCTCGTTTTTTTTCAATCTTTTTTTAAAAATTTATTAAAGCGTCCTAAAAAGTTTTCTTACGTATTTTGGACGAGTTTAAATTTAAATATAAATACTTTGAAACCTTCTGAATATTTATTTTTAAATGCACTATTATACCTTGCATATATCCATGTGGAAAAATTGAAAGGAATTTAGAATGGGATTTCGTTATGATTTTTTTTCCTTTTAAATAGTGCTACCATTTAAGTCGTACAAAACGACGTGTAGTAAATGTATACTTTTATTTTTTAACTTTGCTGTTAAAAAAGTGTCAGTTGGAGTTGTACGTAAATAGTAATCACTAAACAAAGAAAACTATAGGCAGTCATTTTGTGCAGTAGCTTTTTTTTAATAAGAAATTTCCAATAAAAAATATGCATAAAGTTTAAACATAAGCAAAATTGACTTAGTTACTATTCAAAAACTAGAAAATCGCACGTCAAGGTATGACGGGTGAAATTTGCTTCTACATTTGAACGAAGCCATTGCCTGTTTAGTGATAATTTGATGGTTGAAATTTTAACCCAAACTCCAGTGGATTATCCCTAGACTCTAGTTGATAACGTAAAACAGTTAAGTTACCGGATCCAGTTCAGCCCTGTCAAAATATAGTTTTCCCTGCATGTGAAACATTGCAAAGAAATATTATCAAATTATCATGACGTGGCGCGAGTTTCATTGTTGATGACGTCAGGAGCGTTACACGATCATTCGCTTTTATACATATGATGATTAAAAACTTCACATTTTTATGAAACACATATATAAAGTATTTTATGCTATGAACTTTGATCCAAGTGCTGTAAATTTACCCTTATTCAAACACTCAATAACCTTCCAGCGTGACACGTATCTGAGAGTCATCATTGAAATTTTTCTAACGTCAGTAGCAGTCTGCTTCTTGTATCTGAGAGATACGTGCGACTGTTTAAGTTTTTGTTGCATTCGATTTTTATTCGTTTTACTATTTTAGGCTCAAATATTTTACGCTTTTTGGGAACTGCCACTATATAAATGCGTTTAAACGGTGTTTTTACTGTATTAAAAGTTTCCTATAAAACATAGAAAATCGATTGTAATAAGAATTTACTTAAACAGTCGCGTGTATCTCTCAGATTTCTCTGTTAATATTCAAACACTAAGCTCCAACTTAACATAAAAATTACTTCAAATTATAATCCAAAATGACAAACGCTCTAGACTCATGAATTTCAGCTGCGAGTTACGCCAAATGTGTCTCTAAGAAATATACGCGATCTTTACAGTTTTGAATAAGATTATAAGTTTTGAATAAGCAGATATTTTAGTTCTACACATTACGCGCACATTACGGATTAAACGCCGTCTGATGCTGTAAAATAAAACTTGCTAACGAAGTTTATTTTTCCCCCCTAAATGTTTCATACGATCCTGCAGCAACTGTTGCTGCTTGAACTTATTAACAATTGATATTATTGTTATTATTTCTGCAGCGTGTTCTACACGTTTCGAAAGTGATATCATCAATTACAACTGCAACGGAAAAGAAATGGAGTTATTTCCTGTAGTTGCGAACTGATATCATCTGGCATTTTAATAATTCTGTCTTACCGCAATGTTGGTTGATATTGATAGAGAGCGACCTCGAAACTTTTTCTGCACAGAGAAGTTTTAAATAGAAAGATTATTTGATTCATCTCATTTCACCTAATATAATTGCTGTGGCAACGTTACTTCCACCATGTGTGGTTTGCTTAGGGTTCGGTAAGGTACCAAATGGTCCCCAGTGGGGGAAAAGGTTGAGAACCACTGATCTACGCAATACTGAAAGGGAAGGATAAAAAAAAAACAAAAAAACATTCAAATGGGGTTGTTTCCTTTAGTCAAAAGTAGTACTTTTAGTCACTGATATTGATAAAATAAGAAAAAAAAAAAAAAAAAAAACATGGACCCAAAAAATACTTTCATTTTCCCAACAGTTATTTTTTAATTAATTTTTTTAAAATGTCCTATTTTTCAAACAATTTGTGGTTTTGATGACTCACAAATGATGCTCTTTGGCGCATCTTTCTACCACGTTTCCACGTTATGATAATAAAGAAGCGAATTAAAATTGCGCTCTACGCTTGCTATCAACCATATCGTTGCCAATACACGTGAATTTAAGATGCGAATTAAATATTTTGCTCTGTGAATGGCAACACTGAATGGCATTTCATCATTTGTGATGTCATCGGCGGAAGCGTAAACAATGAAAGCGCACCGATTTAAGTAATTTTTTAAAAATATTAAACTTAAACAAATTATTTAAAAAATGGTTAGATCCCATGTTTTTAAGCATGCTCTTTCAGAAAAAAATACTTTTAAAATTTGGGGAAACGACCCTATTGCAACAGTAAAATTTTTCAAGTCAAAAAACTCTACAAGTAAGAATGTGAAAAGCAATTTAAAGTTTTACATAAATACAAATGATACTTACACTTTCCCTAATTTTATTTTGATTTCATGAGAAAAATGTATTAAAAGGCGAAAATAGCACTAGAAATCTGAATGAAGAACTAGCGTTCTCCGAAATTTCTTTCACTCCAAACGTCGCGAAAATTTACTGTTGCTACAAAAAAGTGATTATTAAAGCAATTTTAGGTATTTTGAGAATGTCTTTATATTTTATCAGAATGTTAAAAAAAAAAAAAAAAACACTTATGAACCTTGACAAAAAGGACTATGAAAAAGTTAATAACATAGAAAGTGGTAAAGAATCGGTTATTAAATTTTTCATAAACTAAAACTAACTCAGTGTAAACTATTTTTTCAAGTTTCTTGATAGTTTTTCAGCCGTCATGGAAAAACGGAATACTAAAGTAGAGAGTATATCTCGAAAATTTCACTGCGTATTACATCGATTTTATTGATAAACTTAAAAGTAAAAATTTACCACAACTTTCTGTAGATTAGTTTATTCGACAAGTACTGGACACTTGTCATTAACATACTTTTCATGTAATACGTACACGAACTATTCTTAAAATAACTATTTTTACAACATTTTCTTCATTTTTTCGTCTTCCTTTTCATTTCAGCTTTAACATTTAAAAACCAATTAAGTGAAAAATTCGCTGAATATTTGCATCGTATATGCTGAACAAAAATATTTGAAATACAAACAAGGAAAAACCTCTTCTCTCTTTCCTTCTTTGGTTCCAAATTGTCTGTTAAATTTTTATTTCTCCGTTGTTTCTTCTAGTGCTCATTAGGAGGCAACAATGTTCAAATTGCAAAATTTCTATTCAATGTATGCTTCTAAGTATTGGAGTTTATCTCAACTCGAGCTCAGTAAAAACGACCATGTCGAATATGGGCGACAATAGATTGGAGAGGGGAAGCAGAGCGGTCTTAAGCCCCGTTTAGACAATGGTACAACACAGAATATATACACACTAATTATAACACCACAAATTACTGCCCGAGTGACATCGGTGCTGGTAATGTCAGTGTTCAATGTAGCGGTAATATTTGCATTTTCATGCATTAGAAAGCTGTTATGAAAAATGAGGAGGTATGTGTCCGTTTAAAATTAAACACAAGTCGTCAAAACACAAACAACAAATGAGAAATGTTGATTTGAAAACAGAACGTTTTCAACATAATTTTACACTTCCTTCCTTAACTTCCCTTACAGAAACATTTTTTCCGAATTTCCCAAAATGAATTCACTCTAAGGAATCACAGTTGTTAGAAAAGTCCATTGCTGTGTTTTCTCATAAAAGGTTCGCTTTTTATTTTTACAAATTCTAAGAACAACAAAATGTGATCAGAACCGAAAAATAAAGATTCGTTATAAATATGTTTGATGTCACGAGTTTCATATTTATTTTATGCTCCTGTTTTACACGTAATTTTAGCACAATGCAATTACTAATAGAAGCTAAAATATAAAAATGCTAAAACTTTAATCTTTCATTTCAGGAGGGAAAAAAAGAGATTTTCGCTTTGTAATGACATAATACAAAAATACACTGTTCCGCTTTTGCAATGAAATATTCAAAATACAGACTTTCGCACTACATTTTGTAATTAACTTTATCTGCGGAATAACGCAAACTATTCGTTTGCAGCAAAGTAAAAACACATACTGTTGTTAAAAGATAACATCCTTTTAAAAGTTTTAAAATTTCAAGAAAAGCTTGTTTATCCTCTGTTTTAAAAAAAGGAAAAAAAAAAAAAAAAGCCTTGGAAAAGAGAAATGTACGTCCATAACTTTGCTGAGCCTGAAATGAAATAAAAAAGTTCTGTCATTTTCATTTTGCTTTTTTTTTTGTTCGCGCTCGCCTAGGAAATGTTTTTCTAAACAGCCTTTGTGAAGAGTTTTTCTCATTGATCGTAAATATAATATTATATTCAAAAGAGCTGCTCAAAAATACAATTTAAATTGACTATGACACATTTTGTCAGCAGCAGATTTACAGAAAATGTGTTTCCTCCAATTGTTATTTAAAGCTTCTTCACGAGCTGTGTGTAACTGCACGAACTATAATTTGATGTATACTGTCTGACTACGGATTTAAGAAAAGGCAAACATCCGATTTACAGGCGGAAATGGACAAATCGATTAGTTTTTAGAGATGTCAGCGTTTGCAGATGTATGTTAAGTCTTTATATTAAGCCAAGTCTCATTTAAAAGAGTGGAACGACAAGCATCAAATTTTTACTTTTCCCCCTCATTCAGGTAAACTCGTCTTAGTTGGCCGTTTGCCAATTCCATACGATTCCGTGGTTGGCGGTAACTCTTTCCATCTTAGAACAAGGTAATAGGTTCTAATCTACTGTAATTGAATTTGACAACTGATTGAAACTGATAGCACATTGATTCTGCCATTGTCTCGACAAAGCGAAACAAGGGGGTCACGGAAAAAAAAGCCCCGTTCCGACTGGAGGCCCATGCCTTACTTTACAGAAAGTATTATAATGCAGCTCTGGTAAGTTGGGCAACGACATTTACAATGTTTTCCTCCTTTTTGGGTAACAGGAGGGGGGGGGGGGGGTGTTCGGGGTAAGTGTACGCAACCGACTTGGACTCATAAATGATTTTTTTAACGGTTAAAAACTCAAACTGAGCAACAACTGAATATAGAGTGTGATATGATATTGAAAGCCGTATTTGTCATTACCTCTATTAAAGGACACATCTGAATAAGGGACACCTCTATTTAAGGGACATTTGCAGAGAAAAATCACTATATATATATATATATATATATATATATATATATATATATATATATATATATATATATATATATATATATATATATATATATATATATATATATATATATATATATATATATATATATATATCCCTTTTTGTCCAAAAATTAACTGGAAAAGTTTGTCTTGACATTAACAGGTAAATGAACAAATAATTATTCTAAAATTCTTCATACATTCATGCTTTTCTTTCTCATCAATGTTTCAAATGGGCTCAGCCTCAACAGATAGTGTGCCGCTCATGACAAGATATGTATAGAAAGCTTGAAATATGATCTCACAGTTTTTTTTTTGTATTGTAAATTAACATGAAATCAAACAAATCCATGTAACAATTGAATTTAAAATTGATGAGTTACAAAACTTTAATACTACAAAATTTTTGATACAATTCTAATATAAAAATTTTCACCAGTTTGAATTATTCTGAATTTTATTTAGTATATATGTCAGAAAAACTTTCAATAATTAATCTTAAATAGAATTAGTTTATGTTTATTATGAAATTATACTGAGTTTATACAGCATACATGAATTCATCAGCCTCCGATTTTATTACATGATTTTATGCTCGAACAGACCTCTCAATTATGCCCCATAAAACTGATCGATGTGGAACTTACGTTGGGTAATCTAGGTGGTTGAAGCCCAGTTATAGTGCCTAGAAAGAATAGTGTGCCGATCGGCGCTTTTTCCCCTTCGATTCTTGAAGACAAAATGTATGAAAACCGCAAGAGGGCAGTGCGGTCGAGGTGTACGTTCAATTTCGCGGTGTTTACATTAGTAGACGCGGGATTTTGTTACAATTTAGTTCCGCGTTTCTCTTTTTTACCTTTATTTCGTGAATATTTCATGAAACACTATTTAAGGCTTTTAATGGAGGCATCAAAGTTTAATATTAGAAGAAAAAAAGCTTCATCTTGTTTCGTACCAGGGTGCAAAAGTGGATATAAAACATGCAAAGAAAAAGTTTCGCTTTTTAAAGCTTCCTTTTAAAAGAACATTTTAAAGACATCATAAGCAATGTTAGACAAGGAGAGGGACGAGGAGGTTCCCCATTTTTTTTTTAGTTTTTAAGGATACATTTCTTTCGCTATTTTACATATGAGATAAAAGATAAAGATACATAAATACTTTTTTTTTGACAGTGATAGCGTCAGATTCGAAAACTACTTCTATTTCGAGAATTATCTACAGCAAAACCGTTTGCTGACAGGTTCTAAAGAACGTTGTAAAAATAAGCAAACTAGCAGTTTGACGTTGATGAGTATTACCGAAAACTCAACAAATAACCAAGCCAGCTGTTTGCCAATTGCAGTTATTTGCAAATTAGTATGTAGTTATATATGTGATCGGAGCAAGTGGCCCTATTATTTTTTTAATGTAAGGAAAGTCCTTGAAAATTAAAAAAAAAAAAAAAAAACCAGGTCGGAGTCGGTAGGTTTTCAAGCGACTCCGACTCTTCGACTCAGACTGAGAAGCCCTGATAATTTTAATTAGCTTCAAGAATTTAGAAGCAGTTTTATTTTGCAACTAGCGGTACCCGCACGACTTTGCCCGAAGGAGAAAATTAAAAGGTCATTTGATTAGCCTGTATATTTACAAATAATGGATGATGAATTTCTCGCCAATTGGCTATGTTCATTCGCTCTTCCCATGTTACGATTCCACGTCAGGATAATTTCGTAATTTACACGTCCATCTTATGATAATTCTGCTTCGGAAATTGTTTTTAAAATTTAAAAATAAAAAAAGAACAAAATCAAATTTTCGAAAAATCGCTTCGAGGTGCACACTCCCATGCTACAAACTAACTTTGTACTAAATTTCATGAAAATCGGCCGAACGGTATAGGCGCTGTGCGCGTCACAGGGATCCAACAGAATTCCGGACAGAAATCCAGACAAAAATCCAGACAGAGAGACTCAGCTTTATTATTAGAAGAGAAATAAGAGACGCGCTGTTATTGAATACTTAGGGGCCATTCATTAATTACGTATGGATGATTTTGGCAATTTTTGACACCCCTCCCCCATGTAAGGGTACGTAAGAATCCCCCCCCCCATTCTTATGTAAGATTCCATTTCGTTTTTCAAAATGATAAAATAACAAATCTTGGATTCGTTACATCACTGGAATTGTTATTAAATTCACATTATTAAATTAAACCTTTTGCGTAAAGAAATAGTTACTGAAAAGAATCTAAACTGAATGTTTTTTCGACTTTTTTTTTTTGATGTAATATTAATTACAAATAAAACATGCCGTACGCAATGCGACTCCTTTACTATATTTTACACTATAAATTCTTTGTAAAACAAATAAAAAAACATCTTATCCTAACACGTTTCTTACCTTCTAGACGCAAATGGAACATAATCTCTGCCAAATCACTTGACCGCGCAATTTCTAATGTGAAATATCGACTAGGAAAATATTATGTAAGAATGAGTTTGACCCTCCCCCCAAGTAAGGGTACGTAGAGGCTTTTCCAACCCCCCTCCCACCTCGGGACCCTTACGTATTTAATGAATGGGCCCTTATAGTCTACTATTTTCATTGAAGTAAGGTAGTTTTATAATAAGGTAATAAGGTAATTTTATATGCTTCAAAAAATAAACGAACACCCATGTAACAATTAGCACTTATTACAGAATTTGTCTTTTGCGCAGAAATAAGTTTAAGCCGAAAAACGGGGCTTTTAAACTGCGAAATCAGCATGCAATCGCTGATTTAAAACGAGTCTGATTGAGGAGCATAACGTACTACTCGAGTGCAGCGCCACCTGGATTTTCCTCAGATCTGACCTCACTTTTTCCCCGCCGATCGGCACACTACTCTTTCTAGGCACTATAGCCCAGTGGCTTATTGGTAGCACTTCGCGCTTCCCTTTCACCAGGGAGTAAAAGGAAGGAGACGAATCTCCATGTTAGCAGTTTGACAACAAAATTCCACTTCCGCCAGAGGCCGCTACAGTATCATCTCTCGCACTGTTTATATCTTTTCGCTCGTTGTAAACAACTGTGTTTTAAAAACTATCACCTGTACATTTGGAAGTATTAAACTACTTTCGCCATGAAAGCTGTTCAGAGAAGCATAGAATACTTTACTCCACCCTAGGTTTTTGGCATATTTTGCATTCGATGTGTTTAATTTGTGTTTCGGCTACGACTTTAGCGAGCAATCATTCTTGTTATGTGTTGTGCAATTTGTGTTCTATTTTGTATATTGTTTTTGATATGGCTGTTCTGCTCATTTGCCATGAAACTAAAAATGATTTTAGCTGGTTTTTGAAAATATTTTCTCCCGATAAAACCCGTAAATTACGATCCGGTTTTCGTAATTTTTCTGAGTACTATGCATTTAATTTTAAGAGTAAATGAGAGGACTTGATTTTAAAGTTATTCATTTAAAAAAGTAAAAAGAGAGTAGCAATGAACAGCTAAAGTTTTGGAATTTAAATCACTAATTTTGTTTTCTTCTAGTTATTGAGCAATCACGATTGCTTATTGTTCTCATTTGACAGTCCTTGACGTTGTGGTTCCTTTTTCAGCTTGGACCAGCAGCACCACCGCCCACCGGCGGCGGCACGGCTGCTCTGGTCCTGAGCATTGTCCCCGGAATCCACATCTGCTGGGTGGTGGCGTCCATGTCCTACACACGCATGCTTACACACCCTCGCCTACACGCGCGCGCCTTTACACACATATACAGGCCTACGTGCACACACTTAAGCCTGCACACACACCACTATACACATCAACCACCCAGGAGGAAGGGCATGCTTGGTGTGGAGAGCCATTTCTAGAAACAATAACTCTAATGAGTAGGGTCTTGTTGCAACTCGTGATTGCGAAAAACATAATTTGAATTCAAAGTTTCAGAATTCAGATTAGAGTTGATTGGAGGAAGAGGGTCACAGGCTTTTTTATTTCTATGTCCTTTTTCTTCTTATTCATTAAATTTCACATATGCTTAACTTGAATAATAGAAACTCCACTGTAGTAGAAAAACTCAGGAACGCACTCATGTAGAGAATTCAATTGAAATTAAGATTGAACTGTTTAACATATAATTTTCATCAAAATATTTATGTTTTGCTTTTTTTTTCTTCAAATTTCACTTAAATCGAGCGCAGAGCAACAATTCCAAATTAAATGTAATACATAAAGTTTTATGTAAGCTTATATCACACGAAATTTATGTATGGGAGGAGGAGAAAGAAAGTAACTATGGTAAGTGAAAACGAAACACAATGTGATAAATATAAGCTATAAACTAGATCAACGCTTGTAATAAATAGCACTTTCTTGTAACATTATTTGTAATTGTTCACTAATAACTAACGATAAACATTTTTTTTTCAATATACATAGTATTAATATTTTTTCTCATCATTTTTAAAGATAAATCCAACGAAATAAAAAAGAAAAAAAAAAGGTTATTTCAGCAAAAGTAATTAATTAAACAAAAACGAAACTAAATATTGGTGCACATAATACAGTGAAATATATTAAGTTATATGAGCTAATATCGCACGAAATTTGTGTGTGTGAGGGGGGGGGGGGAGGTGGAGGATAAAGAAACTCGGTGTAATAGAACGAAATATTGGAATAAAAGAACCAAGTAATTATGGCAAGTGAAAACGAAACTTAGCTTGATAAATATAAGCAATAAACTAGATTAGCGCTTGAATTGAATAGCACTTTCTTGTAAGATTGTTTTTTAATTGTTCACAATTAACTAACGAAAAAGCAATTTTTTTCAATGTTCAAAATATTAATGATTTTTTTTTCTTATCGTTTTTAAAGATAAATCCAACAGAAAAAAAGAAAAAAAAACGGCTTTTTCAGCAGAAGTCAACAAAAAAAGGAACTAAATATTGTTGCACATATTACTGTGAAATATTTAATTTTAAATGAGCTTATATCATGCAAAACTTACGGGGGGGGGGGGGGGGGTGAAGGTTGATCGAAGTAACTGAATAAATTAATTGGAGTAAAAGAACTAAGGAGAAAGAAGATCGAGGTAACACAATAAAGTAATTGGAGTAAAAGAACTAAGCAACTATTCGGAACTCCAGCGCTCGAATACGCTACCTTGCGGTGATTTACAAAACTGCAAATGAAACTTAAACATTGCCACGTTGCGTTCCACGTTTGTCAGTTGACGTAAACACAAGCAGTTTGTTCTGAGTATTTATTAACGCAATCGATGTGTCTTAGTTTGCTTTCAGCTGCAGAAATTAATTCGTCCCTTAGTAGTATTCTCGAGCTTCTCAAAATAATGTTAGTTTTCATTATTTCCTTAATAATTGGTGAAAGCGAAAATTCTGGATTAACAAACTTGGATAACGTTATACAAGGTAAAAAAATTTATTGTTTTGTATGAATTTGTAAGAATATGGGGTTTTTTTAATCTGAAATTAATTAAACTTACCATATTTTACAGCAGCATTTAGTTGGAATGGACAGTATGCAAAATATTTTCTTGAATATATTATCGTAGAACAAAATGAATAACCGAGAAAGAATTTACTTTATTCCTTTTATTCTCAGCTGAAAGGTTTCGCCAAATTTGTTTAGGGTTATAGTATTAGTATAGTGCGAGCAAAGTAGCCTTGGCGAGATTTCGCGTTTTTAGTTAAACCATTTTTTATTTTTATCATGAGTGGAATAAAATGGTAGTAAGATTACAGAATTCGATAAGTGAAAGGAAATAATGGTCAATCAACTGAAAAGAAAACTAACACCATATATCCGTGAGAATTCTGTTGATGATTTGCATAACATGACACAATTAAATCGTAACTCAGAAATTAGAAAAATCGAAACAAAAAATTTTTAAATGAACCGATTCGGGAATTCGAGAGAAATAACTCAGCTACAAATGGAAAAAAAAATAAGCGCTAGCCAAGCAAGGCAAAAAAGTATCATCTTCTTTCGATAACAATTTGTAATGTCACATTGAATTTTCTAGCATTAATTGTTATTCTTGTCAGTCTACAATTATTATTTAGTTTTATCAAGAATTGATAAATATCGAATTCAACATCGTGGAAATAGCTGCTTAGAACTACGAACTACGTAGTTTGCATTAATCTTTGACGTTTAGTAATGCTTCTTGAATTCTCATTTCTTTCTACGTGGGCCAGAATATCCACAAGACTTTGAAAATTAATTTAAAAAGAATAAAGCGAAAAAATCATACGTACGAACAAAAATCACAACACTTTTAGCATTTTCTTCGTTACCATGTGCGTTTGTTTTAGTTTTCAATTCCGCCATTAGACAGTGACTTCAGTGCCCCCTATAGTTCGTTGGAGTTGCGAATATGGTACGTGAAATCTAACTTAATGAAATTCATAAAATTTAAAAAATAATAATTTTAATGTCTAAAACACAGAATTAATGTCTAAATTCTAGAACAAATATAGGAAAGAGTAATTTTAGGTTCATCGTGATGACCGCGCGATATTATTGAGTTCCAACAAATTTTTCGTATCAATGGCCCCAAACTAGCTAACTGCTGGCATCTACCCAGTCGAATATTCGGGTCGGTCAAGCGAAATCTCCTTTCCCTTTAAATCAGGCGAGCGAACTGCGAGAGATTGAACACTAGCGCCACCAGTGGCGATGGAATAATCCAGTCACTTTTTCGCCCCGCTGCCAAAGGAGATGAGGCTCCTTCCTTTTAGCCTCCCTGCCTTCCACAGATCGATCTGGGTTCGATACCCGGGTCGGATACGGTGAACTAACAGAGCCTATCAATAGGTTGATACAATAAGTAACAAGTGTGCTCGGTAATCAGGCAGTTTGCTTTTACCGGTGCATCCCTAGTCACGAGCCCAGAAGAGGCGTTATAGGAGATATTGTGTTGATTGTGAAGGCACTTGAGTTGGTTATCTGCTGCCATAGCCCATTAAAGTCAAATTTTTCTTCACTGTTCTAAGTTCTAACTTACGCGTCGGTAGTATGTCTTTCGTGGTTATTTTTCTCAGTGCTGGTTATCTGTTAACACTTACAATTTATACTCACATGACGCTGATCTCGGAGATTAAGTGCAGGCGGTCTGCCACCGAGTTGTCCATGACGAGAGATTAATTAGGTATTTTCGGTATTCTTTTGACACTGAGGATCTCTGAATATTGAATTCCTTACTCTTTAACGGATTCCGAATCGGAATGTGCCACGTGTCTTGCTCTAACTGCCGTTCTGGGTTTAATGTTTATTAGCTCCCGCCGTGTTACCACAGGTTTAATGCGGGTTAACATGAAGTTCTTGAATACAAATGAAGGTACTACAAATCAATTGCCCATTTATGCTTTTGCACTATACATTTGTAATATCTGGATATTTTCATACTGTATCCTGTATCCCATAACTTTTGTCAACTCTATTGAATTTAGTTAATGCGCATTTTCATGGTACAAATTTTCGCTACATTAAGTTAAAAAATTATCGGAAAACTTTAAAATGATAATCGAAGGTAAATTGAATTTTAGATGTAAAGATTCCATATAAAATCAGGATACATTTATTACAGAATGTTGCGAAAACATTAATCAAAGTATGGTTAAAAAAAGAAAACTTCAAATGAAATACAAATTTTCTATGATAACACATAAATTTGATTAGACTTATATAACAGGTAAAATTAGTTGGACAACAGCAATGAAACTTTCGATGTGCGGAATGGAACTAATAAACTAAAAATCTCCCCCCTTTTGTTTTGGACAATTCTGGATATTTTTTATAAACCACTTAAAATAGAAAACAAATAACTTTACTTAAAAAATTCAGAAGTATTTTGTCAGAAATTAGATAAAAAGACTTAAAAACTTGGAAATTAAAATCATAAAAAAAACACACATTGTTTTTTTAGAATATAAATGTTTTTCAGAAACTAGTATTATTAAATGTTTAGAATTCTAATTAAAGTTCCCCCTATCAGAGTTCCTCTTACTTTCAAGAACAATTTAAAATGTTAAAAGAAAAGCAATGCTTCAGATTTTTTAACAGCACATTCTTGCCAAAATTCCATTTGTAAGAGGATTCCATTAAGACATCTCATTGTTTTCCGAAGGTATTTTCCGTTTTCTTTGACAGCTATTGTTCCCAATAAAAACATTACAATTCCTTTCACCGCGTAATACCTTTTTCTGAAAAATAATTCCAAGATCATTTTTAGAGAAATATTCTAAAATAAGATCTTGATCTTTTCAGAGCAACACTTTCCATGCATCAGATGGATGTGGGGTATTATGAAGTTGAATGAAGATTATAGTGTGGGTGTGGACATGAAAGAAAAGAGATATCTTTGTTTGGCATTACGGGAATTAAAGTTGACTGTCTCTAAAACTTCATATTTGTTGATGACCACTGCCATCAATTTATAGCAAGCGTAAGGCTACCGCAAATATTGTTGTTTCATACGGCAATTGGGTTGTTTGCGAAGTTCTAAAAGTGTTTTTTTCTGAAAGAGCAAACTTAAAAACATAGGGTTTAACCATTCATTAGATAAATAAAATAATCAGTAATCCAACGTTTATAAGCACAAAAAATGCCAATTGCAGCAGACACGTGTTTCGGTGTTACAAGGAATTTACATGCATTACTTTGAGGTCAAGTTGTTTCAGAAACTACAGTTTCAATTCTATGTTCGCTATGTTGATGACAGTTTTGTTCTTATGAACCACGATCAACGAAACATTGATGAAGCTTTATCTATTTTAAATTCCATTGATTCTCATATTCAATTCTCTTGTGAAAAAGAACAGAATAATTGCCTTCCATTTCTGGATGTTTTCGCTTCTCGAACTGAGTCTGGTTTTGAAACCACGGTTTATCGCAAACCTTTTGCTGTTTCCTTACCCCCACATAGATTATCGTCTCTCACCCTCCTAATCAAAAATATTCAGCCTTCAACACATTTGTTTGTTCTTCAATTGAGCTTCTTATGCGGAACTTATTTAAGAGCTGTGGCTGTTGATAGAGACTATCCGCCCACCTTAGTCGACTCCATTTATAAAAAAACTTTGCAAAAAATCTCAAAATATTGTTCCTAATAGAGCTTTTAACACTAAGAATTTAATTGTTCTGCCTTTCTTCCCTGGTTTTAGTTTTTAGGTTGTTAAGATTCTGAAGCGTTTCCAATTCCAAGTGGTGTTTTCTCCCATTAATAAACTTTCGTTCTCTTCTCTTTAAGATTCTATTCACCCTCTTAATTGTTGTGGAATTTACAAAATTGCTTGCAATTTCGGACTCGGATACATCGGGCAGACCCACCGTTTTTTGAAATTTCACTTAAAAGAGCATCAAAGATATGTGAAAAAACAACAGCTGAACAAATTCAGTATCGCCCAACACTGTTGGGATTCGAATCACACTTTTTATTTTAACTCTTATCAAATTATCCAAAAATGCCCCAACTCGTTGGATCTTGGTTTTTGGGAATCTTTCCACAATTCTGGGGAACCGGTCTTATTTAGTTAACGATCTTACTGCAATTCCGTATTTTTCTTCTGTATAGGCTCCTTTATTAAAATTGGTTTACCTTTTCTAGTATTTTTATGTAAACGTTGTACATTTCTCACTTCTATTTTTTTATTTTTTGTTTTATTATTTCTTTTTGTGATCAACTAATTCCAATTTGTTTATCCTTCACTCTGTTTTTTTCTGCATTTTCCCATTTGTTACATCGCTTCATTACATAGTTTTTTCAGTCGGTAAATTTACTGCTATTTTATTCAGAGTGGTTTCATTTTTGGACTATTTGCATTGTTTATGGGTTTTCTTGGAAATTTTTTACTTAACGGTTTTTTTCCTGATGGAATTGTATAATAAATTTCGGATTCAGGTGACATTTTGTCTTTTATGCTTCAAAACGTTGGATAACTGATTATTTTAATTTTCAGCACAAAGGTATTTATTTGTCATTTATTAGATACTTCGACAAAGATTAATATTTTTTAACATTATTTTAAATGATGTGTAGATTCAATTTCATTTTTTACGCTTCTGCACATGATGTCACAAGTGATGAAATGCCATTCACTGATGCCACTAGCGCCAAGCGCAATATTTTGGCATTAGATAAGATAATTATCGGCATTAGAAAAAATAAATATATTTTAGCACAATGATAGTAAATAATTTCATGTTTGCTTCAGTAAAAGATTTCATTCAAAATTCTCATTATGACTAAAAAATTACCTGTCAAATTACGACATGACGGGTGAAAATTGATTCTACATTTGAACGAAGCAATTGCTTGTTTGGTGATATTTTGATAATTGAAATTTTAACTCTAACTCCAGTGAATTAATCCTAAACTCCAGTAGATAGCGTTAAATGTTAAACCCTTTTTCCTTTCTTCATTCTCCTTAAATCACAGTTTCACCAGCAAAACAGTTAAGCTACCGGATCCAGTTCAGCCTTGTCAAAATAAAGCATTTCCCTGCGTGTGAAACATTACCAAAAATATTACTAAATTTTCATGCTACAACACGAGTTTCATTGCTAATGACGTCAGAGCGTTACTCGATCAGTGAATTCGCTAGTATATATATATATGAGGATTGCTATTAATATTACTGTTTAATGGCAACCTTTTTTTGAGCAATCACGATTGCTTATTGTTCTCATTTGACTGTTTTGATGTTCTTATGATTTTATTTTCCCACCGCCTCCCTCTACAGCACCACCGTCGACCGTCCTCACGATGCTGCTCCTCTAGTGAAAACCGTCTCCAGCTTACGTCCATATCCAACATACACACGCATACATACACACACCTGCACACACACATACACACACATACTCATGCCTGTACACAGACACAAATACACACGCCAACACACATACACACACACACTCATGCCTGCATACAGACACAAACACACACGCATGCATACACATACCTATACACACACATACCCACACACTCATGCTTCCACACAAACACACATACCTACATACACACACACACTCGTGATTGCGAAAAACATAATTTGAATTCAAAATGCCATAATTTAAATTAATTTCTTGTTTTTTTACAATGCGTAAACTTTTAGCACGTCAAAGGAGTAGCGCGCCTATACACACTTGTGACGTCATATAGACCAGGCCTTATTTCCAAAGTCGATCATAAAAAATTTAAATAAAAATAACTGTTGGGAAGATAAAAGTTTTTTACTGAAGAAAACGCCCCTATTTTGACAATGGCGACTCGGTATAAAAGAAATTCTTTAACATGACTTTTTACGTCTTAACCTCTCACGTCTATTCATTCTTAAAAAAATTTTTAAGGCAAGAAAAGTGATTTGTTTTCGTTTCTAAGACGAATATTTTGAGCTTCAGATAAATGATTTGAACCAAAATTTAGGTCTCATGATAAATGTAGAATTAAAAATAACTTCAAAAATAATGATTAAAAAAACAATGCAAGTAAACAAGGCATTTCAGTAAACGATTTTTTTTCTCAGATCTTGAAATTTAATGCATAAACAAAGCTTTATTTCTTTGCAATGATACGGAACCTTATTTAACAATATATTTGTTGGCAATTTCCTGTACAACAGACATATGTGACACTAAAATGCGAAGGTTTATTAAGTTTCAGAGGCTTCCTTTTTTGAAAAAAAAAAAAAAAAAAATTCAAAGCTTGGAGATAAACACTTCAGGTCTTCTCAGCGTTATTCTCTTTTTCCAAGGTTTCAAAGCAAGAACAATGAAGTAAGAACTGTATTCTCTTCAAAAAACGTTGAAAAGGAATGCTACCATTTTCCAAGGTCTTTTTTCCCTTTTTTATTATTCGCAGAGCGAGGGAAAAAATCCTTTTTTCTGCTATCAGCTTTGTACTGTTTTATTTTCTGAAAAGACGATAATGCTACATTCTCCTGAAAAAGAACTTTGAAAAAAAAAAAAAGTGCACAAATTAAATGGTCTGTGACTGTTATTTTGTAAATAAAACATCGTGTTTTTCTAAAGAAAGAAGTTGCAGGAAAAGACAAATCTTTATGCCTAAGCACTTTTAGTGCATGCGTGTAATAACTATTTAATTACTCTTTTAGTTTGGTTGTAGAAATAATTAGGCAATATAATAGGAAATTATTTTAAAAATTTAAGTTTATAGGAAGAACACACATTAAAAAATATTTTTATAATTAAGACTGAGAAATTCGCTCGTCTAGACGCTCGATGATAGCTAAGCTTGTTTTCTCTTTGTAGTAAACTAGCTGCGTTGCCCGGCATTGCCTGGTCTACCTTGAATATAACCATTGTGTCAAGTGAAGTATATTCAATAACCAGGCTTAAATGAAAGGAAAAAAAAAAAACCGTCATGTAAAATTTCCCTTCCGAAGAATGACGACAGATATTAAAATACCTTTAAGGAATTAAAATGAGAAAGATGGATTTAAAAAGCGTAACCACGGAAACACAAAATTAAATAAGTTTAAGAGTTGAAAATGAGAAAGATGGGGGGAAAAAACAATCAATTCGAAAAGCGTTACCGTGGAAACGCAAAAACAACATGGTTAAAAACTTGAATACAGAACAGATTTTTGAACTTCATTTAATTCGCTTTCATCTTTTTTTCTAACTGAGATAGAGGGTTAAACTTCTGACCATAGGTCAAGTTAGATCTGGAGTAAAAAAAGCAGCTCTTTAAATGGTGTAAAAAAGAAAACTGTGGGACAACTCCATCACTTTTTATTGACAGATTTAGTGAAGAAAGTAGTGCCTAAATTTCAGCTAAGCCTAAAAAAGTTCGAGCTAAAAACGTAAGTAACTCCCGCCGTAATTAAGTTAGATTATTGAAACAAATTGCATAGAAAACGGAAAATTCTACGCTTCCCAACGATATAATAGTAATATGTGCAAGTACATTTTCACTCCCATATTCGGGAATTTATGTGAAATTTTGGTATAAATTGGAATAAAAAAAAGAACTATTTATCGGATTTTTTCAAATTATATCCTATGTCACTCGGTAAGAAAGCACCTTTCATATAGTGAAGGAATTTTTCGATTTTAACGAAAAATCTTAGGCTCAGCTCAATTCAAGCCCCGAGCTAAAGAGCAAAATACATTACTAGAGACCACGAATATGAAAGCGACTTTTCAAACGTACAAAATTGCAGTTTTGCAATGCTCAAGAGCCCGTTAACCCTTACTGCTGTGCAAGTTGGTACAAGTTATTTTGAAACCCGGAAAGGGGTGTTTTTTGTTCCAAAGGGAGCTCATAATGCGTTTTTAATCTGTTTCTTTTCAATTGACGATTTAAATCTTTGCGAATCAAATAAGATTGCGAAGCAATCTTCGGGGGTTGGTAGCATTAGCGAGCAGGGGGCAGAGCCCCCTAGTGCTTTAAAAAATACTAAGTTGACAGTTTATTCGCAATTCAAATGAACTATAGGAGGCGCTGCAATCTCTGGTCAATAGCTGCTGAAAGAGGTAAAACAAAGACCCGCCCACTTTTATTTGTTCAATGAACATCTGCCTTGTCCTCGCAACATTCAACTGTTTTACCTCATTGGCTAATTTCTTAGATCACCGCAAGGTGGTACATCCAAGCTCTAGAATTTCGAATAAGGTTAGTTAAAATTTCTGTTCGTCGATAGATGAAAAATTTTAATGAAGTAAAAGTTGTTTTATATGAGATTTTGGAACTTGATCCAGAAACAAAACTAAACAAAAGAATTAAACAAAATTTCTTGTTAGTATCCCTTATTTGAAAGAAAACTCATTCATTTTTACTTTCTTCTATATCTAATATATAGAAGAAAGTATTGGATTCGTGCAAATTTTCGAATTTCGAATTTTGACGGATTCGAACGTTTTGAGGTGTGCTGAGTCCATTTTGACCATTTTTGGAAAATGTCTGTCTGTCTGTGTGTGTGTGTGTGTGTGTGTGTCTGTATGTATGTATGTGTGTGTGTCTATGTATGTGTGTCACGTCTGTGTGTGACCAGTTTTTTGTGGCCGCTCTACAACAAAAACTACCGCATGAAATCGAACGAAATTTAGTACACATATGTGCCCCTATGTGAACTTGTGCCCATTAGTTTTTGGCGCGAATTCCTCCAAGGGGGGTGGAGCAATGGGACGTTTTTCGAGTTACGCATGCTTGCTATTCCTCAGGAAGTTACTGGCGGAATCAAACAAAATTTGGTCCATATGTTGGTATTAACAGGAACAGGTGCTGATTCAATTTTGGTGTCAATAACTCAAACGGGGGTTGAGCTGTAGAACGTTTTTTGTCGTCAATTGTGACTGCTGTATCTCGAGAAATAATGAACGGAATGAAAGAAAAATTTATCGGCAAGTAGCCCTTAGTGGGTATAAGAACTGATTTTATTTTTGTGTCAACAGCTAAAAGGGGGGTAGCGCAATCACCCGTTCTTTTTTTCCATTTTGAGTGCCCTATCTCAAGAAGTAATGCTACGTTCTGGTTGAAATTTGGAATATGTGTGAATCCATATGTAAACAGGCTTTGGTTCTATTTTGACGCCGATAGCTCCAAGAGGTGTTGATTTTTTTTTTTTTTTTTTTTGCGAATAAAAATATTTTTATTAATGCAACAATAAGAAAGATGAATCGTAATAGATTGTCGTCTGCGTATTTCTCGTGATTTTAATTGTATGGAAATGATAGGAAATATTATCTCAATGATTTAAAATTTTTAACTGTTGCCATCTTATGTTTGTTAACAAATAAAATATTTGTAATTCATTCAAGCAAGGCTTTTAAAATAACTTTCAATTTTCGCTCTTTGCTTTGCTTTTGCAATAATTCAGACATTGGGATAGTCGTCAAGTTTTTGCATGTGTCATTTTGCTTTTGTTGGGAATATTGCTTCCTCGTCAAGCATGGGGAGGGATCAGAAAAAAAAAAGAAAAATATAGAAGAAAGTTTCGTGATGGCCACAACATACTAGTTAGTTATTGAAGACTCAAGTCCAATTAAAATTCTTGTAACAAACATCGCCACCTGAAGGCAGGATGATTTTTTAATGAAGAAAATTATGAAAGATGTGTGCTTTTGAAATAATGAAAAATGTGTTTGAAGTTTTTTTAAAAATATATTTCAACTTTTTCTTATTAACCGAAAATTGTGATACAACCTTTTTGCATCATAAAATACACGTCCATACTCTACTCGAGAAAACCGAATCTTTTTTTTATTTAAACAACCATGAAATTGCGATTAGCAGATGTTGCAGACAGCTTATATTTTGTTTAGTTCGAATTCCTGATGCATTTAGGGAATATAAGTCAAAAAGCATTTATCCTTTTTGATAGGAATAAACGTACTGACATCTTGAATGTCAAAATCCATCTAAGGTCAAAAAGATGTTTCTTTCTAATCTTTCAGCTTCTAACTTTGCAACTGATATTTTTAAAATATTCAATTCAATCTGGTGATTCAATTAATTTTCTTTGTCATATAGGGGATAAAATAATGCTCGGGTGATTTTTGAAAATTGTATTTCTAATTTCAATTACAATAATTTAACGAGAGTTTGTTTTTGCATAGGAGTTTTATTATTCCTTGAAACATTTCCGTAAGAGAAGTGTATTATTAAAAGCAACGGATATGTAGTGGCTCGTAGTAGTGGATATTTAAGCTCAAAAAACTAATTTAAAGAATTAATGTTTTATGAGTAAGCGTTTACGATTTCAAGATAAGGATTTAAGAACTAAAAAAAAATATTTCACTTTTTTTTTTGTTTTGAAGTGTCTATTAAATTTTAAAGCAGTTTGAATTGTTAATGCATTGAAATTTTATTCTGATACTGATACATTCAACTTCATATTTCGCTAATCTTGCTTTGTTTTGTATTCAAAATATGCATTTCTGTACTGTAAAATTAATAACAATGAAAAAAGGTTTTTTATTCTTAGAATATGGAAGAACATAATTACTGTTCTCTCCCTTAAAAAAGCGTTTCAAATTTGTGAATTGTTTAAAAATGTTTTCCGCTCTAACAGCAGGCCAACATTAGAAAATTTATTGAAGAGAAAAAATGAACTTTTAGAGTATAATCAGATTAGTTTAATCTGTCTGTGTGTCAGAAATGCATGAAGATAATGAATTCAGTACTTACATAGACAATAATTAAAAAACAATTGTTTAGTCAAAAAATAATTATAGAAATTTCTTACCTGAGTTATTCTTATATTTTAAATATATGAGATACCACAGTTTGTAAAAATCAAAACAGTTTTAAAAACCTATAATCTTTTAAAAGATGATTATGGATAATAAGTACATTTAGCAAAATACTCGCACTGAAGTTTAAAGATAAATGAACTATTTTCTGACACTGGAAAAAAAATGATGCAACAATTAAATCTTGTAATAATCTTGTAATGCCGAAAGACGTATCTTTAGCTGGACTATTACTTTTACTAGAGATATTGCATTAGAAATTAAGATTCAAAATTCTGAGAAAAATAATCCATATTCTCTCTTAATTTTGGTTTTAAGTCTTAGGGATCGTCCGCAAATTATGTCATAGTTTGAGGGAGAGTGGTTCGTAAAATAGTGAGTTTGTGACAAGAGGGAGAGTGTGGGTGACCAGAAGTGCGACTTTATGCATTTTTTAAATAACAATATGCTTAATGAATAAACAGTGCGTGACATGCGACAATAAGGGGGGGGGGGCAAGACGAAGTGTGAAACGTTGTGTCACAGGAGGGAGAGGGTCAATTTTTTTGGAAAAAAGTGTGACATCATTTATGGACAGCTCCCCTCCCCCATCAAACAAAACGAAAAACTTATTACTCCCCAGTTTCCGAGCGGTGGGAGCACTTACTTCGTATGCCGGTGGTCGTGGGTTCGTTACCCATTGGTGTTCTGGGTGTTTTTTCCTCTCCCCCTTCTATGTAAGTCCTGTGTTGTCCCGTTTGTAAATAAGAGATAGTGCTGTGTGCCGTCGTCACTAGTGCAGTCAAAATTTTTTTAGTCAAAAATACCTTCTGTTTTTTTTTAAACAAAAATATCTTCTGGAGGTTTTTTTTTAATCAAAAATACTTTCTAGAGGGTTTTTTAAATTTAAAATTCAAAGTACCTTCTGGGGTTTTTTGATCAAAAATACGTTCTGAAAGGAGTTTTTTGATCAAAATAGCCCTTTCATGTGCATAAACTACTGCATTAGAATTTGCATTTATATTAAAACCAATGCATCTGGAGGGTGTTTTCACCCCCCCTCCCCTTCGTTGCGCCACTGGCCGTCGTATGTCGTATCAAAGACCATATCTTTGGTCGTATTAGAAGCCCACTCTCTTTGTGATTTTATCCCATTCTCCTTGAAGCCCACTCTCCCTGTGAGCCTGGCACCTCTTTTTGCCACTGCTGTGGAACACGACAGTAAACAAACTTAGTTAATGCTTTGAAAAACAAAAATATCCGACTGTTTCTGTGAATGAACTAAAATAATATTCAATTCAAAAAAAAAAAAAAAAAAAAAAAAAAACCCATACTATTTTTTTTTTGTGCAAAGACTACAATAGAAAACGGATGAAAGGCGGACGATTCATGTGAAATTTTCCCAAGAAATGAATTCTTTTCTTCTTGCCAAATTCATTAAATTTTTGCTAAACTTAAAAATTGCTTTTGCTGTGGCACAAATAGAATTCTCACTAAACTCTTTCAGTTGAAGTTAAAAGAAACATTTTTATCAGAAAAAATTCAGCCAAACTACAAAAAATAAAAAGAAAATTTAAATTGTTTTCAGAGGCACTAAGCTTAAAACACAATCTCACATTATTATTGAAAGAAAGATGATTTTAGCTTTAAAGAAACGGCGCTTTTACACAAAAACTGCATTCCTCCGACTTTTTTCTTTTTTGGTACAAGTGAAAATTATCAGACACTAAACATTTTCGATTTTTCTTGCATATTACTTCCGTTAATTATTACGCCGTGCCGGTGAGCAAGTTTGTTTTTAAGTTCTTATTTATTACAGTTTAATAATTTGTTTAAACAAGTGCATATTAGAAAAGATTTTTACTATTTTCAACTGTTTCAAATTAAAATACGAAACAAAGAAAAATTTTGCACACAATATCATTGATATAAAAAATCTTTCAGTAAGGATTTATAGATGTTGAAATGGAAGAAAAAGCTGCGGAGGGAAGAAAAAGTTAAAAGAAGCTGCCTGTGCGGTATTAAGGGGACAGTGGACCTTGAAAGCTTTTTCTTTTATTTATTAATTTTGAAATATGAAAATGGGCATAAAAGTTAGTAAGTTTATTGTCATGCAAAATATCAAGCAAAAAATAAGCAACAAAATAAAAATTTAATTAAAATTAAAAATTTTGAAATTAAAAATAAAATTTTTTAAATGCTCCATGGGACTCAAGTTTTGCTTTTTTCTCAAACAATTTGCATTTTATCAGAGAACAGAACATTGCCAAGAACTTTGGGTATCCATTTAAGGATTGGTCCATTATTAACTGCACAGTACTTTTTTTCGCGCAAAGCAAGTTTTTGTTGCGAATTTTACATAAAAATCAAAACTTTAATATTTTTAAGCAACCCCCATAAAATTCTCTTAAACCTTAATGCATACCCAATTTCATCAAACTACTACCAAAGTAGCATATTCTGAAATTTCAAGTAAATCGAACAAAAATTAAGTCGCATGAAGCTTTTTTCAATCTGTGTCAGCATCGAATTTTCTAATCCGAGATAGATGACGTTAAAATCTACTTTCACTTACATTTCATGATCTTCGTATTTTAATACCCGCCGAAAGAAATTTTCACGATGACTAAATATTTGACCTTAATACCAATGTAAGAATTTATTGAAACTCAGTTTACATGTTTGAAACTTAGTTTTAATTAGTTTTTCGACTTCGTTTACATGTTTTACAACCATTTTCATCGAAAACACGCTCTGTTTACTTTTTTTAAACGCATATAACTTCGCGATAAAACATCATATCAACAAGAGTTTTTTTTTCATACGATTCAGCACACTTCATATATTGTTACTTCCATGGAAAAAAAATCATATTTTTGACTGATTTGAGCTATTTGGAAGGTCCACAGTCCCCTTAATAAAATTCATTTTTGCTTGAAAGACCCATGCAGTCCATTTTGTGTGGAATATAATCTATATATATAATTCTCTTACGTGCCGGCAAATGAAGGGGTGAATTTCTAAACCTCTGTTGGCAACACTTCGCCGATAAATCATGTAAACAAACTTCTACGTTGTTTTGAAATCTTGAATCACAGAATACTCAACGAACTTTTTTTTTTTTTGAGATGAGTTTGAGTCGGGCTGTGGCCCATTTCAACCTTAATCAGCAAAGAAAAGCTCAAAGAAGGCAGGAAACCGTTCTTGAATCCAATTTAAGACGAGCCAATCGTACTGAAGCAGAGAATAGACGACGCTCAAAGCGCCTACGCGTTCAAAACAACATTGCCGATGAACATGATTGTGGAGCAATGTGTGAAGATATAATTCTCTTACCAGTGTAAATAATGTAAATACATCCCTCGGGGGAGCCTGTAACCCCTAGAGGGCGCGTCCCCAGGTGGCGGATAGGGGAATGCCTTCATTGGTTTTCCAATGGGTGGTAGAAGGGAAATAAAATACCTTCCGCGGACCAACAGGTAGAAGTGCAATCTCTCCAAAGCAATGACAGACACTTTTGTATCTATAATGGTAAAGTTGTGCACATTGCCAAGGCAGTCATCTTACATACAGCAAAGTTAAACTGTCGAAAATCTGGCTAAAGCAGACAAATTAACATTATGAACGTAATTTTCATATTGGTTAAATGGATGGTGACCTAAATGCAATTACCAACTTTAATTTTTACGGAAAATTTTAGCTAGGCTAATGTATTGGCATACAGCGAGCGAGCGAAGCGAGCATGGATCGCGAAGCGATCCACAGGGAACTGCGTAAGCAGTTCCGGGGGTTGGCGAGCGATAGCGAGCAGGGGGCGATAGCCCCCTAGTATCGTTTAAATGTCTACGCGGCTTTTCACGGTGCCACCGAATCGAGTGGTGTAATTTTTAATAACTTTGCTATATAGATCTGGCTGAATATGAGCGATGGCCGGGACTATGTTGGCTTTAACGGCATCGGTCGATTGCGTCTTATTTGGTTAGACCTGTGACATCAAGAAACCGCGCAAGCAAAAGTCTGGCTTTGTCAAGTTACAATCTTTGTAGGGAATTTGCTAATTAAGCCTTAAATCGTTTATGGAGAATGTGCACAGTGATGTCTGCTATGTTGCACATAGCACCGTCTTGATGAAATCAAATATTGTCCACGTCCATGTCGTTCAGTTGAGGGCTCAAGGAAATCGGTTGTCATCGTCCTGTAACGCTCACTGCTGACGGTGATGACCTCGTCATCGTCGTTCTCAATAAAAGCTGGACTAAGGCCCCTATATATACAAGCCGATAGCCGACGCATCAGCTTAAGATTAGCCATTTTGGATCGGAGCGCGTGTTTGAGTGGTTGTCTTTTCTGGAGAGTTATCGCGTTTGGTGATTGTTCACTGTGAGTAATTATTAGTGCACGTGAATTGTTTATAAAATAAAATATTATTTTCGGCGAATTTGGCGAAATCCAAAACTTTGCTGTGGTAAACCAAGCAGTGCAACAATGAAAAATCCGATCCAAAATGGCTAAGCTTAAGCTGTCCTATATAGCGGCTCTAGGCTGGACCAAAGACGCCGCCGACCCAAAATTCGGATAAAAACTGATCCTTTGTCATCATTGCCACCTGGTGAACTTTGTGTGGGTACATGTTATCCCTTATACGGTTGTGAAGGGTCATCGCATCTGCCGTCAAGTGGGCATAACGAGCGCAACGTTTGCACTAACGAACACTCATTTTGATAGTCAAGTTTTATCATTTGGACGTGTGATGCTCAGTGGTGTAACTTGCCATGGTGATTTGGCATCGGGAGCCCAACAGAACGTCCAAAACCAAAACGTAGTGACCAAAACCAAATCTTTGACTGAATAATAAACAACAGATTAGACATATGCCACACATGACCACCACAAGCCGCCAACATCTACCCACACCAATTGAAAGACCCTTTAGTACTATAAAATTCATTTAGCACAATTATTTTCATTTTCGGTATGAAGCTATTCGTTTTTGATACTCTGGTGATTTGTAACTTGGACAATCAACCATCTTGTTAAAATTACTAAATAAGTAACAAAACACTCCGATCCCGAAGTGCCGCCATGAATAATTGGGGGCCTACATCAAAAGTGAATACCGAAGCTCTAGCATATGTTTAGCAGTAAGCTAGGGAAGAGTGTTGTCCTTTGATACACTTTTCATATTTTAATAATTTGCGTCAATTATTTAAATGAAATTAATAATCTTAAAGTCACATTAAATAACCCCAACATATTTCTCTGCAATATATTTTTTTAAATTCAGACAATTTGAAAATAAAATATTACCAGTCATTTAAAGTAAGAGTTCCAAGCTGTCCCAAGGTACAACAACCTATTGTACCTTGGGACACATCCTGTTGTACCATGGACACACATCATGATTCAGGAAACAGCCATATACTTAAGGTATCCGACTAGGTTCGGAGCAGTTTTTTTTTAAAACACTATTATGAAATAATATTAATGTTTTTTTAGAAGCAGAATGATCTTAAAACATGTATTTTGCTTAAAAATAAACCATAATATCAATATATTTTTTTTAAATGGGTGATTTTTTGGCAAAAAAGACTGAAAATTACCAGTTAGGAGAAACACTGTATTAATAAAAATTAACTAGCTATATACAATTTGCTTAGATTTTTTCACATGTATAAATATTACACATGAAACAGACCGCAGGTTAAGAAATATTTCAAGAATTTTAAGGTTTATGATAAATTACGTGACTTTATCCAGAAATTTCTCAAAAATTTGTCACCCTTTTTCGGTAAAAAAGCTATAAATCAAAAAATATTTCATCATTTACATAATCTGTGGTCTGTTCCACTCACAAGTACTTGCAAGACAGGCATGCCAAATTTCATGCTTGAATACTGAATAGAATTTGCAAAATTATGTTTTCCGTAGCCAGTATCGAGAAATAATTGCATTCTTCAAAAAACGTAAGTAAAGATTCGACTTAACACGCGTTATACTGCAGATGCTTAGTATTCAAATGCTTATAACGTGAGTTCTAATTCGCGTAGATTATAAAACCAAAATGTTTCATAATCTTAAAGAATGGGGCTGTTGAATAAAACTATTTTGAGAAAAAGTGAATTTTGGTCGAAAATCGCCTTTTCAACGTAGTCGGATACCTTAAATCAGTTTCGCACACACACACACACACACATATATATATATATATATATTATAACGGATCCGGTGCGGCTTCTAATCTTCTTGAAAGGACGACACAGTTCTTGATTAAAATTACAGGAAATTTAAATTTATTTACACTATGTGCAGGAAAGAGCGTCAGCAACTGCTAAATTTATCATCAGCAAATAAGCAAGTATCACTCAACACCGTAAACTCAATGGTTACACACGTATTTACTTCCAAATACGAAAACAACACAGCGAAATGCCTCGCAACAAACAGAGCTAATACACTCTCAGTACAAATTCTCAATCGAAACTCACTTTTTATCCAGCGTAACGGCTTATATACACACCGAAAAGAGAGCTCTCAAATATTATACAAGATTCGAAATGCTTCTCGAAAATAGTAGACCGTTATTTTATTTCTTCTTTTTATTCATTCACGAATCTTAACAATGAAAAATAGGGGGCCATATACTTAACCGAATGTATAGGGGCTGTATATTCATTACGGGAAACTATTTACAGGTTACGTAACTACAATAATTACTATTTACAGAATTTGTAACATTGCTCGATTCCCAAGGACTGCACGTCCCGGGCAGTACAATCCCCAGAAAGGGTGCCAAACGTCTATCACAAATTCACAAATACACACATGAAATAACCAATAATGCAGAGGAATCACAATAATAACAAGAAATATTACTGAACATTAAAAGCAAAAAAAAATATCTACAACTTTTATGTTATCAACCATGGTTGTTGTACGTAATACTCATGAACTATGGCCATAGTATGGGGCTAACCGATCATAATGTACAACCCTAGGTTTTGCATTAGGTGATTTTTGGATCCTCACAACGACGTCATTCAGTCGGTTAAGGACTTTGTAGGGTCCATCCCAATGCGACTGCAATTTGGGTGAAAGACCTTTCCGTCGAATGGGATTTCATAACCAAACCTTGTCGCCTTCGTTGAATTCATGTCCAGTAGACCTTGTGTCGTATCGGGTCTTCATCTTCTCCGCCGCGATGTTGATTCGCTCTCGTGCGAAGTTATGAACGTCTTCCAACCGGGCCTGGACATCCTGGATGTACTCCTCAGGCGATGCAGGCGCATTCGGAGGACGACCGAAGACGAGATCACAAGGTAGCCGAAGCTCTCGTTCGAAGAGCATCTGAGATGGGGCATATCCGGTAGTCTCGTGGACAGCACTGCGGTAGGCCAGCAGGAACAAAGGTAGCTTCTTGTCCCAATCCTGTTGATTTCTGGATATCATAAGCGAGAGATTATTCAGGATTGTGCGGTTAAATCTCTCCACCATGCCGTCCGATTGTGGGTGTAGTGGTGTTGTCCTAGTTTTCTCAATTCCGAAAATTTGACATAGGCCCTTAAACACAGCAGAGATGAAATTCCTCCCTTGATCGGAATGAATCTGCAAAGGTGTTCCATATCTCGAGATCCAATGTTTGACTAGAGTCTCTGCTACGGTGGTAGCTTCTTGATCTGGAATGGGATACCCTTCGGACTATTTGGTGAAATAGTCGATGGAAACAAGAATGTATTTGTTCCCATCAGCAGTTCTTGGTAGAGGACCCAGGATGTCGATCCCAATTCATTCGAAAGGAGCTCCAACGTTGTACAGATGTAGCTTCCCTCTGCTTCTTTTCTTCGGTCCTTTACAAGCAGCACAGGCGTCACAGGAATGGCACCACTTCACCACGTCATCCTTCGCCTTGCTCCAGAAGAAGCGCTCCCGAACTTTATTGAGGGTTTTCAAGACACCAAAATGTCTTCCAGTCGCACTTTCATTACATCTGGAATCCTTGATCGGGGAAGTAGTAACTGCCACCTAGATGTTTTGCGTTCGTCAGGTTCCCATTTTCGGTGTAGGACGCCGTTCCGTAAATGGAGCGAGTTCAATAAAGCCCAGTATCTTTTTGTTGCAGGACTGAAGATGGAAACGTCTTGCCAGCTAGGTCGCCGACTGTCACTCTCCATGAACTCCAAAATTGGTTTTATGTCGGGGTCTTCAAGTTGATCTTTTCGAACTTGGTCGTCATTCCATGGATCAGATTCTGGCGATGTTGGAGTCACTGTCACCTGATAAGCAGAAGGGCTAGTCGTTCCATACTGTTTCTCGATTCGGGAACAATAATTGCAGTTCTCAGGACAGGATCTCCTTGATAAATCGTCTGCATTACCGTGAGACAACCCTTTTCGGTGTTTGATCTCCATGTCATATTCCTGGAGCCGCTGTATCCACCTGGCTATCTGGCCTTCTCGATTCTTGAAGTTCAAAATCCAAGTTAACGAGGCATGATCTGTCCGAAGCAGAAATTTTCGGCCGTAGAGGTAATGATGGAAGTGTTCTACAGCTTTCACTATCGCCAGTAACTCTTTTCTGGTGACGCAGTAATTTCGCTCCGACTTTGATAAGCATTTGCTCCAGTAAGCGATGACATGTTCATTGCCGTCAATTTCTTGGGATAAAACAGCTCCGATGCCCTCGTTGCTCGCATCAGTGGCCAGGATGAAGGATTTTTCAGGCTGAGGATAGGCGAGGATAGGTGTTGATGTTAAAGCCTCCTTCAGTCGTAGAAATGCATCTTCGCATTCTTTGGACCATTCAAACTTTTGCTTGCTCTCCGTCAGCTTACGCAAAGGTCATGCAATATTGGAAAAACCCTTCACAAACTTCCTGTAGTACGTGCAGAGCCCCAGGAAACTTCGCAGCTGATGGATGTTTTCGGGACGACTCCAATTCTTGACCGCAGATACCTTTTCTGGATCGGTTTGTACACCTTCAGAAGAGATGATGTGACCAAGATAATTGACTTCCCGGCGGAACAAATTACATTTGGACGGGCTTAACTTCAGATTGGCTTCCTTAAGCTTTTGCAGCACCTACCTAAGATTTGCCAGATGTTCTTCGAAACTGCGTCCCACGATGATGATATCGTCTAAGTAGACCAGACAGGATTCGAAGGAAAGTCCTCTTAACACTGTCTCCATAAGACGCTCGAACGTAGCTAGTGCATTGCAGAGGCCGAAGGGCATCACTTTAAACTGTCATAAGCCTTGTCCAGTTGTAAACGTTGTCTTCTCTCGGTCATCAGGGTGTATCTCAACCTGCCAGTAGCCGCTCCTCAAGTCCAGGGTCGAAAACCACATGTGTCCGGAAAGAGTGTCCAAGGTGTCGTCTATCCGTGGAAGAGGGTAACTGTCTTTCTTGATGATTTCATTCAGCCGTTGGTAATCGACACAAAATCTGGTGGAGCCATCTTTCTTTCGGACCAAGACGATGGGAGAGGCCCAAGGACTGGATGAAGGTTCGATTACATCATTCTCCTTCATCTCTTCCAGGAGGGTCTCAACCTCTTCCTTCTTGGCAAACGGTAGTCGTCTTGGATGCTGTTTAATAGGGGGGTGTTCTCCAGTGTAGATCCTATGCTGCGTGAAATTCGTACGGCCAACATCCTCCGATGTAGATGAAAACAGATGCTTGAAGTCATCCACCAATTGTTCCGCAGCAGTTCTTTGATCTTTCGATAAGGGTGCACTCCCAATTAACTTCGATGCCAAGGACTCAGAAGACACAGTCTCGTGGGAATTGATTCTTCTAATGATGCAGTTTACTGGAGTACAAGTTGCCAACACTTCACCTTTTCGGATATTCCTTGGCCTTTCACTCACGTTGACGACTCGCACAGGAATTACATCTTTAGAATGGTCCACAAGCGTAGATGCTACCAGCACTCCTTTTGGGCTATTGCTTAAGTTGGGGTATTCAATGAGTCCAAATCGAAAACTATACCTTTCTTCAATGGAGCCAGGTATTAATGATTCTGACTTTGAGGGAATCGATAAATCTGTTTGGGCTATTATTTGATGAGCGGATTTTACATCACTTTCTGCGGGGAAAACGGCTGTC
The DNA here is from genome assembly GCF_026930045.1 of Uloborus diversus. Taxonomy (NCBI): domain Eukaryota; kingdom Metazoa; phylum Arthropoda; class Arachnida; order Araneae; family Uloboridae; genus Uloborus; species Uloborus diversus. The sequence continues at coordinate 105,732,333 of NC_072732.1, forward strand.
TTCTCTCATCGAGTGCAGCTCATTAGTCTTGAAGTCGAGGTTGAAGTCATACTTCTTTAAAAAGTCCAATCCGAGAATAAAGGGGTCTGTGATAGCAGCAACGAATGCCGTATGATGGTAAGTGGCATTTCCAAACACAATTTCTAAGTTGACTTTACCTTCAATCTCGATCTTGTCACCTGTCACAGTTTGGAGGGTAACGCAGGGCGGCGTCCATAGAATATTGAGTAAACAATATTCTATTATATCTTATATTGCGTTGTAACATTTTCGGTCTAGATTGTAACATTGGCTCCAGTGTCAATAATCAGTTCGCAGGGAAACCCGTTTACATATGCGTAAACAAACAGTCCGTTGTATATGTAAGAGTGAAGGCTTTCACTGCCGGTGTCAATATTATGAAAGGATTCCGGGCTGTTGTGCCGTGGTCTGAGTGTATATTCTCCAAACGTTTCGGCTGCATCTGCGGCAGCCATCCTCAGTGGTTCCGAGTTCGTAACTTCCAGGGAAGAGACTTCTTGGCAACTGATGCAAGTGTCGAAGTGCTGTCAACATTTATAGGGCATGGGTCCTCTTGGTTCTGGACTGGGATTGGCTGGTGAACGTCTGTCTTCATCGCTTCCTGATTGGAGCTTAAGATTCGAGCGCACTCAGAAGTCAGCAGTCGCAGAACACACTTTTAGTGAGGGGAACCATGACATCAAATTCAAAGAGACAAAAATACTTTCAAGGACTTGCCATTATTATGCGAGATTGAACAGAGAAGCCATCGAGATATTCAAACATCCAAATAATTTCAACAAAAAAGAAGAAGGAATAAAGATAAACAAGCTCTGGCATCCCATACTGAAAAGGATCAAAACAACAAGAACCTCCAGCCAATCAGAAACAAGGACGGACCTTCAGCTGAATTTCCAGCAGCCAATCCCCGAGCAGGAAAAGGAGAGCCTAAGCTCCAATCAGGAAGCGATGAAGACAGACGTTCACCAGCCAATCCCAGTCCAGAACCAAGAGAACCCATGCCCTATAAATGTTGACAGCACTTCGACACTTGCATCAGTTGCCAAGAAGTCTCTTCCCTGGAAGTTACGAACTCGGAACCACTGAGGATGGCTGCCGCAGATGCAGCGGAAACGTTTGGAGAATATACACTCAGACCACGGCACAACAACCCGGAATCCTTTCATAATATAAACAGTCCGTTACTGCCGCCACTCGTCGATGAAATCTGGAAAACTTTAAGATGGGGCTCATTCCAATTTGGCGACCTCCGCCCCGCGAGATTGCCATGGCTTAGTTTTCCTGGACCTGAGAGGGAGAGGTGCTCTTCCCTCTGTTTCTTGGCGAGCTTCACAGTTTCTTCGTAAGTGACCCTCGCCGCCACATTTCCAGCACTTAAGTGATTGTCCATTTTGGTCCTTGGGAGCCGAAATCCTTTTGAAGGTTCCTGCAATTTCTTTTATTTGCTTTTCCAGTTCAACAGAGCGTGACGAAACCGGATCAGGATCATCAGTTTTCACGCCGCGGATTGAATGGCGATCCTTTCGGGTTGCTTGCTGGGCGGCCTCCAACTTCATCGCATACACAACAGCAGAATTCAGGTCTTTGACATCCGCCATTCGTAGAGCTTTCTGGATTTCCGGATCTCGAACCCCGTCGATGTAGTAGTTGAGTGCCAGGTTGTCTCGAAGATCCGCAGGACAGTCGCAAAAAGCAAGATGAGACAGTCTCTCGACGTCCGCCGCTAGCTCTTGCAGGGTTTACCCGGTTTTCTGGAAACGGGACTTCAACTGGAGTCGGCTGAAATTTTTCTGGCACTTCTCACCGAAGCGAAGCTCCAACGCAGATGTGATGGCGGCGAAATCCAGGCGCTGGCTGTCCGGAAGGGTCTGAAGAATGTCCGCTGCGTCACCTCTCAGGGATGCTGCAAGATGACAGGTCTTGGTAGCAGAGTCCCATCCGTTCGCTTCCGCCACTATCATGAATTGAGTTTTGTAAACCTGCCACGAAGTTTTCCCATCGAATGTGGCAAGTTTAATGGACGGTCGAGCAACCGACATGGGAGCGCCAAACTGTACAGAGCTGCTTTCTACGGTCGCCAATCTCCTTTCCATGTCCTTAATTATTTCTTCCTTAAATGAAGTAAATTTCTTGTCTTCTTCTTCCAACTTATTTTCCACATTGGCGAAGCGCTCTTCCACAGTATCAAATTTTTCTTCCAAAGCATCAACTTTATCTCCCTTGGCGGTTAGTTGAATCTCCGTCATGGTTTTCATCGACGTTAGGTCACTTTTTATTTCATCTTGACTTGTAGTAATTTTGGCAGTTAAATCACTATTTAACTGTTCCTGGTTAGTCGCCAATTCATTTTTGAATTGTTCTTGATTAGCCGCCATATCATTTTTTAATTGTTCTTGATTAGCCGCCATATCATTTTTTAATCGTTCTTGATTAGCCGCCATATCACTCTTCACAGAGTTGATTGCGTCAAGAAGTTGTTTTAATTGTTCATCCATTGTGCGAGTAATCACCATAAAAATAAAGTCCAAATTCAAAAAGTTTTTATGAAAAAAATGTCCAAACTCACACTTACTCCAAGAAAGTCCTAAAGTAGCCCCACGTTGGGCGCCAATTTTAACGGATCCGGTGCGGCTTCCAACTTTCGTGAAAGGACGACACAGTTCTTGTTCAAAAATACAGGAAATTTATTTACACTATGTACAGGAAAGAGCGTCAACAACTGCTAAATTAATCATCAGCAATTAAACAAGTATCACTCAACACCGTAAACTCAACGGTTACACACGTATTTACTTCCAAATACGAAAACAACACAGCGAAATACCTCGCAACAAACAGAGCTAATACACTCTCAGTACAAATTCTCAATCGAAACTCACTTTTTATCCAGCGTAACGGCTTATATACACACCGAAAAGAGAGCTCTCAAATATTCCACAAGATTCGAAATGCTTCTCGAAAACAGTAGACCGTTATTGAGCAATCACGATTGCTTATAGTTCTCATTTGACTGTTTTGATGTCCTATCTTTTTATTTTCCCACCGCCACCCTCAGCACCCTGTCACCGTCGACCGGCTCCTCACGATGCTGCTCCTATAGCGAAAGCCGTCTCCAGGTTGCATCCATGTCCTACACACACGCACGCACACACACATACACACGCACACACACATACACACGCACACACACACACATACACACAACTACCCACACATTCATGCCTGCACACTGACACAAACACATATGCCTACACACACATACACATACCCCCCACACACACATACACACATTCATATACACAACTACCCACACACTTATGCCAGCACACAGACAAACACACATGCCTACACACACATACACATACCCCTACACACAAACACACATACCCCACACACAAACACACACGCCTACATACACACACTCGTGATTGCGAAAAACATAATTTGAATTCAAGATGTCAAAATTCAAATTAATTTTTTTTTATTTCTTCTTTTTATTCATTCACGAATCTTATCAATGAAAAATAGGGGGCCCATATACTTAACCGAATGTATAGGGGCTGTATATTCATTACGGGAAACTATTTACGAGTTACGTTACTACAATAATTACTATTTACAGAATTTGTAACAATATATATATATATATATATATATATATATATATATATATATATATATATATATATATATATATATATATATATATATATATATGTTTTGATGGTAATGAATTTTAAATTATGATTAATGAGTAATTAATTAATTAATTCATATCTAGCATTAAATGTGTTTAAATGTCAACATCAGATTAAAACACTTTCCCATTTTTCTAAACACTGTCGCAATTATTAAGAACCATGCATATGTTGTACCTTGGGACATGTCCTAAGGTGCAATATGTTTGGCTATCCCGAGGCAGGACCCGATTTCCCAAAAGGCTGAGTAGGCAGCTGCCTATGGCGGCAAAATTTTAGGGGCGGCATATTTTGCTTTAACCACGTTTTTTTAAAAAAATTATTCCTTTTGAAGCCAGTATTCTTTCATTTTCCATAGTGACATCCTTTTCTTGCAATGTAATAATGTTTACTTTCACTCATTTTATGAAAATGAAATGTGTGTAATGGATATCAAATTGTCCAGCTACCTGATGCTGGCCAGAATTTCAATTGGATATCCAGTAGGCATGGGCGGATTTATGGGGGGGCAGAGGGGGGCAATGCCCCCCAGTTTTGGGAGGACTATATGTAGTAACAACACATCTTCCAAAAATTAAAAAAAAAAATTAGTATTTTTTCTTTTTTGAATAGTTCAGAAGGGCATGGGTGGATTTATAGGGTGGTACAGGGGCAATGTCCCCCAGTTTTGGGAGGACTTTATATAGTTAACAACACATCTTCCAAAATCTTAAGGGGGTCCGGGACACATTTTGAAATTTTTTTTATTATGTACTTTAGAGTCTTGAAATTTTTTGAACTGATTCATCATTTATTTAATAAGCAAAATCATAACATAAATATGGAAAAAAATTATTTTTTTATTTAAATTTAATTAGTTTTTTTCAAAAAAATGGGGTTGCTTTAAATTGCTATAACTCAAAATATTGTTGGTCAATTTTCAATTTTTTTTCAAAAAAGTATGCACAAATATCTAAGCTTTAATTTTTATTCGGCGATTTTAAAAACATAGATTCAATAAAAAATAAAAAATATTTGAAGAAAAATTTCGAAAAATTCGAAGATACTTTTTTTTAAAAAAAATCATAATTTTTGAAGTAAACGTTTTTTTCAAATTCGCCGAATAAAATTTAAAGTAAATTGCTTGAAAAAGATATGCTCCAAGTTTCATTACTTTATCTGTATCGGTTCCTGACTTATAAGAGTTTGAATGCAAGAAATCGGGAAAAATTGCATCATGGAGAAAAACGCGTTTAAAGTTTTAAAGTTATGTACACATTCGTTAGATGCATGCAACAAAAATAACTATAACTTTCGTTCTATTTAAGGTAGAAACAAGATTCAAACGTCCTCTTAAGCAGGAAAAAACGGAGCAATTTTTCAAATTATAAAAAAAAATTGCAAAATTTGAGGATTTTTGTGTCCCGGACCCCCTTAAAACAAAAAAAATCATGACTTTTTCTTTTTTGAAAAGTTCAATGAAAATGAAGAGAAAAGCGAATGTCCTTTTCTGATAGGAGAAAAGAAAAGTGGAAAAAAAAAACGAACATTAAATACAAATAGTACAGCTGGGGTGCAGAAAATGTGTCTAAATTCACTATTTTAAACTGAAAACCATTTAGGCAAGTATATGAATGAAAATATAGGCTAAACGAGCTATACATTAAGTTAATTGACGATTATTTTGACAAATTAGAACCTAAAGCAAAGGGGAAAAAACTGCCCCCCCCCCATTCGGGCTAACAGAACGATCTACTCGTTATGATTTGTGTCCACGTTTAAAGTATATTTGTGCATAATATTTATGTTCTTAGTAGATTAATTGGCCTTTTGAGAAATTCTAAAAAACATAGTTCCCACCCCCCTCTCTTTTTTTAACAGAGAGAGAAAATAAATACTATCGCAAACTGAATAAATTTCAGTTATTTGAATGTTCTGATTAAATGAATCTTTTTACTTAGAGGGAGAGTACAATTTTACTTACTTTATAAATACTGTTTAAAAAGTAAAGTAAGTCATAATCATCTAAGTCTAAGTGAGTCAGTCCTTGTCATTATTTAAATCTAAATAATTGAGTAATCAAAAGTTTTGGAAAAATTTGCTGAAATTTCATAAAAGTCTATAAAAACTTAACAAAGATTTGTAAAATCGTAAAAATCCTTTAACCGTAAAAACTGACGAATTTTCGTAAAAATTACAAAAAATCAAGCAAAAATCTGCAGGTAAGAGTGAATTACAAACAGCGCCGAATTTGCCTATAAGATAAACAAGATATTGCTTATGGCCCCTGCTTTGAATAAGTGGGTCCCTAACTCCCAAAAAAAATTCATGAGTTGTTCCCTAAAAAATGGAAATTGCTTGAAAAAACTAATTTCATTTTAAAGTGCTTGAAAACCTTGAATATTTGGAAACGTGTGGCTACAAACCTTAAATTTTCTAACAAATGGTAGAGGGGAAGGAATGCCAAAATATATCAAATTCAGCTCCTTGCCACATCCTGTATTAAAAATGTAAAAATCATGGTTCTCCCGTTTGTAACATATTTTTTGAAAAAAATTTTTGTGACTCACATGTTTCATATCTTGCTATTTATTTAATCCCGAATTCAGTATTTTGGAAATTCTTTTGTATTGATTGCTTTTATCTTACTTCTTCTGCATATTGTCTATCTGTTTAGCACGCAAAAAAATACACAGTACTTCTATTTCTTTTCGTTTTCTGCCCACTTGCAATTGAAGAAAAGTTGTTGTCATGAGAAATCTATGGTTTCTAGGGCTCGACCGATGGCATTTTTTGGCCGATGGGCCGATGCCGATTGTTGGCCGATTGTTCAAAGATGGCCGATGGCCGATGGCCGATTGTTTTCCTCCAAATGGCCGATGGCCGATGGCCGATGGCCGATGCTGTTGGCCGATGGCAAAAAAAAAAAAAAAAATCAAACAGAAATAAATTGATAAGATTGTCAGGGATTTAAAGGATTATTGATTCATTTCACTTTACTTCCTTTCTACAAATAAGGAATTGTAATCACAAAAAAAATCAGATTTCGACTTAAATTTCTATTTTACGATTACCCAATTTATACTTCAAGTTTTTTCGCCACATCTGTACATGCATATGTACCTAAGAACATATAGATGACCGAAATATCCATTTTGAACCCTCCTCAGCTAATTATCGCAAATTCTCTTGTGATGTCTTCATGCGCATAAAATTGCGTCACTCAAAAACGTTATGAAATAGTAAATTGAAAACTCATACGTATGATCTAAAAGTTCGAGGACAAGTTTTATAAATCCTTACCCTGAATAGTTCACATTACCGAAGCACATCTATCTACAAAATAGTCAGCTTGAACAAATATGCACTTCTGCCAACGTTCATGTAGCTTTTTTAAGCACTCCTGGAAGACATTTTTCGCAACCTCCTGTAAGGTCTCTTGCGCTGCTGCTTTAACTTCATCGTGGGAAAGAAGGCGATTTTCATGGTGAGAATGCACGGTTTGATTGGTCAATACTCTGATATGACAAACAAATAAAATAACGTTTCGTCGGAGTTAGCTCCATGTGACTTTTACCAGCAAAAAAACATTTGCATGGACGCCGCTTTCTTCCGCCAGAAGATAAAGCTGCATCATAGAAGGTAACAAAAAATGGCTTCCAGGCGTGTTCCCAAAAGTTATATGAACACTGGCAGAAGTACATAGTCTTTCAAGGTGACCTTTTGAAGGTGGATGTGCATCGGTAATGTAAACTATTCTGGGTAAGGTTTTATACAGCTTGTCCCCGAACTTTCAGATCGTACTACGTACAATCTGTATAGAGTGTAGTTATGCTTCTCCTTTTTTTTGACTGGTGTATGATGAAAGAGAAGGAACAACAGCCAAAAAAAGAAAGAAAAAAAAAAAGGATGAAAAACAAAGAGACTGTTTAGTAACCAATTGATTTGTTTTTTTTTTTTTGTTTTTTTAATTGAATATTCAACTAATATTTCAGTAATATTGTAATAATGTATGGATTTAGGTACATTAAACATAGTTAAAAAACGTTAAATTATCTTGTTTAATCATTAAAAAAAATAATAAAACTTTGAAACCGTCAACAAATTACGCAATTACAGTGGGAAAATTGCACGTAGACATTTTTTAGTCATCAAATTAAACAAAAAAAAAATTGTTACAGATAAATTATAATATTAAATCAAAATAGGAATATTTTTATACTTATTTAAAATTTATAAATAGAAAAGTTTGCATTTTTCATGAAAGCTATAACTGTGGCATAAATTTTGCTGGAAAAAGAAATAGCCCATGAAAAGAGCGAGGTTCTTTAAACGCCGCTAAAATAAACAAACTCAATATTTACACCAAGTTAATAACTGAATACATACAGTGGCTCCCAAAAGTCTTCGTACACCTACGACTTTCAACGAAATAGTCCCCAATCCATTGGTTAGAATTAATATTTCGGAATAGGTATTTAATTATAAGATCTATGATCAACTTTTAACAAAACTACATGAAAAGTTTTTAAAAAATATTAAAACTTCATTTTTTAAAAATCAAAAACCAAAAAGTGCCGGTAATTTTATCTCACAAAAGTCTTCGTACACTTTATAAAATGTCTATATATTATTGAATAATCTAACTTTTGATTAATTTATTAATTAGTAGAATATCATACGGTATTCATAGCACCTTTTAAACGTCTGGGAATAGATTCATTCTTTTTCTTTCTTTTTTTTGCGTAATTTCTGAGTAAGTGTTCAACCACACTTCGAGTCTCACTGTTTCTAGCTCTGTTTTCGTCTTAAAGCCCAATTTTCGTAATCTAGCCTCCAGATATCTCTAAATACGTTACATTAAGTTAAAATCTGGAGATTGAGGGGGTATTTACTAAACTTAAGGAAAATTTTCGAGGCACTAGACGCAAACGTTGAAAACCGTGTGCTTCTTATCGTAATCTTGATAAAAAACAAAGTTGTTTCCAATAACCAAATTTTTGGCTAAGAGTTCAAAATTGGTTTTTAAAATATTTAAAGGAACAGCATGATTCATTATTTCATCAAAAAATTACAAACTACCAATTCCTGATGCTGATATGCACCCTCACGCTAGAACACCTCCACCGTCCTGATTAACTGATCCAAATAAGTTCTTAAGATTAAGTTCCTAATTTTTTCTTCCACTTACAGTTATATAACAATTTAACCGAAAATGTTAAATTAATGTTTATCTGTAAGTAAGACATGATTCTAAAACGATTTTAGCTTAATTATCATTGGTTTTGCGACGAAAAGCGTAAGCTTTCTGTTTTACGCACGACCAAGAAAATTTCTGCGGGAAGAGGTTCCATTTATTCCAGCTAATCGGAGAACTTGACGAACAATTTTAAGTGAAAATTAAATGTAAAATGTTTCATTTAACTCTGCAGAAACTTTTACAGCACTCAAGTGTGTATTTTTCATAATTTTTTTTAACTTTAAATCTCCGATCACGTTTCGTCAACTTTGCCGGTTGACCTTTACTTACCTTGTTTTCGGTCCGTTTCCTTTCTTTAAATTATTTTATCAAGCACTTTACTATACAACCAAATAAATAAACTAATTTAGAGACATTTCAAACCAATTTACGACTACTGTGGGGAAAAAATTCCAAATTTTGAATGGTGTTTGCTGTTTTTTACGAATACCAGCCTTTTTACAGTAATAAGCACAATATTAAGGAATAAATAAACAAAAAATTAAAGCCAAATGACTTATAAGGGTCAACACAATAAAAAAATATTAATAAAATGAAATATGATAATTTTAATCATGAATTTCTTCGAAAATATTTGAGTGTACGATGACTTTTGTGGAGTGTTATTTCTCTGTTTCTTCGTTTTCTGACCCATTTCGAAAAAATGATCCGTCAATATTTTGAAAAAACCAATGGGTTGTATTTAGAATGACGTAGGAATGATCTGAAAAAATATTTGACTTCATATTCGAATTCAGTTTTGAGTTATTTTGGTTTTACTAAAAAATTTCAATGTGTACAAACACTTTTGGGAGTCACTGTATACTACTTGGTCTGATGTTTGCACACGTAATATTGAACAATTTGATTGTTTAATCTTTTATGAAGCTTTTCAAACAAGTTCAAATTAAATGTTTCAATTTAACAATTTTCTGAAATTTAAAAAATTGCATAATAGAAAATCCTTGAAACTTTTCTATAAAAAACGAAAATATCTTATTCATTGATTTTATATAAATACATAAAAATAGCTACTTACAACAGAAAAAAAATCGACCGCTATTATTGATGCAAAAAACATGACGCATTAAGAAATATAGGTGAAACAAGTATGATAAATACGCAAAATGACATTTTTTGACCAAAATAAATAATCGCTAAATATTTAAGAAATGCTTGAAACGACGAGGTAGTGTTAGGGGGGTCACCCTCTGATTTTGGAGTAACTCACACTTCGGCCTCATTTTTACTTCCTTTTACAAAAAAAGGAAGTATTTGCGAAAGAAATTTCACTCAAAAATCAGCCTTAATTTCCATTTTGCTCACCCCTAAATGAATGTTGACTGTTTTTTTTTTTTTTTGAACCCGACAACCCGCGGATAAGTGCCTAAGAACGTATAGACCCCGAAATATCCATTTTGACAATCCCCGATTTAATTACAACGAATTTTCTTTTGACGTCCGTATGTATGTATATCGTATAACTCAAGAACGGTATGTCCTAGAAAGTTGAAATATGGTGCGTAGACTCCTGGTGGGGTCTAGTTGTGCACCTCCTCTTTTGGTTGCAATCGGGTGTTTTTAGAGGGGTCTTTTGCCTCTTTTTTGGGGAGGGGAATCATTGTTAATTTCGATGCAAACTCAAGTGGTGTTATAATTTGTAGGGCTCGACCGATGGCATTTTTTGGCCGATGGGCCGATGCCGATTGTTGGCCGATTGTTCAAAGATGGCCGATGGCCGATGGCCGATTGTTTTCCTCCAAATGGCCGATTGCCGATGGCCGATGGAAAAAAAAAATCAAACAGAAATAAATTGATAAAATTGTCAGAGATTTAAAGGATGATTGATTCATTTCACTTTACTTCCTTTCTACGAATAAGGAATTGCAATTTCAAAAAAAAAAAAAAAAAATCAGATTTTCACCTAAATTTTTATTTTACGATCACCCAATTTAAACTTCACAAGTTTTTTCGGCACATCTGTACATGCATATGTACCTAAGAACATGTAGATGACCGAAATATCCATTTTGAACGCTTCCTCAGTTAATTATCGCAAATTCTCTTGTGATGTCTTCATGCGCGTAAACTTACGTCACTCAAAAACGTTATGAAATAGTAAGTTGAAAACTCATACGTACGTAGTATGATCTAAAGGTTAGAGGACAAGTTGTATAAGACCTTACCCTGAACAGTTCACATTACCGAAGCAAATATATCTACAAAATAGTCACCTTGAACGACTATGCACTTCTGCCAATGTTCATATAGCTTTTAGAAGCGCTCCTGGAAGACATTTTCGCAACCTCCTGTAAGGTCTCTTGCGCTGCTGCTTTAACTTCATCGTAGGGAAGAAGGCGACTTTCATGTTGAGGATGCACGGTTCGATTGGTCAATACTCTGATATGACAAACAAATAACATAACGTTTCGTCGGACTTAGCTCCGGGTGACTTTTACCTGTTCCCAGCAAAAAAACATTTGCATGGACGATGCTTTCCTCCGTCAGGAGAAGATAAAGCTGCATCATAGAAGGTAGCGAAAAATGGCTTTCAGAAGTGTTTCCAAAAGTTATATGAACACTGGCAGAAGTACATAGTCCCTCAAGGTAAACTTTTGAAGGTGGATGTGCTTCTGTAATGTGAACTATTCTGGGTAAGGTTTTATACAGCTTGTCCCGAACTTTTGGATCGTACTACGTACCATCTATATAGGGTGTAGTTATGCTTCTCCTTTTTTGACTGCTGTACAATGAAAGATAAAGAACAACAGCCAAAAAAAAAAAAAAAAAAAAAAAAAAAGACTGTTTAATAAACAATTGATTTTTTTTTTAATTGAACATATAACTAACATTTCAGTAATATTGTAATGATGTATGGATTTAAGTTCACTAAACATAGTTAAAAAACATTAAATTATGTTGTTAAATCATTCAAAAAAAATTAAGAATAAAACTATGAAACCGTCAACAAATTACGCAATTAAATTGGAAAGATTGCACGTAGACATTTTTTAGTCATCAAATTAAAAAAAAAGATAACAGATAAATTACAATACTAAATCATAAAAGAAATATTTTTTTCTTATTTAAAATTTATGAATAGAAAATTTTGCATTTTTCAAAAAACTAAAACAGTGACATAAATTTTGCTGGAAAAAAAATTGCCATGAAAAGAGCGAGGTTCTTAAAACGCAGCTATAAACAAAATCAATATTTACACAAAGTTAATAACTGAATACATATGACTACTTGATCTGATGTTTGCATACATAATATTGAACAATTATTTGTTGATTGTTTAATCTTTTATGAAGCTTTACAAACAAGTTCAAATTAAATTGTTCAATTTAACAGTAATTTTCTGAAATTTAAAAAATTGCATAATAGAAAATCCTTGAAACTTTTCTATAAAAAACGAAAATAACTTATTCATTGATTTTATATAAATACATAAAAATAGTTACTTACAACTGAAAAAAAAATCGATCGCTATTAATGATACAAAAAAGATGGCGCATTACGAAATGGAGGGGGGGGGGGTCACCCTCTGATTTTGCAGTAACTCACACTTCGGCCCCAACCTCGGCCTAATATTTATAGTACAGAACCGCTACCACCAACGCCTCGGAAGAGTTTCTGAATCTACTTCAGCACTTCCGAAGAAAAAATTCAAGTCCCTTTGATTTCCGAATTATGTCACTATTCAAAACGTCTTTAATCAATTTCTTACATTAATGCTCTAATGTCTTCCTAAACAATAGATAAAGTTTGAAAAAAAAATCTCTAGTTTTATGAATGGTATTAGTTTTAAACAACTCAGAAGTACAACTAGAGTTTAATTTCAGAAATTGAGGGAGTGGGAGGAGGGGCACGCAAGTGTTCTCGGAAATTAAAAAAATAGTCATAAAAAATAGAGTTCAAAATAATCATAAACATTGAGCAGAAAAACCCTTTCAAAACTTGCACCCGAGTTTGTTTTGACGTGCAAAGGCGGATTTAAAATATAGCAAATGTTGCAATTTCGCGAGAGGCCTCATTACCACAGGGACACCGTAGGAGTTACAAAAATTCTTCTGATAAATGTTTTACAACTTCTATGATAGAGAAATAGGGCCCCAAAATGTATTTCGACGGGCCTCAAACTTGTAACTCCGCCGAAGCGATACAGATAAGATTGCATTACTGTGATTCATATTACAAATATCGAAAAATTAAAAAATATCTTCGGTTCAACTGGAATCTAATAAAATGACACAAAAATCGGTTTCGCCATCTCATATTTGTTTCCATAGTCTCTAAATCGGCAATATATCACCAAATGATCGTCAGTCTGAGACGCTATATTAGTTTTGCATTGAAATAAGTAATTAATAGCCACAAAAAATGAGTAAACAGGCTTTGCAGAACACGCGATCGAAAACAAAAAGAGAAGTGCACAACTGGAACGTACGCACACCCCACATGCGAAAATTTATCCTTCTACAGCTTACCATTTTTGAGTTATAACTTATGAGAGATACATACGTACATCCAGCTGCAAGAAACAAAGCAATAATTAACTTGTTTGGTACCTAAGAATGCAGTATTAAAAACTCTTTCAGGGGTGACTGATAGGGGTGTCATACTGAAATTTAAGTAAACAATTTTGTATGAAAACAATAACTCCCTTTATTTTGTGTTAAAAAGTAAAACAGCAAAGGTCATTTTTTTTTCAAAAACATCGGCCAATTCCATCGGCTTTTCGATGTTTTTTAAGGCCGATGGGCCGATGTTTCCTGCAAGTTAGCATCGGCCGCCGATGCAGATGCCGATGGCTAAATTGTTGAACCATCGGCGCCGATGCATCGGTCGAGTCCTAATGGTTTCTTTTTTCTTTTAAATTTAAAATAGCTATTTCTTACTAAGTTAGAACACGACTGTAAAAATTTACAATCAAGTACTAAAATATCAGAGAACTGGAAAGTACAAATAAAGTGCGTTAAATAATTTTATTTATTCTAGAGTCCTTGAAAATAATTAGATAAGTCTTTGAAAATCCTAAGAAAAGTGGGCTATATATCTGTAGTTTTTTTTTCTTTCAAACTTAAAATGACTGTTTCTCACAAAGTTTGAACAATACTGTACAACTGTATAGTCTAGTTATCAATTTCCATGTCTATCCAATTAACCTTTATGAGGCTTCAAAATGGAAAAATATTATATCCATTTTACAAAGTTTTTTCTGGGGGAGAAACCTCTGGCCCCCTAAAATTGGAGATATTCTATTTCCCACTTAAAAGGGAGCCCTGCGTCACTCTCTTGATACCAGCTCCCTCTCTTAAGGTCAATTCAAAAGGACAGCATGAAAACACACATTAATGAAAACGATGCACAAAAAAGTAAAGCATGGACTTATGCATCACAGGAAACAGACAAAAACATGGGAGTGGGGGGCAAAAAAAAAAAAAAAAAAAAAATCCTGCCCCCCCCCCCCCCAGGAACTCAGACCTAAATCCACCTATGCCAGTAGGATGTCAGTATGTTTCACGAGTTTTCTTTTTCTCACTTAATGAACAATTTGCTTCCTCTTTATTTGTTTCTTTTATTTCTAAATTATTATTTTTTCCATAGTTTTCCTTTTCAATATGAAAATAATTTTCATTTTTAGTAGTAGTTTTCATTTGTATATAACTAGCTCATAATTTGAATTTTTTTATAATTCGTTCAAATTTCAATTCTTTCATATTTTGAGCGAATTGAAAATCATTACTAGAAATAACACTACAGAAACATATGAACGCTGAATTTAGAAAAAATAACGAACTATTATTAGAGACTGTCTACAAATGATATCACACTCTCGTGACAGTTTGTGACAAGAGGGAAGGAGTAGTAACAAGAAGTGTGACATCACAGTATTTTTATTGCACTATGTTTGTGAAAAACAACGTGACATGTGATAAGGGGATGGGTAAGGAGAAGAGCAACACTTTGTAGCCATTAAAAGATAAAATGGAGGGTGTGAAGACTTTCATTCGTGAAGGAAAGACCCCAAGTCACCTGATAGATTTTGAAGAAAAGCACAGGAAGAAAGCAGGTTTTTTTCGCTGGTTTCACGCAAAACGTGTCAACCATTTTTCGAGGTTGAGTCACGTGTCTTGAGCTCTTTGCAGAAGCTTTTACTTAGCCAATGTTTGAACTTGCTCCCTCTATTTTAATTCCTGCTCTAAATTTATAACAAAGGGGACTGGAGTCAAAAATTATGAAAAAACGGTGACATCATTTATAGACCGCCTCTTGTTTTAAAATTTTTCATTAAATTTCCGGTAAATTTAAATCAACCATACATTTTCCTAGGTGAAGAAAACTGACAGGCATTTAAAAATTCATCACTAGCAGTTGCCATTCATACTATCAGCAACGCATTAGCACTCAATTAAATTTGCACATAGTAGATGGTTATTGAAAAAAACAAAATGTAGTGTATGTTCTTTAATTCCTTCCCAAAATCAGAGTAACTCAGATAAACATAGTGACAGAAAAAGGGGAAAAGTGAAATGCATTAGCAATGTATATTTCCGTTTCCTTAAGTAAATACATTAATTCGAGCTCGTTTAAAACGCATCTGCGGCAGAATTTACATTTTTATGCTCAACAGCTTTTAAAAACCAATACAAAAGCCATTTTCACACAACGCTTAAAATAACACGAGCGGAGCAAATAATTTTAAAAATCGGATGGAAGCCTCGCATACAGAGATTCCGGGGTAGAGTTCCGAAGAACATCAATATTACTTAGAATTCCATTTTCTGCCTTCCTAGTTAAGGCCGGAGCAAGTACATTTATAATATTTTATCTTCTCCTTACCGACTTTTTACGTAAAATAGCAGTTATAACTGAATTTTCGGATTCCTATAATTCAGAAAGAAAGAATATTTGTAAGAATAACTAAAATTTACTAAGATTTATCGCAGCTTCTTCCGTTTATATTGTTATCATAATGTAGCGTTGCGATTTAGATCAGTAGTTTTGACATTCAGAGGAGCAAAATTTAGATTGGACAGCTTATAAAAGGGGGAAGGGTCGGCAAAACTGTAGACTCGGGTTGATAAGCAATATGATTAAATCACAAAGCAAGAATAAAATTTATTGGTTAAATCTCCAACAGTAACAGAAGAGCATTTTTATTTCCTTCTATATACAAAATATTGTAACAAATTATGTAAATAGTTAATACTTTTGAGTTTTTATGTGTTTAATTTGTTGTAATCTAGCAAAATTTGGCGCTTGTTCCATTAATTTTTGCTTAAAATTACCGTAGTTCTTGAACTTGCTCTACTTTACCTGCCGTACACCGTTTTACATTGCGCCTGTGGCATTGGCGAAAAAAATTAAAAGATAACGCCAAGTTGGCAGGTTTTTTGGTGCTTAATTTGGCGAGAAATCGCCAAATGTCGGCATGCTTAGCAATATTTTGATTACTAACATG
Source organism: Uloborus diversus (assembly GCF_026930045.1). Taxonomy (NCBI): domain Eukaryota; kingdom Metazoa; phylum Arthropoda; class Arachnida; order Araneae; family Uloboridae; genus Uloborus; species Uloborus diversus. The sequence continues at coordinate 105,748,738 of NC_072732.1, forward strand.
TAACTAGTAATTCAAAATTGGAAGATTAATGTTCGTTCATTGTAAAAATGGCGTATCTCCTTGTAAATGATTTTATTATGCCTTATTATGTAAAACTTTTTGCAAATTATTCCTTACAATAGAAGTGTTCTAAAAACACAAGTGTTCATCTACTATTGGTCATTAGACATCTTTCGAAAAGCGCTTTGCTTCTCTTTTATACTAAAACATACGTAATTAAATTTGATGCAATTGACCATAATAAACACACATTTTAAAAATATGGAAACAGACCACAATGAACGATACAAACATTAATTAATGGATAAACTCCAGTAACCTTTCGAATTTTATGACCAACTGCAACATTTAATTCATTTTTCTTTCTTCAATTACTAAATTGTAGTATGGGCTATTTTTGGTTCACGTTCTACGTAAAGAGTCTTTGCTATCAAAGTTAGTTTGAAGTGAATAAGCCTTTTAGTTTGGAATTTATATTTGTCTTAAATTTATTCGTAGGTTTTGATGCAAAATTTTTTAAAGCTGTTCAAATTTGAACGAAAATTTTTTTCAAATCAAAAAATAAAATGTGCGAGTTAGGTGTCCTGGCTGAGATCTTTCGAACCAAAAGCTTGTTCGAATCGGAGTATTTCCTCAAAGTTGTTATAGGAAGGGGGGGGGGGGGGAGGTTGCAGATCGACAGACACATATTTCTCCATCTCAAAAACCTAAAAATCTTCTAATTTTCATTTCAATATGTATTAAATTATTAATTTTATTTTTTGACTTTAGGGACGAAATTTTTTTGTAATACATTGAATGTCCTTTCACGTCTTTATCTCTTTTCTTTTTTTTCTTTTGTAGGAAAGTAGGTTAAAAAAGTAGAAATAAGAAAAAAAGCTCACTCTAAAATTGCAAATTTTATGCCTATTTTTATTAATTAAAGCAGCTGAAGAGACTGCATCGTAATAACATCGGTTTTATTGAATCGTATTCATATTTTTTCCGTATAAATACTTTTATTAATCCATATTTTCCAGCATCTATCATTAAAGAGGCTTTTAGAGCTCTTGGTGTTTTATTTTTTGAAAGAATTTTTCTAGTTGTTTGTAAATGTTTTAACATTTGTATTAGATATAGAAAAATAATATTTGTTGTAAGAAAGCCTTTGTTTTTAGACATTCAATTAGAAGGGTTTTTCTCCCAGAAAGTAACTGTAAAAAATGATTTTGCTCTTACGTAATGCAGTAACATTTATCTGTACATTTTCCCAGTTGTTTGTAAATGTCGAGAAATTTATAACAGTTATCAAAAAATAATAGTTACTGTAAAAATACCTTTGTTTTCAGACATTCAACTATTATTATTTTTTCTCAGCTACAAAAAATATTTTGCTCTTAAGATCATTATTTTACGTAATGCAGTAAAAGATATCTGTACATTTTTCAAATACAATGCTATGGATAAAATGTTTTGAGGTAATTTCGTGCACAGAATCGTGCCTATAAATCTGAAGATGACGTTAATGGTCAAGAAAATGCTTGGCTTAAGGCCAAACCAAGTAAAACAGCTGGTGTTTGAAACTGGTCCTGTTCAAATGGTATTGTTCCCGCACTCATGCAATTTATTTCTGAACCTTAACAAGAAACAAGGATTGCATTCATTACAGCGCATTTATTTCGCAGTAGTATTATAGCATGCATTAAAGTAATAAAGTATCTAAAAAAGAGGAAACTTTTTCTCAAAACATCCGGAGCAAAAAAGAAAAATAGCCAAGATAAGCTTCTGTAGAATAAATCGTTGAAGTGTTACGAAATTTATTTTGTCAAAATTAAAATGGTTCAAAGATATAAAAGTACAATATTTATTTTAGCGCAATAGCAATGAACATGAAAAAGGGGAAAAAAATAACATACAGTTGACTCCCGCTACAATGCGATCCGACTTACGCGAAATGGCTATAACGCGAGTTTTTCCAGGAGCCAGGAATTTTATAGCTGAAGCGAATTTCTCGCTGTCAATACGAAAATATTTGGAAAGGAATCGTGATGGTGAGTTTCAGCTTTGTTATTGAATACTAAACATTGACTTCGTGAATTTACTTTCATCCTTTTAGCATCACTGACTGCCAAGTTCCCACACACCGCACTATAAACGTAGCATTGTTAGGAAACAAAAAGCAAAAGTTTGCGAAAATTTTTAAAAAGGTAAAGATTCTTGATACGCTTAACCAACTAGAAAGTGGGTCGAAGGTAGCACGCCATTAGGTATGAGTAAATCTTTAATACATACAATTAAAAGTCAAGAGAAGGCAATCCGTATAAGTCCAGACCTTAGTTTTAATATGAAGCTCGCAGAATAGTGTTTAAGCAAAATGCAAACAGTATGAAACTGGAATCTGCTTTTGTATTGTAGATTATAGAAATTATGAAAGAGGGGTGTTACCATAGATGTAAATGTTATAAAAGTAAATGCGAAGCTACTGTATTTAAAAATATATTAGAATGACTATCAGAGATTGCGGAGCATAAATCATCTTCAATTTTTAAGTAACAAATGTAACTTATTGTATCTACTCTATAGTACTTTTAAAATGCAGTGCTTTAGTTTTACGACATACCGAACTGTTTTGTATTTTTATGTTTCTTTCTCCCGCTGATCTTTGATTTTGTGCATAGCAGTACTTTATGTTGAATAATGCAGTTTTTTTTTTTTTTAAATAAGATAAAAAGTCAGCTCTTTATGTAAAAAACGGTAATATATATATATATATATATATATATATATATATATATATATATATATATATATATATATATATATATATATATATATATATATATATATATATATATATATATATATATAGTTAAAAAATGGTTTAAAGCAGTTTAGTAGGTGTTTAAAAATGTCTAAAATGATTGGGTATGTGAATAAAAGAATCCTATACACAACACTTTTTCACAACGCGAAATTTCGACTTACGTGAGGAGTCTTGGAACGCATCCCTCGCGTAAGTCGGGTTTCCGACTGTATTCATAAAACAATTGAACTGCTTGAAAAATGCACAAACGAAAAACTAAAAATGAGGCACATAAACGTATAAAATGTAATTCCGTTCAACTCATGAGGAGACAGTGTCAAGCAGTCAATTGATTTTACATTTTTGGAACAGGCAAATAACGATAAAAAATACCGGTTTGTTGAATCAGGTTAACAATTCGTTTTGTAACATGAAGATTAATAGGCGCAAGTAAAAATATTGAAATAGGCAGATAATGGTCGGTTTCATGAGCAATCACATCCTTCGTCAGTGCCTAGCGGAGCAAATGAACTTTTTCAGCAAGGGGGGGGGGGGGGCAGTTTGCCGTGGTCTAAATTCGGCATATTTTCTCAAAATTTCTGGAGGCTTTAAGACCTTATTTCTCAATAATGGAGAGATGAGGGCAAATAATTTATGCGTCAAAAAAGGCTTCATTACGCTCTTTCGATTATTAACAATGATTTTTTTTCTCATTACTATACAGATCGTGTGTTTTCCTGGTTAGAAACGCGCGAACTATTATTAATTAACGCTTACTTTTATTTTTGGAATAGGGTTGTTTCCTTCAGTCAAAAGTACTACTTTTAGTCACTGAAGTTGATAGAATGAGAAAAAATAAATAAATAAATAAATAAAATAAATAAATAAAAACCATGGAGCGAGGAAAATCTTTTTTTTTTCAAAACGTTTAATTTTTTAAAATGTCCGATATTTGAAACAAGGCGTGGTCTCTATGACGTCACAAGCGATGCGCTTTGGCGCGTACATCACTGGCACGCTAAATTATGCCTACTGTCTACTGCGTTTCCAGGTTATGATAATTCAGCAGCGAATTACATATTGCGCTATACGTTTGCTATTAATCATATCGTTTCCAACACATGTAAAAATGCGAATTAAATATTGCGCTCTGCGCTAATGGCTTCAGTGAACGTCATTTCATTATTTGTGATGTCATGTGCAGAAGCGTAAAAAGTAAAATTGAATCTGCGCAATCCAATTAAAATAATTTTTAAAAAGTATTCAACTTTGTCAAATTATTGAAAAAATGGTCAAATACATGTTTTTAAGCATGCTCTTTCGGGGAAAAAAAAAAAAACTTTAAAAATTTCGAAAACTCCGTTAATGCATGTCTGTTGAAACTCGAAATATAAACTCATACAACTAAGTAAATATTCTGAAGCTTTAGATTAATAGAAAACCAAATTTTGATCAGTCCCTCAAAACCGTACAGCACTATGATATTATTTACAGCGCAAGATTACTGTGTTTTCTAAATTCGTGCATTATAAAGCAAGCTAAACAAAATTCGTGCAGAATAACCTTAAAAATACTGTTTTAAACTTTTAAATGAAGCATTAAATAAATTTAAAAAAACCCAGCATTAATTATGGAACGAATTTCTTGAATGATATAATAATTTTCGTTTACCCCCTCTTTATACACAAAGGTATACATTTTGTTTCCTAAACGTTATAATACTTTAAACTTTTAGTATTTAAGAAACATAACCTTATATTTTCCCCAAATTCGGATATAGCTGCTCTTATTTCTGGCTATTCTCTTCTGGAAAGATTTGTGTTTTATTGAGAGCTGCTGAAATTGCTGTTGCCATTTTTTGTTAAAAAGTAGTTATGGGAAATCAATTTCAAAACCGTAGCAACAACTCTCTCGTTGTGACTAAAACTAGAAAAGAATGCAACACAGAGAATGAATCAAAAATACATTAAGCCTAAAACAGATCTAACCGTTACTTACACCATATGACACTTCCAAATACAGTCGATTCTGCTTAATAGGACCACACTGGGCCATGACCATTTTGGTCTCAATAACCGGCTGATCCGGTTAAGCGAACAGGACCTGCGTAGCTTGAACGAACATGCTATACACAAAACGTAAACGAGGGTAAATCAAAAAGTCTTTGCGCCTATTTTTTAAGTCAAAATACGGCTGTGAATACAAAGCAAACATATACATTCCCAGGAGTGACCGTTCCTTGAACCGTACCAGCCGTATCTGCCTTTTGCTCCGATGAACGGAGCTGCTATCATTTATTTAAGATGACTGTTGTTCTTTAGACATCCACAGCTTATGAGCAGCGAAGTGTTACTCGTTTTGGATAAAGCAAGGGAAAAAAGCCCATAGCAATTCACAGGGAAATGCACCTGCAATCCAGACCTTGCCCCTGGTGATTTTTACGATTTTGGTCCGCTGAAGAAGTTTCTGGCTGGACAGAATCCAAGAACGCGGTCGGACGGTGATTCCACAAGCAGCCGGAAGAATTCTGCGACAGGGGGATCTGTAATTTAGTGCTGCGATAGGACAAATGTCTGAACCGGTGTAGTGACTATGTGGATAAATAATGTAAAGTACGTAGTACGCTACGTACATCTGTAAATACCTGTATGTACCTGTTTTTGGCGGATAAAAATAGGCGCAAAGACTTTTTGATTTGCCCTCGTTAATTCCGTTATAATTATTGTGAGCCCCATATGTATGGTAAGCATACAAAGAAGAAAAATTGCTGTTTACTGAAGTTTCGATTAAAAAATAAATTAAAGTTAAACGAACTTTTTATACTCGCGTCCCAGAACGATACGGTTTTTGTTATTCCTTCCATCGATTCAATTAAACAATTAGAAATAACTAAAAATGTGAGAGGGGAAAAACAAATGCTAAAAAGTACTAATCGGTCATTACAAATTTCCAATGAAATGTAATTAACGTATTTCAAAACTAAATTGCAGAAATTTGAAATTCCACTGAAATTTTAATTTTTGCTGGAACCGTGCGGGAGTTTCATTAACCATTTTCTTTTCTTGTAAATATTTCAAAGTTTAATTGAAAGTTACAAGGAACCAATTATTAATTTTTGTTGCACTAACTATTAAGTTTGTTGACACACTTGGGTGACTTGACGCTTCAAGTGGGCGATTTTAAATTTGTTTCCAATTTGTTCTCATGTTCCTTGGTCCGATTACACGGATTTTTGGTTCCAATAAACGAATAATATTAGGCTTTTGTAATGGGATTTGTTTTGGTTCTTTAAGATTTGGTCCGAATAAGCGGCTGGCCCGATTAACCGGTGGTCCATTTAAGTGGATTCCACTATGGTACATATTAATGAGTTACAGGTTGGTTTATTTATTTAATGGATTTTTTTTCCATTTTAATGTAACTTTTAGTCTGATTTAACGACGAGCAACTAAGTGCTTTGCTTCCAACATCACAATCAATTGTTTTCACCAGTTTAGCAAAAAACTTTGAAAATGAGCTAAACGTTCCACTTAATGATTATTCCTCCAAATGTACGGCACACTCTGATTTGGATGACAGGAATTAAGGACTCAGATGTTGCCATAAAATGGACAATATAAATGGGGGTGAGGTGGGACACACTTGAATTCTGACGTCTTAATTCAAATTATACTTTTCGCAATCGCGAATTGCGGTTGAAACCGGCTCATTGTGTTTCATGTTTTTACAAATGGAATGGAATGGAGAAGAAATTCGCACCCGTCATGTTACGGCTGGTGATTTTCTAAATAAGATGATAAGACGCACGTTCCACGATGCAGTAGTTAAGATATGGTTCTTATGCCCAATTTGTACCCTTGCACTTATCATAAAGGTTATATTTGCAGCGTACACCGTTATGATATTTTTATTTCTTATTAATCTTAATGGGTAGGAATTAGTAATCTGGAAGTATTGTATGAAGATGAACTTTGACCATTAAGTTCTTTATAGGCGTTTTTACTGAAAACACGCTATTTTGCAGCCCCCCCCCCCTCGCTTCTTACTGTAAAATCTGCTTGAGTTCCTCCGCCTTGGAAACAAAAATGAATGGAAGTAAAAACGAAAGATTTGTAACCATAGCGACGAAAATTAGTCCTCTAAAAAATATCAAAAATAACAACCTAGACTTATTCTCATCGTCATGGAATCTGAAAAATCAGACCAACGTCAACTACGGTCAATGAGGGCAATAAGCAATTGATGCTGATTGCTCAAAAAAAAGAGAGAGAGAGAGAGAGAGAGAGAGAGGAGGGGGGGGGGAATAAAAACTGTTAAGGTTGCTGAGTTTTATGCCTGGATAAGGTGGTTGTACCCATATATCTACAGTTTGTTTGACTTTTACCCTTATCCGGTCTTTTCTAAGCTTTCGTGGTTAATAAAAGAGCACAAATGGGGTCGTTCCCGAAATTTTAAAAGTATTTTTTTCTGAAAGAGCGTGCTTAAAAACATGGGATCTAACCATTTTTTAAATAATTTGTTTAAGTTTAATATTTTAAAAAAATTACTTAAATCGGTGCGCTTTCATTGTTTACGCTTCCGCCGATGACATCACAAATGATGAAATGCCATTCAGTGTTGCCATTCACAGAGCAAAATATTTAATTCGCATCTTAAATTCACGTGTATTGGCAACGATATGGTTGATAGCAAGCGTAGAGCGCAATTTTAAGTCGCTTCTTCATTATCATAACGTGGAAACGCGGTAGACAGATGAGCCAAAGTACATCACTTTTGACATCAGAAAAACCACGCCTTATTTTCAAAATCGGACATTTAAAAAAAATTAATTAAAAATTAACGTTGGGAAAACGAAAGTTTTTTCTCGCACTATGTTATTTTGTTTTTGCTCATTCTATCAATAACTACTAAACGTTGTACTTTTGACTGAAGGAAACAACCCCATACTTTTTATACTGAATTTTATCTTTATATCTTTTAACAATTAAAGTTCGTAAAATCATAAAAGATTTATGTGATACAATATAATTAGAACTTGTGTTTTAAAAGCTTTTAAAATAGTTTATTCTAAACTTTTAACGGCAAGATATGAATAAAAATTATCACAATGCATGGACTGAGATGGAACTTTTATTGTATTTAGAAATAGAAAATGGTTTTTAACCTCAAAAGTAACTCAACATAATAAATCGATATTTTCTGTCTAAACTCTAGGCTGTCACTGACACATTTTAATTCTTGTTACTAAATCACTTTTGTTACGCTATTAAGAAAAATGACTATTTGACAAGCTTTTAAAAGCCTCCAACAAAATCTGTTGGGCTTTCCAAGTGGAAAATTAATTTACACAAAGTTCAAAGCAATTTCTTATTTGAGAAGAAAAAACGCCGGCCCTTAATTCCATGATAAAAACGTTTATAATTAATAACCTTTTATTAATATTTATGTGAGATAAATGCAGTACAGTTTCAGCCACTGTATGCTTATAATTAATTTAAGAGCATGAGATTTGAATTCATGCATGGTTTTAATCAACTTCGATGAAGGAATAAAAAGAGTTATACTTTTATACCTTAGTTAATTTCAAAATTAAATGTGCTTTTTTGGGAATCAATACAAATGCTGCCGTGAGCAGGTAAGGGGCAGTAACTGCACATTTTTCATTTTTTGCATTTTTGTCATCTGTTGTCCGTTAGCTTTATTGTACACTAGTGGTACCCGCACGGCTTTGCCCGTAATAGAAAAATTAAAAGGTCTTTTGGTTTGCCTGTGTGGTGAATTTTCTCGCCAATAGGCTTGTACCCATGTTACGGTTCCACGTTATGATGATTTCGTATCTCCCCAATTGGCTTGTGCCTATGTTACGGTTCCACGTTATGATAATTTCGTAATTTACTCGTCCATCTTATGATGATTTTGTTCTTAAAATTGGAACAGAAAAAGAACCACATCGAATTTTCGAAAAATCGCTTCGAGGTGCACACCCTCAGGCTACAAATTAACTTTGTGCCAAATTTCATGAAAATCGGCTGAACGTCTAGGCGCTATGCGCGTCACAGAGATCCTGACCAAAGTGACCATTATGAATGAACTATTTCTTCCTTTTGGTTTTTTTTAATAAAGTAATATTTTCTCAGAATTTTCTTTGGGTGCAATATTTTCTTACTAGGTAACTTATGTAATTTAGACATTATTCAGAAGCTAACTTCAATGTATTCCTAAGGAATAAGACATTGCAAACTATCACACCTTTCCTGATGGTATTGATGAAATCCAGGATGATAAAATTCTTGGTGAACCAACTTTTGACCAAAGTGACCATCAAAAATGTGTAATTTAATTTCATAAAGACTTTTCAGCTGCTACCTGATCAATAAGAGTTTGTGTAAAACATAAATGCGATTAATATTAAGTAATTTAAAATTTATTGACTGAAAATTAAAGCAATAATAAAGTAGTAATCATAAAGCTACATATTAAAATTTTTCGATTATAATCATCAAACCAGGACGGTTCTCAAGTCCGGACATCCATTCGAACGAGATCCAGACTGCGTTGACGAAATCTGGACGGCTGATAACCTTAACTTTAGGGGTCATGCACTAATTTCACTAGGAATTAAGACCTGAGTATAATCAGGCATGCTATGTTGATTCAAATTCATTTCCTGAAAGTGTGAACATTTAAGAGGAAATGCTCCATTAAATTCCCAGCATGTTCCAAACAGTTCTAACAAAATTAGAATCTATGTTCATGGAATTACCCGAGTGTTAATCACTTAATAAGCAATCGCACAATTTCAAAGAAAGTAGCTCTTAGTAATTAAAACAACAAAAATCCTTCTTGGTGCATGCTTATTTGGGCAAGTAAAATATCTTCTTGAAGACTTATGAATTTCATAAATATCTGTAATCTACAGGTAAGTTCAATAAAATATGGTTGATGCAATGGGGTTGCTTTCATCAGTCAAAAGTACTACTTTTAGTCACTGAAGTTGATAGAATGAGCAAAAGAAATAACATGTAGCGAGGAAAATCTTGTTTTCAAAATGTTTAATTTTTAATTAATTTTTTCAAAGTGTCCGACTTTTCTAACAAGGCGTGATCTTTATAACGTCAAAAGTGATAAACTGTGGCGCGTACTCCATAAAGTTCCTATTAACAGCCTGACATTTAGATTACTAATTAGAGAAAAATGAGGTGGTCTCATTAAGCGTCGCTAATAAAAAATATTTAGAGATTTTCGGAGTATCGCAGCTGTGGCTTAGAAAGAGAAATGGTATATTTATAATATTTTTTGAGCATTTATAATAAAATATTCCTTTTAAAGCCGAACTGTTTCATTGCATTTAAAGATTTAAGCTTGTGATACACTACATAATCACAATCTAAGTAAACCTATGTTTCCATGACGACTGCGAAATGTTGTCAGATAATCTCATCTACTTTCTACAAAGCATTGAATTTGGGATATACATCATAATCTCTTAGGGAAAACTGTTTCAAGATTCGAATACCTTAATCTCATTAGCTATTTATGATAACTTCAAGTGTTGCTCCGAAATAATTCATTTCTTTTACATTTTCCGCAAATGGTAATAAATATGTTTTAATTTCTTGAAACCAACAACGAAGCTGTAAAACACAATTTTAGCTCACATAAACGGTTGTTCTTAAAAGGATTACTTTGATGAGAGAAAACATTTGAAACGAGGAGAGTCCTTTTCCCGCAATTTCAGTTTAAGTTGTAGGGTGTGGTGGGAAAAAGTGGTCCATGTGGTAGAGTGGTCATATATCAAATAAAATGCTATATATCTGATAAAATTGGAAGAATGGAGATAATTTTTTTAATTTTTATTTTAGCAATTAAAAATTAATTTTTGGACTAAAAATTTTAGCTTTTGCAATACTTTATTTCGTGAAAAAAGTATTTTTCTTTCCTTTTGAAACGTTTCAAAATCAGAACGTTTCTTTTAACTTCTTTTTGTTAAATTTTGTTCATTAAAAGTTTTATCAGATTGATTCTGCAGGCAGTTTCCCGGATGCCTCAAGGACACGTCTGAATAAACATCTAAACTGGATTCATTTTATGTAATACTAGCGGTACCCGCACGGCTTTGCCCGTAGTAGAACATTAAAAGGTCATTTGGTTCGTCTGTATATTTACAAATAATGGATGATGAATTTCTCGCCAATCTTGCTATGTTCATTTGCTCGCCCATTATATGGTTATTTGCTCGTACACGTTATGATAATTTACTCGATCATTTTAAGATAATTTACTCGTCCACGTTATGATAACTTGTTCGATAAAATGTTCTTAAAATTGGAATAGAAAAAGAACCAAATCGAATTTTCAAAAAATCCCTTCGAGATGCTCACCCTTATGCTACGAACTAATTCTGTGCCAAATTTCATGAAAATCGGTCCAACTGTCTAGGCGCCATGCGCGTAACAGACATACAGAAATCCAGAGACACAGGCATTCAGAGACACAGATTTTCAGCTTTATTACTAGTAAAGAAAATTTCAGAATAATTTAAGTGAGGTGGCGTAAAGTGGTTATAGGTTAATCTTAACATATATCCTTCATCCAAAATCACCTAATCATGATTTGTATAGCAGATATCAGTTAGTAAATATTAATTTTACTTAACATTTACTGTTTTAAAGGTAAACTGGACTAAGTAAAACTAAGCTTAAATGTTATACATATCAACTGAATTAGTGCAAGATTGTTTTCCTGTAATATATGAAAAATTCTTAGCATTTCTTCTGCAACGACAACTTCAACTTTGTTCTAGCAGAATGATTCATGTCCCCTCTGTAAAAAAACACCGTTAAAATTTTGTAAAATGTAGAAGGTTAGAACTAGAAGTATTTCGCACACATTGAATAATTAGATAAAAATGAACTATTTTTTTCCTTTTTGTTTTTTAATAAAGTAATATTTTCTCAGAACTTTCTTTGGGTGCAATATTTTCTTACTATGTAACTTAAGTAATTTAGACATTGTTCAGAAGCTAACTTCAATATATTCCTAAGAAATAAAACATTGCAAATTATCACACCTTCCCTGATGGTGTTGATGAAATTCGGGATGATAAAATTTTTGGCGAACCACCTTTTGACCAAAGTGACCATCAAAATGTGTAATTCATTTTCATAAAGTTGATTTCTTCAAAAGGACTTGGTGTGCTGCTGAGCATTAAAAAAACATATACTTATTTATGATTGTTTTAGATCAATTTCTTTAAACTATGACCATTTTATCCCATCCCAGGTCATTAACACATATAAAAAAGAAAACGCCAGGAAAATTTCAAATTTTAAAAGAATTTTTTTTATTTATTCTGCCGTGGGCAGGTAAACGGCCAGTAAATGCAAATGTTTAATTTTCATTTTTTTTTTTTGCTGTTTTATCATCTGTTGTACGTTAGCATCAGGGTTCGCCGATATATATCAGTCGATATACATCATGAATTATATCACGATATATATCCGATATTTATTTTGATATTTTCGATACATTTTTTTTAAACTACGGTATTTTCAATTTAAAAATTATTAATCATAGTAATATTATTTATTCCTTATTAGAAATATATAAAACGTTATGTATTGTATTTTTATGATGTACATCATTAACATAATATTCCTTTTTATTTTATATTCATAAAAGTATTAGTAATATAACAATTTTAATTTGCATTAAAAGTGCCTAATTAAATATTAAACGTTGGTCAGAAAACAAGAAAATGTCTTATGACTGTGGTGGACCGACTAAATGCATATTTTTTATTTCTGAATCATATAACTGTTTAAAAGTAGTTAACAGAAGAAAAATGAGTAAAACAGCTTATGCTAAATTAACTCCATTAAAATGAATAAAAATGTAAAATGAAATATTAGGTATAAGTAATGAAAAATACCTTAATTTTGAATCAACATATTGTAATAATAATATAGGAAAATAAAGAGTGATTTGAGGATGCTTTTACTATTTTGATGACTTTAGTTTGTGCTGATTGAAACTATCAAATACATATCAAAATATCCGATATTTTCGAAAATATCATGATATTTTCGAACCTTGGTTAGCATTATTGTACAAGTTTGCTTATTTGATTTTCGCTGAAAGAAAAAAAAAAAAAAAAAAAAACCCCTTCTTATTTCATCATTTGGTTATTGTTAGTATTGAATCCAAAACAAGTTTCTTTAAATATCTCGAAAACTCATTTCTGCTGATGCTTCCGTCTACCTGCCCACGGCAGAATTGTTCTCTACACCTTGTAGGCGGATTATTGAATTTATTATTCATACTAGCACAATGTTTACCAGCTTATTACTATACAAGAAGTTCTGTCTAGAACCAGACGAGCCTACTTTCCCGTATACCCATACTACTTTCTAGTACCTGATCAATATTCTAAAAAATAGCTCAAATTTTTTCAAACATATTTTTAAAATATTTTAAGCTTTTTTCTAGGAATAAAATACTTCACTCATCTAAAAAAATTAGATGCGAAGAAAAAAAAAACGAACAAATAAAATAGCAGCAACTTTTAAACAAAGCAGCTAATACACTTTTTTCCATTAAAAAAATTCTTTAACAGCTTTCAAAACGAAAAAATAATAATTAAAATTAATAAGCTCATTAAAATAAATAAATTATATCAAAAAAAAAATCGTTTCTTTTTCCCCTGTTGCCAAAAACATTTTTTAATAAATTAATGCACTTACCAAAAAAAAAAAAAACAACAAAATGTCAACTTAAAGAAATAATTTTCTTTGTCAAAAAAAAAAAAAAAAAAAAAAAATCGTCTGCGCATATCTTTATGTAGAAACATAAATGATTTCGAGTTTATTCGCCAAAAACTGAGTACCTAAATTGAAACTTTAGCGTAAAAATAAAAACAAGTCATATCAATAATAATTATTTCACAGTTAAAACCATAGCTGCGGAGTCGGAGTCAATCTCATTTTGAGATAAAGGAGTTGGAGTCGAATATTTAAGAATCGGAGACAGTCATTTGTCCTCCGTGTATAAATTTTTGCCAAAACTACGAAGTCGGAGTTGAAGTCGGGGAGTCGGAGTCCTATTAATTATCGGGCACAGAAGTCGGAGTCAAGTTCCCCTAAAGTCTCGGACTCGAAGTCTGGAGTTTGGCGTCAAGAGTTATTTCTAACAAAATTTGTTTGAAGTAAATCCGCCTTCAAGTACGGAATCTACATTGACTTTCAGTTTCCCCGTAGGCGCCATTGTTAAGGGATTTGAACTGTTCAAAATTGAACGGAAAATTGTTCAAATGAAAAAGATATTTTATATACAAGTTTTTCATCAAAATCTTTTTCCTACAAAGCTTGTTTGAAGCAAATTCGCCTCACAGTTCGGAATTGCCTTGGATTTCCTAGTAGGCGCTAATGTTAAGTTTTTTTGAACTGTTCAAAATTAAACAAAAAACAGTTCAAATCAAAAAACGAAATATGGGAATGAGATGTCCTCGCCGAGCTCTTTCGAACAAAAAAAAGTTTTTTCGAATCGGACTATTCATTCAAAAGTTATTAGGGGGGACAGACAGACAGACCGACAGATCGACAGACATTTTTCCCCTTCTCAATACCCTACTTTCCAATTTTTATTTTTTCAATATTTATCTAACTGTTTTATTTATTTTTGACTTTTTGTTTTGTCTTTCGGGATATTTTTAAGATGCATTAAGCCTTCTTTCATGCTTTTTTCTTCTTTCTCTGACTTTTACTGGGAAAGTAGGCTAAAAAGCACAGCGAACGCTATTGTATGTAACATGAGTCGGATGATGGAATCATGCTGAATGTTATAGATTTTTTTTTTTACTGGATTAAACTGTTTTAAAATAAATTTCAGAATACGTGATTGTTTTTTTGTTCCTTTCTCACAAACTCACTTCCTTTGCTCTAGACATGCCTCCAGACAGAAATGCATCAAACGCGATTAAGGTGGAGTAAAGGCAAAATCTATAATGTTCACGGAAAAATAAGAGTTTTCTTTGACTGAGCTAACGATGATGAATAATGCTCATGTTTAAGTGCATATTTTTTTGCAAAATGCTTGACGTACGTAAAAGCATGATTGAAATCTGAAACTTTGAAATGTTTTCCATTTTAAGTACCTACCCTTTTTTAGCCTACTTTCCCAGTAAAAATAAGAGAAAGAAGAAAAAAAGCATGAAAGAAGGCTTAATACATCTCAAAAATATCCCGAAAAACAAAAAAAAGTCAAAAATAAATAAAATAGTTAGATAAATATTGAAAATTAAAAATAGTAAAGTAGGGTATTGAGATGGGGAAAAATGTCTGTCGGTCTGTCTGTCTGCCCCCCCCCCCCCTAATAACTTTTGAATGAATAGTCCGATTCGAACAAATTTTTTTTTGTTAGAAAGATCTCGGAGAGGACATCTCATCCCCTCATACATTTTTTGATTTGAACAATTTTTCGTTCAATTTTGAACAGTTCAAAAAAACTTAACATTAGCGCCTACGGGGAAATTTAAATCAAAAATAAATCTTGAACTTAGAAGCGAAGTGGCTCCAAACAAACTTTGTAGGGAAAAGCTTTTGATGAAAAACATGTATCGAAAATATCTTTTTGATTTGAACAAATTTTCGTTCAATTTTGAACAGTTCAAATCCCTTAACATTTGCGCTCCTAAGGGGAAACTGAAAGTCAATATAGATTCCGAAATTAAAGGCGGATTTACTTCAAACAAACTTTGTTGGAAATAGCTCTTGACGACCTACTCCCGACTCCGACTCCGAGAATTTAGGGGCACCTGACTCCGACTCTGACACCTGTGCCCATCAATTAATCGGACTCCGACTCCCCGACTTCGACTCTGACTTCGTAGCTTTGGCAAACATTTATACACGGAGGACAATGACCGACTCCGATTCTTGGATATTCGGCTCCGACTGTTTTATCCCAAAATGAGATTGACTCCGACTCCGAATCCGCTGCTGTGGTTTTAACTGTGAAATAATTATTGTTGATATGACTTGTTTTTATTTTCACGCTAAAGTTTTAATTTAGGTATACAGTTTTCGGCGAATAAACTCGAAGTCATTTATGTTAAAGATATGCGCAGACGATTTTTTTTTTTTTTTGACAATGAAAATTATTTCTTTAAGTTGACATTTTATTGTTTTTATTTATTTTGGTAAGCGCATTAATTAGTTTAAAAATTATTTTTGGCAACAGGGGAAAAAGAAACGATTTTTTTTATATGATGTATTTATTTTAATGAACTTATTATTATTATTTTTTCGTTTTGTGAAAGCTGTTAAATATATATATATATATATATATTTTTAATGGAAAGAAGTGAATTAGCTGCTTTGTTTAAAAAGTGCTGCTAATTTATTTGTTTGTTTTTTAGCCTACTTTCCCAGTAAAAGTCAGAAAAAGAAGAAAAAAGCATGAAAAAAGGCTTAATGTATCTTAAAAATATCGCGAAAAACAAAAAAAGTCAAAAATAAACAAAATAATTAAATAAATATCGAAAAATTAAAAATTGGAAAGTAGGGTATTGAGATGGGGAAAATGTCTGTCTGTCTGTCGGTCTGTCTGTCCCCCCCTAATAACTTTCGAATGAATAGTCCGATTCGAACAAACTTTTTTTTGTTCGAAAGATCTCGGCGAGGACACCTCAATCCCATATTTCACTTTTTGATTTGAACTATTTTTGTTCAATTTTGAACAGTTCAAAAAAACTTAACATTAGCGGATACGGGGAAATTCAAATCAAAAATAAATCTTGAACTTAGAAGCGAAGTGGCTCCAAACAAACTTTGTAGGGAAAAGCTTTTGATGAAAAACATGTATCGAAAATATCTTTTTGATTTGAACAAGTTTTCGTTCAATTTTGAACAGTTCAAATCTCTTAACATTTGCGCTCCTAAGGGGAAACTGAAAGTCAATATAGATTCCGAACTTAAAGGTGGATTTACTTCAAACAAATTTTTGTTGGAAATAGCTCTTGACGCCAAACTCCAGACTTCGACTCCGAGAATTTAGGGGCACTTGACCCCGACTCCGGCTCCTGTGCCCGACAATTAATCGGACTCCGACTCCCCGACTTCGACTCTGACTTCGTAGCTTTGGCAAAAATTTATACACGGAGGACAAATGACTGACTCCGATTCTTAGATATTCGACTCCGACTCCTTTACCCCAAAATGAGATTGACTCCGACTCCGACTCCGCAGCTATGGTTTTGACTGTGAAATAGTTATTGTTGATATGACTTGTTTTTATTTTCACGCTAAAGTTTTAATTTAGGTACTCAGTTTTCGGCGAGTAAACTCGAAGTCATTTATGTTTCTACATAAAGATATGCGCAGACGATTTTTTTTTTGACAATGAAAATTATTTCTTTCAGTTGACATTTTATGGTTTTTATTTATTTTGGTAAGTGCATTAATTCATTTAAAAAATTGTTTTTGGCAACAGGGGAAAAAAAAAGATTTTTTTTTGATATAATGAATTTATTTTAATGAGCTTATAAAATTTAATTAATATTTTTTCGTTTTGAAAGCTGTTAAAAATTTTTTTAATGGAAAAAAGTGTATTAGCTGCTTTGTTTAAAAGTTACTGCTTTTTTTTACGCATCTAATTTTTTTAGATGAGTATGGAATATTTTATTCCTAGAAATCAGCTTTTAGTGTTTTAAAAATATGTTTAGAAAAATTTGCGATTTTAGCTATTTTTGAGAATGTTGATCAGGAACTAGAAAATAGTATGGGTATACGGGAAAGTAGGCTCGTCTAGTTCTAGATAGAACTTCTTGTTTTGTAATACATTGCTCAATTGATGAAATTTTAATACTTCAAAACTTACAATTAGTGTTGAGAATCACACATATTTATTACATTAAATACAGTACGGCTGCACTTAAACTGCTATAAATCAACATTAAAATAATCAGTGATATAGAATATTTTGCGATATATTTAAGTATTCACTTTTTAAAAATTTATTATATTCAGTGGCTTATAAAGCAACGAGATAAAACCTGAATCAGTTATCTGTAAAAAATATTCAAAACGAACCGCATGGGCGAGTACATGATGGTTTGTTGAAGTACTTAAATTTGCTAGAAAATTTAGACTCTCATCAGGTGGTGAACCAGTTTTGGACTAGACTGGGACTTTTGGACAAAAATCTTAATCTGAAAGTATAACAGTAGCTGGTAGTACAGGTTAAACGGGAATACACTGTACACTTGAAGTTAAACGTATTAGAAATATTTACAACCCTTATAATATTCAGGTTTTAAAAACTTGTTTTGAGGAAAATCATTTTTTTGTTTGCTTGAAATTTTTTTAAAAAACTTCTTGATGTTTAAAAGACATAATAAGGATTTCATCTTTTGTGGTAAATTAAACTAAGAATTCATTTCAATGATAAAAAAAGTACAATACATTTCCAATTCGTAGTGCTGATGTGCTTTTAATGATTAATGAATTTTTTTGTGCCAGGATTTTTACGCATGAAAGAAGTGAGGATAATAATAGACCTGAAGCATATATGACGCATTTAATCAATCCAGATTCATTTCTTACATGTTGAAAAAAACTAAGGTATGAATTTTTTAATTATGAAGGGTTTCAATTTAATATGAAACGTCTACTTTGACATATCTTCTTTTCAAAAAGAAAAATAATGACATTTTCAAAAAACTAATTACTGTCTATCTATGTCGTGTCTTTTAATTGGTTACAAAATTTATAGCTAAATTTGTGCTAATTCATATTTGAGAAAAAAAAAAGTTCATACCCCAAAAGAAACTACCAAGTTTTAGAATTAAGCAAATGTTTCCTCTTGACCACTTGGTTTCAATATGAATAATTAATAAAGCACAAATGAAGCTATTAATAAACTATGCATCCCTCAAATTATTGGGAACTGAAAATGCTCAAATATTTCTGGTGTTAATGATAACTGACTCAGTTAGCTGAAAATTGAAATTGAGCTGCTCATAATTCCTGAAAAAGAGAAGTGAAGAAGAGGAAAATAAAAACGTTCCAGTTGTTAGGAAAAAAAAAGATTAATGAACTCAATCTGACTGTGAGGTTCACAACTGATGTAGACAAGGGACATTTTCTTTTCAAATGCTAAAAAAAAAGGGGGGGGGGTTTCACAAAGTAATAATTTTAGTACTTATCTCTTTATAATACAGTAGGAAATATTTTCCCATCACGCTTTTAAAGTAATTAATATAAATTATTCGGATGGGAGAATATCAGATGGCCACTACTGAAATTTTCTTGATTTTAGAGTGACCAGTACTGGATCAAATTTGAGGTGTGGAAAAAAAATGGATAAAAAAGTGAACAAATTGAAATTCTTTCATTTTTAGAAAATAAAACGATTAAGGAAAAGTTGGACTATAATACACTTATTGAGTTTCAAGAAAGGTAATTACTATTGTAGACCCACAGTTTCAAAATATACTTCACTGTGGCTACTACTAGTGCGTTTTAAACCTTGAAGTAGCCACTACTGAAGCACTGGCCACTACTGGAGTGTTTACCTTAATATGTGTGTGCTTTTTTTTTTTTTTTTGCTTTTATCTTGTTTTTAATAATGAAATATGAAGCGTCAGTTACTATATTGCGAAAAACTCGCTTTTTTGATTATATTATTTTTTTAAACAATTGGCAGAAATATGTAACTAAGCAATTCAAAACGTCTTGAAAGCAGTTATTTCTTTGAAAGGTTGCTGGCTATAAGTGCATGAAATTTAAAACAATATTAATCAAGAAACTGCTTGCTCATATTATTTTCAAAAAAAAAAAAAAAAAATCAGATAGCTTTTGAATTGAAAACGCATTAAGATTTTTCTCTTCAGCTAAATAGTTTCATCATGGTGAATAAAAATATCGATTTCCTTGTTCCGAACTCATAATCGATAGATTTATCATCGGATGGAACGAAACAAAATAAGTGGTTATCGGCTGTTTTCTGAGCTGAAAGTCACTTATAATAGACAAATACGATCTACTTAATGGCATAACCAATATTTCAGATAGACAGTTTCCGTGCATCGTAGAAAATACATGATTTTTTTCCATCCCTATTGAGAAAAATAGGTAATGCCCATCAGAGTGGGGCATTTATCTCATTTGTCATAAGTTTGGAAAAGTTGATCTAATAGTGTTCAGAAAAAGTGGATTAGCGAACGATTGGCTTTGCACTGTGTTTCATGCAAACATAGAATTTGGATTTAAAGTTCATTTTTAGTCGTATATATATTTCTTATTAATTTCTATAATAATATGATTATTTACTAATTAAGGCCCTCATGTGCATCACTTTGAAATGTAATCGTTTTGTCATTTTAGGAAAGAAATTTTCTAACCGATACCTTGATTTTCTCTCAAAATATCGTTTGAACTAAGCTTTATAATTTAAAATTAAATCCGCAGAACTACGCGTTACTAAAGAAAAAACTGGATTGTTTCCAAATTTTTCAAAAAAATATTTTTTCTGAAAGTGCAAGGTCAAAAACATAGGGTGAGTTACTCCCCCCCGCCTTAATTTTGAGTTGTCTTGTCTTCTTAAAAAATATTCTTGAAAGATTTTCAGTCGCTGTTTTCATTTTCGCTGCTGACGTCACAAATGAACAAGTCGCTAGGGTTACTAGAACAAAGTTTTAGGACATTGTCAAACTTCGCCAAATAAATATTTTATTTAACTAACAATTTTCGTTCCGCTAATAATTGCTCGCAGTGAAAAATCACCAAAACACGATATCTTGACAGAAAGCACAACCGCGCTCTCTGATTCAATATATCTGTCTTCACTTGTGACGTTGCACGATGAAATCTTTCGTTTTAGAAGAAGACTGACATTAAAAAAAAATAAATAAAAATAAAATAAATAAATAAATACAAATTAAATGTTGAGAAAGCAGAAGTGTTTTTTGGCTACATGTTATTGATTTATTTGTTTATTTTTTTGCTTGTTCCATAAATTTCAATAATTAAAAGTATTACTTTTGACTGAAGAAAACACCCCGATTACTATTTCACAGGATATCTTCGGTATATACTTAATAGCACAGTGAAAACTCGTCAACACCGTTTCACAACTTTATGACCCCATTCTAGATTTCATTAGAAGGAGTTAAAGTACAACCATGAGTAGTTGACGCTGCACTAATGGTTGACACTACAGTAGTGGTTGACATTGCACTAGTGGGTGACACTGAACAAGTAATTAAAACTTGAAGAAGAAGAAAAAAAACAGGATGAATCATAAAATTGCACAAAACGTAAACATGCAGAATATCATCAAGCATTAAGTTGCCGCCCCTAAGTCGAGTCTGAGACAGACTCGACTGTTTTCTTCAGTCAAAAGTAATACTTTTAATCATTGAAATTTATGGAACAAGCAAAAAAATAAACAAATAAATAAATAACATGTAGCCAAAAAAACGCTTCTGCTTTCTCAACATTTAATTTGTATTTATACTACATGAAATATACCGACAGCTCGATTTTGACACCCAGAGTCGTCAGTTTTGTTTTTGTCAGTCTAGAACAGTCAGTAACCGAGATGAAGGCAGATGACATCTAAATGAAGATGAGAGGACCAACAAACTGGCAGTTAAAATGCAATCAGCACATCTATCTCCAGCTCTGTTATTGACTATTCCAGACTGATGAGTTCACAACAAGGACGAAACTGCAGTCTCTCGATGTCAGAACCCGGCTGTCGGAAAATTTCTTATAGAGTGGTGTTTAGATTTTCAAAGCTTTTCTTTCATCTTATTCTTTGCTGATCGCTATAAATCTGTGTTTCTCTTATTAATTTATTTTTTCATTATACGTGCCAACTACTGGTGGTTTTACCTTATGTTAGCAGCAACTAAGAACGTGGTAACCTATTGCTGCCAATGTGATTCGAATGAAAAAAATCTTTCTCTTATGGGGCGTAAATTCGGAGGTCAAATGCAGCCCAGAAAAAATTATGAGCTGTAAATATTATTTAGCGCAAGCAAAGAGAACAAAAGCAACACAGAACGAATGTAGTGGAAATTGAGCCAAATTTGTAATGTATTTTTATTTAAAATTTTACGTACCGTTGAATTGTTTTGTCAAAATTTGTTGGCATCACATTTTTACAATGCATGAAGAAAGAATGGATTCAGAAGTTCATCTTGATTGCTAGATCCTTTCTTTTAAGGCTCTGACAATTCGAAATCAAACCCTTTTGGTTGCAAAGAAACGCATTTTGTTTTCATAAATGCTTAGCAAGAAACTGTGACAGTACCAAAATGACGCAGATAAAATATAAATTGAAATTTACAGCAGAAAGAAATGTCATCCGGCGTTCGAAGAAGCGAAATCATTAGAATCTCCCCATCAGTTTCAATGCGTAAATCAGGCAGGCGGAGCATTTAAATTTTTCTTCTACTAGTTTGAAGGAATATAAAAATATATGCGTGGCAGAGGAAATATGAAAAGATAAGAGATAGAAGCGCAAATGCACATTGTTGATGCTAAGTTTCTTATGTTTACCGGATGAAAGATGGCGAGAAGAAAATATTCTGACATTTTTTTTTCTTTTGCACACAAAAGTTAGGAAGCAACTTTTTAGATAAAAACGGGAAATATAAAATTTGCATTCGCTTGTGCTATTTCTTTGAATAAACTGTCTACTTTAAATTAAGCTGTTACGTGATATTTTATTAAAATTCAATAAATTTTGTTCATGTCATCTTTTTATGTACTGAATATACATACGAGATATATCATTCTCAACACACACTGTTACAACTTGTAGGTCTTGCTGGACTTTTTTCATGTGGCAAGATTAACTCTCATAGCAAATATAATTAAGATTCTCAGGTAGTACGCATAGTGTTAAAACATTTCATAAAACGTTTTTAAAGTTTTCACTACGTTAACAAAGTTTTATAACGTTTATGAAGAAAAGTGTTAAACTGGATAGTTTTGGGCTGTCAGCATCACCGTTTCCTGCCCCAATCATGTGACCGTATGCAAGGGCGTGCACGGGGTGCGGGGGAGAAAGGAACCTGTTGGTCCGGGCCTGAGCCTGAAGGGGGCCAAAGAATTTTAAAATGAGGGGTGAAATGCATGTAGGGACGTAAGGGTAAAAAATATGGAGATGGGCTAGTAAAAGTCTCTTTTGACGGACCCCAAAATTTCTGTGTACGCCCCTGATCGTATGGTACAAATTTATGCCAGGAAGTTTTTTGACTATGATATTTCTTACCAGGCAACCATACGATAGTAAAATAATGAAACAACCTAAATAATTAGAAATCAAAAGATTATAGTAAAACATATTTTTGGACGCATCAATAATTTGCCCTCGAGACCCCATTATCGAAAAATGAGGTCTTAAATTCTGCTGAAACTTTAAGAAATGTCGCCAAATTTAGCGAGTTTTTGTGAGTAATGGAAGACATCTTTCATGCGCTTTGCGGATAAATGTTGCAGACACATGCAGACGGTGAAATCACGTGGTAATTTTCAATTAGTTGCCGAATCTTTAAATTTGGCGCTTTTCTTAAAACTTCGGCAGACTTAAAACCTTATAGCTCAGTAACGGGGAAAAAGGGCAAATAATTTTTGCGCCAAAAAAAAAAAAAAAAAAGTAAAGTGATTGTCTTTTGATTACTACCTATTTATTTTCTTTCTTTATTACACTACTAGCAAAAATACCCGGCGTTGCCTGGGTCAGCAATAATTGTGATAAACAATCGCTACTTTCATTCGTGTTCTGTTTTAACTGAAAGAACTCAAACCAGACCGCTTCGACGTGGTTAAAAATCGAGCTTCTTCCTTACCCATAAAAGTAAAATAGCAATTAGTATAAAGAACGAAATAGTATTCAGTTAGATACGAAAGCACGACATTAGGGCATATAAAAATTTTAAGAATTTCCAAAATATGAAGTAACAAAAACAAAGATCATTAAAAAAAACCGTGGGCTTAACTTATTTAATTAAATAGTACACACACACACAGACACAAAAAAAAAAAAAAACTCTCTACTATGTTTTCCTAAGTGTGCGAAAAGTAGAGTTTCCAAATATTTAAATGACTTTAAATTCATGTTTGCTCCCGAGAAGCCTTGATTCAAAATTTTCATTATGATTACTTTTAATATTGCTGCTGTAAGGCAACGTATTGTTGAAACAATGGGTTTTATATCGAATCATTTAATAGGGAAATTACATGAAATTTACTGTTTTCCATCATAAATTTTTTAAACTAAGATTTTTAGAAATAAATTATAAGCTATGTTGCTTCCTGATAATGTAGCTACCTGTGGTGGAAAAATGGTTAAAATCTGTCCAGTAGTTTTGAAGTTTACCCCGGACATACTTACATACAGAAGTAACCATTTATGTATATAGATGAGGATATAATCATAAGAAAGCAATAAATTTCATGCTTGCTCCAGAGAAGCCTTGATTCAAAATTTTCATCATGGTTACTAATAATATTGCTGTTGTAAGACAAAGAATTTTTGAAACAATGGGTTTTATATTTAATCATTTAATGGGGAAATTACATGAAATTTGCTGTTTTTCATCATAACTTATTTCGCTTTTAACGACGCTTTTTAGAAATAAATTATAGCCTATGTTGCTCCCTGATAATGTAGTTATCTATGGTGAAAAAATGCTTAAAATCGGTCCAGTAGTTTTGAATATTACCCCGGACATACATACAGAAGTAGTTATTTATGTATATAGATTTGTGATGTTCAGAAATTTGAACAATTAATTTAATTTGATTGCGATGACGGAAGTTGACAAATTAGCAAAGAATCCTCCTAATTTCTTGATCACAATTTTACCTATCATTATGAAATCATTTTCTACTTTCACGACAATGACAGGAGAATTCTATAGGATCAATGCTTAGAGGCATGGCTGCTTTTATTCCCGCTTAATTTCAGCATTTACTTCGTTTATTGACAATCTTGCGACTGCTTTCGGTAGCATGGCAAGTCACGAAGATGCAATATCATAGAACTCTACTTCATCTAGTTTTAAATCACTTGTCAAATGACATTTCAAAGACAACTTTCTGTCCAAATTAACCCATAATTTTGAGAAAAACATTTTACAAAAATATAAAAACAAAAGTGCTGAACTAATTATGTTTTCATATACATACATCTAACATATACATGAGCTATTATTTTACTTTTATCTTATATAATTAAAAACTGAGCGTATGTATCTACAGTGGCTCTTAAAAGTGTTCGTACACTTTGAAATTTTTTAGCAAAACCAAAATAACGCGAAACTGATTTTTAATTTGAAGTACAATTTTTTTTTCACATCATGCCTATGTCATTCTATATGCAACCCAGTAGTTTTTCCAAAATATTGACGGATCTTCTTTTTGAAATGAGTCGAAAAACGAAAAGACAGAGAAATAACACGCCACAAAAGTCATCGTACACTCAAATATTTTCGAATAAATTCATAATTAAAATTATCATATGTTGTTTTTTTATTAATTTTGCATTGTGGTGACCCTTAAAAGTCATTTGGCTTTAATTTTTTGCTTATTTATTCTTTAATATTGTGCTTATTCTTTAAAATGGCTGGTATTCGTAAAAACATTAAACACCATTCGAAATTTGATTTTTTTCCTTACAGTAGCGGTAAATTGGCTTGAAATGTCTCTAAATTAGTTAATTTATTCCATTCTATTGTAAAGTGCTTGATAAAATGCTTTAAAGAAAGGAATCGGACCGAAAACAAGGTAAGAAAAGGACAACCGGCAAAGTTGACAAAGCGTGATCGGAGATTTAAAGTTAAAAAAATGTATGAAAATATACATTTAAGTACTGTAAAAGTTTCTGCAGAGTTAAATGAAACATTTTACATTTAATTTTTACCAAAATTTGTTCGCCAAGTTCTCTGATTAGCTGGATTAAATGGGACCTCTTCCCGCAGAAATTTTCTTGATCGTGCGAAAAACAGAAAGCTTACGGTTTTCGTCGCAAAATCAATCATAAATAAGCTCAAAACGTTTTGGAATTACTTCTTACTTACACACGAAAATAAATTCAACAGTCTTGGTTGAATTGGTTAATAATTGTAAATAGAAGAAAAAATGTGGAACATCTTGAAAACTTAGTTGGATCAGTTAATCATTACGGTGAAGGTGTTTTTGTGTGAGGGTGCATATCAGCATCAAGACTTGGTAGTTTGGAATTTTTGATAAAATAATGAATCATGCTGTTCATTTAAATATTTTAAAAGCCAATTTTAAACTCTTAGCCGAAAATTTGGTTATCGGGAACAACTTTGCTTTTATCAAAATAACTATAAGAAGCACATGGTTTTCAACGTTACGTCTAATGCCACGAAAACTGTCCTAAAGTTTAGAAAATACCCCCTCAATCTCCAGATTTAAACTTAATCTATATATATATATAAATGAATGTTCGTCTGTATGTCATCCATAAACTCAAAAACTACCCGTCAGATTTGGCTGAAACTTTCACCGTTTGTTATTTTTGGTACTGGGAATGTTTATAGACCAGTTCGAAAAAAATCCGCGATTGATAGTTCCTTTTTTTATTCCAATTTAAGTCCCAATCCATTGGATAAATACGAATAAAATTATCGGCTGCAGAAATTAATTCGCGTGAAAGATCTCATTCGCAACTCCAACGAACTATTAGGGGGCACTGAAGTCACTGTCTAATGGCGGACTTAAAAACTAAAACAAAACGCACATGGTAACGAAGAAAATGCTAAAAGTGTTGTGATTTTTGTTCGTATATGATTTTTTCGCTTTATTCTTTTTAAATTAATTTTCAAAGTCTTGTGGATATTCTGGCCCACGTAGAAAGAAATGAGAAATTCAAGAAGCATTACTAAACGTCAAAGATTAATGCAAACTACGTAGTTTCGTAGTTCTAAGCAGCTATTTCCACGATGTTGAATTCGATATTTATCAATTCTTGATAAAACTAAATAATAATTGTGGCCTAACAAGAATAACAATTAATGCTAGATTACAAATTATTATCGGAAGAAGATGATACTTCTTTTTTGACTTGCTTGGCTAGCGCTTATTGTTTTCCATTTGTAGCTGAGTTATTTCTCTCGAATTCCCGAATCGGTTAATTTAAAAATTTTCTGTTTCGATTTTTCTAATTTCTGAGTTACGATTTAATTGTGTCATGTTATGCAAATCATCAACAAAATTCTCACGGATATATGGTGGTAGTTTTCTTTTCAGTTGATTGACCATTATTTCTTTTTACTTATCGAATTCTGTAATCTTACTACCATTTTATTCCACTCATGATAAAAATTAAAAATGGTTTAACTAAAAACGCGAAATCTCGCCAAGGCTACTTTGCTCGCACAATACTAAAAGTATAACCCTAAACAAATTTGGCGAAACCTTTCAACTGAGAATAAAAGGAATAAAGTAAATTCTTTCTCGGTTATTCGGAACTCCAGCGCTCGAATACGCTACCTTGCGGTGATTTACAAAACTGCAAATGAAACTAAAACATTGCCACGTTGCGTTCCACGTGTGTCTGTTGACGTAAACACAGGCAGTTTATTCTGAGTATTTATTAACGCAATCGATGTGTCTTAGTTTGCTTTCAGCTACAGAAATTAATTCGTCCCTTAGTAGTATTCTCGAGCTTCTCAAAATAATGTTAGTTTTCATCATTTCCTTAATAATTGGTGAAAGCGAAAATTCTGGATTAACAAACTTGGATAACGTTATACAAGGTAAAAATTTTTATTGTTTTGTATGAATTTGTAAGAATATGGAGGTTTTTTTAATCTTAAATTAATTAAACTTACCATATTTTACAGCAGTATTTAGTTGGAATGGACGGTATGCAAAATATTTTCTTGAATATATTATCGTAGAACAAAATGAATAACCGAGAAAGAATTTACTTTATTCCTTTTATTCTCAGCTGAAAGGTTTCGCCAAATTTGTTTAGGGTTATAGTTTTAGTATAGTGCGAGCAAAGTAGCCTTGGCGAGATTTCGCGTTTTTAGTTAAACCATTTTTAATTTTTATCATGAGTGGAATAAAATGGTAGTAAGATTACAGAATTCGATAAGTGAAAAGAAATAATGGTCAATCAACTGAAAAGAAAACTACCACCATATATCCGTGAGAATTTTGTTGATGATTTGCATAACATGACACAATTAAATCGTAACTCAGAAATTAGAAAAATCGAAACAGAAAATTTTTAAATTAACCGATTCGGGAATTCGAGAGAAATAACTCAGCTAAAAATGGAAAACAATATTCGCTAGCCAAGCAAGGCAAAAAAGTATCTTCTTTCGATAACAATTTGTAATGTCATATTGAATTTTCTAGCATTAATTGTTATTCTTGTCAGGCCACAATTATTATTTAGTTTTATCAAGAATTGATAAATATCGAATTCAACATCGTGGAAATAGCTGCTAAGAACTACGAACTACGTAGTTTGCATTAATCTTTGACGTTTAGTAATGCTTCTTGAATTCTCATTTCTTTCTACGTGAGCCAGAATATCCACAAGACTTTGAAAATTAATTTAAAAAGAATAAAGCGAAAAAATCATACGTACGAACAAAAATCACAACACTTTTAGCATTTTCTTCGTTACCATGTGCGTTTGTTTTAGTTTTTAAGTCCGCCATTAGACAGTGACTTCAGTGCCCCCTATAGTTCGTTGGAGTTGCGAATTTATTTTGTTCTACGATAATATATTCAAGAAAATATTTTGCATACAGTCCATTCCAACTAAATGCTGCTGTAAAATATGGTAAGTTTAATTTATTTAAGATTAAAAAAAAACCCATATTCTTACAAATTCATACAAAACAATAAATTTTTTTACCTTGTATAGCGTTATCCAAGTTTGTTAATCCAGAATTTTCGCTTTCACCAATTATTAAGGAAATAATGAAAACTAACATTATTTTGAGAAGCTCGAGAATACTACTAAGAAACGAATTAATTTCTGTAGCTGAAAGCAAACTAAGACACATCGATTGCGTTAATAAATACTCAGAACAAACTGCCTGTGTTTACGTCAACAGACACACGTGGAACGCAACGTGGCAATGTTTTAGTTTCATTTGCAGTTTTGTAAATCACCGCAAGGTAGCGTATTCGAGCACTGGAGTTCCGAATTGATAAGAAGTTAGCTGTTGCCGTTTTTCTTGAGTTTGAACAAATAAATTCTTTTTTTATTGTTTTATGGCTTTTCATGCAACGGGGGTATTTAAAACTTTTTCTATTTGATATTTTTAGCGATTGATTGATCTTGCAAACTGCGTGAGTACAAAATTTGAGTATAGTCACGGCTTCACTTGATACCTGGACCGATTATTATGAAAATTGCTATATATATGTATTTTTCCACGGAGAAGGTGCATAATATGCTCATTGAAGCCACTCGCCACCAGTGGCACTGCAGAGCAGCAACTTCTGCCCCGTTCAACCGATTGTCATGAAAATCAGTATAATGATGTATTTTTTTGTTGACGTAGCAACGCGCGTCGGGTACAGCTAGTCTAACATATTTAGAGATATCTGGAGGCTAGATTACGAAAATACGGCTTTGAAACGAAAGTAGAGCTAGAAACAGTAAGACTCGATGAGTGATTGAATACTTACTCAGAAATTACGCAAGAAAGGAAAGAAAAAAAAAATGAAATATTTTCCCAGACGTTTAAAAAATGTTGTTGATACTGCATGATGTTCTACAAATTAATAACTTAATAAAAAGTTAGATTATTCAATAATGTATAGACATTTTTTAAAGTGTACGGAGACTTTTGTGAGATAAAATTTCTGGCACTTTTTGATTTTTTATTTTTAAAAAAATTAGTTTTAATATTTTTAAAAATAGTTTTAAGTAGTTTTGTTGAAAATTGATCATAGACCCTATAATTAAATACCTGTTCCGAAATATTAATTCTAACCAATGGATAAAGGCCTATTTCATTGAAAGTCGTAGGTGTACGAAACTGTATGTATGTCCAAGTAACTTCTCCCGAACGCCAATGAACTGACCATCGAGCCAAGTAGCGATGGATTCGTAATCTTCCCGTCTTCGTGTTTGGCTACCTTTGTTGGAGTTAGAGGAGGCTCTTACACCACTAGATACAGCTTACATTTATGTGTTTTTCAATTTTGTTGAAAGGTTTTCCCCAATATCTTCACCAATATCTTCACGTATCCAAAAATTGCCTAAAATTACTTTTTAAACACTTCAGTTTCGGAAAATTTCCTTGAGAAGTCCCGACCCCCTAACATCATCAAAGAATGCATAAAACTAATTTTAATTTTGAAAACATTAAAAAAAAAAAACATTTGGAGGGAGCTCCAAGCATCTTTTTTTTTCTTCTGAAAGAAAAGTAAGGAAAAAAATAAGTTTATTTTCTTGTTTAACATAATCCTCCGATAATAATTAGAGGAGATATATTTGAAAACCTTATATATTAATTATGACTCTTAGGTTTCAAAATAAAATTCCCATTTTTCGAAGGCTTTCCTCCATTCAAATCATTATTCAGTGCTTCATTTCAACTTTCCGTAACAATGCTTTTATTAAAATTTTTAATTGTAGCGTGAAGAAAATCGTTAAATGTGAAAGATTTGTTGCCATTTTTTTTTCTCGAATATAAACAAATAAAATTTTGGTTTTTGTTTTGAGGCTTTTCCTGCAATCGGGGGTTTTAAAATGTTTACTTTTTGTTTTTGTTTTTTTTTTTTTTCCGCAATCTGCCGCAAAACTTTACTGATTTCTTTTTTGTTTAAGCCTGATATTTGAACACGGGTCACTCACTATACATAAATATTATTTTCGAGATGCAATGTGCAAAGCCGAGCGACGCAGCTAGTTATGAAATGAAAAAGAAACAAAAAGGCGTTGCTTGAATCGGATGATTTTATTGAAAATGACCCACTGCACTGTAAAAAAAAACTAAATTTTGAAGAAGTTATCCGTATTTTTTACAGAAAAAAACTGTTCGTAATAAAATACAGGATTTCTCTGTTTTTTTGAATCTGAAACCGGTTATAAGCGTTAACTGTTACCATCCCCTCATCGCGTACTTTGTTTTTCTTCGAAATTTCGGCCGCTTGTTTGGATTTTGGTTCTCGTGCTCGAGTTTTTTGATCTTATATTTATTTAAAGCGAGTAAGTCTTAAATCGTTTGCAACTTCCATTTTATTGCATCCTAATCAATATTTTATTATTATGCTTTTTTGTCATCTGTTACAGAGGCATATTCGGAAATTTACCTTTGTATACATGCATTTCGTAGTAGTATAGTAAATATTGAAATGTATTTATAAAAGTATAGTTTCATTTTTTAATCTTCATAAAATAATAAATCAGCTTGAATAAATAATAAAAATACGGAAGATTTCTGTAAAATAAACGGAAGAAAACTGGCGTCCTGGCTGACAGTTTTTTTTCCGTAAATTTTGCAGATTTTTTTTACAGTGTGACTCTGGAAAAACTTTCATTGATTAGTTGAATGTTCATTGTTAGTCGTTACTGATAACGAAAAGCTACGATTTTTTTCTTATTCTGTGCTTTAAATAAGTATTTGAACTGTACTTTGTTTCGCTTCTTATTTATTAAATAAACTTTTTTTTTTCAAATTCAGAAATGTGGTATTTCAAATCGAGATTTTTATAAGAACATTAAATTTTTTTTTTTTTAAGTTAGCTATGCATGTAGAATCAATGATTTAGTGCCTGACACCACGTAAATTATATCATTTTGATTTAATTCCCGACTCTGCGTAAATTATCATTAAAGTTTATAGTTCCACGGCAAATGTTTGAAATTGGAAACCCCTGCAGCTTTTAAGAAGAGCTGTTTGAAGTTTTGTATCGTACAGCTTCGATACACTTTAGGCTTTTACAGAACAATTGTTTTAAGTACAAAAACTTGTTCGCAATAGTTGCTTTGTTTTGAAATTTATCTCCCGCTTTTCAAGTGCTATAAAAACTTTTGTCGGGGATCCCAGTGTGGAACCTGCTAGTAATTAGAAAATATGTTTTAAAAACACCAAGGGCTAATCAAGAAAGTAACAAATGCTACTATACCCACATTATAATTTAGTAGTCCCAAAAATGAAATGTAATCGACAGAGAAAAAAGAGAGCAATACAAACGAGCCTGCTTATTAGAATATCGGTTAAAAGAATATCCAGCTTAATATAATACATTTTCAATATCCCGCTTAATATAATACATTTTCAATATCCCGCTTAATATAATACATTTTCAATACACCTAACTAATGTTATGTGTTATTTTGATCCCGGTTAATGGAATATCCCGTTTAATTTAATGCATTTTCAATGTACCAAACCAATGATATGTGTTATTTTGAACCCGGTTAGTGGGATATCCCGCATATAAGAAAACATTTTTCTGTTGCAAAATGGCTATTCTATTAAGCGGGTTTGACTATTGTTATTTGCAAAAAGAAAACATAATATCATTTGTCCCGTACTGCTTCATGCATGGGGTAGAACAGGGTGGTAAGAAAAAAATAAATAAAAAAAATTCTCTTTATAGTAAATGAAAGTAAGGTTTTAAAGAAATTCTGGAAGGAAGTCTGTGGCGGGCCTGCGTCCAGGAGACCCCATAGCACCTACAGCCTTGAAATTTTGCACAAAATTACTTCGAGTCCCGGGGGTGTGTACTTGGGGTTTTATTTTTTGAAATTTGAATTTGTTTTTTTTTTGTAATTAACTTTTTAAGCTCAAATTTCGCGTAAATTGCCTATTATTGCCTATTAAAGGGGTAAAAAATTACTTCCACATATTAATATTATACATCGTTGGAAAGGGTAGAATTTTTCGCGTTCTACGCAATTTGTTTTACTTCTCTAACTTAAATACGGCGGGAGATATTCGCGTTTTTAGCTCGAACTTTTTTAGGCTTAGCTAAAATTTAGGCACTACTTTCTTCATTAAATCCATCAATAAAAAGCAAAGGAATTGTCCCCCCTCAATTGTTTTCTTTTTGACACCACTGGAAAGAGCGGCTTTTTTAACTTCAGATTTAACTCGATCCATGGTCGAAAAACTAAGCTTCTCTCTCCAAAAAAAAAAAAAAAAAAGGTTACATGCAGTTAAAAATCAAGTTCGAATAATCTCATCTACTTTAAAATTATTGATGTTTTATTTGGCGTCGCCATAGTTTCGTCTTTTCGATTCGCTTGATTCTTCTTTCTTATTCACAAACTTTAAGGGTTTCGATTTTAACGGAAAATCTTAGGTTCAACTCAATTCAAGCCCCGAACTAAAGAGCAAAATATATTACTAGAGACCACAAATATGAAAGCGACTTTTTAAACGTACAAATATGCAGTTTTGAATGCTCAGGAGCCCCTTAGCCCTTATAGCTCTACAAGTTGGTACAAGTTATTTTGAAACCCGGGGAAGGGGTGCTTTTTGTTCCTAAAGTGAGCACATATTGCGTTTTTAATCTGTTTCTCTTCAATTGAAGATTTAAATCTTCGTGAATCAAATAAGATTGCGAAGCAATCTTCGAAGGTTGGTGAGCGTTAGCGAGCAGGGGCAGAGCCCCCTGGTATAAGAAAAACGAAATTCAAAAAGTAATTTTCTTTAAATTTTTGGCGATCATGTAAAGGTTTAATTAATTTTTTGTTTGGTTGTGCTCATTTTTTAGGCTTACTTACTGAATTTACATTCTCGAGTAGTCTCCTCATTTTCGCTTTCTATTTTCGTATAGAAATTGTGTACCAATTTTTTGCATATACAGAAAGCTACCCAATTTTCAACTATGAGTTTGAGTGCAATGCACTACAATATACGCGTTCACAATCAGAACAATCTTCAGAATCGCTACCACTTAGTTCTGGGTTCTTCAGCTCATTATTTTTTAGTTTTGTTCACCCATTTCCGATTCATCTTTGTCGTGTCTGGTTTGATTTTTGAAATAGCATTCGAATTTTAGGTGAACCATATAATAAAGACGATTTGTTGTCACTTGTCATCTAAGAGCACCCAGAAGTGGAAGAACTAGTTTCATTAGATTGTTCCTTCTTAGCCCGTGTACCAGAAGGGGAAGTACCCCTTTCCGTTTTTGTTAGCAAAATAGCTAACGAGGAATGGATGTACCTTCTGCGTTAAATGCACGTTAGCTTAACTTTATTTTTGAGAGTCGAGTGAAATACGGACATTCAACAAAATTAGAGTTTATTGTTACAGACATAAAACTCATAAGCTTTTGTGAATTACGAATTATATCCGTGAATGGAAAACAGAAACAAAACTATTAACTTATAAACTTTTGTTGACGGCATTCATGTCACTACTAATAGACTCCAGTTGCCCAAATTCCAATTCCTTTGATCGTAATACTTTCTTTTTGGCCCCCGTAGCCCAGGAAATCATCTTCAAGAACTTTTATAGTAACTTCCTCCAATATCGCGCCATGGTTGACTAGAGACACATTTCAGAGCCATCTCGCACAAGCAAGCGAGTCAAAACCGAGAGCCCCTTTTGACACTCAATTCAGTTTATATCAGGTCCCAAGTTACGTCACACTAAACATTTGTATACACTAAATATAAAGAAGTATTGCATTAGTGAATGAGATACTGTATGGTCTCGAACTCCGCGACTCGTAGCTGCGAACGGTTCCAATTGAAAAAGGGGTGATAGCTTAAGGAAGCGCAACTTTTTTCCCCCCGATGTATTTAGTATTTGCTTGCTCGTTACTTCCTTCTTGCTATCACCCCTGTTTTGATAAAATCAGAAGAGACCTCACGCATGCGTAAATTCGAGTAAGGTTTCGCATTAAAATGTCGTACAGTAAAGGCATGCGGTTAGAAAAAATGTATAGTTAAATTCTGTTTTTTGAATTACCCAGCCGCAACCAGACTACCCGGGGATAAATTCAGAATTGAAATAAACTAGATTTTTTTCCTCCGTGCGGTGGAGGGACAAGAACAAAATATTCAAGACACGTTCCAGGTTATGGAGAGACAGTAACTCTAGAAGAAAAGTAAACAAACGTCTAACTACACGAAACTAAGGTCAATTAAACGTTCTTCAAGTATATGCTAACAAAGGTTTTCATGTACAGGAGTAGTTAGATCTTTCTTTGGTTAAAACATTGAAAAAAGGAATAGTGCAGGAGCCATGAACTATGCAGTCAATACCTCACGCACTAACGTTAAACAAACTAATATGGTGCACTTAAAAAAAAAAAAAAAGTGTTAGGTTACCAGTCAAGGACGCCTATATGCAAAATATTAAGGGGGGGGGGGGGGGCTCAAATATTTTCCTCATGTTTAGCAGGATATTTTCTCCATAGAAACGGATTTCAGTACAGATTAGAGTTATTAAAATTCGACACTTTTAATAACTTATTCATTAATTGCTGGAGAAGAAATTTTTTTTATTTTTGCAAAGAAAAAAAATTAAAAGCAAGGAAGTTCTAATTTCAAAGAGGGGTTCGAGCCCCCCCTTGCCCCCCTCATATGAGCGCCCTTGTTACCAGTATTAATAGGCGTAATGTTACCCGAATTCTGAAGGGTGTAGCATCATTGTTTTCAAAACTCAAATTGTTATAGGAACCTTGCACTACGGTTTCAGTAGAATTCAAAGCGCATGCGTAAAGATCAGAATCGACACAGAGCAGGTAAACTCTTATTGTAAGTCAACGAAAACCGTCCTCGGTGACCGAGCGCTAAAAACGGCCTTACTGTGAGACTCGCGTTGCGTGTTCGGACCCCACTCAGGTCATTTCCTCTGTTAGTTAAATAAAAATGTCTTGCTTGTACATTAAAATAAATAAATAATTGGTGTATATTGGTTGGGGGGTTAAAAAGCATGAACTTGATAAATCGTTCAAGAAAGTCAGATGAAAGCTCAGTGTTTACTAATGTGTAACCTTTCAAGCAATTTCTCTGTAAGCATACAGAAAACTATTGTAACCTTATGCGGAAATGAGTGACATGTTACGCTATAGTTACATTACCATAGTGTAATCTTCTACAAGTGATGTGTAACTTTACACTAGACATATCACTTAAGTTACTCCAGAGCAGTGAAAGCAGCTAAGCTGGCACCGATTTTATGGAGTAAGTTTACTCATTTTTTTTAACAGTGTGCTGTGATTTTGTAGCATTAGGTTAATCTAGTTCTACTTATTGCTGCTTCTAGTACGGGACAAGTACTAGAATACTGTTAATTTTATATTTTAATTGAAATACAAATAATTTCTAATGACTTTTATAATCTACATCCGTACTTTATCCCAGCTCCTTCTTAAATCATGCATCTAAAATGAGAAAACATCGTTGGATCTTTGAGACTACAAACTGAAAGCTAAATATACCTTTCCACGATGAAATCATTTTTTTTTTCAAATTAAAAAAAAAAAAAAAACATCTTACAAAACCTGAAAATTTATTCATAATTCATAAACACATGCATCATTCCTCGTCTGCCTACTTTGTTTTGTAAGTTCATTCCAACAGAGCTTGTTCCAAATGATTAGCAATATTGACCAGAAAATATCTCTCAAAATGTTTCATCACACAGCAGAACGCCCATTTTTGCTCTTTTTTTTCTCAAAAGTTTGATTAAATTTTATAATTTTAGTTTAGAATCACGCCTAACTCCTATATTTCATCCTTTTCCCACTTTATTGATCTCTTCTGCCAGCTTCAGCCGTCGCTTGAAATATTTATGGGAAGTAAAATATCAGAATGTCTTCACATTTAATGCCGGTTGATACATCATTTACGGATAAGAAAAGAAATGCTCCTTTGTTAAAGTATAAAAAACTCATTTTCGCATGAAAAAATAAATATGCTTAAGAGAGACTGGTTTTCCATTTTTTTTCTTATCACTTGCAGTTCAAAAATCATTTGGTATGGGGTTTATTTAGAACCATAAGGTGTCTGATATTGATCTTTTTGTCCTACTGTATTTGAATAAAAATGCAGGGATTTTGTTCGCAGTTATTTAGTTAATATTAAAGATCACATGAAGCAGCAGCGACAATAGCATTACCTCTCAAAAATGGGAATAACCGTAATAACTATTGAATCAAAATCTATATTTAATACTCTTTCTTGTCGCATTACGGGGACAAAGCTAGTGTGCATAACTGATGCATTGTAGGTGATAAAGAATATAATCAGTAGTCACAAGTCATTAAAGTTTCCGGAAGAAAATTTTTCAAACTTTGACTATCCACTATTTTTGGCGAAAGACTAATTTTACTCAAGAAGTTTTTGTTTAGACTACAATAACCCATTTAGTAAACAGAATATCTTTATCTTTACTAATAATAAAGCGGAAAGTCTCTCTGTCTGGATGTCTGTAGGATGTCTGTGACGCGCATAGCGCCTAGACCGTTCGGCCGATTTGCTTGAAATTTGGCACAAAGTTAGTTTGTAGCATGGGGGTGTGCAAATCAAAGCCATTTTTTGAAAATTCGATTTTATTCTTTCTATTTCAATTTTAAGAACATTTTCCGGAGCAAAATTATCATAAGATGGACGAATAGATTACGAAATTATCATGACGTGGAATGGTAGAGCGAATGAACACAGCCAATTGGTGAGAAATTCGTCATCCTTTTTTTCGTGAATATACAGGCGAACCAAATGACCTTTTAATTTTCAACTACGGGCAAAGCCGTGCGGGTACCACTAGTTATAAATACTTTGCGCAAATCGTAGCATTTGAGAGTAATCAGCCAAAAAATACGTATGTTTACGTAAAATTTTGATTTTCTTCATTATTGATTTTTTTTTTCTGAGATGCGCTACTTTTGCCACCGGCGAGTGACATAACTTATTATTATTTTTTTAAAGCTCAGTTGCCTATCATAACAAATATGGGTCTCAGAGTGAATTTCTACTCCGAAAATTCCTGCAGAGTTGTCAATAAATAATAACTATATTACTAATTATAATCATACTGCATAGTAAATGATTTTTGATAAAATACGTCAACAGAGTGGTTCTCGGTTCATTTGTTCATATGACCCAAGAATCTCTGTTGAATTGCATAAGCACTTCTTCAAACGCTAAGACTATGAAATAAGTGTATTTTACAGAAAATTTGTTCTTTTCCCTTACTTTGGCGAAATAAAAAATTAAAACAAAGCCAGAATTTCTGTTAAAATTCGCAAATACTCGATTAAAACCTGTGGATCGAGTCTATCGGTAGCATTTAACAATACATTTTTTTTCGCATTGTAAATTATTGCTATGAAAATACAGGCTTCTACTTTGTACGTTTATTTCGTGTGGTGAATTCATTTAGACACCAGTGTAACGATAATCGCAGCTAATATTCGAAGTTTACTGCTGTGGTTATTCAAGGCTGATGACAAACTAAAAATTTGAAATTTCAGCCTTTGGTTGCCGTAAAGCGAGCTGGTTCGCACCTGCTCGTAACGGGGTTGTTTCCTTCTGCCAAAAGTAGTACTTTCTGTCACTGAAATTGATAGAATAAGCAGGCAAAAAAAAAAAAAAAAAAAAAAAAAAAAAAAAAAAAACATGGACCCAGAAAACACTTTTATTTTCCCAACATTTATTTTTTAATTAATTTTTTAAAATGTCCGATTTTTCAAACAAGGCGTGGTCTTGATGACGTCACAAATGATGCTCTTTGGCGCATCTTTCTACCACGTTTCCATGTTATAACAATCAAGAAGCGAATTAAAATTGCGCTCTACGCTTGCTATTAACCATATCTTTGCCAATACACGCGAGTAACGTGAGTAAAAATGCGAATTAAATATTTTGCTCTGTGAATGGCAACACTGAATGGCATTTCATCATTTGTGATGTCATCGGACAGCAGCGTAAACAACGAAAGCGCACTGATTTAAGTAATTTTTTAAAAATATTAAACTTAAACAAATTATTTAAAAAATGGTCAGATCCTATCTTTTTAAGCATGCTCTTTCAGAAAAGAATACTTTCAAAATTTTGGAAACGACTCTATTCCGTCTGACAGTGGCGGATTTACGAACAGACGCCATTTTT
This sequence comes from Uloborus diversus, assembly GCF_026930045.1. NCBI lineage: Eukaryota > Metazoa > Arthropoda > Arachnida > Araneae > Uloboridae > Uloborus > Uloborus diversus. Next base: position 105,787,610 of record NC_072732.1, read on the forward strand.
TGATTAATCGGGATACAAAATGTTCGTTAGTTTTTCCTCTTCATTTTGAATTGAATTTGATCCTCATACCATATTACTGCTGTTAACTTAAGAAAAGTGTTATACTTTGAGAAAGTTCTACATGCGTTGCATCCATGCATTTTGCAAAAGCTACTTCTGTTTTGAGTTGAGTTATAAGTAAGTTTTGCTCTTTTCAAGAGCAAATAAATAAATATTAATGTTTTTAAAATAAATTATAAAACATCTAAATAAAACGCTCTTAATGTTTCTATAAAAAATACTTAAATTATTTTATAAATAAAAAGTGGTGAGAACTTTACTTCATTTTTTCTCAAAAGTGAGATTGAGGCAGTAAGTTAATCTTGTTAAACCAACAGAGCTATTTATAAGTTTATAGACTGCCGCTTAGACCTTTATAAAAGCTACAAATAAACCTGAAAATTGAACTAAATCAAAAACAAATTCATACATTAGAAACGAATTAAAAACATTGTAAAAATAAAAATATAACGTATAGGTAAATACAAAAAAAAAAAAAAAAATTAAGAAGTAAAAATTCAATCAAGAAAAAATTAATGAACAAAAGGTGAAATTAAATAGGCCTACGCCAAACGTCTAAAAAGTACGGAATATTTATTATCAACCATTCAAGGGCAATTTTCAAAAAAATGAGCCTCTGATGGCACTTTTTAATTTAATAAAGTAAAATTTTTTACACAGTTTTTTAAAAAATAGACATTCCAAAGTATATAAAAACAATATTTTATAATTTTTACAGGGAATTTTTTATCATCTATGATTTAGATAAAGTCTTTAAACTTTTAAATAATGCAGACTTAGGAGCAAATTTGAATGTTTATTATTTAAATTCCTTACCATATTTGGACAAGACTTTTATCCAAATTTGTAAGATCGTGTTATGTACTACTTAAACAAAAAAACAAATAACATTTAAAAGCAAAGTATCATTAGGAATAATGTTAAAAAACTACCTCTAACTAAAATGTCCCGTGCGTTACTTTTAAGAGTATTTTGTTTGTGTAAAAACTTTATAGCAAGGAAATAAACAAAATGCATCTTGGTACAAAACACATTTATGTAATGCTTCAAAACTATAATGTTTTAGGAAATAGATAAATTAAATCAAACATGTCAAGAACTAAAAAGTTTTTGTCCCGGGCATTACTTGTCCTGTGCGTTACTTTCGACTTATGGTTCACTAAATGTGAATTATCCTCTATTTCCAGCAACTACTGGTGGATTAATTACTTTGACTACATTGTCACGTAGATACCACAACCTATCCTCTTTTTCTGGCCATTTCCATGTGTTAGGACCAGCCTTGACCATAACATTTACTTCAAATTTATCATTTTTTATGGCAATAATTTCTCCTGGGAAAAGATTGGAGTCGTAAGTCACTAACACCCAATTCCCTACAGTGATATCGGAGGTAGGATTTTGAAATTCATTTTCTATGAATTTGACTTCTTTGCAACAAGCATTATGGTATAAGCGTAGGGGTTGATTTGGCACTGATTTGATAACATGGCATCTTTTAATGCCAGGAATAGGGTCAGTTTTTTCCCACACTTGTCATTCCTTGGAATTTCTTTATCCTCAATTAAAATGACAGTGGTGCTTGGCATTAATTCCCTCAGAACACATGCAAAATCTTTGGCATTCTGAACTATGACTGCAGATTGGCCCTTGCTCATCACTGCAGTTCTCACTAGAGACTTTGATCGCCCACCAATTCCATCAACAATATCTTTGCCATGTGATGTGGCTGTGTATTTCCAGACAAAAGTCTTCCTATACTTTTCACTTAATTGTGTCAATAATTTGGCCATGAATCGGTTTTTAAACTCTGATGACAGTCCATCAGTCCAAATAACTTCTTCAACATTAATCATGTCAGAAGAATTTGGTTTCAATTCGTGTTCATACAGATGTTCTTCAAATGTCTTGACCGTGTTCTTCTTTTTTTCTTTTGTATCTGAGCATATGAGGTATGTCTTACATTCACCATGATGTATTGAAGCACCTGTAAATAAAGTTACGCTGCCACGAGACCAAAGTGCACTTTGAATCTTGTTCTGATACTCGCAGCTGTAATTCATTTCAAAGTCCAGTTGTAGTATTCTCACATGAGGATTTTCTTTATCTTTGGAAAACTCTGAGCTGAATATATTGAATGTATTCTTGAGATGATCAAGGAGTTCTCTAGTAGATCCACTTTTGATTGAACATGTCAATCTTTTGTTTTCTGCTTTCTCCCACTCTTTCCATGTAACTTCTTTGGGCAACTCAATGTCAGGAAATGTAATCTTTTGGACATGTTTGCATACCTCACACATTCCATTCCAACAGTCGGAATTTACATCATCATCACAGAGATTAGCTTTCCAAAAATCAGGACTGTATTCAATTTTAAATGCTGACAGTTTTAAGAAAAAATTTTCACACACCATACACTTGCATTGATCTGCTGGTGTCTCATGTAAAAGCAAAAACTTTTTTGGTCGCAATTTACAAAAAGTAGAAAATCCAACTGTCACTTCAGGATTTGACTCCTTAAACAAACAAAATGCTTCTTTCATGAACATGGTTAAGTAATACTTTCTCAGTTTATTTTTTTACCGTTCTTTCCATATGGTCATTTCATCCTTTATACCCGGGCATGTATAAACAATTTCAGGTCGTTGAAAGAACTCCTCCACAACTGTTTGTATAGCAGTTTTACCCTTTTTTAACCCCATCATCTCATTCGGAATATCAATATTAAGTCCAACCTGCTTGGCTAATTTTGCAACAACTGCCTGTTTTTTTCTTGGTGATTTTGGCAAGGATGAAACAACTTTTTTAACTGCCTTACCAAATGTTTGTGGTGAATTGTATGATCCTAACTCTTTAGAGAAACTTGCAGAAGAGTTCAGTTTTGATTCGTTCTTTTTTCTTTCTCTGTATTTACGTTTGCGTTCTCGTTCTTTTTTACGAGACTCCTCTTGCAATTCTTCATCTTCTTTAAGTTTTTCTTTTTCTGCTGCTCTAACTATACGCATCCTATTCTTATTTTTCTCTCTTTGCTGTCCATGTATTTTTTCTATACTTCTTCATCTTTTCAGCATTAATCATTTTAACTTTTCTTTGGGCATTTCCATCCATCATTGAATTTTGTCTGACCACTCACTTTCACTCAACAAATGTAACAAATAAAGGTCTTATAAAAGTATGGTTAAAAAATTGGAAACAAAACAAACTAGGAACACAGCAAGTTTTAACAAACTGAGAACATTACTTGCATTCCAAGAACAACTAAACAAGTTTATTTGTTCATGTGCTGCTTTTTTTGCAAAAACAATTAATAAACATATTTGGGATTTTTATATCAATATAAAACAATGATGATTTAAATAAATTTATTGTTTATTAACTGCAAATTAGCTTTTATGATTTCTTGTCCCGTGCGTTATGTCCCGTGCGTTACTCTACACAATAGTAAAACATCCTTCTTTGTTATAAGATAAGGGGTTGTTTGATACAACTAAATCATTTAATAGGTACTTAATAGTCCCTTGTAAGATTTTAAAGTTAAAAAAATAAAATATCAACATATACTTCACAGAAAAAACCCTCTAAAGTTAATTTTTATTTTACTCGATGCCGTGTGATGTCCCGTGCGTTACCTTAAGTTTTCCTTTTTTCCAGCTAACCAAAGACTTTAAAAATAATTGCTGATGGTGAATAATACATGCTTTGATATACTATCAAAGCATAGCAGTTAATCCCATATTTAATTAATAGTTACTTGGATACCTCACAAAATTACTTGCAATTGTCCCGTGCGTTACCTAGAGAATCACCCTCAAGTGTTTTTATTTATTTATTTATTTACTAGCTGCATTACCCGGCTTTGCACGGTCTACCTCGAAAATAAAAGTTCTGTTAAGTGACGCATGTTCAACAATTGGGCTTCAATTAGAGAAAAAAAAATATTGTGAATTTCCCATCAAAATAGTCACAGTCGAGGAAAAAAAAGTTGCAACCTTCTGAATTGTTTTCACGGTAATTTAAAATGAGGTCACGCAAACGATAAATTTTCGGCATAAAATTTCTATTTTATTAGACTTAATGATGCTTTTTAATTTTTTCCCGATGATTTTACAGCTTTTCTGTTTGCAATTCGAAGGAAATGAATGAATCTAGTAAATATTTTTCGCAGGCTTTCGAATGGCGTGAAAATAAAATGGTCGGATAATTATTTCGGGTAGAAAAAGCTATTTAATGTCAATTTCGGGTTTTAATATTAAAATTCGAACGGTTCGGTACTTTTTTGCCGTTTAACCCCCCCCCCCCCGACGTTCCTTCTCTGGGGTTCCCAAGTTCCTCCCTGCCAAATTTGGTCCAGATCCGACGAAAACTGTGGATTTGTATAGGGAACATACACACACATCTTCTGTTTTATTTATATAAATTTTTGAGGGGAAGGGAGAAACTAAATTTAGTACAACTCTATTTTGACTCAATATGCAATGCAGTGTCAGCTTTTTAGGAAATAATACTAGTTATGGCAAACGAAAAGCAGATGCTAAAGGATTGCTAAACAATGATATGCAAAGCACTAGAGAAAACTCTTTGGGGCAATTTATTGCATGAACAACTCCACATGGAGCCTAATGCTCAGATCTGCAGTTTTTCGAAACTTCTTTCTGAGCATTAGTTAAATAATTGTTTCTAAGTCAACGAATTGATGGCTATCAAAAGTTTTTAAATATGAGTTTCTCATGACATTTTCTGCAAAAAAAAAAAAAAAAAAAAGAGAAAAAATGTGAACTACTCAACTGAAAGATATTTAAGTAAATGCAAATTTCAGCGTCTCCTTTTAAAGCTGACACCCGTTTTCTTATCAAGCAAAAAATTACTATTTTTGAAAACTTGCCTACTGTTTATGGCTAATTGCTGTTCAAATTGCAAGATAAAAATGTGTCTATGCTATAGGATACTTATGGCGAAAAAAACGCGTTTAAAATAGAGAGTAACCTATAAAGATTCAAATGTCTAGTTGGACAGGTTTTACAATAATTCTCAACCGAATTTAATGGTATTTTTCTGTCTCCTAAATTGCTAAAGTGGCTGGAAAAATAAAACCAAAACAACTTTGCCCTAAAATAAATCGCAAAAAGCATTTGCTTAGCTTAGTATGAAAGTTCTCACACAATACTGAAGGATAACTGTATTTTTATTATTTCCTTTTACAGAAAAGGAAGTATTGTATTCGCGAACAAATTTTCACTTAAAAATCGGCCTTAATTCCGATTTTACTCACTCCCGAATGAATGTTGATTTCATTTTTCAACCCGACCGCACGTGGTTATATCATATTCTTTGGTTATATGCCTAGGAACGTACAGACACCGATATATCCATTTTGACGATCCCCGAGTTAATTACAACGAGATTTTTCGTAACGTCTGCATGTACGTATGTGTTTGCGTATGTGTGTATGTATGTCGCATAACTCAAGAACGGAATGTCCTAGAAAGTTGAAATTTGATACTTAGACTCCTAGTGGGGTCTAGTTGTGCACCTCCTTTTTTGGTTGCATTTGGATGCTCCAAAGGGGGTCTTTTGCCCCTTTTTTGGGGGAAAGCATTGTTAGTGGCAAGAAATTTGGTGGGAGATTAATTAATTAATTAATTTTTTTTTTAAATCTGGTTTCAATTTGGCCATTGTTGGTATATTTAGAGATTAAACTGTTGAAACACATTAAAACTGCCAATAATGAGAAAATGACATTGAATTGGAGTAAAAGGAAGTCATGTGATGCACACATCAGCTCGTTTTATAAAAATAGTTCAAAGTGTTAGCAGACACAGTTCGTATAAAGAGCCCATTGCAGATTCAACAGAATAATTTCAGACTATATTGGCCATATTTTATTCCTTTTTCCCTAAATACCACCGTAGTACATAATAATTATATGATACTGAATTCAAAATAATTTTATTCAATTATAAAAAAAAATAATTTAGATATTAACTCAAAAGCTTACATAAAATGAAATTTATGCAGAACTTTTCTCATTTACTCTGTGTTGTCTTTTCTTTTTAGCATATCAAGAATCAAACTACTGAAATATTTTAAGACGGAAAATGTAGGGGAAACGTATTGAGCCAAATAAAACAAATATTCTTTTTTTTTTTTTGGAAAGTACATAGTAAAATATTTGACTTTTTCAGAAAAAAATCGAAAGCAAATAAGAAACTAGAAATGCGTGCAATAAAATCGTAAAAGTTTTAAACTATAGAACTTCTTTTATTTTTCTTTAAAATTTTTAAAGCATGACCGTGGATCATCTTTTTTCTTCTGTTCTTATGTAATCTAACAAGGTTTCCATTTTTTATGTGCATAAAAAGTTTAGCACAATCAAATATACTCTTGGGTGTGATGAAAAAAAAAAAAAAAAACACGAAGGTAAATTTTAAATTATGTATAGAAGGTATTGAAATACATTTTTCTCAGGAAAATTATTATATTTCTGAAATAATCACTGAAAAAGTCATGTCTCTAATCTTATGTAATTAAAAACTGAGCGTATGTATCTATGTATGTACCTATGTATCTATGTCCGAGTTACTTCTCCTGAACGCCAGTGAACTGACCATCGAACCAGGTATCGATAGATTCGTAATTTTTTCGTTTTTATGTTTGGCTATTTAACATAATTCTCCGATAATAATTACCGGAGATATCAATTAAAAACGATACCCATTACGATACTTAAATTTCGACATAATTTTCCTATTTTTCGAAGGGTTTCCTCCATTCAAATTATTTACTATTCAGTGCTCCTTCTCAACTTTCAGTAACAATGCTTTTATTAAAATTTGTAGCGTGAAGAAAATCATTGAGAAGAAAGATGTGTTGCTTTTTCCCCTCGAATATGGAGAAATAAAATTCTGGCTTTTGTTTTGAGGCTTTTTCTGAAATCGAGGTATTTAAAATGTTTCCTTTTTGGTTATTTTTCCGCAATTTGCTGCAAAATTTTACTGATTTTTTTTTTTGTTCAAGCCTGACTGTTAAACACGCGTCACTTGACATAACTTTTATTTTCGAGGTAGACCGTGCAAAGCTGGGCGAAGCAGCTAGAGTGTTATGAAATATGACTATTTTTGATAAAAAAATGTCGTCAAGAGCTATAATTGCTACCGTACGTTGAAATGAATCGCAATGAACCAGCAAAAGTGCGGAAAGCTTTTTATAAACAACGGGGTCGTTTCCGAAATTTTCAATGTGTTTTTTCTGAAAAAGCATGCTTAAAAACATAGGATCTGGCCATTTGTTTAAAAATGATTTGACAAAGTTTAATATTAAAAAAAAAAGGTCTTTAATCGGCACGCTTTTATTGTTTATGCTTCTGCCGATTACATCACGAATTATGAAATGCATTTGTTGATGCCATTCACAGAGCACAATATTTAATTCGCTTCTTTACTCACATGTATTGGCAACGATGCGGTTGATAGCAAGAGTAGAGCGTAGTACTTAATTCACTTCTTTATTATCATAACGTGGAAACGTGGTAGACTGATGCGCCAAAATACATCATTTGCGACGTCATAAAGACCACGCCTTTTTTTTTCAAAATCGGGCAATTTAAAAAATTAATTAGAGCCTAAGCTTTGGGAAAATGAAAGTTTTCTCTCGCTCCATGTTATTTTTTTGCTTATTCTATCAATTTCAGGGACGAAAAGCAGTATTTTTTTCACAACCCCATTCTCTATCGTACCTAACAGAACCAAAATCTCCGATATTTTGGGGAGGAGGGGATACTTGTTCTACTGACCACTGAGCGCATTGCTGTTTACGTAAATTGTAACATGAAAAATGAACCACCGGAACAGAAATTTATTCCCTATTACCTAATGTGGGATGAAACCAATCTAAGGTTCATGTAAAAAAAAAAAAAAAAAAAAAAAAAAAAAAAAATCGAAAATTAATATTTTGTGGGCCACCATAAACCCTCTTCTACCTTGTTTATTCTACTTTTCGAAACAGGGTACTCTCAGCTAATTGATTGGCGAAAAAATTTAGTGGCATAATATGTGCCCGGAAAGTTGATTGCGTATGAAAGAGTTCAAGCAATTTCCTCACATTTTGCAACCTGGCTACACCTTCTAACAACTACCCGATCGAAAAGCAGTCTCAATTAGCCAATTTTTGCGAAAGAGGAATAAGGCAGCTATGGAATCCTTTACTCTTTGCAGAAACCACCGCTCCATCTTGTTGAAGGTTTTTTTCATGGAATCACGCATTATTTTCAGCGAAAGAAAATATAATACTCGTACTTTACTGTACTGATACTGTAAACTACACCAAAAGCATGAATTCAACCTTTCTCGAAACTGGAAAATACTACTTGCAGGCTCGTTATTTCAGCTTTTTCTTAAAGTGGGGGCGGGGCACATGACGTACACTAATTTTCGTCATTTCCAGTTTTACTATTAGTAGTCTGTTTTCAGTACCTTCACATATTTCACTGTTTTGAAGGATTTTTGCTCCATCTCATGAACAAATTGCGCTTGACGTATTCTGCAGCGATAAATAAGTGTGCACAACGTTCATCGCCCATTGTTTATTGGAGTCCGATGTAGACACTACTGCTCTGAAATGAATGTGCACAACCGTTCATCGCCCATCGATTATTAGATTCCGGTGTAGACAGTACTACTGTGAAATAAATGTGCACAACCGTTCATCGCCCATTGTTTGTTGGATTCCGGTGTAGACAGTACTGCTGTGAAATAAATGTGCACAACCGTTTTTCGCTCAATGTTTATTGGATTTCGATGTAGACAGTACTGCCGTGAAATAAATGTAACTGACAAAAAACCTCCTTTATTAGTTTGTTTTGCAAAAGAATAGAATGAGTAACCTTGTATCGGTTTGACTTTTATGAACAAGAAGCAATGAACAGTTTTATGAACAATCTTGAGAGTAAATGTGAGCGAGACAGCTGCATATTTAAAATTTCTTTAAAATATAAGGGCTTCAAGAAAAACGGTCGTACTAGAAGAATGAGTTTTTAATTGAAGTAGACACAACATAGCAGCAAGGTGAACAAGTCTGATCAAGCCAAAGTGATGTCCAGGCCCTGGTAAATTCCGGTGCCCTTCTCAAGAGAAAATTCGCACATTTTCGAAGTAATAGTTTCAAGAAAAGTGAAGAAAGGAAACAATTTTCCTTGTTTTGTTGCCCCGAAAAGGATGGTGCTCAGGTCCACGGACCGGCAGGACCGTGCGTTTATCAGGTCCTGATTGTGAAGGCTATGCAGATCCTTTTCACAACATTATAACTCTGCCAGGTTAGGATTGTCCCAACTATACGTGATGATTCCAGTGTCACGAAGGACTGCAGTACGATTTTCAAAGCATTTGCGCCTACTTTCAGAATTTCACAGCACTTGTAATCATGTGTTTTATTTGATTCCTTACCAATTTTGTCTCGCATATTTTTGCAAGTGAGTATTCTTGCCTGCTCCTTCTTGACATCCAAAGCAGTACGGTACACAGTTATACCGATTCCTTATTAACAAAAAATATTTTTTTTATAGGCATATTCACTTACTTAAAAAACACAAAAAAGGTGATTAATTAATATTTATAACATCAAATATTTCATACACATTTTTTTTTTATTATTTAGATAATTTCAATTATCTTTCTAGCCTCTTCTATTGGTTTAGCATTACTTCCGTAAATTGGTTCAACTTTGGGCCATTTTTCGATGTTTTCAAGGGAAATTCCATGTACATCTTTGATTTAGAAATTTCAGGATTTTATCATTTCTAGCTATACATATCGTCTTTCAAATGAAATGTTTAAAAAAAAAATAATTTTAAGTTGGTAAGAAGAAGGGGAATCCCCCCCCCGTGGCCCATAGTTGTACCCCTACGGGTTACATCTATGGGCTACCTCATTTTAATCTAGAAAACACATTGAAAACTTGATCTGACTCATTGTTGTCTGAGGCTAATAGTCGCTTGACGCATGAAGGAAAATTAACTAGCGTGATAGGTGGTGGAGATAGTTTATCTGCAATAAATGCTGCAGGTCTTACTGATAAAGATTTTACGTATGTTTCAACTGGTGGAGGGGCGTTTTTAAGCTGGCTAAGTGGTAACGGAATGCCAGGAGTTATTGCACTGCAATTAACGCAGCCAATAAATTAATTAACTGCAATTAACTGCAATTGCAGTTGACAACTGCAACTGCAGTTAACTGCAAAAATTTTTTATACAGCTTAACCCTCTGCTTGAAGCTGTATAAAAAATTTTTTAGTCGATCTTTAACCTTTTTTTTTTCATTTATTTAAGGTTTATTCATCACTTTACATCTCGAGTGATTAATAAAGTTCAGCATTGTAATTGTAGTTAACATTCATTATTATCTGCCTAGGTTTTGACATAGAAACATTTTACAACTAGAAAAATATCACGAACTAAAGACTAGGTTTCTTTACTTTAGGAACAACGTAGGTCTGACAAGTTTTAAACGTGATCAAAGAAAATTTTGAAAAAATTATTGTAAAAGAATATTTCACATTCCAAGGATCATGAAAATAAATTATTATTATTTTTTTAATTATCACATTTCGAGGCACATAAAATAGGTAAACTTAGGCTACCTAGGTCTAAGGCTTAAAGTTAACCATAATCCGTCCTTCTCCCATAGGTTTTGGAGGATTCATTTTTCTTATTATCCGGTTTCTTTTATACCAGACAATATTTGAGATCGTAGGCCATCTCCAAATATAAAATGAAACTCTAAGCCACTAAAACCATGAAAAATAGGTTGCCTATTGTTGTTACCCCAATACTCTCATTTTCAATAAATATTGAGAGCTTGTGTTAACTATGAAACATTTTAAGTCAACAACTGGCTTAATTCGCAACTGACAAAATAATAACGCAAATCTGACCTTATAAAATCTTGAAAAACAGTACAAGTGGTCTGTCCAAAGGAGTTTTTTAGCACTTTCACGCGTGAATCGAATCACGCACTAAAAACGACTTAGTTATCTAAGGCATACAACAACAATGGTAATCTCTGAAAAGGCGTCTTTAGTTACCTAAATGGTTTCGCTATCTGGTGAATTTTTTTGGAACTTGTAAGTTCGAAAAAGATGCCACTAGCGAGCAAAATCATCGCAATGGGCAACAGTGGCCCATTGTTGCCACCTAGGCACAAAATTGTACCAGTTTACAGTAATTTTAAATCATTTCAATTGTTTTGATACAAGGTCTCGTGCATTTCCCTTGACGATGCATTGCACCCACAATTATACCGATAGAAATGACATACTCTTGTAAGTTCTAAGTTCCATTACATTAATTTAAGGGAATCAATTTATATTTGTAACATTAAGTATTTCATAAGCAAAATTATTTTATTATTTAGATAATTTTAATTCTTTTACTAGTGTCTTAGATTGATTTAGCATTATTAATTTTGCATCAGTTCATTAGTTTTGATACAAGATTTCGGGTATTCCGATTGTCGATGCATTGCGTCCCACAATTATTTCAATATAAATGACATGGTCTTTCAAGTTCTGTATTAGTGAATGTTGATTAGAAATTACGGTTGATGTTTTAGCGACAGTGCCAATTCCTCACGGTAAATCTTCAATACGCGTAATTTACCTGTGGGTTAATTAACAAACTAAGATAATAAGCTCATAGCCGCTCGGTTATATCTGAATCCATTTCCCAGCCAAAGATTGCTTTGAATCAACTACATTCGATGAAATAAAACTTATGCTTAACTTAAGGATAATTTCAAACTTTTGTTCTCACCAACCGACCACTGATTGGAACCAATGACATTTGCCAGAACTAAACTATTATGTTTATCTTAACGTTTCTATTGAATTTTTTTTTTATCATCAGTTACTGTGATTTTAAACAGGGGAAAACAGTTCTAATTGAGCAAAAGTAAGCCACATTTCTATGACTTTTAGTCAGCTCTAGAGTTTAAATAAGATTTTGGCCATGGTCACAGAAGAATTTCTCATTGGTGAGCATAAACGTGTTAGCAAAGGGTAATTGCATTTCTCATTTGAAGCGTTTAGTAAAAGCCAGCTGAATTCATGATTAAAATTTTTTTTTAATTTGATTCTTCCTTGCCTGTATTATATCACAAAGTAATTTGGAACAAATTCCTCTCCATTAAGTCGAAAACTGCTGCCAAAAGCCCGTTTTACTTCAAAAGTATCTTAAATTATTAATGTAATTTTCAAAACAAATGTTCTTATTTAATATACTTAGGTGCGATAACTTGCTGCTAAATATCCAAGCTTTGTCTTCGAATCGCACCATGCTGCGGACCGTCGCTGGGGAAAGGAATTTACTTTATCCATCAGTTTGTTGGCACTCTAAGCTTCAATGAGATGACATCTGCCTCCAGCTCGGTTATTCACTATTCGGGACTGATGAATTTTAACAGGAATAAAACTGCTGTCTCTTGATGTAATCAAAGACCATATAGCTTCGCATAAGACTGGACACTCCGGTAGAAATCAATGCTTTCGCGTTTTCTCCCACTTCAATGAAAGTCGTTGAGCACATAAAAAAAACTTCACAGGCGTGTTGGCGATTGAATTTTGGAGGAAAAAATGTTTTATACTGTGTGCAGCGATTAATCGCCAAGTTCAGCCACTGTGCGTCGTGCGCCGTGTGCCGTGTTTGAATCAGTTCTTCTCCCCTCCCTCTGGCGAAGGGTGGTAATTATATGGGCATTTAAGCCTCAGAGAGGGTCATTAAGAAAAAATGAAAGCAAATAAATAAGCAAAAGGAACACAGAAGTGTGTTGTATCAATAACAGACTGTTTACGAAGATGCAGAGATCTTTCTCATTTCTTTTTTTGCTGTTTTATTTACTTTTATTTTCCTTTTTTACTGCCTATTTATTTTTATTTAATTCATTGACTTTGTATTTATTTACTTTGTGAAGCGAATGCAGAGATGTATTTTCATTTTTGTCACAATTTTTTAACTTATAAATTTTATAATTTCTCTATTCACATTATAATTTTTATTTTTTTCATGTCAACAAATCTTGTATTACATTACAATTAAGTTCAAGATGTCAAACTAGCAGAAAGAAAAAGATGAAAATATAATGTATTTAAGTTAAGGAAAAAGTGTTTGAACACAACGTGGGCTTATAATCTGCGGACGGTTAGAAAAGGGTTATGATCCCCATGACTCTCCCCTCGTATCCCCCTGTTTAATACCGAATATTGATCGCGTCAGGGCCGGATTTAGAAGAGGGAAGGCGGGGCAACTGCCCCGGGGCCTCCACAGCAAAGGGGCCCCCACAATAAAATTTTTACAAAATATCCTTTTTTTTTTTTGGTATTTCTACAAAGAATGATTGCACAAGATAATATTATTATGGATATATCAGAAAGGGGGGGGCTCCACTCCTTCGTTGTCCCGGGGCCTCCACACTTCCAAATCCGGCCCTGGATCGCGGTGAATAACAAATAATTTAAAAATAGAATGGCTAAGTATTTTGTATTCAGTTCAGATAAAATTATCGACGAAACTAAAGTATTATTAATGCATATTTTTTAATTTTTTGCTAATATTTTAGGTATTTTTGATGCATATTTGTTAGAATATGTTAATGATTTTTTTAATGCATATAACACGACTTACTTCGTAAGATTCTTGTGCTTACTATTAAGAAATCGTGTTCTATTGCGTGCTTTATCTTTCCAACAGGTTTCTAAGTACAACTGGAAAAAACAATGTTTTAAACAATAATTATTTCTGAAATCCGCAGTTACATATGGTTCTTTATTTTCCTTCTATTTATGTTTAATTTCTTACATTCAGTCGAATCGGATCTTTAATCGACAACCAATTGATTTTTTTTCTTATTCCTCCTTTCATGGCATAGAATTCAAGGATACCTTCATTATAAAGTTTAGTAACCTAATTTCGTTCTTTCATGTTATGTCCTATGACTTGGCGAAGGTTTTTCAAAAAATAAATAAAAAGTGAAACAAAATACTAATAATAATCATTAAAATTATCAAACTGCTGTTGTTATAAATCTCATTAAATTAGGATACATAAAGCAATAGAAATAGATTTCTTTCTCATTCTCCATCCATCCCAGCGCCCAAGCGTTGGTATCTGAGCCGTAGAAATGTTGCATTCTACTGTAACAGTAAACGTAGATATAATTCCTCCCTTTATTTAGCCTACCTTTCATGAGTTATTTTTATTTGCAACTGTACAGTTAAGAAACTTTGTTCATCGGCTCTTTGGGACAAATGCAACACTTATACTGCTGAAAAGTATGAAACGAATCTCACAGGAATGCGTTTTTAACGAACTAATCTTGTTACAACAGGTATTTCAGCATTTTAATATTTGAATTAATTTCGAAGAAAAAAAATTTCATTTTCAGGATAAAATGATAAAAAACAAAATAATAAATAAATAAAGCATATGTTATAGGAATAAATGATTCAAAAAGAACGTGAGCGAGTACTTAAATGTTTCAATTTTTTATATTATACAAAGATAAATTATTTAAAACGGTGACTACTGCTTATTCAAGGGGACTATAAATTCTATATTTACCGGATTATCAGTATTCAAATGTGTTATTCCGAACTTTATGTATTTCGCTCACTCCTAAAAGAATTTGACCATCAACCCCCCCCCCCCCCTCTAGAAATCCGGAACGTTTTGTAGCGTAAAACAGAAGAAAGTTTTTCTTTTTTTTTAATTTCTCATGTCAGTGAAGGAAAAGAAACAATTTTTTTTAATTCTGAATTTTGAAACTATGAAACGAGTGAAAATTTGAAGAAACACAGAAAAAGCAATTCTAGTTCTCATTAACTACAAAGCATATTTGAAATTTAGACCCTTAAATAGGACTTTCTGCTATCTTTCCAAATTCAATTTTGGGTCGTCCAGGGTCAAGGCAGGTAGGTCCCTTATCAGTTTGGTAGACTTTCCCTCCTCCAGGAGCGTGCACAGAAATTTCGGGGCCCGTCACAAATGACTTTTTCGGGCCCCTCTCCATATGGTTTACCCGTATTTTCACCCCTAGTCTTAAAAATATTGGGCCCTCTTCAGGCTCGGACCAACAGGTGTTCCTTCTCCCCCCTGTGAACGCCCCTGCCTCCCCCCCCAAACTCTTATAAAACTTACACTGCACCGATTTCGAGCCGGGGACTCTCCAAGGACCGGGCCCCAAGTTTCTGATTAGGCTATTATCTGGTTACCAAGATGTGCCAAATTCAGCTCCTTGATACATTCTGAGTAAAAAATGTAAAAAACATGATTCTCGCGTTTTTGCAGCACATTTTTCCAAGATGATTTTTTGTGACTGATGTGTTGCTATTTTTTTAATATCGGATTCAGTAGTTTGGAAGTTCCTCTGCTATTCCACCACATGGGATTTCAATTCGACACAGGCTCTTAACTTGACAATGTTCTTATGAGATGAGAACACCTAAGAAGTTTTTTTGTGAAGGAAGTAAATTAGTGCGGTCGACGATAAGAGTTTATAGATTCTTTTGTGTGAAGCCCAGGGTAGGAAAAACTCTTCTGCCCCTGCTTCTGCGCTGTCTTCGGCTGCGAAGGAGAAAGGACAATAATAGGAGATAACAAAGAAAAATTGGTGACAATGAGGCAGATAAGCAAAGCTGTGGACAAACGCGGGAAGATTTCACGCAAACGGCTACTGCACTTTGAAATACTGATTTACACCCTGAAGATGAACTCAATCCTTTGAAATTTGAATGCAAGGCAGTTCGGTATGGAGTTAATGTTAGCAAGCGTAAGTATAGAATTATGAAAATAGTTTTGAAAGTCTTGTGATTAAAAAGAAAAAAAAAAAAGTAGGTTTCATCCACAATTACGGGGTTGCGTGACATGAAATTTTTCAAAATGTTAACTGAAATTTTAAACTTAAAAATATGTTTTTCCAAATTAGATTTATCAACAAATTAATTAACATTTACGCAATTCATGTACATACGTGTGCGTGTGTTTTCCTTTCAAATTTCACGAAATCGTAATTCTAAGCGAAGGAAATTTTTCAAATTGAAGTCGTAAAGTGCGAAAAATGCCAAAGCAAACCATCTTTTGTAACAAAGTATAGAAATTCGAAACACTCTTCCTGGCATTCATTTGAATTTTGAGGTCTTGAATTCAAATTACGGCCGCGATAAAAACCATTAGTAGAAACAAGAAATCCAATGAGCAGGGTCTCAAACTAACCACCACACTCCCTTAGTTCTATTTTTACTATTTTTTCTAAAAAAAAGTCTATGAAATAGTTTTAAAAAATCAAAATTTTTTTGGGAATAACGTTTTGAAATTTCCATCCCGTTCGCTGTTGCGCCCCTGGAGAGAGTTACTCCGGCCAATCCCTATTTACGCCACTGTTTACAAAGATTACTTTCACAAATTTCTCAAATGTAAACTATATTATTATACACAGGTATACCATTATTATATCAGGAAACCCATAATTTATGGAGCCGTCTCATATTTTGGCGCCCGGGATGATCCCCCCGCTTGCTCTCCTCTTCGCTGCACTATTTTGCAGAAGTTGATAAGGTTTAAAAAACTTCTCAGTCATCGACTACATTACTTAAAATTTTTTATCTCGCAAGATTTCCCTTCAATTTTCACTGTGAAGTGGGCGACAAATTCGTTAGATTGAATGAATTTACAATTATTTTTTAAATTCTCACTCCTGTTAATTTTGTACTAGGGGGCTCCACTCCCTGCTCGTTTTGTTCGCCAACCTCCGCTCGCCACTTGTGGCGCGTAACGATTGGTAATTTTAATGCTTACTCCTTGGTGTCCTCGGGACATACAGGGTTCATGATATTCTCAAGACTGGATGTTGAAAGCCCAAAGCGGAATGGCTTTCTCTGGATGTTCGATATCCAACGAGACCAGTTTCGACCTGAGACATTCCTAATCCAGAGGAGATTGGGTTAAAAGACACACAGACAAATGCGTGTTTACCTAAAAATTTATTTCTCGTTAAAAAAAAAAAATGTCTACAAAACTGATTCATTTTAAATCTTAATGTAACTTTCTTGAATTTTTAGATCTCTTCTATTTCAATTTATTTTTCTTTTACTTTGTATATTAATTGGGTTAAAAAAAACGAACTATAAGTCAAATAAATACTTATGTGCAAAAAGTAAAATGAGAAATAACAACGCCAAATAGCACACTTTGCAGATTACTGCAGATACGTGTTTCGGCGTTACAAATGAATGTCCTTTTCAATGCAAAAGAAATGAGCTTATGTTTGAAAAAACATCGGAGAAATGGTTAGGTTTCTTTTGTCGGGTGTCTTTTCAACCAAAAGCTCATTTCTTTTGCATTGAGAAAGCCGTCCATTGTAACGCCGAAACACGAGTCTGCAGTAATCTGCAATTCAGTCTGTTTGACGTGGTTATTTAATTTTCACAAACAAATGGGGTGGTTTCCTTCAGTCAAAAGTAGTACTTGTAGTCACTGAAATCGATAGAATAAGCAAAAACTATAACTTGGACCCAGAAAATACTTTCATTTTCCCAACACTTATTTTTTAATTATTTTTTTTAAATGTCCGATTTTTCAAACAAGGCGTGGTTTTAATGGCGTCACAAATGATGCAGTTTGCCGCATCTTTCACAACGTTTCCACGTTGTGATAATCAAGAAGCGAATTAAAATTGCGCTCTATGCTTGCCATCAACCATATCGTTGCCAATACACGTGAGTAAAGATTTTTGTTTAAAATATATTTTGATATTTGATCTATTACTGCAACCTTTTTTTTTGGCACAGTTTGATTTGATCAAGAAGAAAAAATTTGAACTTAAAATTAAAAAATTCTTAGTAGTTCACAACATCATTTTTTTTTCTTTTTTTTTTTTTTGTTTGTTCGCAAAAACTTAAAGCATTAATAAGAAAAAGCGTTGGAATTAAAGGGGCGTGTAGAAAAATTATTTTGTTTAGTTTTAGTTTTTGACAGCCCACTCCAAACGTATTTGTACTTTAGACTTTCTATGGCATTATGAAGAACACATCGCCGCTTAATCAGCGTCCCGTTAAATTGATTTTCAAAAGAATGGGAAGAGGATGTAAATTGAGTTTCAAGATTCCGTAGGAAATCTGGAATCAATTAGGTTTTGTTATCATTGTCGCGGGAACTGAAACCGGTGGTTAGTATCCCCGTCCTTTCTCCCCACTTTTTCTAAGAATTCTTAGTGTTGTAACCTTTGCGCCAATTCCAAGAATCTCCAGTTCAACTTGGCGGCTATAGCTCTGAATGTCAGTTTTTTTCAAGCACCAGTTTTCATTCTACTTACGCTTGTTTTCCTTGCCATGCGTAAAAACCGGTCGTCGAGTGTCCAATCTTCACTAGTTCTATTATCTTTGATGTAATAACCGGGCTGTCTGGTATATTACATGTATTTCTGGGGGGGGGGGGGCTTATTCCCGGCATAGGGACGGTAATTTAATGCTAAATATTCAATTTGTTCATTTTGAAAAGTAAAGTTATCTCAACTATTTCCCTTTGATGCTTCACTAGATATTCACCCCTCTATCCTCTATTTTAATACTAAGTAGGGGTTCTAGTACATTATCATAAATATCATGGATGCGCCTTAGACTTTTCAGAATCATGTGGAGCTGAACGATTTGTTAAACGCCAATGTTTCAAAATATAGCATACTTCTTTACTAATAATAAAGCTGAAAGTCTCTCTGTCCGGAGGATGTCTAGATATCTGTGACACGCATAGCGCCTAGACCGTTCGGCCGATTTTCATGAAATTTAGCACATAGTTAGTTTGTAGCATGCGGGTGTGCACCTCAAAGCGATTTTTCGAAAATTCGATGTGGTTCTTTTTCTATTCCAATTTTAAGAACAAAACTATCATAAGATGGACGAGTAAATTACGAAATTATCATAACGTGGAACCGTAACATGGGTACAAGCCAATTGGCGAGAAAATTCATCATACTTTTTTCGTAAATATACAGGCGAACCAAAAGACCTTTTAATTTTTCTATTACGGGCAAAGTCGTGCGGGTACCACTAGTGCAAACTAAAATAAGAAATGTGCACCAGAACAATCAACGGCAAAGCGTTTGTGCATTTTAATATGATTGAAAACGTTTAATAACATTAAATTTTAAACGGTTTTGCAGAAGTGAAGTGGCAATTTTCGTTAAAAATTTCAATGATGTTTCATAATCATATTTTGTTGATGTGTTCATTAATCTCAGAACATGCTAAGTGTAGATTTTGAGCCTATCTAGTGAAGTACTAAGAAAGAAATAACAACAATGAATTGTGCAAATTGCATATTATTGCAGAGACATGTTTTGGGGTTACAAGGACTCCCCTTTTCAATGCAAAACAAGTGAATTTATGGATGAAAAGACATTGAAAAAGACAATAAATGAAAAGGGGTTCCTTCTAACCCCGAAACATGTGTCTGCAGTGATCTGTAATTTGTGCAATTGAAGGGCTCGGGGAAAGAATGTGATACGCCACATGATGTGAGTTTTCAGGAGGCCAATTTCCAACGTATAAAAAATATTTGCAGAATTTTTCAAAGATGTTATATATTCTATATTCTTCAATACTAAAACCAGGTATGTTTTTCTCCAAATGACATAATCCATTGTCATGTTGATTTCAATTCTAGTTATGAGAAACAAAAATTTTGATCGAAAAGTCACTCCTTGTGGCTTGTCACATTTCAGCCCGAGCCCTTCAATTTAACGTTCGTTATTTTCTTTTTACTTCCTTTTACAAAAAAAGGAAGTATTGTATTCGCGAAAAAATTTTCACTCAAAAATCGACCTTAATTTCCATTTTACTCACTCCCGAATGAATATTGAGTATTTTTTTCGACAAGACCATACGTGGATAAGTGCCTAAGAACGTATAGACACGCGAAATATCCCTAACGATGATTCCCGAGTTAATTACAACGAATTTTCTCGTGACGTTTGTATGTACGTATGCATGTGCGTATGTATGTCGCATAACTCAAGAACGGTAAGTCCTAGAAAGTTGAATTTTATTACGTAGACTCTTCGTGGGGTCTAGTTGTGCACCTCCCCTATTGGTTGTTTTCGGGTGTTTCTAAAGGGATCTTTTGCCCCTTTTGGGCGGCTTTTTGGGGGGAAATCTTTGTTAATTTCGATGTAAACTCAAGTGGTGTTATAATTTGGCGGACACTTGGCGATATATCGCCAATCTTTTGGTCGCCAAGTTTTATCGCCAACTTGGTGACAAATTTGGCGTTTTTTTAAAAAAATCTTTTAATTTAGCCACTGTTGGTGATATTTAGAGAGTAAACTATTGAATCACATTAAAATTGCCAGCAATGGGGAAATTACATTAAAGTGGAGTAAAATAAAGTTTTGTGATACACACATCAGCTCGTTTACTTTTCAAGCCCAAAGGTGTTGATTCTTTAGTCATGTACTGTCCAACTTTATTACGTTTTCATGTAGAATTAACTTCGTTAATGTTCTTTTTTTCAAAAGGTTCTTACCTTAAAAACGATCTTGACTCTAAGTTACTTTTGCATTTAAATTTAGAAACAGTGCATGAAAAGTAACAAAATGAAAAATAGAATAACAGTTTTTAAAAAATGAACATTTATCAGATTTATTTATGCCTGTTTTCAGTCATAAAACATTTACATTTTTCATTGTATTTTAAAATGTTTTTCATGTACTGATTTTATGAGAGCTCTAAAAACTTTTAAAAATTGTGACAAGTTTTTTGCGAAATACAAATGTTTAGTCCGAATTGCTGGCGCGTGGGAATATATGTTGAATGCAAACGTATTGGCATAAATCAAATCAAATTCTAAGAAATTGGAATTGACTAAAACTCGAAGGAATAAAGATGGAAAGATAAGCACGAATGTTCATATTTGTTGACGAAATCCGATTTATGCAATTGATTTTACTGCATCTGTTTAAAATGACTTATGTTGTAACAAGGCAAATGCGATATAAATTTTGTGTCGAGCAAGAAAAACACAAAACTCAGCTGATTTGTTAAGGGTAGTCTTTGTTGTAAAATCTTGAATATCTCATATTTCTATCAGATGCTGACTTTTCTTGCAGTTTAAAAGTATGAATGCCGAGAGACAATTAGATTTATGTAAGATTAGGCAATTTGAATGCAAATGGGTTTATGTTTGAAAACAATTTTGTGCAAATTAAGTTTAATATTAATTCCAAATCTATAGTTTACATTTACAAAGAGCCATTTACGATAATTTAGAACAGAGTATTTTTTTTTTTTTTAAATCTCGCTAGTTGAAAATGTTTTCGAAGTGAAAATAGAAAAGCAAACCTTTTGAAAATGCATTTGCAACGATTGCAATCTTCTAACATGAGTGTTGGATTTTGAAAACGTTTTAGCTACTCTATGTGGTCATACGCAGTGTAAAAACCGTATGGTTAGTTGCAATTGAAAATATATTAGTTAACTGAAATATTCATGCATCAATATTTTCTTTTTATATTTACTATACTTGATAACATATCAGAAAAGCTATATGCTTAGAGTTAATTATAGTTTTCCTTACACTTTATATGTAACTAGATATATACGTTGAACTTGATAAGAAGATGAATTTTTTTTTCAACAATTTTTTAAGGAATTATTTCACGCAAAAAAAGTTTCATAAAAATTAGGCTAAAAGAAGCGTCAAACTTCTAGCCAACGAATGTTTTGCAAGGTATTTTGAAATATTTAACACCCCGACGTTCCTTAGATGATTTCACGGGTGGTTGAGTTGCTGGCAAGTTTGAAGAAGGGCAAAAAGTAGGAGTTGTTACCATGGAGTTTGACGTTCGCTGCAGGGTTGTTCGAAGGTTTGGAAATCATTTCAAACAAACGGAATGTGTAGCAAATGTCACTGGAGAGTTCGTGTACTCAGTACGACATCAGCAGAAGATTGGTACATAGTGCTAGCAACAAAAATGAACGGGCGCAACACAGCTACTGAGGTAGCAAAGCCGTTTCCTGCTGCGACTAGCAAGCAAATATCCCGAAAAACTGTAGCCAGATGTTTGCAAGCGGTAGGACTACGCCCGATAGCTTGATTTGTACACCCTTTTGTCTACAAGTCCACGTTTCGCCCGTTTGTAAGGATGTCGTCAGCATCGGAATCGGAGAGAAGTCGACTGAGCTTGTGTACTACTCTCAGATAACATCAGATTAAGTCTGCCGCTCAATCGTGGACGACAACTGATCTGGCGTGAGAGTAGTCAGCGGCGTAGCGTAAGTTTCTGCCGCCCGGGGCAGGCACCAAATTTGCCGCCCCTCTTACATTGTCCTGCTATATGCCATCCCCCACACACACAACAAAAAAAAACGACATGCTGAATATTTTACAGAAAGAAAACAATATTTTATTATCTAAAACATGTTTTACATTTTAATATGATCTTACTGTAACAGAAAATACTGTTGATCGAAAAATTCTAATTAAATATTTTTCAAAAATTATTGCATTATGAGAGATAATATTTATAACCCCCGACACACAATGGAAGGGGGTTATAATTATTTTATTTTTGAAGTTTGACGTATCTGTGTATCTGTGCGTGTCTGTTTATGGCACTCTAGCGCCTAAATGGATGGACCGATTTTGAAAAAAAAACTAAATTGTTCGAAAGGACAGTTGATCGAGAATGTTCTTAGCTACGTTGCATCTTTGGATGACATTAATTAACGAAGATATTAATAAAAATCCTCTAAACGGTTTTTCGCGATTTTTACAGTGAAAACATAGTTACAAATTTTAAAATTTAATACCAAAATAAAGAAAAAAGATTTCCGCGTCTGATAGAATACGTTTGGAACTTCCATGTTTCATAGAATTCGAATTATAACGTTTTTTCAAAGCAGATTTCAATTACGACTAAGACTTTATTCACACGATTGATAACGAATTCATTGTTGGCCGACAAGGAAACTAAAGCAATGATTTAAAATTTTTATCTGTTGCCAGTTTATATTTAATAGCAAATAAAGTACTGAACATTGGTTTTTAATAATCTAAGGCTTTTAAAAGGAGTTTCTATTTTCCTTCTTGATTCTAGAGTAGCGACTCAGTCAGGGGTTTTAAAATTTTTAATTATCCACAGATAAAAACATTTGAAACATGATCTAAAACTGTGTATACTAGTAACATTTCTTAAACCTTTTATTGAAAAGAAGAAGGAAAAAACATATATATATATATATATATATATATATATATATATATCGGCTTCACTTCTATGAGCCCCATGTCCAAAAAAAAGTTCAGATTAAAAAAAAAAAAATTAAAAAAACTAAAAATAAATATAAATAACTAAATAATTAAAATCAAATAAATATAAATTTTAAAAAAATAATAAATCTTGAATCACCGTATGTTGCATATAAGTCGCATCACAGATCTTCAGTCACAAACCTTCCCGGATTATGTATATTTATTGAAGTCACGAACACACCGAAGATTACGAATGAAATCAAGTGTGCCTGTAATTTAGCATTAATATCTTCTTTCTATAAGTAAAACACAAAATCCAAATGTATATGTACGGGGTAGATTCAGAAACTACTGGACCGATTTCGTCAAAATTTTTAGTTTATCTATGTTAGTGCTGGGAAGGTTTATAGACATTTTCGAAAAAATTTCGATGAAAAGTTCTTTTTTTATTCAAAATTCATGTTTTGGACCCGAAAAATGGATCTTTCTACCAGGGCCGGACTAAGTCCACTAAAAGGGCGCTACCCTTGACTCTCAAAGCGCCAAAAAATAAATAAAGAAAGAAAATAAAATAAAAGACACAAAGGCGCACAAGTTCAAAGTGCCAAATAAAAAAGTCGCACAGGTTTGAGGCAGCAAAAAGAAACATAAGCACAGGTTCGAGGGAAGGGCCCAAAGAAAAGAAAACGAAGGCACAAACGTTCGATGGCACAAATGAAAAAAAAAAAAGGTTCCAGGGCGAGGGGGGAGGGGAAAGGGGGCTCAGGGTTGAGAGTGAAAAAAACAAAAAAAAAAAAAAAAAAAAACAAAGGCGCACATGTTCAAGGCCGCAAAAAAAAAAAAAAAAAAAAAAAGAGAGAGAGAGAGAAGGCGCTCAGGTTTAAGGGCGCAAAAAGAAACAGGCGCACAGGTTCAAGGGGAGGGTGAAAAAAAAAAAGGAAAACAACCGAAAGTGCACACGTTCGATGGCACAAATAAAATAAAATGAAAAAAAAAAAAGAAAAAGGTTCGAGGTCACAAAAAAAAAAAGAAAAAAAAAGCTCTCAGGTTTGAGGGGAAAAAAAAAGAGCCCAGGATCAAAGACGCAAAAAAAAAAAAAAAAAAAAAAAAAAAAAAAAAAAAAAAAAAAAAAAAAAAACCCCTGAAGGAGCACGCATTCCAAGGTACAAATAAAATAAAATGAAAAAAAGGAGCTCAGGAAAAAAGGGCGAAAAAAAAAAAAAAAAAAACCGAGGGCGCATAAGGTTTTTAGTCCCGACAAGGGAAACACGTGAAGGCGCAATCACTTTAGTTAAGGCAGTGACTGCTTGCAGGGGCGGACAGGCCCACGGGTCGATGCGCCCTCGAACGTCCTCTGTGTGCCTTCGTTTTTTTTTTTAACTCCCTCAAACCTGTGCGAATTCATTTACTTTATTTATTTATTTTTGGCGCCCTTGAACCTGTGCGCCTTCGGTTTTTTCACGCCCTCAAACCTATGCGCTTTTGTTTATTTTTGCACCTTTAAAAACTTTGCACCCTTGAACCTCAGTTCTTTCGTGGTTCTTTGCTCTTCGGTAGTTAAGGTTGGCGCCCTCTTGGGGAACCCAGTCCGCCCCTGCCTGCTTGTCGATCTTTGTGATTTATAATCCTCTCCAACGAGATTCTCCTCTCTCTTCTCGTCTTTTTATGTCAGCGCCAGTGATAATGGTTCTAATGCATGTCAGTATCCATTATTTCTTGCTCGTGCCTCAACGAGAAAAATTTCCTGAGACAAGTTAGAACTGAAGAGTAAAAAAAAACATTGTTGATTTAGTGATACATCCCTAGCAAAGCGCCACCTTAATAAAAAAAAAGCCTTTTCGGTGTTAATGAACTGTTACAGAATTTGCCGCCCCTAGCAAAGTGCCGCCCGGGGCGAGTGCCCCCTTTGCCCCCCCTACGCTACGCCACTGAGAGTAGTACTGAATACAGGCCGGAAAACATAAAAGAAAAGGACAAATATCCTACTAGTCGTGTCATTGTGTGGACTCCAATTATGATCAATGGCCGTACGTCGCTCATGTGCTGCCATAAAGGCTATGGCTGCCTAGCGATACATTGATGTTGTTCTGCTACCTCATGTTTACATGCTACAACACCCTTCAATAAACAAGGACAGCCTCATAGGTAACTGACAGAGAAATGGGATAAGTTAATCCAACAGCCGCTGGATATTGTTGTGCAAATCAGCAAACGACGTGTAGAAGCTTACATTGCTCTCAACGGCGGCCATATCCCATATTGACATCTTACGCTGAAACGCCTGTGGGCTGTCATTGCATTTTTTCACTTTAACGTATTCATCACAAAATGATCATTTTGTTCTTTGAACACTTTTCAACGCCTTTTGGAATTCAGAGCATAATAAATTATCGTCATTGTAATATTCTAGTGTTCTGACATTAGTTTATTTCACTTGCCATCAAATTACACTTACAGGGTGGCGACAGGAACTGTGAAAAAAAGTTCCCTGACTTTTCCCTGATTTCCCTGATTAAGTTCAAGAAATTTCCCTGATTTACGTTACCAATGATAATGGTTTTCTTTCTTTGCTGTACTTGAAATCCATTGCATGTTTGTATAAAATGCAGTATTTTAAAAGTTTTAAGTTGTGTAAAGTTGTTGAACTAAAGATACATTTTAAAAAAGATGCTACCTTTTTAATAAAATGGTTATAAAAAAACATATCAAGTCAATTTTTTGGGGGAAAAAGACCTACAAAACAGTACATTAAATTTTTCTACATGGAAAGATTATAGAAAATTTAAAAAAAAAATAAAAAAACTTTACTTCCAGAAACCACTCAGCATAAGAATTTTAAGCAACTATTAAAATCACTCTTAAGAACATATGTGTATTTTTGATAGAACTAAAAAGTAATTGAAATTATTTTGAACTAAATTTTCAAACAGCATAATAATTGTTGCAAGAATAACAAGTAATAGTGAAAGAATAGAAGTAATGTACACTGTTAAAAATTTTCCGGAAAATTTACGGTAATTGTTACTGGCATCCATGTTTCCAGTAACTATTACCGTAAAAATCAAATGTTACTGTAAAATTTTACGGTTTCCTCGGTAGGCCACAGCAACCAGTTGGCGCTGGGATCGCTAATTTCTCCGGTATAAATTACCGTAAAAATCAGCGATGCGTCGGCGATGCAATTTTACAGTAACAATTACCAGAAAATCTTCCTGAATTTCTAACAGTGTAGTTATTCTTATATAACTAATTGACATATTTATGCAAAACAGATGAAACTATTTGACATCCATTCACAGGGAGCTTTTCTCTAATCAAGAATATAGGTTTTAATGCATGAATACAGCATTTTAACAATAAAAAAAATAAAGATATTTACTTAAGTACACAAGTTAACTCTATTTCAAATGAATTCAGTATGTAACGAACAAAAAATCTTAAATTGCTTTTGCAACAAACAACTTTGAAATGCAAGAGAAAAATAAAACAATTAGTTAATTTCAAAATATATAAAAGAAGAATACAACTTGGTTGTAAAATAAAAGAATCACTTAAGTCGGAAGAAAAGAAAACCTCTATAATCTGCGGTGACAACAAATAGTATAACGGCAAAAAACAAAGTTTTTTAAATTGAATGTTCAATTTTAGCAATTAAATTAAAAATGCGAAGAAGTAATAACTTTTAAGCTTTATAGTATTAATTCAAAAACCAAAGATTTCTTCTTGAAATCGTGATTACTGTACGCTAATCACTTCGAGTCATTGGAATAAAGGCAAAGGAGCTAAGGCATTAATGAAGGCTTCCTCTTTGCCTGTATGGTTGTTTATTTTACGTAGCATTAAAAGCGTAAAAGGAAATTTCAAGCTAGGTAAAAAAATAAACAACCTAACAGACACAGAAACAATCTTAGGAAATTCATCCTGTGGTTAATAAGTAAGATTCAATACTTTGACGATGAGGAAAAAAGATGCACAAATATGCGGCAGTGTATAATCGCACCTCATTAATTTTACTTTTTGAACAGATAATTGGCGGAAAATGCGTAGGGAATTAGACTACTTAATTTTAAAAAGCAAAAAAAAAATTTTTTTTTCTTCATAAAATCAATTAATTTTCCCTGATTTTTTGTTATTTTTTCAAAATTCCCTGATATTTCCCTGATTTTTCCCTGATTAATAAAGTTCCCTGACTTTTTCCTGATCTCCCTGATCTGTCGCCACCCTGACTTACTTTTTTGCGCCCTGCATAGCCCATTTAATCCGTCCTTAGCAATTGTCCACCAGTGTATTTAATCACGTTTATTTATTAAATCTTCTATTTACGAGCAAAATATATCATTATCCTCTGGTTACGGATTTTTGAAAGAACAATGCATTCTGGCAAGACAATTGTTGGCTCCGTAAAAGTCGAAGTTATAGTTTTTTTTTTTTTTTTTGAACGACTTACCTATTTTGAGTTGTGAAATTTAAAACTAAAATATAATGGAACGTTTAAATTTAATTTTCATTTCCCTTTGTGAAATTTATTCGGAACTCCAGCGCTCGAATACGCTACCTTGCGGTGATTTATAAAACTGCGAATGCAACTAAAACATTGCCACGTTGCGTTCCACGTGTATCTGTTGACGTAAACGCGGTCAGTTTGTTCTGAGTAACGCATTCAACATGTCTAAGAACGCCTTCAACAACAGAAATTAATTCGTCCCTTAGTAGTATTCTCGAGCTTCTCAAAATAATGTTAGTTTTCCTTATTTCTTTCAAAAAAGTATTAAATGGTGGAAGCGTAAACAAGAAAACTCTGGATTAACAAAATTGGATAACGTTATACCAGGTAAAATTTTTTATTGTTTTGTATGAATTTGTAAGAATATGAGTTTTTTTTAATCTTAAATTAATTTAACTAACCATATTTTACAGCAGCATTTAGTTGGAATGGACAGTATGCAAACTATTTTCTTGAATTTATTATCGTAGAACAAAATGAAAAATGTTTAACCGAGAAAGAATTTACTTTATTCCTTTTATTCTCAGCTGAAAGGTTTCGCCAAATTTGTTTAGGGTTATAGTTTTGGAATTGTGCGAGCAAAGTAGCCTTGGCGAGATTTCGCGTTTTTAGTTAAACCATTTTTAATTTTTATCATGAGTGGAATAAAATGATAGTAAGATTACAGAATTCGATAAGTAAAAAGAAATAATGGTCAATCAACTGAAAAGAAAACTACCACCATATATAAACTGTGAGTACACATTTTATTTATTTTGTTCTGAGTGAATTTGAATAAATATCAGTTTTTCAATTCGATGAAGAAAAAAAAAACGAACTTAACAACATTGACTGGACACTTTTCCTTAACCTAATTCCACATAAATGATATAAATAACCTTTGTTACTACAGTATCCTACTGAAATAGAAAGTATGCAAATAAATTTTCTTGAAAATGTTTATCGCAGGACAGATTGAAAAATCCAGAAAGAACGTTAAGAATTTGAACAATAAAAAATAAAAGTTCGCCAAAAATCTGTTTATAAGGTTATGGTTTTAAAATTGTGTGAAAGAATAATGTATCTTGACAAGATTTCGCATATCAGGTAAATCATTTCCATGACGAATGAATTAAATGCATGATTTCTTTAGATATCCAATCATATAGTCATAGAAATAAATTATCTAGTGTTAAACGTTACTCTTGACAGTCTGCCACGTATGTGCACTATGTGACAAAAATGTCAACAAATACCGGAAATGTCACGAAACTGAACTTAATATGTACTAATGTATAGAAAAAACGGTACAAAATGAAAATGCCGTCCGAAGCGAACCAAAAATTTATGAATTCCGAATTCAACATCGTGAAAATGGCTGCTTCAGAACAACTTACTGTGTGTTCTGCATTAATTGTTTACTTTCGTAATACTTTTTGGTTTCTAATCTCTTTCTATATGGGTCAGAATAACCAAAAGACTTTGAAAAATCTTTTCAAATGAATAAAGCGAAAAAATCATACATAACAACAAAAATCATAACACTTTTAGCATTTTCTTCGTTACCACATGCGTTTGTTTTAGTTTTTAATTCCGCCATTAGACAGTGACTGCAGTGCCCCCTATAGTTCGTTGGAGTTGCGAATTGCTTACGTTGAAAAGTCGCTTAACAAATGTATCGCGATGAAAACTACATTTTTCAGAATTCAGCAAAAGTTTTTTTTTCATGCGTGGTTTGCTGGAAACTTCTTTATTTAATTAGGTTGAACCTATAGAAAACTGTCGCATGGAACGAAAAATAATCATACGTGATTCTTATTGCAAATATTCTAGGGATTGCTTAGAAACAGTAATAGAAAATCTAGCGAAGTATTTGGCTTGAAATTACCTATGTTTACTTTTAAAATCGTGTTAACATTTTGAGCTAGTTCGGGTTTTAAGTATATTTTCTTTCAAGAAAGTAGACATTTAAAAAAAAAAAAACATTTTTATAAATAAGCAATATAATTTATTTAACAAATCGCTCAATTGTTGCAACAACGTCATAATTCGAAAAATGATTTGAGCTAAAGGAATAGTTGCATTTTCATTATCTCAGTAATGTTAAATCAAAAATCTTTTAATTGTTGAGTAATTACATTGTTTCAAAAAATGAGGAAATGATTAAGTTGATCAAGTTCAAACTAGCGAGAAATCACTTTAAAACATTTTCCCTCTACATTCTCGGGCAGTAACCGACATTTTTTTTTTCTGCATTTTTTCGTCTATTGTACATCAGCTTCATTGTACAAACTTGCATTTGGTTTCCACTGAAAAAAAAAAAAAAAATGCGGAAAAAAATTAATTCCAACATTTCCTCATTGTTAGTATTGAAATCAAAACACCTTTCTTCGAATATCTCGAAAATTCATTTCTGCAGAGACTGCCGTTAACCTGCCCACGGAAGACTTCCATCGTGTCATACTTAATACGAGTGTTTCCAATGCATTAAAATTTGTTTTGTAGCTTTTCCGATGATTATTCTATATTTTTAGGATTTAATTTCGCGTTTTGTACCATCTTCTATATTTTTCGGCAGCGTTTTTGTTCAGGATGTTTTCTATGCGCTCACAAAATTCATTACTATTAGTTGTTTCTATTCTATTTTTCAAATAAGGTGAATAAATTTATTTTGGCTGGTTTTTATATTTCCCCCCGCGGCTTCATTTTCTTACACTTAGAGGGAATAATATACACTGCTTGACAATTGCTAAGGAACAATTACGTTTTTTGGAATAGTTAAGAATAGATTATGATTAAAGAAACAGAACGAAATATATAGTTAGTAGGGAGGATGTGCCTTTATTATAAGTACAAAATAACACAGATATTACTGCATTATTGAAGTAAAAACTTAAAAATAAAAAAAATAATCCTACTTAGATGATTTTCATACAACACCAAAAAAATGATCTAGGTCAGAATGATGGATAAATGAGTACCTTATTATGATGCATGATTAGCAGGGACACTGATGCACAATTTACATCTGTTTTCGATACTCCCCACTACTTATTGAGGAGGGCGTGCGGAATGTTTTCTCACTCCTCTCTCAATGCGGATTTGAGTTCTTGTACTGTTCTGGGAGGGATGGTTCTTCGCGCAACACGTCTGCCAAGAGCCTCCCAGGCAAGTTCAATTGGATTTAAGTCGGCAAAGTAAGCAGGCCACGGCATACAGAGAATGTTTTCACTTTGCAGTGTGTCTGACAGTTCAATGCTCCAGTGTGAGCGTGTATCGTCGTCCGTAAAGAGAAAATCTGGACCGACAGCCCCCCTAAAAAGACGAACATAGTCCAGCATAACATCTCTGCAATACATTCGCGACGTATCGCTTTCTTATTCAAAAATTTGAAGCTGTGTTCTGCCATTGTGCATGATGCCTGCCCACACCATGACGCCTGGGCCGTACCGATCACTTTCGCAAACAAATTTTTGTGCATAACGTGTTCCACGTTCTCTCCACAGTAGTTGGTGACCAGAATCACTTGTCACACTGAAACGAGATTCGTCAGAGAACATCACTCTAGACCAATTTTGATGATCCCACCAACATGTTCCTTACACCAACGTAATCTCTCTCGACGATGGCGTGGTTGAACTTGGATGCAACGTACGGGCTTCCGTGCATACAAACTGACATTATTTACTCGCCGTGCGATGGTTCTTACAGAAACATGCGTACCGGTAGCGGTTGTTAGATTTGCAGCTATCTGTCCATGAGTGAAATTTCTGTTCCTTTTTGCCACGGGGGCTACATAGTGATCCTCTGAAGGTGTCGTGTTCCTACCACGACCCCCGGCATGCTTTTTCAAAACATTTCCACCTTCAGCGGCCTACTTTAATCCGGAGATGGCACTTTTTGATATACCCATTGCAGCAGCCACAGTGGTGACACTTTGACCTGCTTCCAGTCGTCCAACCGCTCGTCCACGATCGTAGATACTCAAATGATGTCTTGCTGACATTTTACCCTTAAGTATTTCAAGAACCAAACGGAATTTCAGAGAAAAACCTTTTTTAACATCCAGCACTATTTTTGTTAAAAACCAAACAGCGTGAATTTTCGTACGAATTTTGAGAGTGTATGCACTGTCTTTTATACAGATAACGAGTCTTGGTCTACCACGCCATCTGAACTTGAATTTATTTCCATTGGCCAAAGGTTGAGGTACAAATTTGCATAAATCACTTGTTCCTTAGCAATTGTCAAGCAGTGTAATTAATTAGCTGCGTTGCCCGGCTTTGCCCAGTCCATCTTGAAAATAAAAACTGTGTGAAGTGACGTATATTCAACAATCAGGCGTAAAATTTTTTTTTAAAAAACACCATGCTTTCCCTTCCAAACAGTGACGACAAATATTAAAATACTTTTAAGAAATTAAAACCAGAAAGATGAATTTAAAATGCGTAACCATGGAAACACAATATAAAATAAGTTTAAGGAATTAAAATGCGAAAGAAAATGGTTCACAAATTGAATGGAATCGAAATTTCTTAAACTTGATTTAAAAAGGCTTGTAACTTTTTTTTTATTTCGAGATAAAAGCTTATTTTTTCGACCATAGGTCGAGTTATATCTGGAGTAAAAAAGGTCGCATTTTCCAATGGCGTCAAAAAGAAAGCTGTGGGACAATTTCTTCACTTTTTATTGATTTACAGTGGCTCCCAAAAGTGTTCGTACACCTACGACTTTCAATGAAATAGGCCCTTATCCATTGGTTAAAATTAATGTTTCGGAATGAGTATTTTGTTATAAGATCTATGATCTATTTTTAACAAAACTACATGAAAATTTTTAATAAAACATTAAAACTTAATTTTTTAAAAATCAAAAACCAAAAAGTGCCGGAAAATTTATCTCACAAAAGTCTTCGTACACTTTGAAAAAATGTCAAAAAAATAGTAAACAATTTAACTTTTTACTAAGTTATTATTTAGTAGAATATCATACAGTAACAACAACAGCTTTTAAACGTCTGGCAATAGATTTCATTGTTTTTTCTTTCTTTTTTTGTGCAATTTCTGAGTAAGTGTTCAGCCGCACTACGAGTCTTACTGTTTCTAGTTTGCTTTTCGTTTAAATGGTGCATTTTCGTCATCTAGCCACCAGATATCTCCAAATATGTTCCATTAAGTTTAAATCTAGCGATTGAGGAGATATTTCTAAGCTTAAGGACAAATTTTGAGGCACCAAACGCGAACGTGTGCTTCTTATCGTTATCTTGATAAAAAACAAGTTGTTTCCGATTACCAAATTTCGGGCTAATAGTTTAAAATTGTTTTTTAAAATATTTAAATGAACAGCATAATTCATTATTTCACCAAAAAATTCCAAACTTCCAAGTCCTGATGCTGAGATGGACCCTCACACAGGAACACCTTCACCGTCCTGATTAACTGATTCAACTAAGTTCTTAAGATTAAATTCCTCATTTTGTTCTTCCATTTACAATTATACAACAATTTAACCCAAAATGTTGAATTTATTTTTATCTAAAGTAAGACGTTGTTCCAAAACATTTTGAGCTTATTTATCATTGATTTTACGACGGAAAGCGCAAGCTTACTGTTTTTTGCACGAACAAGAAAATTTCTGCGGGAAGAGGTCCCATGTAATCCAGCTAATCAGAAACCTTGACGAACAATTTTAGGTAAAAATTAAACGTAAAATGTTTCATTCAATTCTGCAGAAAGTTTTTCAGTTCTGAAATGTGTATTTTTCATGTTTTTTTTTAACTGTAAACCTCCGATACGCTTTGTTAACTTTGCCAGTTGACCTTTTCTTATTTTGTTTTCGATCCAATTCTTGTCTTTAAACCATTTTATCAAGAACTTCACAATAGAATGGTATAAATTAACCAATTTAGAGACATTTCAAACCAATTTACGGCTAATGTGAGGGAAAAAATCAAATTTCGAATCGTGTTTGGTGCTTTCTATGCATACCTGCCATTTTAAAATAATAAGAATAATATTAGGGAATAAATACACAAAAAATTACTAGCAAATGACTTTATAGTATCATTACAATGCAAAAATAATAATAAAACCACATATGATAATATTAATTATGAATTTATTCGAAAATATTTCAGTGTACGATGACTTTTGTGGCGTATCTTTTCTCTGTCTCTTCGTTTTTTGACAAATTTCAAAAATAAAATGTGGCAATATTTTGAAAAAAAAAAACTACTGCGTTTTATTCAGAATGGCATAGGAATGGTGTGAAAAAAAATTGGACTTCATATTCGAATTCAGTTTTGCGTTATTTTGGTTTTAGTACAAAATTTCAAGGTGTACGAACACTTTTGGGAGCCACTGTATTTAATGAAGGAAGTAACGCCTAAATTTTAGCTAAGCCTAAAAAAATTCGAGCTAAAAACGCAAATAACTCCCGCCGCAATTAAGTTAGAGCATTGGAACAAATTGCGTATAGCGCGGAAAATTCTTCCATTTCCAACAATATATAATATTACTATTTGCGAGTAATTTTTCACCCCATATTCGGGAATTTATGTGAAAATTGGGCCTAAATTGGAATAAAAAAAGAACTATTCATCGAATTGTTTTCGAACTGGTCTGCAAACCTTCTCAGGACTTAAAGGAACAAATTGTGAAAATTTCAGCAAAATCGGCCGGGTAGTTCTCGAGTTTTGCGAGTTCGAACACACAGACGTTTTTTGAAGACTTCATTTTATACTATGTACAGATATATAAACATATTTCATTAACTATTTATTATGTAGCACCTGCTCATAACAGGAAATGCAAATACTGAATGTAAAACCCTTGACTGTTTTTACAGAGAAATTTCGCAAAAAATAGTGTTAGGCATGGATAATCGTAAATAATATTTACTTATAATTCCATTTTTACATAAAAATTCTCTCTCATGTTAAAGAAATTTTTGTGGCCAGAAAGTGTTACATTAATTTTACGCATCACAGCTTTTGGGC
Source organism: Uloborus diversus (assembly GCF_026930045.1). NCBI lineage: Eukaryota > Metazoa > Arthropoda > Arachnida > Araneae > Uloboridae > Uloborus > Uloborus diversus. The sequence goes on from NC_072732.1 coordinate 105,822,434, forward strand.
TTCAAATCTCTGGAAAAATTTTCAGCCTCCGATTAATAAGTGCTTAAAATGCATAGCATGTAAAGCAATAATTTAACCGACACTTTTGAGCAGTAAACGCACATAAAACACCATCTTTCAAACGTGCAGTGAATTCAACGGAATTTTTTCAATATTTCAATCTTCTTTTAGAGAAAAATAAAACAGTTACGAGGATCATAAACTGGTGTCCTTAAAATGCAGAAATTATTCTTTAAGCCATCTTCAAAAGTTTGAAGAAGCGAAATATTTGTTAAACCACTGAATTTCAAGATTTCTTGTACCTATCGCTGTTTGAGATACTTCCTTCAATTTGTATCGCTTATAGTTTTTTAATTATTAAATTATCAGAACAAATACTTAAACATGATGAAATTCAAAGTTTTAAATGTAGTGAAACCCCGATTTTACTGTTCTCAAAGGACTGGGTTCAAAAAACGTAAAATACAGAAAATACATAAAGAAAAAAAATCAAATAGAAAAAAAACTAAAGGTAATAAAGATTACTCTTTCAAAAGGTATAATACCTATATTTCATATAAAGAAGGTTATTATACATATCATTTTAGGATCATTTAACACATTTAGTTGCGAATCCTGTTATATAGGTGAAAAATAGTCAATAATATTGAATTGTTTTTTAGTCATTGAAATTAAAGTGATTGTATCATCCATCAGGATTGAAATATTTTCCCCAGACAAAAAACAGGAGTCTATGGAATGTATTTCTGTTTTCATAACTCACTTTCAACAACATAAATTAACATTAAAAAAAACACAAAAGGAAAAATGTTGGTCATTCTAGAATTTTTTTCTATTTCAAGTTTACCGGTGAAAACGCAAAATACGGGAAATTCTATAGGAAATAAACTTACAATCCGGGTTAAATTAACTTGATTTATGAGAAGAAAAAACTTAGATCTTAGAGTGAAAACGTAAAATGCGGGTAAAACTTAAATTTGAGTGACGTAAAATCATAATTTCACTGTAACATAAATAAATTTCACATTTTTCTGACTGACTTTTAGTTTCAAAACCGTCATTGATTCATACATTGTTTTCAAAATTAGACGAACTAATATCGGACTTCAGAAAAGTAAATCATCCAGAGCATGCGTCGGCATGGATCGAAAATTGCAGACTTAGTTTCATAATTGAAGCGTTCAGTATCTGAACCAATTCAATCCATTTTTTAAAAATTTACAGGAGAGACAAAAAGCATTGAACACTCTGCTCACTTAAATTTTCCAAAAAATTGTTCTTCTTTGCATGACTTCGTTTCTGCTTTCTTTTACTTCCTTTTACAACCTCCCGACTCAATATTTAGTTTTTTTTTTTTTTTTTCGATTCGACCACACGTGGATAAGTGCCTAAGAACGTACAGACACGTGAAATATCCATAATGCGATTCCCGAGTTAATTACAACGAATTTTCTCATGACGCCTGTATGTACGTATGTATGTGCGTATGTATTTCGCATAAATCAAGAACGGTAAGTCCTACAAAGTTGAAATTTGGTACGTAGACTCCCAGTGGGGTCTAGTTGTGCACCCCCCCCCCTTTCGGTTGCATTCGGATGTTTCTAAAGGGATCTTTTGCCCCTTTTTTTTGGGGGGGGGGGGAATCATTGTTAATTTCGATGTAAACTCAAGTGGTGTTATAATTTGGTGGACACTTGGCGATATATCGCCAGTCTTTTGGTCGCCAAGTTTTGTCGCTGACTTGGCGACAAATTTGGCAATTTTTTTTTGTAATCCATTTCAATTTGGCTACTGTTTATGATATTTAGAGAGTAAACTATTGAATCACATTAAAATTGCCAGTAATGGGGAAATGACATTAAATTGGAGTAAAAGGACGTCATATGATGCACACATCAGCTCGTTTAAATTAGCAGTATTGTTTAACTATTTACAGGTAAAAAATACTTGGATTGAGCTATTGTTCGTTTTTTAGAGAATGGACTTGGCTCCGAATTCGTCCTGCGTTATCTGATGATTCTATTTCACTATTTTCGGAAGAGAGCTTATGATCATAGCTATTTATCGTAACAGTTAATCAGTTTTTAAAACGTAAGAATAACGAAAGTAACAGCAGACAAACGAAGCAAGTGACGTAAAGGTCACTTAGACTTTTTTGTACATTTAAAAGCCTTCCAAAGTTATGGTTATCTCATTTGCAAGTACGTAAATGTGTTAATCAATCACCCCCGCCATAAAATGAACTCTGCGTTCGAGAAGTCGGGGCGAAGTGCCATTTCGTTGTGAAAGCACAATAGTTTTGAAGAAAATCGGCCTGATCTGATTTTTAATTGTCCACTCAATTTCAATTAAATTCATTTGGATTCTTATTCTAATGCTACGTAGCTTAGACGTATCTCTGGAGGTCTGGCCTATAAAATCAACAATTGGAGTTGTTTACGCAATTTATTATAATGATTTTGGTTCATGTTACCCTTATATTTTTCCAATGCTGATATGGTAAGAGCATTGATTATGCTGGTTTAAAACTAAAAGGGTTTTTTGTCAGCGGTTTTCGTCCCAATTGAGAGGAATTCGTTCCAAAGCTCGCTTAATAGCACAGACAAACAAGAAACAAATTATGAGAAAACAAAGCACTTCGGAAAATTGACGGATTGAGCTGGTTTGATACTAAACGCCACAGCTGACTAATTCCTTCCTTTTACAAAAAATGAAGTATTGTATTCGTGAAAAAAGTTTCACTCAAAAATCGACCTTAATTTCCATTTTGCTAACCCCCGAATGAATGTTGAGTTTTTTTTTCGACTCGTCCACACGTAGATAAGTGCCTAGGAACATATAGACACACGAAATAACCATTTTGACGATTCCTGAGTTAATTACAACGAGTTTGTTCGTGACGTCAGTATGTACGTATGTGCGTAGGTGCGTATGTATGTCGGATAAGTCAAGAAGGGAACGTCCTAGAAAGTTGAAATTTGGTACGTAGACTTCTAGTGGGGTCTAGTTGCGCACCTCCCCTTTTGGTTGCATTCGGGTGTTTCTAAAGGGGTCTTTTGCCCCCTTTTGGGGGAAATCATTGTTAATTTCGATGTAAACTCAAGTTGTGTTATGATTTGTTGGACACTTGCCGATATATCGCCAGTCTTTTGGTCACCAAGTTTTGTCGCCAACTTGGTGACAAATTTGGCGGATTTTTCTTTGAATTTGGATTCAATATGGCCACTGTTGGTGATTTTTAGAGAGTAAACTATTGAATCATATTATACGTGCCAATAATGGGAAAATGACATTAAATTGGAGTAAAAGGAAGTTATGTGATGCACACATCAGCTCGTTTCCTTTTGCGTTTAAAATAATATTCCAAATGTACCAATAATAGGCCACTTCAGAACAGTAAGACGGTCGGAATAAAACTTTATAGAATTCTTTCATAAGATTATTTATCTATTGTTTGAATCTTTATGATTCGTTATCATTACATGAAGTAGTCCTTATATATAAAAAAAAAAAGTCTAAACTTTCTATGTGCTCCAGCAATGGGCATACCAAATTTCAACCGCAGATCAGTAATGAGCTCTCATAAATTAGGCCACTTAAGCGTGTATACTAAAAACAAAAAATGACTGCTGTTTTTTTAGTGTATTTAAATAATTAAGAAGTACTACCATTATAAAATATATAAGAACTTTAGTAAGTCACTCGGTTTTATTAGTTTCTAGCCACAAGATTCGCCAGTATTCGGTCCCCTATTGCGCCAATATTAGACCAGGTGGTTCACTAGCAGGCTACAGTTTAATACAGGTATTTTAAACCATGTTTGTGGCTTTTTCAGGAGAGGCCCATAAATGAAGCCCAAAAAGTACGTTTTCAAAATTTTTTTGTACATCTTTGTTTTCGAATTGAAATAAATAATAAAAATAATTGCCTTGATTCTCTCAATTAGTCAACTTGTGAGTAGAGTTATTCAGGAAGATCGAAAATCTAGAAAAGTTAATAGTCAAAAACGGAAGTGGGTGTCTAATTTTATACCTTTTCTTCAATAATATATAAAAGCATTGTAATTACATAAGATATTTTTGATTGTGTATTACAATAACGTATTTTAAATGTATCTTTTTATAAGTGCTGTATTTTGTATCGTATTTACATAAAGGAAGTTAACAAGAACTCTATTTTAGAGTGACTCCAGGATCGTTTTTTCAGTGGCTAAAGTTCAAGGACTGATTTTTAGTATCCTTGATTTGATAATCCTCTTTCCGGATTGTAAATGTTCATTTTGATTTCCATGGATTTCCTTCTCGTAAAACTTTTTAGGGTATTACTCGTCCCTTCTCTTTCACTACTTTCCAAAGTCCATCAATTGTCGAGCCTTTGTATCCATAAAAAGGTCTTTTTAGCAGACCAAAGGTACAATATAGAGAAAATGTCAGTAGACTGCACAAGAATGTTTTATAAAGGTACACTAGGTGTCAAAAATAACGTGGGCTCATATTTCACCACACATACTTCTTTAAAGTATTTGAAAGGAACTTTTAAGTAAAGAAAACACGCAAAAGCTATCTATAAGATTTATTAATTTTATGGAAGTGACTACCCTCAACTTGACGCATGGTTTAAAATGTTTCACGAAATTCTATACAGTATGCCTTTATGGACAGGAGATTCTCTTCGTCTTCTTGTTTTTTAAAACTTTTTAGCAAAGTCAAATGTAGTTTTATTTAGACCATTATCTTTGATGGATCATTATGAACATTTTAAAAGTTTCAAATCGTAGACAGCTTTTCCTCTGTTGTAAAAAAGTGCGAAATTAGCCTTTGTGTGTGTGTGTGTGTGTGTGTGCAGAAATCGTAAGTAATTTGCGATGGATTGGTGCTGAGTTCATATAAAATATTGCACGATTGGTTTGGAAAATGCTTCCGTGATCAAAGAAAGAGAAATATTTCCAAAATGACCTTATGATACATTTTTAACTTTTTTTTATCTAACTCAAAAAAAAGAAGTTTTTTTTTCTCATAACCTTAGTCATTACTTCCAAAGCTACAATAGATTAAATCTGTCGACGTGATTGCAGAATAAACAACACGAAAGATTTGGAGGACTCTTTTGTCAATTATATATACCATAATTTCTCAAAAGAGTTTTTTTTTTTTAATGAACACACTATAATTTTCGTTATAATTCAAACTTTATACGTAGAGCATCATTTAAAGATTATTTTTCACCAACAGCGAAGAAAACAAAGAGATAATAATTTAGCTGCTTTTTGAAAATTCACATTTAAACGCTGAATTTTCGATGTATTCGACTCATTAAATTGTTAAACATCGACATGTGTTGTGAAGGAACTTGTCCGATACGGTGTTTTTTTGCTTACCTATTTCACATTTTGTAACAATTTTCATCAATAGAATCATAACTTATCTAAATATTATATTGTAACGGCACGTATCTGTAGGATGCAGCGTATGATTTTTTTTTTTTTAAATTTAATACGCCATCCCTTTGTACATATTCAACAATGTTACATTTAACAAATTATGGGATGACGTATGTGAAAATTTACAAACAATCCACATGGGTGACATTTAATTTTCGTATGTACGGAAGAAAATAGTTCCCTAGCAATGCAAAGCAGCAATAATTCAAAAGCATCGTATGAACTTTCCGTATTTGGAGGGTGCACTGTGAAAACTGTATTGGGGATGTGGTGGCAAAGGTCGTATCGATCGGCAACAGTATTATACGTGCCATGTGCAGTAGTCGTAACAAAGTGATGCGATGAACACATAGATTATAAAGTAAATGCGATGTTGGAATACAGATCCTACGAAATAACACGTTTACACGTACAACCAATCGGTGTTAATCTTGAAGATGAAATAAATTATAGTAACTCATCTAGAATGACTGTTTGGCGTAGGGATTTATTTTAAAAAATGTAATAAGCATTTAATTTATTTGCATTCATAATGTATAGTAAAAATGATCATGGAGAAATAGGTATGTGATCAGATTATCAAATACAATTTATTTATTTAATAATTTTTTCGAAAACATGCTACACTATTTTTATGTTTTAATGCATAGCGAATCAGAAACGCATATCGAAATATTTATAGTGTCAACAAACTTTGGTTGCATTCAAAATATTTGGAAAGAACAAGATAATATATTTACAAACTAACATTATTTCGGATTCAACGCAGTTGATCATCAAGTGAATCTTAAAATTTTAACTGTGAAAATAGGCTGTATATTTTAATGACTGTTTGTCTAGTGAAGTAAATAAATAAAAAAGGAAACTACTTCATATTTACTCACCTATTGTCTTTCAGGAAATCGAGTAATCAAGAGTGTTAATAGCTGTAGAAAGATGACCTGGCAATGTTGTAGATAAATTTGCTCCATGTCACAAATCTAAGTAGGGATATATCTGAACCTCAGAGTCAGACTGACGTAAGTCCAAAAATTGAGATTTTCTATTTATTCGTGCAGTGTATGTTGAATCCTATTCCACATAGAGCCATCTGAACGTAGTCCTAAAAAAATCAAAAATTAATTTGAATTTTGACATCTGGAATTGAAATTATGTTTTTCGCAATCACGAGTGTGTCTGTGTGCAGGCATGAGTGTGTGCATATGTATTTGTGTGTGTAGGTGTGTGTATGTGCGTGCAGGTGTGTGAGTTTGTATGTATGTGTGTGTATGTGTGTGTGTGTGTAGAAGTGTGTATGTATGCGCGTGTGTGTAGGATATGGACGCAACCTGGAGACTGTTTTTGCTAGAGGAGCAGCATTGTGAGGTCAGCCGACGGTGGCACTGCAGAGGGAGGCGGAGGGGAAATAAAATCATAGGAATTTAAATCAGTCAAATGAGAACAATAAGCAATGTGATTGCTCAAAAAAAAAAAAATGAATTCTGAAATTTTGAATTTAAATTATGTTTTTCGCAATCACGAACTGCGACAGGACCGTACTCATTGGAGTTATTGTTTCTAGAAACGGCTCCTGTCTCCCCAAGCCTGCCCCTCCTCCTGGGCAGTTACATGTCTATAGTTGTGTGTGTGTGTGCAGGCGTATTTGTGTGTGTAGGCGTGCGTGCATGTGTAGGCTAGGGTTTTGTGTGTATGTGTGTGAGTGTGTGTGTATGTAGGACATGGACGTCTCCGATCAGGAGAAGCGGATATCTCGGGACCGGAGCAGCCGCGCCTGCAGAGGACGGTGGGCGGCGATGCTGCAGAGTAGCGATCCTATATACGGAGAGATTGGACAATGGCGCGCCGCTGTCCGCCATGTTTAGTCCAAGTGTTGTTAGCTCGAAATGCTGCGCTGTGTGAATTTCTAGATTTCTCACGGAATACAGGACATGAAATCTTTGAAGAATAGACTGATTTTTCTTCTTCTTGCATTTTCATCAAACGGAATAAGCGCCAAGTCTGGCAATCCGGTACCAATCGTTTGTAAAGTCATACTTGCAACGTCAGCTTGCAACGAAAAATTTTTTCCTCAAAAGTTTGTTCATAAAGATAGAAAACAAACATAAATTTGTGATCTGCACATTTCATTTCATAATATCATAACTAGCTTCTAATTTTTTCGATACAATGTGCAGTGATATTTGGGGCAGAAGATGCATTACGGTCTATGGGGAGTGAGCATTTTGGACATAAGATGGCCGCCGCTCTGAAGTTGTCCAATCTCTCCGTATTTAAGATCTCTACTGCAGAGGCCCCTGGTCCAAGCTGAAAAAGGAACCGGACGCCAAAGGCGGTCAAGTGAGGATCACGAGTGTATATATGTAGGCGTGTGTGTGTATGTCTGTCTGTTTGTAGGTGTGTGTGTGTGTGTGTGTTTGTGTAGGCGTGTATGTTTGTGTCTGTGTACAGGCATGTGTGTGTGTAGGTGTGTGTGTGTGTGTGTAGGTGTGTGTGTGTATGTGTAGGTGTATGTTTGCATGCGTGTGTGTGTAGGTATGTGTGTGTGTGTATGTGTAGGTGTATGTTTGCATGCGTGTGTGTGGGATGTGGACGCAACCTCGGGATGGTTTTCGCTGTAGGAACAGCATCTGCAGGAGCCGGTCGACAGCGGTGCTGCAGAGGGAGACGGGGGAGAAAATAAAATCATATGAATTCAAAACAGTCAAATGAGAACAATAAGCAATGTGATTGCTCAAAAAAAAAAAATTCTCTGTAATTATTTACCAGTGTTAAAAAAGCGCGCGTCTCATCTTTTGCATGCGCCAGAGAACCCTATTCCCTATTTCGAGTAAAGTTGCGATTCTGTGACTTACGTCATTCTGACTCTGAGATACAGATATCATGTGAAATAAATTTAGTATGAATACGCTACTACACTACTTTTGCATTTTGGAAAAAACTAATAAAGTAAAGCAATTTATGCTTTTGTTTATCTGTTTTGAGAATTTTGGTTTTGTGTATTGCGTTTTAAAGCTGAAAAGATGACATTATTATTATTTTTTTATGTTAGTCTGTTTACTTTAAATTTTACCAGAACTAAAACCACTTCTCCAACATTTATACAAGTATTCAGTGGGTCAGACAAACAAACTAAAAGTTTGTTATTAGTTGATTTTTAAATGATGATTTTTTTGCTATGTAACAGCTATAAATAAAATGTTAAAAATAGACGGAGAGCCAATATCGAAGATAATAACGTTTTGGATTTATTAAGCGCATATCTGAAATAAAAAAATATAATTATGAGTTTTAATGTGTAGAAAAACTGCCAAACAATAATTATATTCTAGCGGTACCCGCTGGATCTTGCCCGTGGTTAAAAATTAAGAGGCCATTTGGTTCGCCAATTTATTTACAGGTTACCTATTTTATATAGTAATAATTTTGTTTTTCAAGAACGTTACATATTTTCGGCAGATTTGAAAAACTTCCAGCAATGACTACCAATTGATCAGTTTTTTTTACGTCAACAGCGGCATTTTTTGAGAGAAAAGTGCAAAAGCAAACAAAAACTTTTTTTTTATATAAAGTGTCACTTTATATTGTTGGCACTGAGGGAATCAAAGACATCGAATTCGCAGGAAATATAGAGGACAGTAAACGCGATAAGTAAATCAAGACTTCCACAGAGCGCATCTTTTAATGTGCACCTCTTCTGGGAGTTAGGAGCTAGTTTTCAATTGAAATTTATTTCTTATTGCAAGTCAAAAGCATTGTTTCACGAGGGAAAAAATACGTGTGTTTATAGTTGTGCTAAGTGTTATAAAAGAGTTTTGCGTTAATTTACTTCATGTTTCCTTTTACCCCAACTGACCTGCATACGAGTACATAAAAAAATGGATTTGATTAATTATAGATCACTAGCGTAGCCAGAAATACTTTCCAGAGGGGGTTTATTGATGATGAAAAATAGCTTCTGAAGGGTTTTTTTTTTGATGAAGAATACCTTCTAAAGAGTGAAGCTTTTTTTCTTTTTTTTTGAGAAATCACGATTGCTTATTGTTCTCACTTGACTGTTTTGATGTGCTATCATTTTATTTTCCCGCCAGCACCCTCTGCAGCATCACCGTCGACCGGCTGTCACGATGCTGCTCCTATAGCAAAAACCATCTCCAGGTTGCATCCATATGCTACACACACGCGCACACATACACAACTATACACACACACACACACACACACACACACACAAATACATACACCTACCCACATACACAAACACATACTCACACAAACACATACACACACTCAAACACATACATACACAAACACGCATACATACAGACACCTACACATACATGCAGACACTTACACACACACACAACTACTCACACACTCATCACACTCATGCCTACACTCAACTACCCACACACTCATGCCTGCACACAGACACAAAGACACATGCCTACACACACATACACCCTACACACAAACACACATACGCCCCCCACACACACATAAACACATGCCTTCATACACACACACACACACTCGTGATTGCGAAAAACATAATTTGAATTCAAGAGGTCCAAATTCAAAATTTTTTTTATTTTATAAATCCAAACAACTTTTTCATATGCATAAACTACTGTATTAGAATTTGCATTTATGTTAAAAACAGTGGCTCTGGGGGGAGTTTTCGCCCTCAAAACTACCCCTTCGCTGTGCCACTGGTATAAATAATTCTAATTCTTCGAAGGGTGCCGTGAATGGGAAGAGTTTTGAAGACCCTTTCCTATCACATATTTTTAAAAGAACTTAGTCATCATACATATTTTTAAAAGACCTTTGTCATCATGAATTTTTAAAAGACCTTTGTCATCATGAATTTTTAAAAGAACTTTGTCATCATATACATATTATTTATCAGTTCTGTCGAGAACTAAACGAACCTACTTTCCCGTATACCCATATCTACTTTCTAGTATCTGATCAATCTTCTCAAAAATAGCTAAAATCGCAAATTGTTTCAAACACATTTTTTAAATATTTTAAGCTGATTTCTAGGAGTAAAGTATACCTCGCTCATCTAAAAAATTAGATGCTTAAAAAAATTCCTAAATAAATAAATGATCAAACAAATAAATTAGCAGCACCTTTTAAACAAAGCAGCTAATACACTTTCTCCATTTCGAAAAAATTCTTTAACCGCTTTCAAAAAGAAAAAAAAAATTAAAACTAATAAGCTCATTGAAATAAATACATCATATTAAAAAAAAAAAAAAAAAAAAAAAAAAAAACGTTTGTTTTTCCCTAGTTGCCGAAAAATAATTTTCTTAATGAATTAATGTACTTCCCAAATTAAATAAAAATAATAAAATGTCAACTTAAAGAAATAATTTTCATTATCAAATAATAATAATAATAATAATAATAATAATAATAATAATAAATCGTCTGCGCATATCTTTATGTAGATACATAAAGGACTCCGAATTTATCCGCCGAAAACTGAATACATACAGTGGCTCCCAAAAGTCTTCGTACACCTACGACTTTCAAAGAAATAGGCCCCAATCAATTGGTTAGAATTAATATTTCGGAATAGGTATTTAATTATAAGATCTATGATCAATGTTTAACAAAACTACATGAAAAGTTTTTAAAAAATATTAAAACTTAGTTTTTTAAAAATCAAAAACCAAAAAGTGCCGGAAATTTTATATCACAAAAGTCTTCGTACACTTTATAAAATGTTTATATATTATTGAATAATCTAACTTTTGATTACGTTATTAATTAGTAGAATATCATACAGTATTCATAACACCCTTTAAACGTCTGGGAATAGATTTCATTCTTTTTCTTTCTTTTTTTTTTGCGTAATTTCTGAGTAAGTGTTCTACCACACTTCGAGTCTTACTGTTTCTAGCCCTATTTTCGTAATCTAGCCTCCAGATATCTCTAAATACGTTACATTAAGTTAAAATCTGGAGATTTAGGGGGTATTTTCTAAACTTTAAGACAATTTTCGTGGCACTAGACGCAAATGTTGAAAACCGTGTGCTTCTTATCGTTATCTTGATAAAAAACAAAGTTGTGTCCAATAACCAAATTTTTGGCTAAGAGTTCAAAATTGGTTTTTAAAATATTTAAAGGAACAGCATGATTCATTATTTCGTCAAAAAATTACAAACTACCAAGTCCTGATGCTGATATGCACCCTCAAACTAGAACACCTCCACCGTCCTGATTAGCTGATCCAAATAAGTTCTTAAGATTAAGTGCCTAATTTTTTCTTCTACTTACAGTTATACAACAATTTAACCAAAAATGTTGAATAAATTTTTATCTGTAAGTAAGACGTGATTCTAAAACGTTTTTAGCTTATTTATAATTGATTTTGCGACGAAAAGCGTAAGCTTTCTGTTTTTCGCACGACCATGAAAATTTCTGGGGGAAGAGGTCCCATTTAATCCAGCTAATCAGAGAACTTGGCGAACAATTTTAGGTGAAAATTAAATGTAATATGTTTCATCTAACTCTGCAGAAACGTTTACAGCACTCAAATGTGTATTTTTCTTAAATTTTTTAACTTTAAATCTCCGATCACATTCTGTCAACTTTGCCGGTTTTCCTTTTCATACCTTGTTTTCGGTCCGATTCCTTTCTTTAAAGCATTTTATCAAGCACTTTACTATACAAACAAATAAATTAACTAATTTAGAGACATTTCAAACCAATTTACCACTACTGTGGGAAAAAAAATTAAATTTTGAATGGTGTTTGCGGTTTTTTACGAATACCAGCCATTTTACACTAATAAGCACAATATTAAGGAATAAATAAACAAAAAATTAAAGCCAAATGACTTAAAAGGGTCAACACAATGCAAAAATATTAACAAAACGGCATATGATAATTTTAATCATGAATTTATTCGAAAATATTTGAGTGTACGATGACTTTTGTGGCGTGTTATTTCTCTGTATCTTCGTTTTCTGACCCATTTCAAGAAGAAGATCCGTCAATATTTTGAAAAAACCAATTGGTTGTATGTAGAATGATATAGGAATGATGTGAAAAAATATTGGACTTCATATTCGAATTCAGTTTCGAGTTATTTTGGTTTTACTAAAAAATTTCAAAGTGTACGAACACTTTTGGGAGCCACTGTAAATTAAAACATTAAAGTGAAAATAAAAACAAGTCACATCAATTATAATTATTTCAGCTTAAACCATGGCTGCGGAATCGGAGTCGATCTCATTTTGGGATAAAAGAGTCAGATTCGAGAGCCGAAGGTATTTAATTCAAAGGCTCGGAGTTGGAAACAGTCATTTCCCTCAGAATCCGCAACTCTGCCATATTTGCGGAGTCGGGGTTGGGGTTATTTTGGGGTAAAGAAATCAGAGTCGGAGTCGAATATCCAAGAGTCGGGGTCAGTCATTTTTCCTCCGTGTATAGATTTTTGCCAAAGCTACGAAGTCAGAGTCGAAGTCGGGGATTCGGAGTCCGACTGATTGTCGGGCACAGGAGTCGAAGTCGAAGTCAAGTGCCCCTAAATTCTCGGAGTCGAAGTCTGGAGTTTGACGTCAAGAGCTATTTCCAACAAAAATTTGTTTGAAGTAAATCCGCATTCAAGTGCGGGGAATCTACATTGACTTCCCATTCCCCCGTAGGCGCTAATGTTAAGGGATTTGAACTGTTCAAAATTGAACAGAAAATTGTTCAAATCAAAAAGAGATTTTATACACATGTTTTTCCATCAAAAGCTTTTTTCCTACAAAGTTTGTTGGATGCAAATTCGCCTCTAAGTTTGGAATGCCTTGAATTTCCTCGTAGGAGCTAATGGTAAGTTTTTTTTGAACTGTTAAAAATTGAACGAAAAATAGTTCAAATCCAAAAGTGAAATATCGGAATGAGGTGCCCTCGCCGAGATCTTTCGAACAAAAAAAAAAAAAAAAAAAAAAGTTCGAATTGGACTATTTACTCAAAAGTTATTAGGGGGGACAAACAGACCGACAAACATTTTCCCCCATCTCAATACCCTACTTTCCAATTTTTAATTTTCGATATTTATTTATTATTTTTATTTCCGACTTTTTTTTGTTTTTCACGATGTTTTCAAGATGCATTAAGCTTTCTTTCATGCTTTTTTCTTCTTTCTCTGACTTTTACTGGGAAAGTAGGCTGAAAAGAACTTAGTAACCAAACTCCAAAACTTACCTTAAGCGCACCAAGCGATTCTAAATGATTTAGCTCCGAGAATAACATCAAAAATTTAGTAAATGGAATTTAGTTACCATGGTTACGTCTTTTAGTCTCTTTGTTTTATTTTACTTTTTTTTCTTTTAAACATTTTTAAAAACGCACTTATTCCTTCGATCCAAACCTTTTTACTTTATTGAAAATAATTTAAATTGAAATACTTTAACTGTAAAGATAAAATAGTCTGCTTTTATTTTCTCAGTTTTTATGGAATTATATTCAGTAAATTATTAAAGTTTTGCTGTTACAACATTCTTTCTATTGTGTTTAACTTTGAAGCAATGTCTTATTTTGCGTGTTAAGCAAGGATGGGAAACTTCCTTACCCTTCAAAAAATTTTTTTAGGCAGGCTTCTGTTAACCTACATGCTGTTTTTAAATCTGCCAAAAAATGAAAAGACGTTGAAAACAAAAATGAACGCATAGTAGACGTTAACTATAAATATACAGGCGAACCAACTGACCTTTTAATTTTCTACTACGGGCAAAGCCGTGCGGGTACCACAAGTAAGAAATAAGAGCAGAAACATAAATTTTAATTTTTCCTATTTTGATTGCAACATTTATTCATTCACTTTTCTTGCTGCATAAGAGGGAGTTATAAAAGTGGTAGACAATTCCTCACTTAAAAACACATCATCAAATAGCAGAAAATATTTTAGAGGCTGATTGACGAGAGCCATAAAATTCCACTTTCTGCAAAGGACCTCGTTTTCTTAAAGATTTATACGAAGCGCCATTTTATCCAACTCTGAATAACCCGTCCCATCAACTCAAAGATGAATGATATTGAAGTCCGTGAAATATTGCTGCACTGTTGACAAATTGCACGTTTACACGAAGGGATGATGGAATAATCGAATGTTGATTTAGTCATAGGATAAAGTTGAGTTTTTAAATGGAAGTGGACATAGAGGGATATTTTACTTATGTTTGAAGAAGGCAAAACTTTATTTACGTATTTCTGTTTTTTTAATCAATTTGCTTTAACATTAATTTTTGTATTTATGCACTAGTGGTACTGTCACGGCTTTGCCCGTAGTAGAAAAATAAAAGGTCATTTGGTTCGCCAGTATAATTACAATTAATGGATGATGAATTTCTCGCCAATTTGCTATGTTCATTTGCTCGCCCATGGTCGCATATGGTAGTTTGCTGGTCGAGGTTGTGGTAATTTTTCTTCCATGTTATGATAATTTTTCCGGTAAAATGTTCTTAAAATTGGAATATAAAAGGAACAAAATCGAATTTTCGAAAAATCGCTTCGAGGTGCACCCCCCCTCCATGTTACAAACTAATTTTGTCAATCGCGGCTCGTGCCTTGAAAAAGTGAGGGGGGCCAGATCATGGGTCACTCGCCCCCCCCCCCCCTCTCCCAAGTTTTTGAAAAAAAAAAAAAAACCTTCGTATTTTTTTTTTGTTAAATTAATAAAGTTAAACTCATTTTAAACACAGGACAAGCTACAAAATACTTAAACTACTATGAGCAAATCAGGAATAATCTCACGTTTATGTCCATGATTGCCGGCAGGGTGATGCATTATCACCCTCTGACTTTTACAAATAAAACTTAATTAATCAGATAGGGAAAAGCTACAAAATACATCACGAAAATTATCAGTCTCACGTTTGTAACCAGTACGCTTTCCGACGCTGCAGTACGCCTCCCTTGCAGCACAGAAAAGGGGTTGTAAGGGAGGTATTTTCACCCCCTTGCTTTTCAAAATAATTAAATAAATTTAAAAAAGCAATATTAATTTAATATTTTTAATAGTTATGTTATTTCTAATCTTAAAAAAAAGAAAAAAAAATGAATGAGCAAAATTAATTTTATTTTAAGCAAGACCAAATTACAAAAGTGCGAAAATACTGTGATCAGAGAAGTATGTAAAAATTATAAATTCATTAACTTTATCAAAGATGAAAATGAATCTCAGTATTCACTTTAAAATAAATAAAATAAAAATAGGTAAACTAAGTTAAAAAAAATTAAAAATAAATAAATTAAAAAAATTGTAAAAAAAATTCTCAGCGATTTCCATGCGAGTGTACCCATCTGCATATGAATAGGCCGGCGCTCATGGGCTAGATTCAGAACTTTTATGCAGACAAAGAAAAAAATATCGAACTTTTTATTTTCTTCAAATTATTGATAACTTGTCACATTTTCTTTAAAACTACATGAGCAGTACTTTAAAATAAGTAATAATTTCCGCGTAACAATGGGAAGACATTTTTTGAATAATAAAAAAAAATCTTGCAACGATATATGCTCATACATACATCCTACAACACAATACACAACAGTTGCGTAACTAGAAAATAATATTTATGGGAGGGGGGGGGGGGGGCAATAGGAAAAAAAATCTCATCAATTTGTTTGATTTGATTTGCTCATCAATACTCTCAATTTTGAAACTTGTTGTTTTGAAAACGCAATTTTAGACGATCTTTAGTGATGTTAGGGGAAAGAACAGTACAAGGGACTCCGAGAAAATTTGTAGAAATTGAAGCATTAAACAGCAGTTTATAGGCCATATTTATTCACGTGAGGAGGGTAAGGGATCTCCCAGATCGTTTTTTTTCTCTTCTTTTTTTTTTAAAAAATAAATAGAAATCAATTCCTTCTCCCCCTTTTAAATTTTCGAAATAGCAGTTTCAAAAACGCAATTTTAGACAAAAAATTTTTAATTCAAAGATTTCTTTTTAAAAGAAAAGTCAAGAAAGGAACAAACGGTCTAATCTTGTACAAATGAAGGCGTCTTCCTTTACTGTATGTTGTTTATTTTACATAGCGGTAACTGTCTCGGCGAATGCTGCTGTAAATATTGAGGTTCAGTGCGTTGGTGTTGAGGGGGGGGGGAGATAATCCACGACAGCGTATCTAATGCACACCTCATTAATATTCATCATCATTTTTTAACAGATAATCCACGGGTTATAAGCAAGAACATACAGTAGATTTTTTTCCCCCAAATTTCAAGCCCGTACGCACAAAAATATATATATATATATATATATATATATATATATATATATATATATATATATATATATATATATATATATATATATATATAAATTATTGTCTGAAAAAAGTGAGGGGGGCCCGGGCCCCCTCTGGCCCCTTCCACGAGCCGCCACTGAATTTTGTGCTAAATTTCATGAAAATTGGCCGAACGGTCTAGGCGCAATGCGCGTCACATAGATCCGGACAGAGAGAGATCCCGAATCCAGACAGAGTAACTTTCAGGTTTCAGCTGTATTATTACTAAAGATTATATATTAAAATGTATTCGGATTTTTTTAAAAAGTGAAATGGAGCAATTTTTAAAGCGAATTCTTTTAATTTAGTTTTTTTTTTTTAAACCAATTCAGTTATTTTCAATATATTTGCTGCAAATGGTCAACAATTATTCTATGCGAATTTTGATACTGAATAAGAAAATTAGTATTACCTGCCGAAGATTTAATGATACAAACAACTTTTGAAAGCAATATATTTTTATGAAGCAAAAAAGATCATGTCTCAGAGCATGCGACTAGTGGCTTTCGTCAATGCATCTTTGGTAAAATTCTATACTTGTTAATCATTATTCTTTTTTTTTTTTTTGATAACTTGGGACTAATACTAGGAAATGAATGTTACAATACGGACTTTCTACTTTTATCTTGTAATGTGCCATAAATGCAGGGTCCGACAAATCCCAGGCGACAGGTGTCCCGGCGACTAAAAAAAATACCTTGGTGAGTAGTTAGTTCCTTAAAGAACAGGAATTTTCAAAAGCCCTGTTATACTTAATATTCCTACAAACTCTTGTAAAATAAATTAGAGGTGACTAAATTTTTTTCTGGCTCCTAAAATTTTGGTTTTGTTGGTATTTGCCCACATGTAAGGGAACGACTTAAAGCGGAGCTATATCTCTAAATCAACATGCTGATTTTTTAGTGAGTGAGAATAGCCTGTTGCATCAAAGTACATTCCGCAACTGATAGTCGTTTGGTTTAACGGTTGTAGCCATATTATTAAGAAAAATGAAGCACTAAGATTTTTTTGAATTTCAGTTTTTGAGTTATTAATTTTTGAAAAATTGAAATTTGTATTTTGACGAGACTGATGTTTGTATACATTTGACGAGACTGATATTTTTAAGCAATTGTAGGGAAAAATATAGGTGACATAGATAGTCAAAATTGAAGCCATTTTCATCTACGTTTTATGATATTAATTTTGATATTCAAGGGAGAAAAAAAAAGTTTTTAATTTTTGTCGGTATTTTACAGGAATCGATACAAATATGTAGCCGTGGGCCGGTAAGGGACAGTGTCTGCAGATTGTTAATTTTTCATTTCTTTGCATTTTTGTCATACATTAGCTATTGCACAAAATTGCTTATTTAATTTCCGCTAAAACAAATGTCGGAAAAAAAAAAAAACCACCTAATTCCAACATTTCTCTATTATTAGTATTGAATTCAAAAAGCGTTTCTTCAAATGTCTCGAAAACTTATTTCTGCAGATACTGCCGTTTAGTTGCCCACGGTAGTATGAGCATGCTGACCAAACTTCGTCTTGTAAATGTCATTGAACTTCATATGTTCATGCAAAATCGATAACTGCCCGCAAACGCGAATAGAAATCTTATGCTGCATTGCTTTCTCCCATAGACTAATAATAAGAGACTAATAATATCTTGGTGATCTTGAGGGAGCGTTTAATTGTGCTTGTATGAATACACTGCATAAATACGACCTATTAGTTCTTTGTTCGAATAGGCGACAATACACAGGATACACATTTAAAATTTTCTAAGTAAAAGGATACCAGTGAGGATATTTCATTTGACATTGGTTATACCATTATTGATGACTTGAATGCCTGCGCCGGCGAAATAGAAAAATATCCGTAAACATTCTGTCATAATGTTGCCGTGCGATTACCAAGTCATTATATTAATTATAGAAATAAAGGTATCCAGTATTAATAGGGATATTATAAATGGTCAAGGTAACTTGTTAAAAAAACAATTTATGACGAAGTTGTTAAATAGGTGCTTCCAAAGATACTAATCAAAACAACTGACTTAGTTTTACTTGATATCTCACTACTTTTTACGGTGGAGCGGCATTTTTTTACATTTGATGTTTTTGTTGGGATCTCATTTCTTTTTGTTGGTGGCCTTCTTTTTCTTTGCGGGTAAAATTTCTTGTATGTCAGCTACAGATTCCTCAGAAATATTTCTCTGGTATCTGTTCTGCGTCGTGAAAATAGTGGTTGATAAAACATAGCATAGACTAATAATAATAACTCTTATTATTAGTCTATGCTTTCCTCTTAACCTGTTATTTTACTACTGACAGTAGAGGATTCCCACAGTTTGAGTTAAATTCAAACACATTGCTGAAGCAAATGTTTTTACAAGACAACAGAATCATTCCACGCGAGAAAGCTGCAGCGTTTCAGTTGAGTCAATATGAAAACAAGTCACACTCGCATTAAGTTCAGTACACTTCTAAAGCTGAGATGATTTTGTGAAGGCATTTGGGGGATTGGGCCAACTGTTAAGAAAGAGTTTTAATTAGTAAAACTTATGCAAACATAATATTTTCATATTTTATACTTGCAAGCTGCGTAAACGAGTTTAATATAAGTATGAAAGTTTATCAAACGAGCTAATGAGATGATATTTTGTAGTAAGTGATTTAATCAAATTATTTTTCCAATATTATTTTTAGGTATAAAATTATTCTATTATTTATTTCGATAAAATTTTGAAGCAAAGGCTTTTAATAAAATTTTTTATTAACACGAATTAGTAAATAATTAAAACTGGCTTTTATGAAGTAGAAGTATTGAATCATCATTGGCATTTTAAGTAACTTTAACTGAGAAATTTTTCACATAAAATAACATTACATGTTACAAAAAAAAAAAAAAAAAAACTTTGTTTAATTGTCTTTGAAAAGGAGGCGGTTATCACTTCATACCATATTTTTTGTGTTTGTTTGTTATCTCACTACGTCTCTAGTGAACCGATTTTGATAATTCTTTTTTTAATGGATAGGGGATGGTCTAACTTAGGTCCCATTCCTTTGCTTAATCATTTTTTTTAATAAAAAAGTTATGGTTAAATAACATTAAATTCCACATAATTTATCTATAAAATTATTAAATGTAAAACCCACAGTTACAGAAATTTGTTGCCATGCAACAGTAATACTAATAGAAATAATAACGAGAATCTTGAATGATAGCTCCTCCGAAGCAAGCATGGAATGTATTCACTATCATTGTTCGAGTAGTATTTTTATCCTCATCTATGCTAATAATAGATAACCGTGCTAAGTAAAAAGGCAGGATTTTTTTTATTGCAAATAGCTTGTATGTCGTGAAATATATATTAGTTTGGGAAGTTGTTAATATTTAAATGGTTCTAATTAAATTAGCACACTAATAAATCTCAGAGAGGAGCAAGAATCAGCTTTTAGTGCCAAAGCTCAAAATTTTAGACGAGTGGATAGGTTTTTCTTTAATTTTGCTAAACTACAGAGCATTGTTAATATGGAAAACTAAGGTGAAGTTTCGTGATGGTAACATCATATTGTTTCTGAAAAATATTTACACTAAAAATGATGAAATGACGTTTTTGGAAAAAAAAAGAACAGACTTGAAAACTGCAGATAGAAATTGCTCTTAAAATTAAAAAATAATTTTACTTCCTGAACACAACCGACAATACATTGAAACATAATTTTCGAAGTTGACACAAAAACGATAGATAAAAGCATACGTTATATATGGTCTGTCCACGGTGACTGACGTTACAGTTCGACTCTATTTTTAACTTATAAATTCAGCACTGTCTTGAAATTAAATTTTGTTTCTGAAATTGATCTAAAATTTCTTGATATGGTACACAGTACCCTCACACTTGTTTTCAGACTTGAGGAATTTTTTTTGTATGAAATTAAGGGGAATAAAAAAACGTGACTGATGTTGCGCTGAAGAGACAATGAGAAAAGTGACTTATACATAATTTGAAATTCTCTTCAAACTAATAACGTAAAATCTATGCAGATTTCTTCCCCTTAAAATAGAGATTTCAGACTTGATGAAAACACTTAGTTTTATTGAAATAACTTAAAAACTGAAAGTATAAACATTATTTAACACTCGTGACTGATGATACAAAGATTTTGTGATTGATGTTACATTTACTACAATACATTGCTGTAACTATAAATTATTCTCTTTGAAAATAAAATTAGCATTAAAAATTGTAAAATTGTATTTAAAGTACTAGAAAAGTTCATTTATAAAGTTTTAAAAGTTATATTTTTCATATATTTCATAAAATAAAAAGTCCTCTAGCCTTTACTACATATAGTGCGCTAAATATTTTATTCCTTTCTCATCATGAGAATGATAAATTTTATCCATATTGACAGGCTATTTCCAATGTTTTACTGCTTGAATCTTGACAGTTACTAAATACTCCTATTTTTCAATTTCAATGCATCTACTTTCTCGTGATACAATTGTTTGTCACATTCTTCAAGAACCCGTTCTCCAGTTGCAGTCAAAAATTTTGGGACATGTTCTGCTGGAAGTGATTCCCTCCTTTACTGTAAAAAAAGGTTTTTGCTAAACACCTAATACAGCTTCTGAATTAAAAAAAAGTATTACTCAAATATAACTCTTTATAACATGACTGTGTGCAAGTCGGATGGTGATAGCTCTGAAATTTGCATGTAGCTATGACATTTAGAAATATTTCTGTATCGAGATGTAGTACTTTTATTCAAATGTAATACATGAAGAACTAGGAGTCTCTGTTTATCAAATTTCTTTGTCGGAAAAATTCTTACAGTAGTAGTTTTCTTTTGTGAAGATATAACAATGAGCGCTTTGACTGCCTAACAGATTTTACCAAGGTTTCATTATTTTAATGAGGGGCAATGCAGCTGCTAATTTGAACCTGGGACTTCATTACTTGAAATTTGTTCTATAGCTATTATATTTCTTCACCTAATTTCTTTTTTTAATTTTATTCTCAACTAACTTTGGTAATTATGCTAGGTGTTTTAAAATCATTTTATTTATTTATTTTATCATTCGCTCATTTCCGCTTCTACTTTGTTTTACTTTGTGTAATTTTCATGTTTTCCTTTATTTCCTAATTTATATCACTTCCTTTTTCTCCTTTCTGCAGCAGTCAATGGTATTTGTGCAATTTGTTTGAGGTTTGTTAACGAAAAGAGAAATGTAACTGATATTACTATGACAGATGTTAGACATTTTAAATAAGTTTTGAATAATTAAATTAAACTATTTCTAAATATTTAAGGGATTGATATTAAAGATATCATCAGAAATGAAGAGAATATGACTTTTAATAAACTTGGGTTTGTTTTTGTTTAAGCAATGCAAACTTTTATACAATTCTGTGACTGATGTTACATTAGAGAGAGAGTATGAAGCCTAGTTTAAAAACAATTGCTACAAGACAATTATAACAGTTTTAAAGTTTCTTCCTTGGTCTAATCTCTTCCTAGATAAACCACATTTCAATAAAAATAAGATTGTAGACATAGCAATTAATTTCCTAAGTGAAAAAAACATTAACTTTTAGAATCGCTAATGCAACGACACATGGGCTTTGAGTAGTGTTGTCAAAATTTGCCTATAAAACTAACAAAAAATGTGTTTATAAATTTTTTCGCATAGTTTTATAAAAATACAGTCTTTTTCAACCTCATATGAAAGAAAAAAATTACTGATACAATGAAGGTTTTTTTTTTTTTTCACTGTGATGTCCCTAGTTTCATGGACATGCCCCATAATTCAGTTACAACTGTAAAATTGAATGAACATGCATATTTTGTTCCTAACTTGGAGTCGTTTTTCTGAAGAATGGGAACAAAGTATGGTTACACATGGTTTTACCTATCGGTTTTGTGCCAACTTCCAAAAATTGTGTTTATTAAGATATTGCGATGTTGTTCAGAAAGAAAAATTATTTTTTGCTTTTTAGAGTAAATTTTAGTTTAAGCTTTCAAGTCAGTTCCAGTTTTTTTTCCTCAAAAATATTTTTTTTTGTACGCATTTTTACATGTACAAATATATGTGTGTGTATGTCTATTACTTAAACCCATACAAAATTTAATCCTTAAAACCAAATTATGCTTTAATAACGAATAACCTTATTATTATGCTTTAATAACGAGTAATCCATACTTCGTTCACATTTTTCAGGAAAACCACTCCAAGTTAGGAACGAAGCATTCATGTTAGTTTAATTTTACAGTTGTAACTGAATTATGGCTACGAATGATAGTGTATATCGTTTTTGTGTCAACTTCGAAAAACCTTTGTGCTTAAAAAAAATAAATGAATGAATCACCAACGTTTTAATGCGGTGGTAATTAAAGCGTTGGTAATTCATTCATTTAAATCAAGCTTTCTTGTGGGGATCAACACCAGATGGAGGGTTGAAGTTTCTCATGGACGGAAGCGAATTGCTGAAAGCTATTTAAATGCTCTCGACATCAGTTACTTAGTGCTAAGATTCAACCCACACTTTCGTTATCTTATAACAAATACACTCCGTGCCGAAAGTACATTACCATTCTTAAAGTTAGAGTGAGAAACATTAACAGGAACAGTTTGTAGTGATTTGCATAGAGCAATTAATTTAAGGCGAAAGCGTGTTCACGGTCAATTTTAGATTCTCGACATCGGTGTGTCTTGCCTAAACGATTAAATCATACAGCAGCCATTTCGGAAGCTCTCTTATATTTTCAGAACACGCTTTAGACGTACTGTCAGTTTGAACTTGTATTTCAGAACGCGAAGTTGGGTGAAGAAAATATTGTGATGATTCATGCCATAAAATCAGCAAGAACCTTGTAAAAGTCAAATTTTTGCTGCGAGATCTATTTACTTTTTGTTTGCTTATTCAGACATTATCAAAAGAAGAAAAAAATAACATACGCGTTTAAGTGAGTATAAAAAAGTAAAAATTATAGGAAAAATATCTGTTATGTAGTATCAAATGTAAAACCGAAACTACTCTTCCTTTTTGTATATATACAAAGTCTTTTAGAAAAGTAGCCAACCTTTGGCCGAAGGGGAAAAAAAACTGGAAAACCTGAAGAGTTGCGTTTATAATCACCCGCAAAGTAGTTCCTTTGGTATCCCCACATTTGTCATAGCGGTGCTGCCATTATTGAAAGTAATCTGACAAGAGCTTGTATCGTAATGGAATACTGATTGGCTGTCGTTGCAGTCATAATGTTCTTTCTTGTCTGAAATGGAGCACTTTTAAATCGCGTACCTTTCAATATTGAGTTTAAGGAACGGCCAAAAGTCACTGGGAGCCATATCAGTAGAGTAAGGAGCCTGTCGAACCACAGGAGTATGGTTTTTTGCCAAAAATGTGGAAATCTAGTGTCGAAAGTCGTTTGTAACTTCTAAATAGTTACCACTGGGCTTTTGCCCAGTTTCTGGCAAAATGCCGTAGCGCTGATCTAGTGGCTCCGTCATTTTTCTAGAAATAGGAAAAAAAAAAAAAAAAAAAACCGACTGGAGTCAAAACTCTGTTTGCCAGACTGACGCTATCAATTAACGGGAAATAATTCATTCATGCGCGTAAAGATTCAAAGTCAGCTTATACAAGAGCGCTTGGTTCATATCCATCAGATTTTCACACACGACAATAAGGTCGCACTTTTCTAACAGCCCCCCCCCCCCCCCCCGGCAGTATATCGATGTATCAATGTCCTTAGTTGTTTTCTTTTAGTTTGTTTGTTTTCACATATGCGATACGTCAACGCCGACAACTTTACAAAAAAAAAAAAAAAAAAGTACGGAAATGTTTCAGAATGAATATACTAGCTGTACCTTTATCTCTGTGAACTTCATAATTCATAAAAATTTTAAACAAACATAGAGCGCAACGATTACATTTCAGAGCTGGGGAGACATTTTGGAAACAAGATTTGACAAACCATATGTTAGAGCAGCGGTCAATTTCAGGATAGAAACTGGTCACAATTGCTTAGCGAGCCATCACTATCGGAATGACGTTTACACCTACTGCCATGCTAAGCGCAAAAGTCGTAGCTGCAGCTGAGTCCATAATAAGAAATTGCCATTTGAAGTTTTGCGTCTCCATGCATTTGATTCAGATGCAACTTTTTCAGAATTTTTTAAAAAATATATCCCATTTACAAATGACCATAAAACATTGTATTTAGGTGAAATATGCAACAAAGAACCAGTTGGTTACCGCAACTCAATTTTGATAAAACGTGCAGATACGACTTTTTGTGCTTAGCATGGTAGTCTACCCAAATTGCCTACTTTGAGGGATTAATGAGAAAATGGACAAGAGTCACATCGGAAGATGGGGGAGCTCATGACGTCGAGAAGTGTAACAGTGTAAGAGGCTAAATGATGAGATGTTGACTTTTCACGGTACGTAGCTTTTTTTTCTCTGTTAAACGTTTCTCTTATTACCTTTCATTGGAAATAAACTTATTCTTTTTTTCATAATATATAAATTTCACTGACTGATTTTAATCTTTTGCTATTATTTACCTTTGCTACTTGACTTGCAAAACTCTTGAAGGGAATCTGAAACCTGAAATAGAAAAGAAAACTTGAAATAGGTGAAGTTAATCGTTTTTTCTACCAAACTACTTGTAAAGAAAGCTGGTTGGGATAATATTTTGCAGGAACTAACTCTCCCATTTACAAATTAAAAAATAGAAAAACCTGGATGGCACTACTTAACTTGTACATTACGTGTATGCTTAAAGTTTCTCTTTCATTCCTTTTGATATTTTTTTTCGACTATCCATACGTATTTGACGACATTTTAAATCTAATTTTTGTCTGGAATTCCAAATGATATTCTGAATTCTTAATATTTATTTTAACATAAATATAATATTATTTCATATTTTTTGTCTTTAGTAAATTTCCTGTTTTTTAAAAATCTTGCTACACATTTGTTCATTCTATAATTGTGACGCATTTGTTTCGGCAACAAGACTTTTTGCTATAGTGATTGGCAACAATACTGCATTCCATTAACTGATATTTTGAATATGGAGTTGTAACAAAATTAGTAGTAGTGTCGTTAAATATTTAGTTTTTATAAGCGATGTTATATTATTCTGCATATAAAACATAGACATGTGCGTGCCCTGCTCCATGCAATGACGAAGTTCACTTTTGATTAGATTGGCCACCGTTCTAACATTGGAAATTGCGTGTCTTGAAATCCATGCAAATGACTCTGGTTGGCTATATGATGATTTGTTCGCTCTCCCTTTATCTCTGTTTAAAGGACCGTATTTTAATTGTTCGGCCTGCCTAGTAGGCAGTTTGCCGTCTGGCTCTCAAACAGGCAATTTAAAACTGTAAACTTCAACAGCTAACCCATGTTTAACTTCATTGGATTTCGATCTATTAAATAACCACTATTTGTCATCCTCATATATATAATGGCCAGAATCACTGATCTAAGGCCCCTATATATACGAGCCGGCGCATCAGCTTAAGATCAACCTTTTTGGACCGGATCGCGAGTTTGATGGGTTGTCTTTTCTGGCGACTGTTCGCGTTTGGTGATTGTTCATTGTTCAATGCGAGCGACTATTAGCGGCACGTGAATTGTTTATTAAATAAAGTATTATTTTCGGCGAATTTGGCGAAACCCGAAATTGTGCTGTGATAACCCAAGCAGTGCAACAATGAAAAATCCGATCCAAAATGGCTAAACTTAAGCTGATGCGTCGGCCTGTCTATATAGCGGCTCTACACTGATCTAGAGCCGCTATATAGACAGACCGACGCATCAGCTTAAGTTTAGCCATTTTGGATCGGATTTTTCATTGTTGCACTTCTAGGGTTACCACAGCAAAGTTTCGGATTTCGCCAAATTTGCCGAAAATTCACGTGCCGCTAATAATTGCTCACAGTGAATAATCACCAAACGCGATAACTTGCCAGAAAAGACAACCACTCAAGCACGCGCTGGCTCGTATATATAGGGGCCTTACACTGATCGAGCAATGCTCTGACGTCACCAACAAGGAAATTCGCGTCATAGCATGCGTGACGATATTATTTCATTGTTGAAGCACCAAAACTTCAGTAAGTTATTTATAATTTGAGAATATTTTTTGGCAATGTGTGACGTGCAGGGAAATGCTTTATTTTGACAAGACTGAACTAGATCCGGTGACTTAACGGTTTTACTGGTAAGACTAATTTTAGGAGAGTGAAAAAACGAAAAAGTGGTCAACAATGAACGCTATCTAATGGAGTTAAGGTTAATCCACTGGAGTTAGGGTTGAAATTTCAACCATCAAAATATCATAGACAATTGCTTCGTTTAAATGTAGAAGCAATTTTCACCCGTCATACCTTGACGGGCAATTTTCTAGCATTAAAGATTGATTATTAAAGGTTGTGTAAATTTACTACAGCAGGAATTTTAATATGTAAATAGCTCGCCGTTGAACTCATTCTTTGCATATTTTCACCATGGAGAAAATCAATCAAGATAATTTGAGCGACAAGTATTCTTTCGGAGACATGACTCCTCTTTCACTCTGCAAGTTATAGGGTACAATTTAATTTAGGTCTTGGTTGCTAAATTCAGTTAATTTAATCCCCCCACTGAGATAACAATTTTCTGCTCAGAAAAAATACTAGAGACCTCAAACACGAACCTATAAATCTAAAAAAAAAAATATTGCAATAATAACCCTAGACAATCAAAATGGAAGTATATGAGAACAAAAGGGAAAATATTAATTATGAATAATTAAAAAGCAAATAAACCCGTAAAAAAAACTTTATATGAAAGGAAAATTTTTCGCGAAATTGCTGAAATAACTTCTCTGCCATTTCTTTCCCAGAAATGAGATTTTATAATCTTCAATTTCGTTCACAACTCTTATAGGTGCACAATAAGTATTTTGCGCGAGAAAAAAGAGTTTAGAGAGCATTTCTTTAATACCTTTTTTCCCGCACATTATTGAAGGTTAAATGTATATTTTGCAGTAATAAATCTGGTCAATTTTTAGTTTCGTTGCAGATGAAATTGCAGTTTATTAAGAAATATATAGGAAAAGAAGGTAAAATTAAAATTATAGCGGATATTTTTTTTCTTTCTCGGAAGAATTAATTTTTTTAATAGGCGTATGGATGTTGCCTGAATGCTTTAGTTTCTCCTAAATGCAAATTAAAAAATATGAGAAAAATGGTTGAATGTATGAAAATTTGATGATTCCTTTTTTATTTGACTCCTAAAAAAATAATAATGTTGGTTAATTATTTTGGGAGAAACAATCAGTTAAGCCGAAAAAATATACTGCTTCATATCAAAATACTTTCTAATACTAGAACGCGTTTTGTTTATATGTAAAATAAATAAATAAATAAAAAATAGTAATTTTTATTTATAATTTTTTTTCTTGTTTCATTGCAAAGTTTGAACTCTGAATATTATGTTCTTCTTTATTTTGTACTGCTGATGAGTAGTTAGTCTATGGTAGAAGCTTGGCTTCTCATGCTGAAGATCATGGGTTCGATTCACATCGGTGTCCTGGGTATTACTTCCTTCTCTTTTTGCTGTTATTTTTTCCTGAGTTTTACCTGGGGTGTGACTTTGTTCGCGATCCTCCGTGTGTGTGAAGCTGAGTAGCTTCTGTAGGAACAAGGAATTAAAATGTAATAATATCGAAGGCGCTCAAAAGAACGACTAAGACGAGTTCAATGCACAGGTAAAAAATAAATGATCGATTTCCTGAAGAAAAATCATTACCAAAAAAAAAAAAAAAAAAAAAAAGAATTTGAAAAAAAAAAAGATCCGACTTCAAAATTTATCTAAAAAGTGTAAAAAAAATGTTATTCTTTGAACACCATCGATATTTTTTTAAAAACATAATTTTCAAAGTTGGCGCAAAAACAAAGTAAAATACAGTGTAACCATGCTTCGTTCATATTTTTTTTCAGAAAATCTCCCAAAGTTAGGAACGAAACATTTATATCGTTACTCAAATATGCTGTTATCAATGCATAATGTATGTAGTAGTGAAGAAACTGGGCCTGGTTAAATTTATAGCTGTAGTTGAGTTAGTTAGGGCTGTGAATTTTATCTATCGTTTTTGCGCCAACTTCAAAAGTTATGTTTGAAAGTATTATCGAAGACGTTAAAAGAATAAAATTATTTTACACTTTTTATAGCAATTTTGAAGTCTGCTTATTTTTTTTTCCAAATTTTCTTTGTTTCATTCTTTTTAGTGCAAATGTATTTCACAAATAGTAAGAAGTTACTATCATGAAACGTCATCTTATTTTTTTCCATAAAAATGCCCCATACTAAAAAAAAACTATAAACACACATTAAACTTCAAACAATTGGCACTAAAAATTTACTTTTGTTTTTCTCTGGAATTCATTTGTGTGTTAATTTAATTATAACCATTTAAATATTACATTTTCCCAAACTAATTTACATTTCACAGCATACAAATGTTTTGCGATGCAATCCTGTATCACCTCACTTAGCCCCGATCACCTGTTATTGGAATAGTTGATAACGATAAAAATACTAAATAGGATTTTTATGCTACCAGGTTAGGTTTGCCTCAACTATAGTATTCTAGTTGAGGCAAACCTAACCTGGTAGCATTGTGAAGGCTACGCAGATCCTAATCACTGCAATACCTCGCTTCCAGGTTAGGTTTACTCCCACTATAGATCAATGACAATGAAGAAACTTGACGCTTGGTTCAGAGAAGCCTTCATTAAAAATTATCATTACAATGGGGTGGTTTCCGAAATTTGAATAGTATTTTTTTTTTCTGAAAGAGCATGCTTAAAAACATAGGATCTGACCATTTTTTAAATAATTTGACTAAGTTAAATATTTTTTAAAAATTACTTTAATCGGAGCGCTTTCATTGTTTACGCTTCTGCTGATGACATCACAAATGATGAAATGCCATTCACTGTTGCCATTCGCAGAACGTGATATTTAATTTGCTTTTTTACTCACGTGTACTGGCAACGATATGGTTGATAGCAAGCGTAGAGCGCAATATTTAATTCGCTTCTTGATTATCATTACGTGGAATCGCGGAAGACAGATGCGAAAGAAGTATATCATTTGTGACGTTATAAAGACCACGCCTTGTTTGATAAATCGGAAATTTTAAAAAATTAATTAAAAATTAACTGTAGGGAAATTTAAAGTATTTTCTGGTACAATGTTATTATTATTTTTTGCTTATCCTATCAATTTCAGTGACTGAAAGAGGTACTTTTGATTGAAGGAAACAACTCCATTACTATTAATATTGCTGTTGTATGGCATCAGTCTTTTGTAACGATCGGTTTTATGATAGACTAATAACACTGTTTGGCAAAAAAAAAAAAAAAAAAAAAAAAAAACCTTTAAAATGCTTCTGTCATTTCGTCGGCTGATTCTTATGCAAAATGACCCCCCCCCCCAAAATACGAATATGACCTCCATTTTCCCCCTATACGTACCATTTTTTTAAAGGCCCCCAAGTTTTTTTCAATTTTCCTTAGTTTTAGACTAATTATTATTATTATTATTTTTTTTTGGATTTGAAAGGATTAACTGCTAACATAGTTTTGGCGGGCAAGAGAGAAAAAGTTCAAGATCATGGACACCGATAGCAAAATGGGGGACTTGGGGGTTATACCCCCCCCCCCAAATAATAGAAAAATCACGAAAAACGATCTTTTTATTCTGCTTTTCTAAAACAGATGTTTTTAAAAAACATTTTGGTGCAGAATGAGAGTATAAGACTCGCTTCTATGACTCCCATGTCTAAAAAAAATTTCGCGATGTAAAAAAAAATTAAAAAAAAAAAAAAAAAAACTGTCTTGTGAATCTCGCACGTTGCATACGAGTTGAATCGCAGGTCTTCATTCAAAGGGGATAGTCTTCTGGCTGATTCTTATGTAAAATGACCCCTTGTTTTCAAATACGACCACTTTTTCTCCCATCCCGCCCACCTTTTTAGAACCTTCCTCCTCCTCTGATTCAGAGCCTTTTTTTTTTCTTAATTTCGAGGGGGAAAAGAGCATTACAATAACCGTAAACATAAATCTAAATGACTAGAGATGTGCAAAGCTCAAAATCTTGTGCATATAGAGCAAAAAAATTAAACTTTCCCCTCCCCCCAAATTAAAAGAACGGAGAGGGGTGCTTTTCTACAAAAATCGGTACGTGTAGAGGAAAACGGAGGTCATATTCGGATTCAGGAAGACAATTTGCAGAATAATCAGCCGGAACAGCCTTAGAAACATTTGACTTTTTTTTTTGCTTCACAATGTGTTTGGGGGGGGGGGGAGCTCCCATGTTTTCCTTTTTGCTACATATTCACAAGATTTTGAGCTTTGCACATCTCTAATTATTCAAAATAATGTTTACGGTTATTGTAATGCTCTTTTCCCCCTACAAATAAAAAAAATGGCTCTGAATCAGAAGAAGGGGCGTCTAAAAAGGGAGCGTAATGGGGGGATAGGTGGTCGTATTTGAAAACAAGGGGTCATTTTACATTTGAATCAGCCGGAAGAATGTTTGAATGAATGAAGACCTGCGATTCAATTCGTATGCAACGTGCAACATTCACATGATAAGTTTTTTTTCTTCAATTTTTTTTTTTACATTGCGAAACTTGTTTTGGACATAGGAGTCATAGAAGCCAGTCTTATACTTTCTTTCTGCACCGATTTTTTTTTTTTAAACAAACATCTTTTTAAAAAAGCTGAATAAAAAGATCGTTTTTCGTGATTTTTCTAATATGGGGGGGGGGGGTATACACCCCAAGTCCCCCTTTTTACGATCTATGTCCATGATCTTGAACTTTGAACCTCTCTTGTCCACCAAAACTATGTTAGCAGTTAATGTAAAGCTCATTTCACCTCCAAAATAATAATAATAATAATAATAATAATTACTCTAAAACTAAGGAAAATTGAAAAAAAACTTTGGGGCCTTTAAAAAAAATGGTACGTATAGGGGGAAAACGGAAGTCATATTCGGATTCAGGGGATCATTTTACATAAGAATCAGCCGACGAAATGTCAGAAGCATTTTGAAGGGTTTTTTGTTTTTGTCGCGCAGTGTAATAAAAGTAGAAAGAGCTTTCCCATTGCTGCTGATGAAGAAAATTGGTTCACACATATATCATGTGACTGGTGTGGCTCGGCGAAAACTTTGGCAGCATGGTTGCTAGATGGCGGCATTATCTGTAGTTTGGCACTGAACATTTATTTTAAGACAGAATCGATTTTCATTAGGTCTTTTTTCTTTTCCCGGTGCAGAGATTGAACTGTTTTTCTTTTAGTTATGAATTATTTTGACAATAGTAATTAGTTTTAGGCAACAATTTTCAATAACTTTTATTTCATTTGGAACTGATCATTTGAAGTGTAATGTTATGTGTTGAGTACATGTATTCGCAGCAAACAAGTTGAAAGCCGTTTATATTATGCTGAAACAATTACTGCCTATACTACATTTCTCGCAAAAGTGATAGAAATTAGGGTATACTAGGTTTCTAATGAATGCTGAAGAACTATCCGATTTCAAAAATTTGCTGCCTAGGGAAGTTGTCCGCCGTAAGCTACACAAGATAGCAGTCAGTTTAGAAATCCACCACTGTAGTAAACTAAATACTAAATTATTTTCGCACTTTACTTCCTCAAATAAATATGCTAGAAATAAGTTGTACTCTCAAAATGAGTTTGGTATTTCAAATTTTCTAAATTATGTCAAAGCTTCATTAAACGGATGTCATCACAAATTAATAGGGACCAAATTTGACTATATCGGAAATTTTGAAATTTCAACATAGAAATACGAACTATTTAAAGATAGTATGTGTACATAAAAGAGAAAACTAAAAACCAAGGTTGTTTTCAGTTTAAAAGGGGGATCTTTTAAATTGGCGGGGAAAAGTGTCGCCAACATAAAGTCTAAAACTTATTAACACTTAAAAACCTTTTTAAAATGCATTTCACTTCTCTGAAGATAAAAATAATTCAAGAAGCTAGCAAAATAGTGTATAAAAGATATTCCTGTGTGTTGCACTGATGTAACTTAATATTTAATAGAAATACTTGTGAATAGAAATATTTAATACAATTCAATAGTTATACCATAAATTTACAGCCAAAAATAAAAAAAAGTTTCAATGCAATTTGTATTATAAAATACATTGCTCTGTCTTTACGTACTTTAATTTTAAAAACAAATTTCTAATTTATTCATTTTGAAAAAGCTAAGCTATCTAAACTATTAACCTATGCCCCCCCACATTCACTTACATTTTTTTACAATAGAAATTGTAATTTTTTTAAACTACTTTCATACACTAAAAATAACCATTTCTTCTCAATTTCCGAGTGTTAAGATATTCCTTAACCAAATTCCTCGTTAATTTTTTTTGTTTCAAATTTGAATCGAGTTAGCAACTGAAAACAGTTAAATAGCATTTATTACTTACTGGTTGAAGATTTTAGACATTCCCCATAAAAATGACATACAGATATTGCATTCTTAGATACAGATAATGTACTCTGAAAAAAGTAGCAACAATATCATCAAAAGCTAATTCAGAAAAGGAATAGTTTTTAGATCAAAAACAGCTGATTAAGCACAGTTCACACCAATTACTTCTAAAGAATGCCAAATTGGTTTAATTCTTCATTAAATTTAGTGACCTCTAAGTAAGAAAATCATCACTCATTGCTTACTCGAGCATTAGAGAGCTTAGTCAGCACTTTTACTAAGTCTCTTTCAAGAGATTATTTGCGGAAGAAAGACAAATATTAGAGGTATTGATCTGGATTTAACAAACATTATGTGGTAAGGTAGCCGCAAATTAATTCCTTCATTGCCCAAATCCAAGAATAAGCGC
This sequence comes from Uloborus diversus, assembly GCF_026930045.1. NCBI lineage: Eukaryota > Metazoa > Arthropoda > Arachnida > Araneae > Uloboridae > Uloborus > Uloborus diversus. Next base: position 105,856,102 of record NC_072732.1, read on the forward strand.
CTCATAGGATTAAATATTATGGAAGAATAAACATGATGTGAAAGGAATTTCGTTACGTTATTATGTAAACATTTATAACAGAATTAATTTTAAAAAATGCTAAAAATTGTTATTAAGATTATTCGCAAAAAACCTGCTCGAGTTTTAGGAGCGTAATAGAGTAATATTGTATGAATTTTAAAAAACGTTTTTAAATAATGGGAAATTCCTCTCAGGCAGCCCGGCTATTTCACATTTTTCTTAGGGGGGAGCAAATGGTAAATAATCACTGCATACTTAACTAAAAAAAAGAAGACCAAATATCGCCTACTCCTTTCAAAAGGGGCACAGCTCAAAAGTTTGCGATTTTGATTCACAGTAACGGCACCAGTATCAGACATGCTTAAGACATCCCTTTCAGGTCAAAATTTTCTGAGCCTTTTAATGTATTTAGACTTTTAAAACTATTTTTCTCTCATGCAACTACATCTCATCTAACGTTTGGCTGCTTCTGGATCCCCTGAATTAGTTAATTCTATTTTTGCTCAATTTCGAAAAAAAAAAGATCCGCAGCCCCCCCCCCCCCCAGTAACAGACACTGACAATTCTGATGATACCCCTGTAACAAATGGGATGAGGAAAGGATGAGTAATGAGCAGACTTCCCCTTTTCTCTTCAAAATGTTCAACAGTTCTTTATTTTTAGATCTAAAGCCTTATTAAATTCAAATGAACATGGAACACCGGCAGACCTCGTGGCAGCCGTTCATAACCTTCCACCACTGCCTTGTAAATACCAACTGGCTCATAAAACTCACTCTGATAAGACTAGATGGTTGCACTGTATTCATGGATCGCAGCAACATCAGTTTTATCAGCCTAAATTTCTTATTTTTTAAATTCAAACTTACGATTGTCTATTACTCGACCCTTGTCTGTTATTGGTGCCCAGAGTTGGGCAAATTTTAATTGTATGGACAATTAAAGATTAACAATTGATTAATTGGTAAACCTAAGCACAACAACTAACAATTGATCAATTGTAATTGTGAAAAATTACAAATAACAATTAATTAATTGGTAAACCTAACCACAACAACTAACAATTGATCAATTGTAATTGTGAAAAATTACAATTAACAATTGATTAATTGTAGTTTACTACAGTTAACAATTGATTAATTGTTAATTGCAGTTTACTACAATTAACAATTGTCAATTGTTTTGTGAATTTCAATTAAAACTAACTTTAAAAAAAAATTACTGGTTTTGAATAATATACTGTATTGTATAATATACTGACAGGTCTATCTGGAACGCGGACGCTGGACGGATACCATATTACTATCTATTTAAATACACATGTCAGCAACAAATAAAAGATCAATGTACAACAATTAATTTATTAAGAGCAATAAATTATTTACTGCAACAGGTGACTTTTTTAAAAAATCTTATGACTCTAGCAAAATTTCCTGAAAAAAGGTATATTTCAATTAAAAATTCAAAAATATTTTTTTTCCGTACAAACATTTACGTGTGGAAAATGCTTGCCAACACGAGACTAGTTCACGTGGCGAGCGAGCAATCAGCACTGAACGAAAATACGAAATCGAATAATACTTTAAAAAACTTTGTACCCTGCGCTGAACCTATTGATACGTAAAGTTAATTGTTAGTTTTAATTGTTTCATAAAACAATTTAAAAAATAAATTGCAATTATTTTAATTGTAAGAAATGATTACGTACATTAATCCAATTAAATTAATCGCAAAGTGCAATTAATAGTTAAATTGCAATTAAATAATTGCAATTAATTTAACTGCAATTAATTTAATTGCAATTACTTTTTTAATCAAGTACCAAGGCAATTGAAAAAATAATTGATTAATGCCCAACACTGCTGGTGCCGTTACCCCATACTTTTTTTGAACTGCCTTGAATGAGTAGCATATCTACAAGAACTGCATTTCTGTAACTTAATATTTCGTCGTTAGAGAGCAAAATTGTCGCATTTGCATTTTCAAGTATTTTCGAAACGTTGTTTTCAAGAATGTCACATCTTGGGTTGTGCTTGATCCATTAAGCATGAATCATCTGTTTCGTTTCGTGAAACATGATATTATTTATTCCGAAAAACAGTATTGCAGACGAAAAAAAAATGCATTTTTCATTCTTATTTTTTAATAAAGAACGCACTAATATCGGTATGGTAAGTAGAACGATTAGCAACAACAATGACATATTTTGAGACATTTCAAATAGTACTGTCGTTTGCAGGTAAAGGGCAGTAACTGCAAATTTTTCATTTTTCTTTTTTTTTGCATTTTTGTCATCTGTTCTATGTTAGCTTTTGTACAAGCTTCCTCATTTGGTTTCCACTGAAAAAAAAAAAAGACACGAAAAAAACGTCTCATACCAACTTTTCCCTATTGTTAGTATTGAATCTAACACACATTACTTCAAATATTTATTTATTTATTTATTAAAACTATACACTACAGAAAAATCCAGCTACAGTGGCAACAATAATATAAAAAACGCAATTAAAACAAATTATACATTTAAAACATTGAAACATCAAGACTTAAAATTGTAAAATGACAGGTTAAAAATATCTAAATCCCGACAATGAATGTTAAAAAGTTTGTAAAATTTAAAAAGACCAAAAATTGTCAGCTGTTTTCCTGCCCACGGCAGACTTCACGGCCCCTCGTGGAGCCGTGGTGGATAGTTTATAAAACACTAAATGTAAATCATTACCATGGTTCGCTTTACGCGAAATAAATTGATACGAAATAATTATTTTTGTACTGACATGTAAAACATGTACTTATATCTATGTTACGGTTCAAGTATAAAATCCGTTATTTTATAGAATACCTAGTTATATCTTGGAATAACTGATCGTGTCCGTTAAAGTGTAAAATTCTTTTGTATTTCATGGTTTAACTAGTTATTTCACAGAATATACGATCTGCAGCCCGTTAATGTGTAAAACAATCTATATCATATATCTTGCACGACAAATACATTTACCTTCCACCACTGTGTTTACCCCACAATGTTCGTATAAAACCCAGTATGTCAACAAAAAATTTGTTTTTGTTTTAGAAATAATGTTCTTGGCAATTCCAAGTGTCATTTCAGTAATTCTTGTTGTAACAAATGATTTTATAGTACGCTTCCATAAATACCATTTATACGCTGCTTAAATTGGATAAATTGCTTCTTTTTCATTTTAATTGTCTATCATTTGTTTATTTATGGAATACCTTTACATATTTATTTCATTTTAGATAAATTGTTTGTTTTTACATTTTAACTGTCTCTCATTAGTTAATTTATAAAATACCTAGTTATTTCATAGAATAACTGGTTAAAGGGTCAAATTAATAACATATTACACACTTTAACTGACACGACCAGTTATTTCATGGAATAACTATTCTATACAAAAACTGCATTATATACTTTAACGGTAACATATATATTTTTTTGATATGGATTACAGCAATAAGCATTTGGTATATGAAAAAAACCTTTTTTTCACCTGCTAAGCCAGCGTTTACTTTTAGCTGGGAAAAATACCCGTTTAAAAGCCTTTTATGTCAATTTGTTACCAGTTCTGAACGGATGGTCAAAAAATACTCCCAGATTGTGCATCAGAGCTATGCGATTTATTGGCACGTATTTTGCAATGCAAAAAGATACCATTTTCATATGATTTAAGTTTTCTAAATAAAAAAGCCTTTTTATTGATCTAGTCTAAATCAGGGAGAAAAGACATGCTTTCGGAGCAAAAATTCAGAAACGAGAAGAGATCCTTGAAAAACTATAGGTTTGAATTTTGTTTGAAAAAGTGTTTTTTCTTTTTAGAGTAGTTTTTTATGCAACCCAAACGCATATTTTACTTCTTTGCAAAATCGAAATACATTCTTTTCAGTTCCGATTTTGGGATTACTTGAAATATACCGGTTTTTTCTCGAAATGGATCAAAATATAACTCATCAGAGAAAAAAAAAAACTTTCCCTCACAACCAGTGGTTTTAGTTTACGTATACTTTTGTAATACTGAAGGTAATGCTCATTTCTCTACCTTCCAGGAATCCATGAAACTTCAGTTGTTAAAACAATAAAATAGGTATGTGTATTTAACTCTAAAGGAAAAGGATATTTATGCATAATACGTATTTATTTTATGATTCGACGTCATAAAAAGTATTTTCTTTTTTTTTTTCGAAATAAAGCTCAATATCCTCATATATATAATGTCCATTTCACTGATCGAGCACCGCCTTGACATCATCAACCATGAAACTCGCACCATAGTATGTGTGACGGCATAAGTTCATTATTGAACCACCAAAAATTCAGTAAGTTATTTTAATTTGATTATTTGGCAATGTGAAATGATTTAATTTAACAAGGCTGAACTGGATCCAGTAACTTAGCAATTTTACTGGTAAGACTGTCATTTGAATCGATTATTTAAAAAGGGCATAAGACACATTTTTTTCAAAGTTGATTTAGCTGTGGTTTTCCCATATTAGTATGTAGAGAAATCGACTAGTGTAGCAGGGAAGTCAATCCTCGCACAAAAAAGCACTTAATTTAGGGGGTCACATTTTTTGTTTACTGCAGAAAGGGCATAAGTCCCGGACTTATGGCCTTTCTGCACTAAACGCGAAGGAAGGAATAGTAAGACGCAATGTGAATTTATGGCAAGATTATAGATGAACTAGATTTCTTGGCGCAGAGAAAAAAAAATATTATTGCGGTAAAGGTAGAGGTTCATCAGTTCGGGGGTTTAGGGGGGGGGGGGTAATCAAAATTACGGAATCGGAATGAAATTCACTAAATTCTCAGGGATTTTATTAATATCACTCTAGGAACTACGAAAACACTATCTACTTTCATTGAGATATATACTGGTAAAAAATAAGATCAACATTGGAGGAGACATTTGCCAGAAATAACACTGAAGAAATTTAACAAGATTGCTGATGACTTTTCTCTGAGAGGACATTCGTTTGTCCTTTGCGACCAAGAATTTGGGCAATAAAACGAATGTTAAAGAGAAATGACAGATTATTACCATCTGAAATACTTATAAGTGAATTTCTAAAATTACATCAAGGTTCATTGTCAAATCTTTTGAAAACAATGAAATCTGTTCTTGCTAAAACAGGTGCTCTTTATTTTTTAAGAAGACTTATCCCCCTAATCGAGATTTTAGAAAAATATTCTACTGTTCGACAAATGTTCCCAATTACCAACATTCATGATATTTAAATATTCGATAGAACATCAAAGGAAAACGGTTTCTGTCTAGCTATTTTATAGACGTGTTTTCAAGAGCATATTGCAAAGTAACGCTTGTCGGCTGAACTACCTTTGCAATATTGATTATAAAGGGAAAACTTTCATATTGTAGGAAGAAATTTTTTAGAAGAGTGACAGGTTGTCGACTTAAAAAAGCAAAATATTTATATTTTGCATTACTGTTGAAAAATAAATGCTAATGTTATTTTACAACAGGTAAATATGCACTACAAAAGCTTGTACAATTTGAATAAACGCACTCTATGCACACATAATTTTAAACCTTTGTTAGCCGCTATGTTTCCCTTTAAAAAATGTTATTGACTGCCAGTGTAAAGTGTGTGTAAGTCATAAAATGCTTAGATTCATATTTTGGTGAATATAGGTTGTAAAAAGTTTTTTTTTTGTATTCGAATTGTACTCACATGCTTTTGATTTCACTAAATTCACAATAGAAAATTTAGGGATCATATGAATTTTTTGATTTTTTTTTCACTATTTTCTCTTTTGCTTCATGTTTTTCATATCTTATTTTGACCGTTTTTGTAGTTGAATGTATGCATCTAGGAATAAAGGTTGCAAAAAATAGAAGTCTTGCAGGTTTGTTTAGAATTATTTTCCTATACTGTCCACTGCTCTAGAGGGAGCTTCAGTTCATGCAGGGACGTTGAGTTTTTTCATTACTTTTTCAGTTGAAGTGTCTGCGCGTAACGAGATGCTTCGTTTTGATCAATGGCCCGTCCCTGTGTGAACTGAACTCGTGTATTATTCGTGTGAAACTTACAATAAACGAGAAGTAAGTGATGTTCTGTGACTTTTCATTCATATGGAACAGAAATACAAATGCAAATTATCGAACAAGGTTTAACAAAGACACGCTGTGTACAGACACCGACAAAAGCAGAAAAATCTTGGTGACCATATATTGCTGGAAAAATCTTTGAAAGAAGTCTGAATTTTTCAGAAAATTACGAAAAGCATTAGAACTAGAACGTCTTTAAAAGCAAGTTTTAAAAGGAATTAATAGGAGCAAAAGTACCTTTTATTGAAATTAGTATCCTGGAAAGTGCAAACTGTCAGAGTTTTTTTTTAAACACGAAACATAACATTATTTGGACTCTCTGCATCATACATAAAAAAAAGTTTCAGCAATGGCACGATTTAAATCTAGAAAATACGACAAAGTGTAAAACGAACAGAAAATTAATTGAATAAAAATGCTTTTAAGTCACACAATAATACTTAAAATTAAATGGAGACAATTTTTACTCCTTTTCTGTTACGAAGAAGAAGATAAGGTTATTTTTTCACGTAAGAAAAGTAATAATCAAATGACACATTTTAAAATAAAAACACGTTTTTACAAGAAAATAAAAACATATCAAAAAGTTTAAGTTATATTCAAAACAAAAATTCCTCAAAACGAAATTGGGTAGGATTTGAATTATAATCAGCTAGAATTACTCTAAATAGACCTTTTGTCGCGAACAATATTTTTCAGAAATAATATAAAAATTAATAATAAAAAGTACAAATAATCCTAAATAACCACTCCAATGTCTAAGAAACAAGGTGATGCAAAAGAAATATAACAAGTATCAGTGTTTTGTTTTCTTGGAAAGAAAAATTCGGTATTGTGAGTTCCCTAGGTAACCCACATCCTTCCCTGAGTCACCTTAGGTTGTCGTGGCACTCATTTCAGGAACCTCTGCCCTAAGTGATTATACCATTTTTTTTATTGCCAATCTCGGCATTTGATGATTCTAAGTATCATCCATCAGCATCGTCAGTAACCCCAGTTAAAACATAAATACTAAGAAAACAAAAAGTTACAAGATACTTTAAAAACATTGCGCCAAATTTGAATTTAAATTTCTAGGTATTGAAGGAATTGAATAACTAATCAAATTCCTTAATAAAGCGATTTGCATTACTCTAAAAAACTCAGATTCACGGAGAGAAATTTTAAAGAAAAATATCATAACAGCTACATCACAAATCCCCCAACACAAAGCTTATAATACAACTTATGAGAAACCATGACATGGGATTTACAAAATGCTGGCTTCCGATCTTACTTCAGTCAAACCAAACATTAACTTCGCCATCAGGACTTAAGTAAATGCCTATAACATATTTATTCACCACTTACTTAAGTAACTACGTAAACACAAGTGAAAACATCTTTTTTCAACATTATTTATTCGGTGGAAGAATCTCATTTGTTTTGATTCATGTTCTCAAGTTTACAAAAGCCTTAAATGCATTGTGACATCCCACATTAACTCTGCAAAATGAATTATGTATTAGTCAGAGCTCATGACGTCGCGATATGATGGAATGCATGACGTATTTAAAGCATCTGGAGAGCTACTAGGATTAGGATCTCCGCGCTCAATTTAAGCTCCATAACTCAACATTATACGTGTTCTTATTAAATATTAAGAATTGGACGAAGTCTTGTGACAGTTGGGTGTGTCCAAACATTCGCTAAATAAGCATTGGTTCAATACTGTTGTAAGATTATGAGTTTTATTTATCGACTTCGACAACAAATACTACGCGGTTTGAATGATCTTTGTGACAAAGACACTAAGGGGTTCCCCACAAATGATTTTAGATCTTGAGGGGGAGGGAGGTTCATGAAATTGTGACAGTTTGTAACAAGAGGAAGGGTGGGGGGACAAAGAGTGTGACATCACGCATTTTTAAAAATAAAGATAAGTTAATGAAAAAAAATATGACATGTGACAAAGTAAAAGACTAAGGTGAAGTTTGAAACTTTGTTTAACGAGGAGATTGAAGAAGTTGTGTGTTTTGCATTAAAAAAAAATCTCTAAAAAAATACATTGAAGACACACAGAAAGATATATTCCCCTATCTCATAAAGATGTTTATTTTTTACGTTCATTTGAGAATTATATAAATAGTTAGTGATCAATAGCACTTCGTATTTTTACTTCTTTTGCGTTAATGTTAAGAGATATACCGATACTTTTATATTTACATTTTTAAATATAATACCCTCGTGAGACAATCAAGAAAAATAACTTTACAACTTAGTTCTCACGAAATAAATAAATATAAATAAATAAATAAATAAATAAATAAAATGCTGAAATAAACAAACCTCGAAACGAGTGGTTTGAGATTCAATTAAAATGATACATAGTTGATACATTTTCCTTCTTGAAATGCTTTCATGTGATAACACAACACTTTAAAACAGGAAACATTATTTTTACTATTACTTTTACCTTTATTTACATACAAAGGACCATTGTGTCATTTATGAATTACATTTAATGATAATTGCTATAATTGAAAACCTCTATTGCCAAATTTACTAAGTTGTAAATCAATTCGGTAAACTATTTTAAAGCACTCTTCTATCTTCCTATTAGCATCCAGCATTTTGAACTACTGATTGAAATAAATGTATAACCTCTTACAAAATGCTTCAAATAAAGAGATAATTACTTAATCTCAACAAAGTTCATGATATGGTTCGCAATTATTTAATGAACTTAGTTCGATTTAGCTCGTTTAGTTAGTTTATCCTAAACTTAGTACTTTGAAAAAACTTAATGCATCCAAGCAGTTGTCTTGTTTGGGCTGAAAAACTTTTTAGCGAAAATACTTAAAAGCTTTCTAAATCGTCAATGCATTGAGATGCATCGTTCGAGCGATTTTACGAAACTAAAAGATGATCTTGTAGTCAGTCAAAGAAATGCTAATCTATCGAGTTGGGAAAAAAGTTAAAGTATCATTCATATATTCATGTTAATTACTAAAATATTTCTGAACGACACTGGCTGCAAAAATTGTTAAAAGTGTAGCAATGAATTTTTATTTGCTCATTATTCAGACAAATTATTTAGTTATCAAGAACTGTACATTCATTATTGTTTGAATACTTTTTATAAAAAATAGAAATGCATCCACAAAAATTTTGCCTGTGAATCACGTGAGAAAAATTAGTTTTGCATCGAACTAATGTAAAAAATATGCTTCCGAATTCATATAAATCGCTAAAATTTCCATAATAAGAGATTATTCTTAATTCCAGCTTAGTATTTCATTTCTACAACTATTGTTTGTCTGTTCTGATTCTTATTTATATTTTATTTAGTACCTTTTTCATTCATTTATTTGTTTTTCAATAAATTCAATATGGAATTACGTTTTGTGAAATGGGAAATTTTATAGATTACGTTACACCGTGAAAGCCAAATGCACAATTTTTCAACACCTTTTCAAAGGTACATAACTGCGTATACACTGATGTGCAAAAAGTAAGGACGAGGTTTTTTTCCTGAATATAACATTTGCACAAAAGCTTTGAAATCAGCGCAAAAAACACCATAAGATCCACAACACGTAAGAACATAGAGAATGTAAGGAACACTTCCCAAAATAGAAACCAAAAGAATAAAGATGAAACTTTATTGAAAAAATATCATGTAGCTAGTGATTGCAATACCGAGTACCAGCATTTCGAGCGATTTTGCTATTTCTTAATACCATTATTTGCTGAGGTAAAATACTGGTATTTTTGGTATTAGCTGAAAATAATAAATAGTTTCGGTTCAAGAATTTTCAATTTAGTTTTTTAAATAGCTACTCATATTTTAAATGTACATTTCTTTTTCCCATGGTTAAGAACAAAAATCAAACTATTGATGTAAAAATTTGACTTCAAGAGCTTGAACTAATTGAATATTAGGACTCGACCGATGCATCGGCCTGGCCGATGCATCGGCGCCGATGGTTCAACAATTTAGCCATCGGCATCGGCATCGGCGGCCGATGCTAAATTGCAAGAAACATCGGCCAATCGGCCTTAAAAACTGCGAAAAGCCGATGGAATTGGCCGATGTTTTTGAAAAAAAAAAAGACCTTTGATGTTTTACCTTTTAATACAAAGTAAAGGTTGTTTTCATATAAAATTGTTTACTAAATTTCAGTATGAATTTTTATTTGAGTCACCCCTGAAAGAGATTTTAATACTGCATTCAGGAACCAAACAAGTTAATTATTGCGTTGTTTCTTGCTGCTGGATGTACGTAGTATCTCTCATAAGTCATAACTCCAAAATGGTAAACTGTAGAAGGATAAGTTTTCGCGTGTGGACTGTGGAGTGTGCGTACGTTCCAGTTGTGCACTTCCCTTTTTGTTTTCGATCGGGTGTTCTGAAAAGCGTGTTTACTCATTTTTTGTGGCTATTAATTACTTATTTCAATGCAAAACTAAGATAGCGTCTCAGACTGACGGTCATTTGGTGATATATTGCCGAATTGGAGACTATGGAAACAAATATGAGATGGCAAAAAACCCCGCTATTCATTTTAAAACACTGTATTTTAAATCCGCCACTGCAAGTCAATACAAACTCGGGTGCAAGTTTCGGAAGGGTTTTTTGCTCAATGTTTATGATTATTTAGAACTCTATTTTTTACGATTATTTTGAATTTCCGAGAACACTTGTGTGCCCCTCCTCCCACTCCCTCAATTTCTGAAATTAAACTCCAGTTATACTCCTGAGTTGTTTAAAACTAACACCATTTATAAAATTAGAGATTTTTTTTTTCAAACTTTATCTATTGTTTAGAAAGAATTTAGAGCATTAATTTAAGAAATCGATTAAAGAAAGACGTTTTGAATGGTGACACAATTCGGAAATCGAAGGCACTTTTGAATTTTTTCTTCGGAAGTGCTGAAATAGATTCAGAAACTCTTCTGAGGTGTTGGTTTTAGCGGTTCTGTACTATAAATATTAGGCCGAGGTTGGTGCCGAAGTGTGAGTTACTGCAAAATCAGAGGGTGACCCCCCTCCCCTCCATTTCGTAATGCGCCATCTTTTTTGTATCATTAATAGCGATCGATTTTTTTTTCTGTTGTAAGTAACTATTTTTATGTATTTATATAAAATCAATGAATAAGTTATTTTCGTTTTTTATAGAAAAGTTTCAAGGATTTTCTATTATGCAATTTTTTAAATTTCAGAAAATTACTGTTAAATTGAACAATTTAATTTGAACTTGTTTGTAAAGCTTCATAAAAGATTAAACAATCTAATTGTTCAATATTATGTATGCAAACATCAGATCAAGTAGTCATATGTATTCAGTTATTAACTTTGTGTAAATATTGATTTTGTTTATAGCTGCGTTTTAAGAACCTCGCTCTTTTCATGGCAATTTTTTTTCCAGCAAAATTTATGTCACTGTTTTAGTTTTTTGAAAAATGCAAAATTTTTTATTCATAAATTTTAAATAAGAAAAAAATATTTCTTTTAAGATTTAGTATTGTAATTTATCTGTTATCTCTTTTTTTAAAATTTGATGACTAAAAAATGTCTACATGCAATCTTTCCAATTTAATTGCGTAATTTGTTGACGGTTTCATAGTTTTATTCTTAATTTTTTTTGAATGATTTAACAACATAATTTAATGTTTTTTAACTATGTTTAGTGAACTTAAATCCATACATCATTACAATATTACTGAAATCTTAGTTATATGTTCAATAAAAAAAAAAAAAAAACAATTGTTTATGAAACAGTCTTTTTGTTTTTCTTCATTTTTTATTTCCTTCTTTCTTTTTTTTTGGCTGTTGTTCTTTATCTTTCATTGTACAGCAGTCAAAAAAGGAGAAGCATAACTACACCCTATATAGATTGTACGTAGTACGATCCAAAAGTTCGGGACAAGCTGTATAAAACCTTACCCAGAATAGTTCACATTACAGAAGCACATCCACCTTCAAAAGGTTACCTTGAGGGACTATGTACTTCTGCCAGTGTTCATATAACTTTTGGAAACACTTCTGAAAGCCATTTTTCGCTACCTTCTATGATGCAGCTTTATCTTCTCCTGACGGAGGGAAGCATCGTCCATGCAAATGTTTTTTTGCTGGGAACAGGTAAAAGTCACACGGAGCTAAGTCCGAAGAAACGTTATGTTATTTGTTTGTCATATCAGAGTATTGACCAATCGAACCGTGCATCCTCAACATGAAAGTCGCCTTCTTCCCTACGATGAAGTTAAAGCAGCAGCGCAAGAGGCCTTACAGGTGGTTGCGAAAATGTCTTCCAGGAGCGCTTCTAAAAGCTATACGAACATAGGCAGAAGTGCATAGTCGTTCAAGGTGACTATTTTGTAGATAGATTTGCTTCGGTAATGTGAACTATTCAGGGTAAGGTTTTATACAACTTGTCCTCTAACCTTTAGATCATATTACGTACGTATGAGTTTTCAACTTACTATTTCATAACGTTTTTGAGTGACGTAAGTTTACGCGCATGAAGACATCACAAGAGAATTTGCGATAATTAACTGAGGAAGCGTTCAAAATGGATATTTCGGTTATCTACATGTTCTTAGGTACATATGCATGTACAGATGTGCCGAAAAAATTTGTGAAGTTTAAATTGGGTGATCGTAAAATAAAAATTTAGGTGAAAATCTGATTTTTTTTCTTATTTTTTGTGATTGCAATTCCTTATTCGTAGAAAGGAAGTAAAGTGAAATGAATCAATCATCCTTTAAATCTCTGACAATTTGATCAATTTATTTCTGTTTGATTTTTTTTTTTTCCATCGGCCAACGGCATCGGCCATCGGCCATCGGCAATCGGCCATTTGGAGGAAAACAATCGGCCATCGGCCATCGGCCATCTTTGAACGATCGGCCAACAATCGGCATCGGCCCATCGGCCAAAAAATGCCATCGGTCGAGCCCTATTGAATATCATTGACAAAAGTAGCGGAAAGATTGCAAAATGATATTTTTAGTACTAGATGGGGAGTTGAATCACATTTTTGTGCGTTTTTGTGCACTACGTTTTTATTTTTTCTATTTCCCTGATCACTCAATTTCCCTTTTGTGAAAAATAATTTCGAGTGTAATTTCGAATATATTTGTTCTATGAGTAATTTATTCCATTCTTCAATTGCAGTAATACTTAATGATATTTTCTTTAACTATTTGTCTCAACTGTACTGAATTTCACAAAACCCTTTTCTTCTTAGTAAAACAAATGGTAATTTGTTGTTCCCGGATATTGGTTCGTTGTCATGTCTCGCTTCATACTCGGCAAGATAATATTTAGGAATTATATAGTACCCTGAAAATTTGCATAGAGATTAAACATAATCAATTAAAACATATTTTCAGATATTTACAATCTTATAATTGTAAAGAATTTTGAAGAGAACGCGAAAACAAATATAAGAAACTAACAAGATCAAATTTAGTCAAGTTTATCGTAAATTTCAAACCAAACGGCTAATAATAAAGTCAAATCTAAACCTTTCCTGCTCAAGAGAAAATGATGTTAATATTGGAAAAATTTTGTCTCTCGGAAAGAAATTACAACTAATACAATATCTAAAAAAAGTTATAATAATAATACACACAATACAAAAGAAAGACACAAGCAAAAAGATTTTTCCAAAAATTACACACAAGAGACCGAATTATTTGAAGATGAAGGATTTCAAGACAGAATAGGTGCATCGCGCTTTGTCGACAGTACCAACGACCTGCGTGAATTCAGAAAGAGTATTTTCAACTGTAGGAAAGTTGAGCACTAAATGAGTTCCAGGCTTAGAGACAATTCAATGGATGCATTATGTGTTTTACTATTATTGATTTTTTATTATGAAATTTGTTCCTTCATTTTATATTTGTTTCAATACGTTTTCATAAGTATTACTATTTTTGTACAAAATTATGAATTGTGGCAACAAAACAATTGGTTTTCAAGCCTTTTTAAAAAATATCAAATACCTGTATTAATGCCGGTATTCCGGTATCACGTTTTAAAAAATGCCGAATACCGGTGTTGAATTTTTGGTTCGGTATTGCAATATCTGCATGTAGCACAGTGCGACGAAAGGTCAAAACGTTAGCGTGGCATGAGTACAGACAAACCAGCCTTGTAGTGAACGTAAACTTCTATGAGTGTTGGACAGGTTTCAGATCGTCTGATCATGTAATTTTCGTTATTCCGCTGGAACATTGACGCAACTGCAAAAAGAGTAAAATTTACAGGAGAACCAAATATAAAAAATTATTATTATTTCATTACCTCATAGTCATTCTATGAGGTACTGGAAAAAAAAATGTATATTTTGTTCTCCTGTACATAATACGCAAGTCCTGTAACATAGTTGAGTTACTGCCCTGGTGGCAAAAAGATGAAAAAAAAAAAAAAATCTTTCAGTTTTCCTCCGAATGGGATAACTACGTTTGTACCCAGTGACAATAACTCATTTTCAATCAATTTTGCAGTTACGTCAATGTACCATCGGAACAGCGGTATGATACTTTCTATTAGTTGTTGAAAAGCATTGCTATCATTCCTCTTTTAGCGCCAATCTCAACTCCGTTATTTTTGCTGGTAGTAAATTACCTGAGCTGCTAAGCATCTCCATAGAAAGTTCCATACGTGCTCGATTGAATTAAAGTCCAAAAACCTTGCGAACCCCCTTCTCACTTTCAACAGCTCTTTGACAGTAAAAATGGGACATGCGAGATTCTGTGGACTAAATTTTTGATGTTTTTGGAACTTGAGCTGAAACAAACCAATTCACCATTCTTAAACAAAAAATCCATTACCGATGAAAAGCACACGAAAACAGGGGACCATTTAAATCAATGAAAAACTGCAATACTACCCTTTCATTCAAAAAACATTTTTAAAATTTCATCGCGTTGTCGCAAAAAATGCTGCAGTTTGGAAACACATCTAACATCAAATACTTTTTTGTAGGGTGAGTACTACAAGTAGGTAGCAAAAAAAAAATTGCAAAATCGACCGTTTTACACTTCGTTTTTGAAAATTTCCATACGAGAGAACATAGAAATGCTTCAAATTAAATAAAATTTAGAAATGATTGCAAAATAGCAATGAATCACGGCTTAATTTCTACCACAGAAAGTGCAGGAGCTCTAGAGTCTCTACAACTTATTTTTACGCGTAAGAAGTCTGAGTTTAGCTTTAAATGTTAAAATTTGTTTGAAATTGAAAAGAAGTGCGAGAGCTCAGTTACTGTGACCGCCAATGCGAACTAAGCCCTACAATTAATCAAGTCTTCCCATTCTTCAAAAGTAGCGAAAAAATATTAACTTGTCGAGGTTTCCTCAAAACAGCTAAATTGTAATAACCTGTTTGCAGTATTCACATGAGTAGGGGAAACTAGGGAGACTTGACCCAATTTTTGGGTTGTTATTTTCCATTTTTATTTTGTAGAACAGTCAGAACGTTAAAAAAAATACACATAAATAGTTTGCCATTTTGCGGATTATTATGGCTAAAAACAATAGCATAATTCTAAGCAGAAATGGTACAAAAAAATTATTTTCATTACGTCTGAAAATAGGTCAAGTGTCCCTAGAGCTAGGGAGACTTGACCCTCCCCTTCCCCTGAATGTAAGAAGACTCATACGTATTGAAATAAAAAACGCAGGTTTGATGGTGTATTTTGCTTTAATAAGTGATACTTGAAGTGAATGAACAAATGTTCACTCTTTAGGTGAAGTGCTACAGATTTTTTAAAAATTAATCTTATTGCACATCAGCAGACAATTAGAAGTCTAATTCAAAACTTTATCAGTTAAGACCTAAATAATATTTCAGTTATTTTATTAAGAAACAAATCATTGGGTTTAAAGATCATTAGTATTTTAGTAATTTGTCAAATAAAAACAATTTATTAGACCAAAATATTTTAGTTACTCTTTCAGTAAAAAAAAAAAAAAAATCCCCCTTCATATTCACAATATTAAAGTTATCTTTATCTTTACTAATAATAAAGCTGAAAGTCTCTGTCTGGATCTCTCTCAGTCAGGATGTCTATGACGCGCATGGCGCCTAGAACGTTTGACCGATTTTCCTGAAACTTGGTACAAAATTAGTTTGTATCATGGGGGTGTGCACCTCCAAGCGATTTTTCGAAAATTCGATTTTGTTCTTTTTATATTCCAATTTTAAGAAAATTTTGGCGAGCAAATTATCACAACGTGGACGAATAAATTACGAAATTATCATAACGTGGAACCGTAACACTGGCAAGCAAATGAATATAGCAAATTGGTGAGAAATTCAACATCCATTATTTGTAAATATACAGGCGAACCAAATGACCTTTTAATTTTCTACTATGGGCAAAGCAGTGCGGGTATCACTAGTTGCTTCAGTAAAAGCAAACCATTAAGGTCTAAATCACAACGTTTCAGCTCTTTATAAACAAAAATTCATTGAAAAATCATCAAATTGAAAAATGTATCAAATTAGTCTTTGTGTCGTCTCCCTAGTTAGCTTGGGATCAAAGCTTCCTAGTTAGCTTTCTTTTATTTACATTAAATTTTTAGCAACTTAGATTAAAGTTACATAAAACTACTGTATATCAATAGATAGCTAGTAAAGTGATTAAAACATGTCTACTTTGAAAATTCATTTCCTTCAAACCCTGGAAGAAAAAATCTAAAAAATTCCAAAATCTTCAAAATGTACTTTTTAGGTGCAGTATCAGTTAACACTGAATTTCTTGAAATTCGCTGATATTTCTGAAATGTCTTGTCTCTGCCAAATGCTGCTGTGTGACTGGTCAACCAATTATATGACTAAAATTTTCCCTAAATGTCCTTTTCATGGAAAAAATCCTCATGGGTCAAGTCTCCCTATGGGTCATACCTCCCTAGTTTCCCCTATTTCATTTTTTTTAACTTCCTTTTACAAAAAAGGAAGTATTGTATTCGCAAAACAAAATTTCACTCAAAAATCGGCATTAATTTCCATTTTTCTCACCACCGAATGAATGTTGAGTTTTTTTTCTCGACCCGACCACACGTGGATATATGCCTAGGAACCTACAGACACCCGAAATATCCATTTTGA
The DNA here is from genome assembly GCF_026930045.1 of Uloborus diversus. Classification (NCBI taxonomy): domain Eukaryota; kingdom Metazoa; phylum Arthropoda; class Arachnida; order Araneae; family Uloboridae; genus Uloborus; species Uloborus diversus. The sequence continues at coordinate 105,873,311 of NC_072732.1, forward strand.
CGATCCCCGAGTTAATTACAACGAATTTTCTCATGACGTCCGTATGTAAGTATGTATGTGCGTATGTGTGTATATATCTCGCATAACTCAAAAACGGTGTGTCCTAGAAAGTTGAAATTTGGTACGTAGACTCCTAGTGGGGCCTAGTTGTGCACCTTCAATTTTGGTCGCATTCGAATGTTCCTAAGGGGGTCATCATGCTCCTTTTTTGGGGGAAATTATTGTTAATTTCGATGTAAACTCAAGTGGTGTGATGATTTGTCGGACACTTGGCGACATATCGCCAGTCTTTTTTTTTTTTTTTAATCTGTTTTAATTTGGCCACTGTTGGTGATATTTAGAGAGTAGACTGTTGAATCATATTAAAATTGCCAGTAATGGGGAAATGACATTAAATTGGAGTAAAAGGACATCATGTGAGGCACACATTACCTCGTTTTAATTCAGTCATACTGAGGAAAAGTTTCGTCACAGAAAAAAGCTGCTGTTTGAAAAATTGAAATAAATCAAAAAGTAATTTAGAAACTAGTTATCGACCTGACATTTCTGTTTATCATGAATAAATATTCCGTACTTCCATCTCGAGGGAATATTTACAATAAATAGCTGTTTTGAAGTAGAAGCTTATACTTGAAAGAGATCCCGGTATTTGTTTAGTACTGGTTCTTAACTTCGGAAATTTCAGGAGCAGTTTCTCTAGATGCTATAATTTAGAAAAATGCGCTTATTCACAAACTGAAATAACTCTTATTTTAGTTTAAAAAGGGTTTCTGTCCTCGAAGAAATGATATTTTTGAAAACGGGGTGTTTAATGCTTAACCTAGAGATATTTTTAACGCTCTCCCATAAGGGGTGTATTTCACGCATTGTAAATCGGAATACGTCTAAAAATTCAAACAAGCGTATTTTCTAGCTTTATATTTTAAGTTTAGAATTTCAAAAATGAGGAGGCTAAAGTATTGAATATATTTTGAATGTTTCATTTGAGTGTTTTAAAGTTTAGATGTTTATTTTTTTTTAAATATAAAACCTCAAACACTCCAATTGCTAAAAATCATGGTAAGGCACATCTCTTCTTCCCTGCCATCTGCCATTTAATCTTTAGAAAAGTGTTTTTTTTTTTTTTTTTTTGCACCCTTGAGGAATTGATCATTGTTATGGTAATTACTATTTTTGAACATTTCACTCCCCCGAAATGAATTCCTCAGTTCTAAAAACTAAAAATTTTCTCGCTCTGGGGGTAGCAAGCAATATCTCCGGAGTAAACATTCAAGACTTGGCTACTGAAAAAACTCGTAATAAAGTTTGCTCAAAGGCACATAAAATTGCTCGTAATAGCTTTACTGAACTTATGTTTATCTCACATTTTAAAATTTAAATTTTTATTTCATGATTAGCGAAATTTCAAATGAGTCATAAGATTTGATAGTCCTATTACAAAAACATGTAAGATAGACCGAACAGCTTGCAATTTTTTAAAAACACATAAGATTCCAAAAGTTTTTCTTTGGTGAATTGACATTAGTAATTTCCTTCTTGAAATTTTAAGAAAATGACTGGAAAAAGTCTGTGTTTGTCCACTTGTTGGATCTGTTCATTCACTGGAATAATGCATTTTACCTTCATTTGAATCTCCCTCCCCCCAAAAAAATGTGAACAGCAGAAAATGTAATATGTTTGAAAACAATTTCATTTAGTAATTAAAATATTTTTAATGTCACCTCCAAAATGCTAGTTTTTAACCATGTTAAGAATTTTGAAAATAAAATAAGTTTAAGTCGTTCTGCCACACCGCATTGAAAGCTTAGTGCAGGAATCAAAATGGAGGGAGCAAGTCCAATCATTGGCTTAGCAAAAGCTGAACCAAAGACTCCAAGTCACGTGACTCAACTACGGCGAATGGTTGGCAAGTTTTGGGTGAAACAAGCAAAAGAAACCTGATTTCGTCCAATGCTTTGCTTTAAAATCACATGACTTGGGGTCTTGGTTTCATGAGTTAAAGTCTCCTTCCATTTTATCTCTGCTCAATGATTGAAACAGAATTTCTTCACGCTATCAGTTTGCACGAGCAAGAGATAAATATAAACATTTCATCATCAGAAAAGTTCAAAATTGTGCAAAAACATAAGAAAATCTTATTAAATCACAGAAGTATCGGTTTTTTCTATGACTTTTTTTTCCCTCAAAACGTTTAGTTAATTTGCCAGACAAAATATCAAAGTAGTATTTGAGTCCCCGGGAAAAAAGAAAAAAATGTCCTTCCAAACTCCTGTCCTTCCGAGTCAACCTTGTGATAAATTATGTGCTCCAAGAGGTTGGCATTGCACAACGCTTGTAAGGGATTCCATGATTTATAATTGGGATTTCTTTAATTGCATAATAGGGATTTCCAGAACTGCCTACTGCGTTGATGCTAGAGAGCGCTTGATGTCATAAGAATATTGGCAATCGTCTGGCGAGCAATCCTGACTGAATAGCGGGATAGAAATTTTATGGAATATTTCTTGACCGCTGTTCGGGAGAAAGGGCAAATTGGCTTCCCTTTCTCTGCTATTGCATCATCTTGTAAAAAATGTGTCATTGTGGAGAATAATAAATTTATTTGTTGTGAATATGCTTTCTTTCTCTCTAATATTTGATTGATCATAAGTGTGAACAAGAGAGAGGTTATTCCACTTCTAAGTTTGGCTAGAATTCACAATTGCATACACAGGTTTCAGAATATTGAGCGAATTATTCATTATAAATGTGCGTATGTATCTTCTGGCAGCTGATTGCAATTTACCAGTTGAATTTCATGCAATCATTTGATTTCAAATTGAATGTTTATCTGCACTATAATTGAAAGTAATGAAACAACATTAAAATTCCAGAAATTGCAAAAAGATTGACCTATCGAACCCTGGCAAGGAAAGTAACACAATTCAAAATTTGGGAAAAACTAACTAGTTATTGAATCAGAATCAAAATTTAAAGCCCTTTCTTGCCACAATTTCAAAAAAATCGCTGTTGTGTGGTGGCATAAAAACGATAGAAGCAATAGTAATACATTATTAAATTTTCATAATTCAGAAGAAATAATTTCGAACTTAAAGTATGCATTGTAAAATTAACTTAACGAACTTAAAGTGCTGTAACTTTTGGGACTAAATCACTTAAAACTACAGTTGCGTAAAACATTTTCTCCAATGTGTTTTTTTGAGTTGCGTCTTTTTCCTACTGCGGTGCGATATGTTTCAGGGTTAGAAACAACCCTCTTTTCAATACAAAACAAATGAGTTTATGGCTGAAAACACAAAAGATAGAAATGTGTCACATTAAAAAAAAAGAAAGAGTAATTAACATTTTAAGTATTCACCAAAGAGAAAACTAGAAACTTGAATCAAAGAAATGAATAGGAACGAACTACGTATGTTATGAACAGAATCTTCTTTACAAGTAAGTGGTAAAGCAAAAATGATTGCAAGATTGACTCCAATTGAAAACGGAATAGAAAGCAATTAGGGAATCTGATGTATTTTCATCTCTAATCTCTTTTTTTGGGGTGAGGGGCATTGAAAAATGATTTCCTAACAAACCCAGAAACTATTGTTGGCAATTCTAATTGCTTTTTCTGTAATTGAACTTTGTTTTAATGTTTCCAATGAAAATTTGTTCGTGATTATGACGAAGTATCATTTACAATATATTATCGAAATTTCGATTATTATCTCTCTCAGTTACAGAAATACAACTGTAAAACTTTGTATCGGTCATGATTTAGGGTCACATTTAATTTTACAAAACTAAATTTTATTGCGAGTTGTTGAAGCATAACTTTTCATGACTGAAGATCAAAATTATTACTCGAAACTTATTTCATAATCACTGAAATAAGACTTGTAACCGAATAAAATAGCAGTAGACTTTTTTTCTGCTTAAATTAAAAAATAAAAAATAAAATTGGTTTGCGAAATAGTGGCACCATCATTAAAGCAATAAATTTTGTATACCATTCACTTCATTTTGATGAATGACTATTTTGGGCGAAATAATAAAATCCTCGCGTAGATCTATGGGAAAGAGGTTCGTCTCGGAGAATAGAAGTTTACGATCTTGACTCTTCATAAAATATTTTCTTGTTATAAATACCGCGCTTTAAAATAAATAAAGTCTTCCATAACATTTTAAGGCCGAAAAAGCAAATATTGATTACATTTCAAAAACTAAGTAATCTAAACGTCTTGATATACGAAGGGTTTGCTATTTGTCTCTCACAACTCTAATTTTGCACTGAAGAAATCCTTTCAAACTCCTAATCGCGTTTAAGTAGTGTTTATAGAAATGCCCTATTTGGAGTTAGCTGGCACAATCGGCGAACATTTGTAAGACGTAAACGACGTAGCTGTTTTGTGGAACGAAAAGTTGCAAATGCGCTCTTCTTGTTTTCTTTCTTTCTCGCTGTCCGTGGTTGCGTGTATACTGCGCTAAGTGCGGCTGTTGGTTATCTCCAGGGCCTCCGGTGAAACACGTGTGCATAAGCAACGCATTTCGAGTATTGTTCAGTGATCTTGTTTCTATTCTCTTCAAAAAAATATGCAATTCTTTTGTGCATATGCCTGAAACGTCAAGGCTAGGACTTGATCTGGGGTTCGAAGTTCATCACTCTGCAGATTTAATCACTACGATTCTTAGTCATATTGCGCTGTGTGGAAATATTAGTATGCATACGAAAACCATAATTTATCTTCTTAAGAACAGAAAAGATTACACACAGTGACACATACAAGGTGTTCCGTTTTAACCTGCAAGGCCTTTATTTTCGCAACCGTTAGTCCTAGATGCATACTTCCAATTGCAAAAATATTCAAAAACAGATACAGCATGTTACTGCTCTGCTTTTTGCACTACGCTGCATATGTGCGGGTTTAACCGGTTGGATGCGATCCAAAAGATAGCTCTCTCTTTTGAACCAGGCCAGGACCCAAACAACCCAGGATCCAACAACCACAAAAGTATTAATGTGGAATTAAACTTGGGAGACTTTTTGACCACTATTACTCGGAGAATCTTCAAGAAGCAGGCATCGAACGGCTGCGTATTGCGGTTAGATAACCACTGAATAAAGGACAATTTCACAATAAAAATAAAAATTAACACAGTGGTCAGCAGTAGCAGACTAATACTAAATGAATGCATCATCTTTTTAGCAGGATTTGTGTGATACTGATGCCAGGCTTGGTGATACTTCACCATGTCGACAATACAAGGTGTTCCGTTTTAACTTGCAAGACCTTTATTTTCGCAACCGTTTGTCCTAGATGTATACTTCCAATTGCGTGCAAAATCAGGTGCAGAATTAAGAAATTGTAAATTTAAAGTGAAAATAAGAATGAGTAAAAAATGCAAAATTTAACTCTTTATACGGGCCCCAGGTACCCTAACTTATATCCAGGGAAATAATCTCCATTGAAAAACAATTCTAACACAAAAGGCTCGAAATTAGTACGACCAATATTCACTGAGATATGAAACGTAGCATTTTGTGACATACACCACTTGACACTCGCCATCAATAACACCTTTTGGGGGGAAATATATCAGTTAACTAGTGTTTCAAATTATGTGTGTGCAGAGTATGGTTTTCAAATTGTTCGAGGTTTTGCAGGGTGTTTTTGCGCATCACGGCATAACCTTTGCATGAATTTTTGAACAGCAATGAAAAATATAAATACTATCTTGTTTTTTTTTAACTTTGAAAACCTCTCATTCTTCTGAAAGAGCGATAAGTTCCAATCTTATCTTTTGCATGATCCCTTAACATATTAAAATGAAATATCTCCGTGAGTTTTGGTAGCACAAATGTCAAGTCTTTTGCGTCACTAATAGTTTTCAATGGAGTTAAGAGGACCTAGGGCCCGTAAAAAATGTTAAAATTTGTATTTTTTGACTCATCTTTATTTTTGCTTCAAACTTTCAGTATCTTAACTCCGCATATGATTTTGAACATTTTTGCAATTGGAAGTATGCATCTAGGACCAACAGTTGTGAAAATAGAGGTCTTGCAGGTTAAAATTTAACACCCTGTATGTTTTCAGTTTTATGTAAATAAGTGATTGATAAACACAATTTATTCAATTCAAAAATGATTGATGAATAATTGAAACGTTTTCCTGCAATGCAAAAGTTTCCCCTCTTACCGTGAATCTTTATAACGCACCCAGTTTTTTCCTTCTTTTTTTTGCTTCAGCGTAATGTCTTACAGAATACTGCAGTCCTAAAATAACAAAAAACGTACTGTACATAAATCTTTATCTTTACTAATAATAAAGCTGGAAGTCTCTCTGTCTGGATCTCTGTGACGTGCACAGCGACAAGAACGTTCTGCCGATTTTCATGAAATTTGGCACAAATTTAGTTTGTAGCATGGGGATGTGCACCTCGAAGCGATTTTTCGAAAGTTCGATTTTGTTCCTTTTCTATTCCAATTTTAAGAAAATTTTACCTAGCAAATTATCACAACGTGGAAGAGTAAATTACATAATTATCATAACGTGGAACCGTAACATTGGAGAGCAAAGGAACATACCAAATTGGCGAGAAATTCTTCATCCATTATTTTTAAATGTACAGGCGAACCAAATGACCTTTTAATTTTTCAACTACCGGCAAACCCGTGCGGGTACCACTAGCTGAAAAATAAAAGAGCATACACTGATATTTTAGAAGGAAGATGATGGGTATCATAGTTTAAAAGTTAGATACTAGAAACTTAGGTGTGTTTATTTTTCAGAAAATACGTCTTATCTAGCAGGTCGAGATGCATATTTCGTTTATAAACTATGATAAACTTGCAATACACAATAAAAAATAGATGACACCTGAATAAATGAAGCCTGATAGACAGTTATGTGTCTAGCAGTTTTACATTTATTTTTTAAAAATCGCTACAATAAAGCTAAAAATATCATATTCAATAAAAGTCGGATGTTATACTCAATACACCGTCGTATACTTTACAGTACCATCCCTGATTTTATATCATCTTCAATTAAAAAAAAATATTTTAAAATTTTAATTCAACTTACTTTTCCATGTTAATGTTTTTTTTTAAACAGAAAATCAATTGTTAATTGCTTTGTATTACCTTGTGTATTTTCTTTTATCAAATTGAAAATATGATGTAAAGCACAATCAAAATTTAAAAAAAAATGTACGTGGAAAAAAAACTTACCTTATAGATCATAAATAACGTGGCATGTTAATAGAAAGCGAAAATTGTAAAAAGATTTTTTGAAATTCTTGATTTTGCTTTAAAAATTAAATGAGAATCGTTTCTAAGATATGACAACTATAAACAAAGCTGCAATATAGTTATAAATTATTTATCTTCATTTTCATGCTTGTTGAAAGAAAACACATTTATTTTTCGGATTTACAACAAATTAATCCTTTTTCTCGATTAGCGTTTCAGGCTTGGACAAGGTTCATGAGAAACTTAATTATGAACTGGTATTTCATTTATAAAAATTACGTTTTTTAGATCTTCAAGGCTACATTTGATGAATTAACTTGCAATTTTAAACCAAAACGCTTTATGTTGACTTGGTGAAAAAAAGAAGTTTTATTTGCGTTAATTGCTTTGTTGCATATAAGCGCTTTGATGCCGCTAGGTGCGAAAAGCAACTTTGAATGCAACAACTAAATGTCAACTGCTAATTAAAGGGAAATTCTTGAGATTATTTTTGCTCGAATTTCAAATAAGGATGACTTTTAAAAGGACAAACTGCAAGAAGTACGTTTATAATGAGGAAGTTAAATCTCAAATGCTAGTTGTTTTAGCAACTAATCAAAGAATTGATTTGCTTGCTTTCGTTTTTCAACTGATAGAAGACAACACTGAAAGATTACCAAATTGCTTATTTTCTAAGTTATTCTCAGTTATTTATTTTTAAAACTACCGACCAAAACTGATTGTTTAGTTTTTTTTAAGAATAATTTAAAGGGTGCGTTAGAACTGATTTCAAGACGTATTGTTTGAACGTATGTACTTTTGTCAAACATAGATTCGGTTTATAGAATTAAATAATAAGGTCGTTTTCGAAATTTTAAAAGTATTTTTTTTCCTGAAAGAGCATGCTTAAAAACATAGGATTTAATATATTTTTAAATATTTTGACAAAGTTTCATGTATTTTTAACGTTTATTTTTACCGATGCGCAGATTAAATTTCATTTTTTACGCTTCTGCACACGACATCACAAGTGATTAAATGCAATTCACTGTTGCCATTAGCGCAGAGCGCAATTTTTAATTCGCTTCTTTACTCGCATGTAGTGGTTGACAGCAAGTGTAAAGCGCAATATTTAATTCTCTTCTTAATTATCATACCGTGGAAGCACGGTAGTCAGCTTGCAAGCATAAGCATTCAGTGCGCCAAAGTGCATCACTTGTGACGTGATAAAGATTATGCTTGATTTCCAAAATCGGATATTTTAAAAAATTAATTAATAATTAAACGTTGGGAAAATGAAAGTTCTTTCTCGCTCCATCTTATTATTATTATAATTATTATTATTTTACTTATTCTATCAATTTCATACAATTTCAGTGACTAAAAGTAGAACTTTTGACTGAAGGAAACAACCCCGTTTTTACCGAAAAAAACTCAAAAACTATTTTCAAATGTGTAACTATCAATCATGAAGTATGTTAGGACATAGATAATGAAAGCAACTTACTTTAAACAAAAACGTGTGTGTAATGCTTTGTCAAAAAAGGTCTCAGCATGACATATTTTTTCCGGAAAACAACACGTTACTTTTTAAGAAGGTTATTCTTTAGAAATTAATTAAGAATCATTCCACGTCAACTGACCTAATTTTTCAAATCGTCCCCACTCGACCATCTCCGAATTGGATGAAATTTTACAGAGGTGTAGAGACGCTTTTGACACTAACCTATGCAAATTTTTAGCTTCCGAGATCCAAATCCTAAGGATCTAGAATCTCCCCCCCCCCCCAAAAAAATAACCCAAAATGTCGGATGAGTTTTTTGTACAAAATGCCATTTGTAGCCAAAGTTTGCAAAAAAAGTATTACCCTGGAACCCTGAAATTTTTGGAGCTTAAAGTTCAATTGGCTGTAAATACATTCATTTCTTTTTGTGAATTTGAGCTTATTATATTTTTTAATGCACGCGTATGAACTCGTGAAAAAGCGCGGAGGGAAAATTTTTTTCTGGATTTTAAATTGTTATAAAGTCTGAACAAAAATAATTCAAAGGTTTGTACTTGGTGATTTTTAATGGGTTACAGTTGCAGAGCTTAAATATCTATTTTCGAAAAGATATTGTCATCCAAAGTGACTATCAAAACCGTTCAAGTGAAAAATAGCCTATTTTTAAAGCACTTTAGCTCAAGTTTGCCACCTCGCATCTTCTTTTTGTTCATACCATTAGAAAGAACACATTTTTTCCTATCAAAACAATTTTTTTTTTCAATGGTGTTTCGAATAAGGGAAAAAAAATGAGCTTGAAGTTCTGTCTGTCGTAACGCTTTGCCACGTTTAAGGTTTGGTTAGGAAAAATTTTGTCACACTGGAAGTCTGAAATTTTAGGAACTTAAAGTACTTTTGGTTATCAATATGTTCTAGTATTTTTATGAATTTAAGTTCATTAACGTTTGTGTAGCACGCATGCAAAGTATTGACAAAACGAAGTGGAGAAACTTTTTTCCGAATTTTAGAATGTCATAAATTAAAAACATAAATAAATCAAAAGCTCGTACTTGGTAATTCTATTGTCAATGTACATGGTTTTGATGGGTAAAAGTTTCAGAGCGTAAATATTGATTTTCTAAAAGATATTGCCATCCAAAGTGGCTATCAAAATCGTTCATATGAAAAAAAGCCAATTTTCAATGCGTTGTAGCTCAAGTTTGTCACCTTGCCTCTTCTTTTCGTTATACCATTAGAAAGAACATATTTTCTTTCCGATGGTGTTCTTTCAGATAAATGTGCAAAAATAAGCTTGAAATACTATGTGTCTTTTACGAGAAAAATCTCGTTCTAAATTGAATAAAGAATGGTGATTACCATCGAAACCAGTGTATAATTGATTTTGCAACTGTCATTAGTCAGAAATAGTTTTTTTTTCTGTTTTAAAAAGTTTTTTTAAAAATTAAATATGATAGAAACAGGAAAACATCCTGTTCTGGAAACTGATGCATCAGACAAAGCACGACTTACTCGTGGAAGAGCCAAAAGTCTCTTTGGGCAGAACACTTATACTGTTTCCCAAGATCTGGTAAGTTAAGATTTGCGTTACTATTTTGTCAGTTATGAATTAAGCCGCTTGTTGACTTAAAATGTTTCATAGTTTTCACAAACTCTCAACCTTTATCGAAAATGGGAATGTTGGGGTACAGCAATAGGCCACCTATTTTTTATTGTTTTTAGTGGTTTGGAGTTTCATTTTATTCTCTGTAGGAATGCTTTCGTCATATTTTTTGTTATGTATTGTAAAAAAAGGCTAGAAAAGACAGAAAAAATTTTGGAGGTCGCCCTATCCCCCGTATTCATAGGAGTTTTTACAGAAGGTGCTGACTGAAATCCGAACCAAATATAAAATGAGATAATTTTTAAAAAATATTTATTTTTGATGAGATTTGGAATGTGATTTCACATTTTTGTTTTTAAAATTTTGTTGATCTCGTTTGAAACTTATCAGACCTACGTATTTTTTGAGAACTAAGTATAGGTACCTAGCTTTTAGTTGGTGAGATTTTTCTAGTTTTCAATTGTTTCTATGTCAAACCTGGGCAGTTAATGCAGAACGTTACCTACATTTACCATATTGAAATTTAATACATTTTCAAGCAGAGAGCAACTTGTAGCCTCAGACAACAATAGGCCAGATCAAGTTTTCAATCTGCTTTCTAGGTTAAAGTCCGCCATTTTGTGTCGTTCCGCAATAACTCAAATAGTCCTCAATAGTAGAAAAATACAGAGTTTCGCTCATTGAAAAGTATCTTTTTATCAACGAATGTTTACAGATTTTTAATCGTAACTTATGTAACTGATAATATACATACAAAAATGATGAATTTTACCTTGGTAAAATATGTTTTTTATTATTAAACCGAATATTAGTAAAAAGGTTTTTTTGAAGAAATTTTCGACCATTTTTAAGAGTAATTTCTTTTTTCCCCCCATATAGACCTTCTGAGTTACAAATTACTTGAAGTGTTTTAAATATGCGTTTTATTATTAGAAAGTTGGTGTAGTAAAACCAGGGCCGGATACAGAAAAGTCTCTCGGAGGGGGGCCGGGAAATTGAATAGCACCTCCTCCTTCCCCCTGCTACATACGATGTTTCATAACAAAGATTTCATTACTTCATTTTAAAATGTCTTTTTTTATTTTTTTTTTAGGATCCCTTAAATTAATGATCCACTTCTAAGTACATACATATTATGTACCAATATACTTTGAATGTGGACGTAAAACATCTTTAACGTTTCAAGCCAATTAAATACTAAACCATAATAATGTTACCGAAATACTATACAATTAGCGGTTTTAATTTTACGAACAATGTCGTAATGATTATAACACGAGGGCAAGGTTATTCAATAAAAAAATATACCCATACCTTATTTGAGGTTTTAATATTATTTTATAGTATTTTAAGTATAAAATATTATTTAATTAAGAAAATCATAGCTATTAAACATATAAGTTTTATTGAAAAATTCAGGACAATTTCTGTGTGGATTTCAAAGCAGTTGCTGATTGTTCTTGAAGCCATGATACAGTTGAGATAACATATTTATATTACATGCCGCCTCCATTAATATCATGGTTTTCTCAAGAAACTACGATATGATTTCTTTCATTTTGCATTTTTTATAAGCTGAAAAAGAAAAAGCTATTATTTCGCAAATAGCTTCCTGGATCAAAATAATTCTTTTAGGCACGCCTGCACATTTTTTGAAGAATATAGGTCATTGATTCCATCAAAGAAAAATTAATGGACGAATCGCAATTATTACGTTCCCTTGAATTCAAAACCAGCGAGGTAAATGTATAAATGTATCCTGCCTCTCTAGGACTCCAGTATGACTTCTTTAGCAAACAAAAATGCTATTATTCAAAATATGCTCTATGTGTGTTTTTGTGTTCTGTTTAATTAACTATATAAAAAAATGCCATGGAGAAGTCAATTAAAAAAACTATATGAATAAAATAGTTAAATAAATTCATCCTTTTTGGGGGGACACGGGTCTCCTGCCCCCCTTAAATACACTACTGAGTAGAACAATAGTGAGCTAAATTAATTATGTCATAAATTATTTGTGGGCAACAATTTGACTTATTCATGCAAAGCAGTATCATTTATATTACTAATGTGTGTAGTTTTCTTATGGAAAATTGTTCACTTCTAAAAAAATGCAAAATTTCTTTTCGTTTTAACTAATAAGGTTTTATTTTCAGGAGGACTCTTCCATGTTTTTTTTAAATTTATTTTTTACATTTTACCAACATTTTCTTGTTTCTCATGACGATTTTACATTAAAAAATGCCTTTCATTAAAAACCTGATTTTTAAGGATACTACTAGTTCTTAAAAATTCAACGAACTGATGATAGAATGTAACCAGTTTTAAATCAATATTAAAAGAATAATAATAGTTGAATTACTTGATACCAATAGGAATTCAAATAAAAGAGTGCAGATTACATCTGTGACGAACTGCTATAAATAGTAATAATGAATTTATAAATTAACAGATACTGGAATAAATCATATATATATATATATATATATATATATATATATATATATTATTAAAAATGTTTTCACATCAAAATAAAAATTAAACGAAAACAGATATTTTCCGGGCAAAAAAAAAAAAAAAAATAAATAAATAAATAAATAAATCTTCACGTAGTTATATAACTTGGATTGAGATACATGTTATTACAATCTTAAAGAAGCTTCTTTTTTTTTTAATGAATAATTTCATACTTTTAATATCTTAATTTTTATGCGCAAAATAGATAAATAATTAACTTGGCAACACACTAAAACTCATGGGTATGACACAATTGAAAGCAAAACGACGTGTTCTTAAAATAAATTTTGCTACAGTTATTGGGACATTTTGAAACTAACTAAACAATAGAAAATTGACATTAAAAATAAATAAAATAATTAGTATAGTTAAATTTTGACGGCTTTGTTATCTTAAACTCAGAAAAATCAGTTTTAAAAACAGGGCAAATATTTTATTACTGCTAGCAATTTATTAGGTGCCGTTACATAGTTGAGCTTTACAATGTTTGAAGGAACTATTTATGATGATTTTAGTGAATGCCCTTATTATCCCATGAAAATTAAAAAACCATCAGACTGTTTCATGAAAAGTAAAAAATATTACAATTTCAACTAGAGTTTCAAAAAGTATCTGAAATTGCACAGCAGTATTGATGAAAACATTTAAAATACATAAATAATCTTTCAATGTATTTCGATATAGTAATTTTGAACTATTAGAACATCTTAATGCACTACACCAAGGCATCTTCACGTTAAAGATAGCGTTTTATGAAAAATACGATTAGCAAAGAGAAAATATTTAGTATTCCGCACAGTGAAATCACACAGACAACGACACAAAATGGCGGACTGAACCCACGTGACTGCCCGCCTCCAATCGCAGTCGAAAGAGGCGCGCAGTGCATGGATCAAAGTGTGGCGCCACTTAAGAGAAGGATCCAGGGGTTTAGGTTAAATGAGTTGTACCCCTACGGTTATAAATATGGGCCACGGGGAAAAAAATTCCCCTTCCTCTTCTTTCCAACTGATACTTTTTTATGCATTTTATTTGAAAGACGAGATGTATAGCTACCACTGCTTAAATCCTCAAACTTTTAAATCAAAGATATTCACAGAATTTTCATTGAAAACATCGAAAATTGGCCCATAGTTGGACCATTTTATGGTACAGTAGAAACGCCGAGGTTGTAAACTTCAGGATGGAGGTAATCCAAGAGAAACTGCTTTATTTGAAACCAATGAGACGAAATAATAAAAAAGTAACAGTAGAAAAATTCCGCTCATTTTAGGGAAAATGTGAATGGTTAGTCAAATTTACACAAAGAAATCAGTATTTTTTCAACGAAGTATAACTACATAGCATTAAGAACAGTTTGCAATCAACTAATTTGCATAAAAAATCCAGGAACTTTTTTTTATTGTTTATTTGACTATACCATTGACTGAGTGGTATTGTCCGGCTTGAAAGGGTAAATGAGGAGTTTACTTTCAAAAAAAAAATTATATCCAGTTTTATATTGTTTTGGCAAAACGAAAAAAAAAAAAAAAAAAAAAAAAACGTTTTACGCACAAACACTAACTGTTAGAATTTCGAATTTTTCACAATGCTTCGGTAGAATAAAAAGTGACTATTGGCATAAGTCTAGGAATTTTTCCTCAATTTTATCATACCTAAATTGCCAATTTTATTTTGGATATATTCCCTTCTGGTGTAAAACAGTAAATATCATCCTTTCTGAAAAAAAAACACACACACACACACACGCGCATTTTCCAGTTTACTTTCAAAACGAATTATATCCAGTTATACTTTTTTTTGGCAAAAAAAAAAGAACACCTACGCACAAACAGTAACTGTTAGAATTTCAAACTTTTCACCATGTTTTGGTAGAATAACAAGTGACTATTGGCATAAGTCTAGGAATTTTTCAACAATTTAATCAGACCTAAATTGCCCATTTCATTTTGGATATATTCCTTTTTGTTATAAAACAGTGGATATCATCACTTGTGAAAAAAACACGCATTTTTTTCAGAAATAAACTTTAAAATTGAAACAAACTATTCAGCATTTTTTTATTATGTATTTTTTTACTCTACTTTATTCCTTCCTACTTACTTTATTGTTTTTATTTAACATTTAAAAAAAATGCCTTCAATCCAATTAAGTATGAACAATGAAACCACCCAAGCCGATTCAAATAACAGCGTTTAATAGGTTTTAATAGATCACAATTTTTATCACAATTAATCGCAATTTAATCTTTAATTAATCACAATTTAATAGTAACGTCAATTTTTTTAATTAATTTAGTAATCACAATTTGAGGTCGCGCTTGCCTAACACAAGGCGCAAGGTGCTGCAATCTCTTAATACGGACGGGTACCATGCTTGATTGGAAATGCTCAGCCAGTGCCTCGCTCCGCTATTTTATACGTGCACTACTTTTGAATTAGAAGTGGCAAATTCAAATTTGGATATGTGCACTTTTGATATGAAAGTAAATGATTGGATACCGGCAAATGAGGGATAAGTTTCACTTTGCTGCAAAAGACATGGCGAGAAATAAGGGGATGGATATACACCGTTTAGGTGGTAGAACCAATGTTTACGCGTTTTTTAACAGCAAATATAAAGCGCTTCGAGAAGAAAGAAACTCACAGGTCGATAGAGTTTATACTAGAGATTCTGAAAATGAAAAAAAAAAAAAAAAAAAAAAAACTTTTTTTTTTCTTCCAAAAATGGATATAATCCGTTTTGAAAGAAAACTCCTCAATTGAGCTCAAAATTGGATACAACATTGGAACCACATAAGTAGATATATGAGCTGTTCAAACCCCTACAAATGTGTTTCACCAGTAGAGGAATGTGGGGCAAAGGGAAATAGTGAAATATTCACTCTGCTTTCAGCGCCACCTACGTGGTAGTATTTTAACTAAGTAGTATCAAATAGTCTATTCCAGTCAGGAAAAAATATCGAATACTACAGACAATTATTAAAAAATGATACTCATATTGCAATATTTTGTTGTAAGTCAAAAATTATTTTTGTTACAATAAAATAATAAAGTTCTTCCTATTAACATTTTAATTATTAATTGAGACCTCCTAATATTCGGTTCTGTATTAGTTTAGTTAATATTAAGCTTTTTTGTATTTTAAATAATTTTTTACAATTATTCAAGTACATGCGATGCAAAGGGAAATAATTCAACTCGTTAACTCACTTAATCATTTACTAAATCACATTTTTATCTATTAATTAGTTCATTTACATTCCTTCATTTAGTAATCACTTATTTTTTATTCATTCGTTCTTTTACTCGCTCATTTATTTTTCTTCGAATATTAACTAATTATTATTTTCAACTATACGTTTAATGCTTCAATATCTTTTCATTTATTCATTCAATCTCTTGTTTACTGATTTATTTGATTACTAGTGGCACCCGCACGGCTTCGCCCGTAATAGAAAAATTAAAGGTCTTTTGCTTTGCCTGTATATTTACAAATAATGTATGGTGAATTTTCTCGCCAATTGGCTTGTACCGACGTTACAGTTCCACGCTATGATAATTTCGTATCTCGCCAATTGGCTTGTGCCCATGTTACGGTTCCACGTTATGATAATTTCGTAATTTATGATAGTTTTTTTCTTAAAATTGGAATAAAAAAAGAACCACATCGAATTTTCGAAAAATCGCTTAGAGGTGCACACCCCCATGCTACAAACTAACTTTGTGCCAAATTTCATGAAAATCGGCCGAACGGTCTAGGCGCTATGCGCGTCACAGAGATCCAGACATCCAGACATCCTCCGGACAGAGAGACTTTCAGCTTTATTGTTGGTAAAGATAAAGATAAAGAAAAACAATTTTTATAGTTGAATAAAAAGTATTTCGTTAGAAAAATATTTCATTTTTCACTTTGCCCCATGAAAAAAAAGTGAAAATTTTCCACTTTTTTTTTGCAAAACGTAAATTTACTGCCAAAAATACTTAAAAAAAAATACTGTTTCAATGCAAATTTCATTGAAAAAATACAATGTTCTTTCTTTATGTACTGCAATTTTCAAAACAAATTTACAATTTGTTCACTTTAAAAAAGCTCAGTTATCTTAACTACTTCACTTTGCCCCACATTTCCCAACATGACACTTTATGTAACTACTTTCCACATGTTGTAACCTCGTATTGTGTAAAATAAAATCTCGTTTCGTTATCTATGCCGAATTTTTCGCAAAATAATGACAGCACGATGAACAAACTGACATTGAAGAAAGTGTTCTAAACGAAAATAAGTTTGCATTGAATTCTTCACTGCTATTAGATGAGCATGTTGACTGATACAAAATACTGATATTCAGTAGAACGTCGTTTGTCCAGCCCTCACTTTTACGGATCTCTAGATGATATGGGTCAAATTTGTAGAGCTGAAAAAATGGATGCACTTAACTTATAATTTTTAATTATGATATCAAGAACGGGACTATAAGTCACGCCAAACATTCGCTTTTTATTTTGATCAAATGTAGAACTCCTGCATCATATCATAAAATAAATTGTAACAATCTAACAAATATCTTTGGAGCGTCAGGTCGTCATAACTCAAAGTGTTGAGCGAAACGTAATTTGATTATGAAGCCCTTTTTATTTTTTCTGTAATAAAAGATAAGTCTGTTTGTTTAAGAATTTGTTTGGTTTATTGCCCATATTATTATAATTATTTGGATTTTCGCTCGTCCCAATGGGGTGTTTTCCTTTCCGTCAAAAGCACTGAAATCGACAAAAAAAAAAAAAAAAAAAATCATGGACTCAGAAAATACTTTCATTTCCCCAACACTTCATTTTTAACTAATTTCTTGAAAATGTTCAATTTTTCAAACAAAGCGTGGTCTTTATGACGTCACAAGTGATGTACTTCGGTGCACACTCCACTGGCACGCAGATTTTTACGATTGCTGTCTACCGCGTTTCCAGGTTATGATAATTCAGAAGCCAATTGAATATTGCTCTCTGCACTAATGGCATCATTGTATGACATTGCATCACTTGTGATGTCATGTGCAGAAGCGTAAAAAAATGATTTTGAATCTGCGCACCGACAAAAATAACTGTTAAAAAATGCTAAACTTTGTCAAATTATTCAAAAAATGGTCAAATCCTATGTTTTTAAGCATACTCTTTTAGAAAAAAATACTTTTAAAACTTCAGAACCGACCCCATCGTCCGCGGTTCAGAACAGGATCAGAAACACTGTTTCGGAGCGTAATCAGTAAACACTGGATTGCAAACTCCCCCGCCTTTTGCGGAGTTGCTCCGCAAAAATGGCGAAACTCCGCGGCTCCGCAAAGAAGTTCTTTTGCTCCGCATTTCCAAGCCGAACGTTTTCACTCTTAAATTTTGCAGTTTTATCATAACAAACATGCAAATATGGGGAATTAAAGATGCTTATATTCAAAGATTGAAATCGTGTTTTATTAATTTAAAAATAGTTATTTTAATAATAGTGCTTAAAATGATTATTAAAGCTCTACAACAATTTTAGATAAGTGGTGTTTGTTGTTTTTATTATTTTTTATACAAAATACCGAACTGCTCCGCAAAATTTTTCATTACTCCTCAAAATCCCCACAGACGCTCCTCAAATTGTTCCTGTAAGGTTGGCAACCCTGGCTACGGTGTTTCAATAAACAGGTACTTCAGCACCTCAACCGTAAGCAACTCTCTGAAAAAAGATATTATAAATACGCAGGAAAATATTGATAGAAAAATTAATTCAAGTAAAATTTACAGCTGATATTTCTTATTTCTATTTTTCAAACTTTGTAAGAAATCTAAACAATCTTTTTAATCAGCAAACAACGTTCCCAATTTATTTTAAATAGCGAGATTTAAGGGGGAAAAATTCTTTTTTTTTTTCTTCTTTTGCAAACATTCAAACGTTTTCAACGGAAGCAAAAAATACGTGTATTCTCAAAACAAGAGATAAATCGTTTATATAAAAAGTGTTAGCAAAATTTTGTTGCGTAATTGGATTTACTTTACTGAACGAACTGAATGCTGCCAACGTGGGTTGGAAAGTTTTAATTGGATGTTTCGCTTCTTTTATGCTTTTACGTGTTCTAAATGAACAATCCATTGCAATCATTTTTGCACATGGAATTTTGCTCGAAAGCAACGATTTCGTTCCACTTCAAAAACGCTATTAAAAGTTTTATTCACTGATAGGATAAAATATTAACATACGGACATAAAAAAGAATGTGAGTTGAATAAGTAGCACATCGTTTTTAAACTGACTTCCAGATGTCTAAGTTTTTATTTTGAGCATCTGGCATTTTGAAAAATATTCGCTCTGGTATTAGAAATGTGTATCGTGTTTAGAAAACATGTAGGAAAATATGTTTTCCACACATACTTTTTCGGTAATATTCAATAAAATCTAGATATAAAATTATTACTCACTACACTGCTGTGGGCATGTAAACTGCAGTATTTGTAGAAATGAGTTTTCGAGATATTTGAAGAAACGCGTTTTGGATTCAATAATAACAAAAGGTAAGTGTTGATATTAGAGACTATTTTTCGCGCATTTTTCGGCGGAAACTGAAGAAGCAAGCTTGTACAATAAACTGACGTACAATAGAAGAAAAAATGCAAAGAGAGAGAGAGAGAGAGAGAGAGAAAAAGAACAACGAAAAATTTCATCTACTGCTCTTTATCTGCCCACGGTAGTACAGGACCGTAAGGCTTAAAATTGGAAAAGCTGAAACATTAAAATTAATTAATTCAAAGTACAACATGACAAACGTAATTTAGTTACAGTGAAACCTGTGTAAGTTGACCACTTGCGGTGCAGTACTTTGGTGGTCAACTTAGACAGGTGGTCAACTTATAAAGGGAGTAATGATTTTTTTAAAATTATTTCTTGCACCATGTATTCATTTTTTGACTAATTGACACTTACTCTTTCCGCTCAACTCACTTTCATTGTTTAACATTACTTTGAAACAATATGTTATTCAAATATTTTTAGAGCTTATTTTCTCAGAATGACGTATAATGTGTCATGTAAATTTAAAATTTCAGTAAATTGATCAAAGAAAAAAAAATAATCATTGTTTATAAAAAAGTATTTAATATTAATAGTTCTTAAAAATTCATAGCTAATCAAAAATAACAAAATTTTTGCTTATTTTGTTTTCTCATATACATTTAATACATTTATAACCATGATGATCTACTTTTCAACAAAATAACTCCTTATTGAAGTTTGGCGCACTTATTAGACACTAGTTTTGGAAATTCCATATGTGTTAGCTAATTTTCTCCGGATTCCCCCCTTTTCAATTAATTTTAATATTAAATACTTTTTATCAATCTCAAGTTCGACTAACTTTCTTTTTGAAGCCATTTTATGTAAAACTATAACACAAAGAGCAACAAGTTGGACTCTCATAGTTCTAAAAGGCAGGTGAAAATGAAAATGTGCTATTTCTTAATCCCTTGCACCAGAAATACTGCAATGCAAGTAACTTTTACTCTAGCACTATTCTAGTGTTACCACAAAATATTGCAACTGGAAAAAAAATACTTTGTACTTTTCTACTGACACATGTTTTCATTGAACAGAGAATACAGAAGGTAATCTCAAATAGAACAACAAAAGAAAAACAAGTTTGGAGAATAAAAGGGTTCTTAGTAGTTTTCCCAATATGGTTAAACTTACAAAGAGGTTTAGTTATGCTGCTGTTTTATTTAGTTGGTAAAATGCTGGTCTGGCATCAAAAATATTCTTGGAAAACTATAAAAAATAATAATAAAATAAAATAATTTGCTAAATTAAGTTTTAAAAAATAAACCAAGCGATCAACTTACAAAGGATTTTTTACAATACTCCAAACCAAATTTAGAGTACATTAGTGGTCAAGATAGACAGGTGGTCAAGATAGAAAGGTGGTCAAGTTACTGAGGTTTTCCTTCATTATACAAGATAGGACTAATTCCATTCCTGACAAAAGCGGTCAACATAGACAGGTGGTCAACTTACAAAGGTAGTCAACTTTACAGGTTTTACTGTATTTGCTTCAAATCGTTTGTTTCACAGAATGTCGGTGTGTAGGATCAGTTAGGTTATGTTTTAACTTGAGATCATTCCTTGCCTCTTGGATGGATTAAGAGACAAAATTTAGTGCTTTGCATCAAAGACACATCAAGATTTTGACTCGTGAAAGTAACTGTGCACGATAAATTTGACTTAATGACCCTTTGTTAGTGAATGAAATCATATATTTATTTGTCTCAGAATGTTTTCATTTACTCCACAGGTAAAGGAGTGAAAACTGAGTGCAGTTGTCCTTAAAACACTCCCGCACATATTTTTTTACAACAGAATTTTTATCACAATAACTTGGTCGCATTTATATTGCAGTGTGGTGACCTGAGATAATGATAAAAATCCACATTTATCCTCAATTTCTTGTAATTTCATACGAATACACAATTGAAGTACGATACAGCATTTACTACACGGATAAAACTTATTAAATCATGAGCCAATACAGCAAAGAAAAGTGTTTTCTTTGTCTTCTAAATCAGCGGTTCTCAACCTTTTACCACTGAAGACCACTTGGTACCCTTCCTATTCCAAAGCCGGCCATGTACGATAGAAATAATATTTGCATGACACAGTGGCGCCACTAGGGGGGGGGGAGACGGCTTGCCCCGGGTGCCACCCGTCTGGGTATGACACCTTAAATTGAATTGTAAATTTTTGAAAAATATGAAGCTAAAATGCATTTTTAAAGACAACAAATTTGAATATCTTACTTTGGGTAAACCCCCGGACCCCCCAATTTTAACCGTTTTTTGTACATTAGCCGACTTAAAATTTCGTTGCAACACATATGTAGTTGTTTCTGAATTGCATGAATTTCATGCTTACATATATGTGTTTTTTCTTTTGCGTCTGTAGGGAGGGAGGGGCGGGGGTGACTACACAAATTACCGCCCCGGGTGACACCCATGCTAGGTACGCCACTGCATATCACTATTATGTTAGGTTAAATGAGATAAATCCAAAAGTTTCATAAATAAATTTAATCACAGCTATAAAAATGATAAAGTCAGTATAGCTTTTCGCGAACCATATGAAAACTGCTCGTGGACAACTAGTGGTCCACCGAACACAGATTGAAAAGCACTGTTCTAAGTTAAGAAAACAGTTTATTTATAGGACAAAATATTAGGATTTTGATTCGACTACCTTAGTCAGTTGTTATTGATGGAAATATTGTTTTTTCCGATTTTACCTCGGATATTTATAACCACGATTTGATATAGTATCAAGTATCGGAAAATAAGCTGTATCGGGACTCGGCTATACTGCGCATTGCTGTGTTCCAGTAAAATACCTCGAATTTCAGTATTTTCAGACATACCTTTTGCGAGTTTTGGTTTTGTCGGCTGTGGTCTCTCTTGAACACAACAGTAATCGCCTCGCTTTACGTTTGTATCTTTCAGTTTGGCACTACTAACGTTCAATAATTATTGTAAACTCTATGTTTTGAAATCTAATTCTTTTATTTTTTTCTTTCGCCAAATTCATAGACATTAACTTTCCTTGCATAGGTTTCATGATTATAATATTCAACAAAAATGAGTTATAGTTTTGACTACAAACACTTTATAACCAAATTTGGAAACCAGCAAAACATGTTTGAGCTTAGATAAAAATTTACAATGAGCTGTTATATTAAATTTAAGTTAGCAACTCATTGTCAAAGAATTCGTCGTGAATGTTTTAAAGCGGTAGGAAACGTTATCAAAGAAACAAGTTTTAAGCCAAAACGTTTTTAATAAAAATAATAAGCCTTTTAATGACACTTTTAGTGTATGCCATAAAGGAGGGGTGCGTAATCAATCTCATTGTTTTAAAATAACGTTTTAATTAGTTTTAAATTTTTTAAACTATAGCCAAATCACTATGAATATTAAACAAATTTACCTTTCTTTCATGAGACACTGATACATTCTAAGAGAAATGTTGAAAATGAGATTTATATTGAGCTATTTATTATCTTAGAAACATTCTTGGAAAATGTCGGAAACAGGGCCTTTCACATACGATGGAAGTTTTTTCTTATGTTTGATTTCTAATTAAAGAAATTAAATTTCTCAACCCTCACATTAATTTCCAGATTTCTAATTACCTAATTAGAGACCTAACGTAGATATTAATCGCGAGCAAGAGATTTTTTTTTTAATCTACTTTTTGATGGCAAAACTGATATGTATTTTCATGAAATTAAAGATATCTTGAATAATATCTCAAGTATTTATAAGTCAATAAAAAAAGGGTGGGAAAGAAATTTTATACTGACACTACACTTTTTACGCATATTAAATGGCGATATTTTGAACAACTAAAAAAAAAAAGTCCGTGTACACATGTATGCGCGATAAAAGCAATTTTTCTTTAATTCATATTTTTATACTCTTTCCTACGTCTGTAAAAGAGCGGTAAATATAGAAATGCTGGGAAATTCGACGTTTTTGTTATCATCTAAGATTTGAAATTGCAACAACAGTAACTAAATGAAACAAGTTAGGAGAGTACGAACATGTAATAATAGCGCCATTGAGTGAGCAGAAAAATATTTAAAATACTTGCATTTCAAGTTTGTTGCCAACGAATAATGAAAACACTTTTATGGAAATTAATATTATAAATATTGAAACTTTAACAGCAATCTTGAAAAATATCGCCATCATTTCCAAACTGACATAGAATTTTGCACTCAATTTTGTGTCAATTCTTTGCCAACTAGGCGAACTTGGCGACAAAAGTTATCTACAAATCACCAAGTGTTCGCCACGCACATCTATGAAAAATTTCAGTCTATATTGAAATTAACGTCGATTTGCCACAAAAAGCATCACTCTTTCGAAACATTGGAGTGCGATCAAAAGGTGATATGCACAATCTTGAGGCCTCACACACAAGAGGCGGTCAGTTGAATCAACTTTTCTTCTAATAAGTCGAATTAATTCGAGCATCTGCTTCTCAACGCTGTTAAAACTGAACAGAGTTGACTCAACTAGTTTACTCGCATGTAGGGCAAACGCTTGGCAATGTAACGATGAGTTGAGTCAACAATAGTTGATACAACTCATCGGGATGAGAATGGTTGTGGCACATATGCCTGGCGTGCCTGACGAGTTTACTGCCTTCGCGATTCGTTCACTTTTTGACCTGGTAACACATCCTAATAACCGCCAGTTAAAAATTTGTTTCAACAGTTGCTTCGTGCAAAGGTGGCTTTATGATAAAAATCTTTCGTCTGTTTCATTCCGTTTTTAACATCGCAATTCTACAAATTATCAACAAAAAAAGTTTTGGCTCATTTAATCAAATTTCCAGTTTCAACAGAAAAAAAAAAAAACCTTTTATTCAAAATATCTTTAAACAAAAAGTTAAAAGATTTAGTTACGATAATTAAAACAAAACTAACAGAAAATTAAAAACTTAAAAA
This sequence comes from Uloborus diversus, assembly GCF_026930045.1. Lineage (NCBI taxonomy): Eukaryota > Metazoa > Arthropoda > Arachnida > Araneae > Uloboridae > Uloborus > Uloborus diversus. Next base: position 105,897,665 of record NC_072732.1, read on the forward strand.
AAAAAAGTATTGTACATATTTCTCTTGTAGATGCATAACTAAAACCATTTTTTATAACAGTAAAGACACATTAAAAAAAAACCCTCCAGTACAAAAAGATGCAAAAAGAAACAGAACGTTTTTTCGTATTAACTCTCAACTTAACAAAATATGTGACGAAAAAACCCCTCTTTTTTCCCTTTACAGTTCACGGTATTCTTAAAAAATTTATCGTACCCGTTTTTTCTCGCTTTTTTATTAACACAATGTTTTGAAACCATACATACTCGCCTAAAGCATAAAAGGAAGTAACATTATGATGTTCAAATGATATACAATATTTATTTTGTTGTCTTCAAAAGAAAAGATAATCTTGAAATATATTTTCGCATGAATTTCTTTTGCAAGGCTTAAAAAAAATCTTGTTGACATTTCTTCGGTTATTTAAAAGGCTTAACCGTTTCGTAATATAATTAATTAAACAATAAATTTTTGTTGGTCATCCTTAGACCAACTGGTAACATCCACAGCAAAATTCACATGTTTTTTTTCATAAGAAATATTTTTTTGTTAACAATTACGTAATTTTCTCGCGCCGAAGATACACAAAATTTTGCTACGCAGCGCATGTATGTCATAATTAAAAAAAAAGAAAATTGTAGGAATTCGATTAACAGAGCATTCAATAAAAATAATATTTCATTCAAACATATTATTGCTTACATTAAAAAATAACATGCTTATATTGTTTGTGAGAAGTATGCAGCACGGTGTATCTAACAACTTTTCATTTTTGAGCCAATGTTGTTAAAATCCTTTTGCCAATATGGAAATTTTTAAATCCGGTTTGGTTAGAATCAGTTGGTTTTGGCGAAAAATATTTGGATATTACATTTTGGATATCAGTTAGTTTTTTAAGTCTTTTGTCAAATAGCAATCAGAATGTTTAGAATATAGCCCAGTAAATTTAAGATTTTTTGCACCACAAATTTATAATTAAGAAATATTTTTAGGGGTTCCCAAAGTGGATGCCTCGGCACCCTGGGTTGCCGCAAGGAGGGATGTGAGGTGCCGCGAGCTGTCTATATTTTCAATATGCGTGTATAATTGAAATAGATTAGGATGCCGTGAAAAAATTGTAATACGTCAAAGGGTGCCCGTGAGTCTGAAAAATTTGGGAACCCCTGTATTATGTAGTTCTTTTTTAATAAACGTGGCTTTTTTCAACAGGGTTTCTGTCTAATACGGTTGGCTAGTTAACGAGAATCTTTGTATAATGAGGTTTTGCGCTTCAATTTTTACATTTCTTGCACAATACTAAATCCAAAACACTGATTTAAAACTAATTAACTATTTACAGCACATTTTAAAATAAACTCAGCACGACTAAAAACGGATATTAAACGGACTTAAAACAGATTACAAAGTATTGCCGCAGATTTTGATGGGCGGAGGGATGGGGGCAGGGCCTGATTAATGAACTGTTCTGTGGTCCGTGGACCTGGTCACCATAATTTAAAGTACCAAAAGAGGATAAATTTATTTATTTCTACCATCTTTTTGAAACTTGTACTTTGATAACGTGCAGGTTTCATTGTGAGTGGGCCACAAAATAGTAATAGGACCTGGACACCACTGTAGCTTGATCGAACCCTAGGGAGGGGTCATGACCCCCATATTTCCCCCTTGTAACCACGTCTTACATTTTCGATCAAGTTTTTGTTTTTCCAAACAACCATTCAAATACTGTTGCGGGTTTGAGGGGGGGGGGTCATAACCGCCATGACCCCCCTTGTATTCGCCACTGGTGCAACGTCGGTTGAATATGGTGGGTGAGGCAACTTACCACACTTTATTAACTCTCTGGCGGTTTGACATACGAGCGGAATTTCACCTGGAAAAGGTCACCTTGGGAACATGGCTATCTGCTCGAAATGGTCAATACTTTTTATCTTGAAATTCCCTCCCCCTTTCGGAAGGAGATAAAAAGCACTTAATCCCTTTTGTCCAGGACGTGCTGTCAAAGCTCAACCCCTTTCTTTTCAACGCGTGTCGCAGGGAAGAGTGGAACTCCTCCAGACTGCCAAGGTCCGTCCCGCCCATTTCTGCCCTCAACACGTGTAGCAAACGAGTTGAATTCCTTTCAGCCAGTCGTGTTTTACTAATCACAACTTTCTGTAATATTTATGAAGTAATAATCTAGATTTTAAATCTCTGGAATTGCTATCTCCTACTACTGCTCTAAATTACTATTCACATATTTTATTATTGAATTTAACTACTCATATTCAACATTTATAAAACATATATTTGGAACAAGTTATTTCAATATGAAATAGCTAAATGCATTTAGTTATGATTGTAATGTTTTGCATAACCTGAAATCATACGTAATAATAAAGAGCAATAAAGGAATTCCCTCCCCCCTTCCGCGCAACAGCAATTCGTTGTTTTTCTTTTAACGCTGGGGGAAAAAAGCACTGCAAATTTATACATCTATGCATACTTTTTACATACTATGTTTGTATATGTATATTTTTTTCTTTATTTGTGCATTTTTATGTTTCGAATCTCGCCATATTTGAGACTAAGTGATCGTAATAGCGGTATACCTAGACTTGTCTTATTTCCGAAATGTTCAACCAGGACCCCCCCCCCCCCCACCGTGGGTATTTCAAAAGGTACACACCCCGGCTGGTTTTCAGAGTGTTTTAGAAGGTAGTTTATTCTCAATGCTATGGATAAATGATTACTAATTATCAGCCTAAACCAGGAATAATAAATGATACATGACGCAAGCAGATACATTTAAACAATTTATTTTGTAAACGTTAATCTTTTGATGTTACTTCAGCAAGAAATGAGGAATTGAATTTTGAACAATATTTACTTGTTTATTGCATTGGCTAGGACTTTTTTAGAAAGTCTTTTTTGTTTTAAATCTTTTTGTAAAATTCCTTACAAGCAAATCGGATAGCAATTTTATAGCTCATAAATTACAAATCTGTACCTCAGAGCTAAACTAACGTGATTCACATACGCTACTTTACAGGAGAGAAAAAAATATGTCATGTGAGTGCAATTTTCGAAAATATGTAAAATATCCGATATTTTCAATCAACGCAAACTAATGTCTTCAAAATAGTAAATGCATCCTCAAATCACTCTTTATTTATTATTATAATGTGCAGACTTAAAATTAAGGTTTCTTTAATTATTCATATCTAATATTCCATTTTACATTTTAGTCAATTTTAATAGAGTTAATATAGCGTTAGCTGTTCTACTCATTTGTCTTCTGTTAGCTACTTTTACACAGTTATATGATTCAGAAAAAAACAGTATGCAACAGTCAGGGGCACAGTCATAAGACATTTTCTTTTGTTCCAACCAATGGTTAACATTTAATTAGGTACTTTTAATATGCATTAAAATTGTTACATTACTAATAATTTTATGAATAAAAAAAATACATTATTTTGTTATATTAATGTGTAATAATACATCATAAAACTATAGTGCATAACTTTTTAGGTATTTTTAATAATAAATGAGCTATATTACTATGATTAATATAATTTTTATACTGAAAATACCGTAGTTGGAAAAATAAATATCGAAAATATCAAAATATCATGATATTTTCAGAACAAATATCGGATATATATCGGCGAACCCTAACAGTAATAAACAGAAAATTCAAATTTTTGGACTTACGTCAGTCTGGCTACGAGGTACAGAAATGAAAAATTTATTATTTTAAATAATCCTTCACGGTTAATTATTTTTATATTTTTTTGGTCATCTGTAATGAAACTTATATTTTACCGAGACGTGAAGTAAACTGGCCGGGACACTGGATTTTTGAATGAAAATCGGGACTGTCTAGGATCTCGTTTGAAAATCGGAAAACAAATACTAAATCCAACATTCACTGAATTATGGCGTATTTAACAAAGCTATTATTAAAAAAACACTGACAATCACATGGGATCTAGTATGGGGGGCCTCGATGAGAGGCTCAGAAGGACAGTGTAACGTCCCCAAAAAATTCTCATTTGAGAAATGTGGAAACACTATTGCAACATTGAGATTCTTCTTTCAAATTTTAAAAATTGTTTTTAATGATGCATAATGTTGCTTCTCATTAGATGTTATGTAAGTATGATATAATGTGCATGCTCATGTTTATCATTTGGAAAAAGTAGAACTTCATTCGAAAATTTGAGAATCCACCTCTGCCGCCCCCCTCTCATTTTATTTCGGAGTGCCCCTGCTAGTAGTTAAGACCTAAGTGACCGAACTAGGTATCAAATCAAAGTTATGAAAACACAATTAAAGCAAAAAATAGTAAACAACGAAATACTTTTAAATTATAGTGGTAAAAAAAAAGTCGCAGCAAAAAAGTTGTTAAAAAAATTTTACGAATTTTCATCCCCGTAAAAGGTTTATTAATTAGTATGAAGCATGAATTATGATGATTTTTCTATAAAAATCAAGGTTTTATAATTATTTTTGCTTAAGTTGTTCCAAGGAATTGAAAGATCATATGACTTGTATCAAGCAATCGCACAGATTAAATAGTGATTTGAGATAAATATCAGGCTTTGGGCAAATTGAGATCAATGAAAATTCTGGATTTGTTGCTTAATAAAGTACAAATAGTTAAGCTCTGCTGAAGTTTTATTTTAATTATAAAACGGTTTAAACCTTTATTTATTTTTCTCTATTTATTATTATTCCTTTTTTTACATAAAAGAATAGTTATAAATTCTCACTTAACCATTTCCCCATTTCCATCTTCCTACAAAATACTGTAGATCTTAAGCAACTCCATAGAAATTTCCTTTACTAAAAGTCAGGTCCCATTCTTCTGAATTTCTTCCCCCTCTCAATGAAAAAAATTCCGAGGCTCTTTATTTTTTATTGAAAAGAAAAAGCTACAAACGATTCAATTTTTGATTTTTTTTTTTTTTGAAAACTATTCATTTTCATATATTTTTCCATTTTTAATAACAATAAAAAAAATATTATTAATGTTCTTTGCTAACAACTGAAGTTTTTTTTTTTTTTTTTTTTTTTTTTTTGTATAAATGTTAACACAATAGCTGCCTGGTGTTGTGCAAAATTTTTGCTCTTACTATATATTGTTTATTTAGTTTTTTTTTTACTTATACAGAATTGAAATTGTATGCTAAGAGATAAATGTTTGTTTTTCTTTGTGATTAAAATAATTATAAGCTGAAGTATTAGACAGAATCGGTGAATTTAAAATGTTTCTGATATTAATGATTGAAATTTGCGACCAAAACCCAAGGCCAATCAGTTAGAGTAAATAAATTTGAAAAAATATCCCTTTTTCTTATATTTTTTATAATGTGTTTTGAGTACAACATCTGCCTAAATGTGCGTAAAACGCAACGTAAGTGCACATAAAAGTTCAAAATTGATCTTTTACGTGTACTCTTTGGTTTTTTTTATGGCATTGTGATTTTATAACAGTTAAAGTTCCTAAATTATATGTTAGTAGCGAATAAAGCCGTAGCTATAAATTTATTTCCAAAAGGATACTTTGTTTTCGTTCAATTTGAAATCTCACGGCTTTTATTTATTAATTTATTTGAAATGTAATTGAATGTCATTGTCGTCGATTAAATTATGTTGCATCCATTTACAGCACAATCATTAATTAAATGTAAATTTTAAGCTTAGAAGAAAGAGAAGTGGATATTTCATTCTTGGAATCAAGTTTTGCTTTTAGCAGATGCTTACAATAAATAGCAAGGAGAAAAGCTTAGAAATCTTTGCGTTGATAAGAAGGATGCACTGAACCTTGAAACCCCAACCTGATGAAAGGGTATTGTTTGCATGTGTGAATACAGAAGGTGGGCCCCTGCGCTCCGGGGTGCCGCTCTCAGGAGAGGGGAAAGGAAACGCAGGATTCTACGCCTTGGACCGTTTGACAACGAAAATTTAGTGTCAGAAAAATACGTGTAAAACGCTAGCGACGTGATCTTGCTACGGCGTGATAAGACGTGCAAAACCGCCGGTAAGTTAACCCATTCCTTGCCCCGGCCGATACAGGATCGGCCGCGCAGTTTGTGTTAATACTGCCCCGGCCGATTCAGGCTCGTCGCAAGAAAATGGTTCCTAACTGCCCTCGACGATCCTGTGTCGTCACGGCGTTTCTAGCAGTTTTTGCTTCGGCCGAATATGTGTCGGCGATCCTTCCAGGAGCAGAACCCTGTTATTGCGCTTCTCTGTTGGGTTCTGGAGCTTTTAGGGGAGCGGTAATCAAGCTCTTTTCTTAAACAAAAGGGATGTAACTTATAGTATTTCACAGAACTTGTTGTAATTTATTTTATTTTACTAAGATATTAACTTTTCAAGTACTCTTTGATGGGACACGTATAATGCTTCAAATAATCAGGCATTATATTTTTATCTTTTCGTGGAAGCTTTGTTTCTTAGCATTCTGGCATTTGAACTCCTGATGAACAAGTGTGAAAATATTTCCTTACATATTTATCAATATTTCTATGCCTGAATAAAGCAAATAAACAGAAATATGTTTTTCTTGTTATCAAAAATCCACCTTCTTACGCAAGTATCCTTCACTAAATTGTTCATAATCCTCAAATTTTATAATTTATTTTACGCAATATTTTTTTAAAAATTATCTTACGTATCTTAATTTTGTACGAGTACGTTTTTTTTTTTTAATTATTATAATGTGTTTACTACGCTTTTTATTTATTTGTATACTATTATTATTTTTTAGTGCTTATTTATTTTTAAATCATGATATTTTGAAACGTAAATTATATCTTTTTATATTCGCGGCACCCTTTGATGGATTTTTAGTGATACGGTTTTGAATATTTTTTATTTCACGAAAAAAAAAAAAAAAGACGACCGCATTGACTATACGTAAAAGTTGACTATGTAAAACATAAAACAGATACGACAGTACGAATAAAATGATAATATCTTGAGTTCTTTTTTGTACGCTTTACTCATAAGAAACAAAACATTCCTTTTCTCCCATTCTTTTTCAGATTTTATTTACTGTCTTAAAATAGCTCCAATGTTTTAATTGTACCTTCTTTTATGAGATTTTAAAAATATAAATTAAATATTTGGTTTCTTTTCAATAATCAAATTGCCATAATTAGTAAATAATCCGATGAAACTAACTAAAATTTATCCAAGTATGTTTAAAAAAAAGATTTAAAATCCGACTCGATTTCAAGCAAGATCTCCTTTTTTTTTCCTTCTGAAGACATGTTCCGTCATATAAGCATAAAAGCTTGCTTTGAAATTCCTTTCTGAGCTAAACTGTTTTGTTGTAAGAAAATAATGTGGAAGGGTTGACCACAAAACACTAAAACCTTCTGATCATTCTTTGAATGGAACTAACTTGCTCGGATGTTTGCAAAGAGGGTCCTTGGAGAATACAGACCTCCCAGTCGGTCTAGTTATTCCTCTCTCAGCTGGGGGCTTTTAGTTGCATGCACAAAAGTATCCTTTAGGGAAATAGGGGATTAGCCGCAAGTTTTGATCTTTTGTAATCATTTATCTTTAAAATACTTCCCACGCTTGAGCAACTGATATCTGGGCATTCAGAAGGGATTTAAAAGTCACCTGAATTACGATAAAAGTCGACCATAGTCCTGCCATCAAAGGGTTCTGTGTTTATTGGTCGTTTTGAAGTGTCACAATATATCAAAAGGCACCGAAGAATACTTTTTATCCTCTTAGAATATCATTCCCACACTTAAAGCGTTTTTGTCCATTCAGCGTTTTGTCCGCTTGCTCACACGTTGGATCGATCAGTCAATTGTTTGAAGAATGTTTTGTTGAGGCCTTTTGAAAGATAGATCATCTTACGTTTAACAGTAAAAGAAAAAAAAGATATACTGAGATAAAAGCAAAAAGAAAAATAAATTAATAAAATAATTAGTGTTATGAAAATAATTTCTTTTCGTCCAATCCTCTATTGTTTCTTATTTTCCTGTTATGTACTGCGTAAATGTATGAATATTTCAGCACATATTAGCAACCTTGTATTTTATTGCACTATTTAATTCAGCGCTTAAAAACAAATAAAGCGAAGCGATTTTCGAATGCAAGCTGAACAGCAAAAACATTAAAATACCGATAGCAAAATGGGGAGAAAAGTGTTATTACAACGTAGCAAAAAGCAACTCCGTTTCGTAATCTGCGGCATGCGCGTTAAGGGTTTTCGGGCTGGTCATCGAATGGGTTAATTTTTTCCCAGGATTCGGTTTCAGCAGTGGAGTCTTACATAATCATGTTTCAAATCCACGCTTTTTCTGCTGACAAATCGCGGAGTTAAACTGGCCTGGCATTGCACTTTCTGATTTGCCTTTATTACGATTGCTACAAAACTTGATAAAAAAATAGAAAAAGTTTGGCTGATATCCAAAATTCAATCTTCAAACATTTTTATACAAAAACCACTTGATTTTTATCAATCGATACCGAGGGCAAATTATATTGGATTAAAAACTAAAATGTAAAAATGTAGTGTTTAAAAAAGAAAAAAAAAACATTATTTATCGGTCACCCTAAATAAGTTGAAAACAAATACAATCATGAGACCAAAAGGAAATTATTGCGATATTTAATCATGTGCTTTAAACCAAGTAATAAATTCTCTACGTGAACATGAATGCTACGCAATTGCATACATTAATGTAATAAAACATATTTTATTGCATAATATTTTATGTGTAAATAATGAGCACCTCATGATTAAATGGAACATCTTAATTCAAATTACGATATCTCAAAATAATTAAGAAAATAATTTATTTTGATCATTCAGTTATAAGAAAACGACATTATTTATCTGTCACCTTAATAAGATTAAATAATATACAATAATGAGCAAAAGGGAATTATTGCAGTATTAACTACACGCGTAAAATCAAGTAATAAATGCTCTTCGCGAGCATTAATGCAATGCATGAATTGCATACATTGATGTAATAAAATATATTTCATTGTGTAATATTTTATAAGTAAATAATGTACATATCATGGTTAAATAAAGCATCTTAACTGAAATTTCCAAATTTCAAAATATAAACTATTTTAGTCATTAAGTTTTATGACACAGCTTGATGCTCAGATCGGTTAGAAAAAGGGAGAAATAATAATGATTTCAAGTTTCATAGCAAAGCCCCTTTTCCTTTGAGGTTATCTGAACTTTTGGGCCGTTTTGGACGAAAGTAGAACCAATAGAAAAATAAGTATGTGACAAAAAAAAAAAAAAAACTTTTTTGAACATCATAGTCTCTGACCATCTAAGTTTCTAATAACATTCTCAGAATTCACGCACCTGCTTATAATTTCAAAACATGGCATTTAGTTTTAAAGTTCAGTGGCTGCTAATATTTTTGAGCATCACAAAAGCTGAATAAGGCTGAATATGGCATGTGACTTTGAAGTTAGAGACATTTTGCTCTCAAATAACCTATCTTCACGTTTTCATTAGCATGCAGTTTTGTTAATTTGGTTTTAAGTTCTCCCATAAATTACTCGAAGTTATTCAGGCACAAATCCATATTCCTTTTGTATTCAATGTTTTTACTATTTTATTAGTTGAATATTGTTTGCTCGCTGATTATGTAGGAATTTACATTATTCCACAACCGATCTCGTTGAAATTTCCACTGCATGCTGATTTGCTGCTTTTATTTATGTGTATTAGGTTGGAATTTTAAGAAAATTTATGCTTGCTTTGGCATTTGAAACTAATTAAGTTTAATATAACTTTTAACGCCTTTTGGATATAGATATTGTTATATGCATGGCTTTAAGCCGTCTTCTTCAGTTCTCATGTATACTGTTTTGCTGCTTTACTTTCGTGCATTAGGATAGAATATAAAGCAAAATTTCTGTTTGCTTAGGCATTTAAAACTAATTAAGTTTAAAATAACTTTTATCACCACATAAATCTTACTACCGTTATTTGCATAGTTTTAAACCATCCTACTGCAGAATTCTTACAAAATAATTTGTGATCAACATTGGTTAAAAACAGATTGTATGAGAAAAAAAAATCCCGAATGTGGAAAATTTCTTTAAAAAAAATAAATAAATAAATAAAATAAAACTTAATTACTAAATAACGAATAAATACCCTTGTGCTGAAAATTAAATGAATCAGTTGACCAACGTTTTGAAGCTTTTTTTTTTTTTTTGCATTTTTGTCACCAATGGGGTCGTTTTCAAAATTTTAAATGTTTTTGTTTTCTGAAAGAGCATGCTTAAAAACATAGGATTTGACCATTTTTTAAATAAATTGACTAAGTTTAATATTTTGAAAAAAATACTTTAATCGGTGCGCTTTCATTGTTTAAAGCTTCTGTCAATCACATCACAAATGATGAAATGGCATTCAGAAGAGCATAATATTTAATTCGCATCTTGATTCACCTGTACTGGCAACGATATGGTTGATAGCAAACGTAGAGGCAATTTTTAATTCGCTGCTTGATTATCATAAAGTGGAAACGCAGTGAAAAATGCGCCAAAGGACATCATTTGTGACATCAAAAAGACCACGCCTTGTTTGAAAAATTGGACATTTTAAGAAATTGATTAAAAAATAACTGTTGGGAAAATGAAAGTATTTTTTGAATCCATGTTATTTTTTTGCTTATTCTATCAATTTCTGTGACTAAAAGTAGTACTTTTGACTGAAGGAAACAACCCCATTGTAAATTAACCTTGTTGTACAAGCTTGCTTATTTAATCTCCGCTTGATCGAAAAAAAAAAAAAAAACTCCGTCAAATTCCAACATTTCTTTATTGTTAGTATTGAAACCAAAACGCTTTTTTCGAATGCCTCGAAAACTCATTTCTGCAGATACTGCCGTTTACCTGCCCTCGGCAGTATAACTTTTAATACGATCAGTATAGATAGCTTAATAAAAATAAAATCTCAAATTGTGTACGTTTGCGACAAATTTAACTAGTGCCAAACAGATTTCACTGGCATTTAATCAGTCTGTTTCTATTAATACTGGAAAGGTTTAGAGACCAGTTTAGAAGAAAATCAATAGGTATTCCTTTTGCTTCTTCTTAAAAAAATCATTGCATATAAAGTTTCTTACATGGGGACAAAAACTTCTTGCACATGTTAGCAGTGCAATGCAGTGAAATTCTTGATATAGTGATAAAAAATAAGGGCGGTGCATCCCAAGAAATATAAATATGCATTAATGCTGTCACATAAACATACTTAATTTTCATTTACAGTCTTCAATACATCTGTGAATGTCACTCGATTAAATAGAAATAATAAGGGAGGCTTCTTTACTGAAAGTGGGCGGTGTGACTGGTAATCAACATGCGGTGTTGCTAAGAGTTTTCTTTTTAATTTCTTTTAAAATGTGAAAATATAGAGCTCACAGGAGTGATTTCGATCCTGTGATCTTATACCGAAACATGAGTAAGAACATTTTTGAAGCAAACCTCTGTGATTAAAAAATCATTTTTGATGATTTTTTTAAACATTTAATTACGAATTCCTCCATGAGTCTCCCAACTTGCTGCAAATGGCCACGCTTTAGAACTTTTCAACTCTCTGGGTAATGAGAAGAATGTCAGTAATTAATACAATGCTCCCTTCTCCTCCAAATGAAAATAATGGCTATATGGCTATAAAACTTTTTGAAACAGAAAAAAAAAATTTAAAAACAAATGGGGAACGTCATTTCCAAAAAGTAAGGGGCGATAGAGAAAAAGCAGTGATCCTACTTGGATTCAAGGGGTCATTTACATAAGAATCAGCAAGAGTGGGATCAGAAGCATTTTGAAGTTTTTTGTTTTTTTTGTTCCGCAGTTAGCAATTATAAAAATGGATAAAAATTCAAAAGTGTCAGACATAATGTGTAGGAGAAGAGTGTGTACAGTGAGACACGAAAATTCAATTTCATTTTTTTTATTATTGAAAAACGCAGAAATCTACTTCTTTTAAATGGTACAATATTTGTCACTTTAACAGGTATTATAAAAGTGGATCTAGAGAAATCTTTGAATTCACACAAACGAGAAAAAAAATAAATAAGAAACAACACGAAAAGCACTTTTGTCTCACTGTTTCCCCAGTAAATGGGAACAACGACACAAATATTTTTTGAATTAGCAAACTTTGACAGAACCTAAATTTAAATGGAAAAATATGAATCATTGTTGTCGTTTGATTCTGGTATGAGCTATTTGTTATTAAAAGTAAATTTCGTCTTGACACACAGTCAGCACATCTACTGCGTATCCATTTGAAACTGAGATAAAATGATTTAGATGATTCTGGATTAGTAAACCGGTTTAAAGTTTCAACTTGCAAAATAGAATTTGATAAGAATGGAATTCTTTCACTGTAGCCTTTGAGTTTTATTGCTCGTTCAACAGCTTTTTTCCTGTCTGTTTCAGAAAATCTCCAAATTACCTTACCTAACTTTCTTTTTTCTAGGCATGTTGAAATTATGAAATGAAAACAGATATTATTTAGTATATTGCAATTAAACAATAAAAAATAATTCAATTGAAATAGGAACGTAAGGAAACATTTATCTGATATTATATAGTTATAAAAGTCATAACTCCATTCAAGCATCCTTATTTTCTTGGGGCAGGGCTTTCAAAACTTATTGTATTATTACTTGCATCAACATTCTAGTTGAAAGGAAATTGAATTCAGTGTATAATTTCCCCATTTTTAATATAGTTACCATGGGAGAAGTGAGCAACAAGTTAATCAATTGCAACGAGGTGTCTCACTGTAGCCTCATTGCAAAATATAAATTCAACAGCTGTCATTCTCAGACAAAGAGAATTAACAACATGATTTTACATCTAAACTGAACGTTAGTTAATGGGCTAATATAAGATTAATAACACCGGTCTGTAAAGTTGATGTAACAACTTAGAAACAGCGCCACAAACGATGGAGATATTTTACTTCGATGGGTTCAAACTGAAATGACATAGTTACTTTTCTTACATGATACTTGAAAACAAAATTTTTTTCTATAATATTGTTCAAAGAATGTCAACTGGTTAAAAAGTTTTACCGGCCTAGAAATATCCAAACGAAAAATATATTGTTGTTGTCTCACTCTCATCCCTGCCTCATTGTATCCACTTCTCCCCTGCTACTTCTTTATAAAACTGTTTTCATATTTACGTAACAAAACAGAAAAAAAAAAGAAAGTATAATTACGTAGAATTTAAACTTGCGTAACTTGAAACAAAACTTGTATTAGGATATGCTTAAAACTATAACATCAGTCTTTCCTTTTTTCCCTTTTCAAAAGAGCGAACACGAAAAGTTAAATTAGGTAATTTACCAAAAGCTAAATGGGATATTAAACACTCCTTTGTAGAGCTTGGTCAGATGTGAAAGTTTTATCATATTTCCCAAGCTTTACCGGAAACAATTATTTCCTCTGCCTTATGTATGTTTTGAAGTTTATTTAAGCAAATTTAAAGGGATAAAAGTTTGATGCAAAAAAAAAAAAAAAAAAAAACCAGGAACATTTTCTTTCTGATCATGGTCCAAAAAGAACGCCTTCCGTTTCTGCGAACAGAATTATCAACTTTTCAATCACCAATCACCCGTGAGCTATCGATCAGAGGAACCACAGGTAGTTCCATCTCTCAACTTTCCTCTTTACCTTATGCACTTAAATTCACGCTCGCCAGGCGGCGCTGGGACGTTTCCGACCCCCCTCGAAGAAGAGCGAATCTCTCGAAGTTGGCAAACACACACCAATCCTTGCGGAACATTCTTTCCGCGAGCATCTCTTCAACTGTTGCTCTCGGTGCTCCCGCTGCCAAAGTTTGTCTAAAAATATCTTTTTTTCGTCTGGTCAGTGTTCGGCTGATTCATTTGACGCAAAAAATTAAATGATCTGATTGGCAGCAATTCTTTCGCTTTGTGTGACACAAGATATTTCGCGCCAAGGGATTACTAAGTGATGCCTCGCTGCCCATGTGCTACACTCCGAGTTGTTGTTCTCGTAAGAACTGTGTTCTGTGTGCGTCTGTAGCAGTGGAAAAATCTCTGGTTCTAAATGGTGCTACGCCGGGCTATTTTTACTCAAGGTAAGGGAACTTTTTCTTCCCCCCTTTTTTTCACTTTCCGTCACCTCGGATGTTCACTCGAGAGCATGTCGCCAAGATGTATTCAGCGTGTCTCACACGTAGGCGAACACACCGCAACGCTGAGGCCCTTTCCACTTTTTTTTAATGGACGTAACTTTAAGAATGTTGGCATTTGAGGCGCCAGGTAAATCTGCCAATGATATCTTCAAGAAAAACATGTTTAGAAACGTGTTTCTTTTTCAGGTTTTACGTATATTGAGCTTGTTTACAAGTCATGGCTAAGAAAGATTACCCGTTCCTCTCACTTTCCTTTACATTCTCCACTTTAAAAAAAAACTTGAATTCATAAAAAAAGAAAGAAAATTGTACCAGTTATTGACAATATCTTATAACTCCATTATCTGTTTCTTTTTAAAGTTAAGCGAAAGAAAGTTGACTGTAGTTAACTCACACACTTAATGTATTTAGAAAAACCATGCTTCGTATCAGAAATACTATTGTGAAAAGTAGAGCTACGGTTTAACTATAGCAGTCGACAACTGGTGGGTAATGGTCTGGTTCTGCACCGTTCAAGGTCAAAAACGGTACAACTGGAAAAATGCTTTGAAAGTAGAAGTTACATAAATAAATTACTTAAAAATATCGTTATGCAGGTAGCAATGTCTTGAAATTTCATTTATTCCAATGCCACTAAAAAGTGCCACTATTATCACCATTTTTTTGTATTTTTGGAAAGAATAACAATAATGATTAAAGTTTTTAATAATGCTTAATGCAGAATATTTTTTTTTTTCTGAACCTCGATACAAATTTTTTAAAGTATTGTGACCCCAACTAAAATTACTTGCCAACCTTGGGAACCTGCTGTTTCCCACCAGGTGTTGTAAATTGCTTCCGACTTTCAGAGGTTTTCTTTTTTTTACATTTACCAACCTCTTTCCTCACCCACTCCTCTTTTTCTTGTGCGTTGCCTGTAGGCCTTTTAAAACCATTAGGCCTTTTATTGTTATGCCACGTGAAATTGGATTCATATTTTAAATATCCGCATTTTAGGAGTGTGTCATAGCCAAAAAGGATTGGAAACCACAGGTTTACCCTAGTCAATTTTCAATCCTTCTCCATTTTTGCAACGTTTTTTACCTTTATAAAATTTTGTTTTCATGGTTAAAAAAAGAAATAATTGTTCAATCAATATTATTCTGTATGCACATTGATGCAGTAAATTTATTTCTCCCCCGTTCCGGTCAGAATGTTCTTAATGGAAGATCGAAAAAAAAATGTCAAAAGACTAGTCTAGCCTAGAAAGTTTAAAACATTTTATTTACATCTTTATCAAGTTAATTAGTTACAAAGTTTCAAACACCTATTTAGTTTCGAACTTTATTCCATTGTCTTCACAATCTTTTATTGTTGAAAACATGCTGAAAAATTTCCTGATAATCTTTTGTTCTCAGAGCAATTTCGAAACTCAAGAAAATCACAAGTACGGGATTTCGAAATCAATTTTAATGCAAATAATTAATAATGCAAAAGTTTAAAGGAGCTTTAAAAATCTTCTCAGACATGTTTTTTCGCTATCATAATATTGAAATATTTTTTATTTATTCACGAAAGAAATTCATTTTTACATATTTTTCTAACATTATAACTAAATAATTTATGGATCTACTGCTTCATGAGCTCTTTATGTATCAATCTATCGAACCTTCGAAAACATATCTTCTCGCTGACATGAATAAAATTTAAGTTTGTTACGATTTTGTGAAAAGTAGTTCATTAAAGTTTGAGTATTTCTCTAAGTTAAGGAATGCGTCTTTAATACAGACTCTTAAATTGACCTATACATATTTTATAGTTGTTATAAGTTTTGAAAACCCAATAACTTAAAACAAAATTAAAATAAATTCTATTATTCCTAGTGCCGTAAACATGACTTAGAACAGTTTTAAAGTTTGCATTTCTCTCAACTGTCAATAGTTTTTATCCCTTTTTTTTGTATATACATCACTTCTTCTCATAACATACAAGTTGCATTTTTTAACATTGCGATTGGTTCTATTCAGTTTTAACATTTTTTTTCTTTATAGTAAAATTTTTTTGTTTGTACGGAATAATAATAAAAAAGAAAAAAAAAATGTTTTAAAGCAAAATTTTCAAAGAACTACTATTCTACTTTTCCAGTCTTAAATGTTGTTTTAACAAATATTTAATAAATTTTTCATCCATTTATGGAGTCGATTCCAAAATGTAATGATCTTCTAGTCTATTCGAAACGGCTTTCAGTAGCATGAGTATCATTTTGAATGAAACCATGGGTGCTCATCCCCCCCTGATGGGGGAATGGGACGAGGACGTAATCCTCCCTAAATTACAACGGTGTACCCCTCAAGACTAAAACCCCCCTCGACGTGAGATCAATTCCATTTAAAGATCTCCCACCCTCCTCTAAAAAATTTAATAGCGTAGTATGCGCTATGAACCCTGTTAGCTAGCACCCTTGATGAAGCAGAACATATTTTCTTTTCTTTATTTTTGCGCTCTGCTTTCTTTTCCTTTCCTTTTTCCTTTTTTTGTTAAAAAATTTCTTATTCATCTAAAAGTCATTTACGAACTTTCAGTACGGTTACATTCATACCAAATTAAGTTAAATAAGAATGAAGTTGAACAAGGGTCAACAAAGTATAATTATGAAAAAAAAAGTTTTCGGAAGAGAGATGCGCACAGTAGACGTTTACCTATACAAAATAAATAATAATAATAATAAAAATAATAAAATAAGTAAATAAAGTTAAGGCCGCAATTTTACATTCTTCGTATTTTTTGAAAAATAAATAAACATATTTTAAATTTGGATTTTATTATTCCTAACGAGTGATCCTTAATGCAAAAAAAAAAAAAAAGAAAAAGAAGAAAAGCTTTCATCTTACTGCATTGAACTTTCGAAATAAGGTTCATTCAAAACATTACAAAGAGAAAGAAAGTAAAGGATTTAGAAAAAAAAAGTTCTTAATAGTCTTTTCCTATGCAAAAAAAAAAAAAAATCTCGCCTATCACTTTCTGAAGGGAGAAACGTGCCTCAACTTTCTGCTTCTTTATTTAAAAACATACTGCAAATGAGATACGCATGAGACGCAACCGGTTACGTTACGTTATCTTTTAACATACGTAAAGTGTGCACGATATTATTTTAATGTACATAATTTTTTTTGACATTTAGCTTCTACCTGAATATTTTATGTATTTACCCACGTTTGATAAATTATCAAACGTTATAAATTGTGACAGTAAATATTTTTAAAAATTTCAAAATTTCCAACTGCGTCAATTTTCTTTTTCTTTTTTTTGTGTCTGCCAGTAAAAAGCACCATAGTATTCTGTTTTTGGAACACAGTCATGTAATAGCACAAACGGGAGCATGTGCCTGACTTTTTGATAAAGTATAATTAAAAATATGGGAGCACATTTTCGAATTGCCTTTATTTACGTGCAAAAATAAAATAAATAAATAAAGTGAAATTAAATTTAAATAAAAAAAAAAGATTGCAGTTTGAAATATTAAAAAACTGAAAACTCTTGGTTTCAAAAATGATTTCAAGTAGAAAAGTTAATGAATAAAATTTCAATAATGGTATAAGCTGTTTTAGTTTCAGCAATTACTCACATTTTTGATGTAGTTTCTTTATTTATAAAACAATTAGCATCATTTTTTTCACCCAGCGAATGAACCTTATGTCCTGTATATGAAGAAACCCTTTGTTTCTTACTAAAATCAATTTCTTGCAATAATGAATCATCAATAATTTTTGCAGCAATAAAATTATTTTCATGAAAATTTATTTTAATTAGTTTTTGCTATGATTTGTTTGTACGTTTATGGTCTTTGACAATATCAATAATCAGATCTATATAAATAACGAACCTTTTAAAATAACCTTTGTGCTTGAAAATTAAATGAATAAATAAACCAACGTTTTGATGCACAAACATTGCAAATTACTGCAGACACGTGTTTTGGTGTTACAAGGAACACCTTTTTCAGTGCAAATAAGTGTGTGCATTTTTGGCTTTCCTTGGATGACTTTTTATCCAAGAGATCACACTTCTTTGCATTGAAAAATGTGTCCCTTGTAACCCTGAAACACGTGTCTTCAGTAATTTGCTATTTCTGTGCATCAAAAAAATTGATTAATTCATTCATTTAATCTAATCTATTCCTGGAAAAAGGTGCAGCCCTGAGTTCATTTTCCCCTCAAGCATTGATGACGGGGGGGGGGGGGGGAAACGCTAATGCAGGCAGAATTTAACTTCTGGAGGGGGAGTTGGCCATAATCGTCCTTATAAGTTAAAGAAACACCCCCCTATTGGGATTGTCATCTATTTTAAAACCAGGAGTGCATGTGGTTGAAGCCCCTTCCTACTCGTTGTACCCCTACGTTACAGTAGAAACTGTTCACGTTTGGCCTTCATACAAGAATCGAAATTTTATTTCTTCATGAATACTTGTGACAGAAATTTAACGTTGAACTCTAGGTTGCGAAGATTAAAATTTTGGACTTACCCTTTTTTCCCTTTCATAAAATACAAATTATAATGTAATTAGATTTAACGTCATGATGAAATTTTCATTGTAAGAGAATATTAAACGTTGCTTGATTAACAAAGTAAATGTCGTTTTAAAAAGAACTTTAAATATTAAGTCTCTGAAGCTTAAAGGTTTAGTACCGAGATATTCCTATTATTCGTAATGTTTGCATTTTCAAAGCGCTATTAAAACTTACACAAAGAAAAAACCTCAGCTTAAAAGATGAACCTTAAAATGTGAAATTGATAAGAATAATAGCTCTTTGGTCCTCATGCACATAATGATTTCCCATTTCTTTAAAAAAGCTTTTGAAATGCTTAAAACATAAAAAACTTCTTTTAAAAATTGATCGTGTGTTTGATTTGGGAAATCTCATTTGCTTATAAAGCATAGTTCATTATATCTATGCTTTCTTTCAAATAATTTGTCAGAAAAAAAATTCATATCATTTTCAATGATCATATATTTTTTATGTAATTCAAGTTCTTAAAAAAAAAAAAAAAAAAAAAAAAACTATTATTATTTTTTATGAATTAAAACGAAATTTCACAAGTAGAATTCTTAGACTATTTAGAAAGAGCCATGTGAACCATGTCAACTGCTCTATATGAGTGAGTGAGAAAAACTATTAGTGTGGGTGTTACTTCCCACTAATAGTTTCTCACACCCAGTATGACTAATTTTGTTTAGATCTTTTTAATGTATCAGTAACTTCGCTCTTTTCAAAAGACACAACATGTGATTATATTTACCCACATAAACAAGAAAAGTATTTATTTCATAACCATAATTTGTATCAAAGAGCTAGAGTTGGGGATGTTTGTGTTAAAGCGCTTGAAAAAATGTTAGGTTTAAATTCACAAATCAAAGGTGAATGATGTTCATGTAGCTAATTTAAAGAAATACTAGAGTATGTTTAAAAAAATCAACTTAAATGCAAGCAAGCAATTTTTCAGTTAACGAAAACAAATTTACATTAATGAAAACAAGTTTGCCGTGCTTAAAACTAAATGAAAACTATTTATTAATGACAAAAACCAGTATAAAAGATAGCTTTTAAGGTCAATGGAGTCATTTCCGAAATTTAAAAGTATTTTTTTCTGAAAGAGCATGCGTAAAACATAGGACCTGGGCGGTCATTCCAAGCTCGTCAGCTTGCGAGATCGAGATTTTCGCTCACGTGATCGGTTGTGGCGTAGAAATGTCGCAAAGTAGCATTCTAATCTACTCGAACTTAGCTTGCGGCTAGGTTCGAGTTCAATTTCAGTGACAAAAAGTACTGCTTTTGACTGAAGGAAACAACCCCATTGCTCAAAAAAGCATTTTGAATATAATCATTAAATAAAAAATTATACCACCATTAAATTACAAGAATTGAAATGAGCTTTTACTTATTAGCAATGAAAAAGGTTAAAGTATTTTTTCTTTTATTACCGTATTAAGTTTGATAATTTTGTTCTTTGGTATAAAAATCTTAAAATCAACTTTAGTTATAGACTGTTAACTTCATTATTGGAAACTAATCCGTAACTCATTACATTATAGTGTTATTTAGATTTTCGAAGATATTATGATGCGTAAATTCTTTAGCCGGGGTTAAATGTTGAATGGTTCCTATAACTAAAAACGTTTTGTAGAAAATCTCGAATGTGCGAGACATTTTCTTACTTTTTACCCAAAACTAAACCATAAAATTTGTTGAAATTCGAAACCTAGAAATAAAAAATCAGACAAATTTTGCTCTTGGAACAATTAAAAATTACATTTACTTATAATCGTTTTTTTAAACGAACGCATAATCAAGAAAGTAATGAGAAAATTGAGTTTGACTTAATTTCGTTCTCAAGTCAAAAATAAACAAATAAAAAGAAAAATGGTATTAATTTTTTTTCCAAGCTTAAATAAAGCTGTTGTTATTTCATTTGGGACATTAAATGCTTAAATTTGCCTGCAAAGCGATAGGAATAGAATACGTTCGTTTCGATGTTTGCGAGTCAGAATATAGAATTCGGTGCGAATAGAATTGACGCAACGCTTAGTTTGATCCCCCTTTCCCCAAATCCGCCTCATTCATTCATTGACTCACAGTGTTTGCGATTTAAGTTCTGTAGTTGATTGCTAGAAATAAGCGTACAGGCATCCAAAGCTACTTGACTGTTGCTCTTTTTATCGGTTGAATAAGAGTATTTTTGTAACCGAAATTTCTCTCATTTAAATTGCCCCTTTCATATCATAACAATTCTTTTGTCCTTTTCGGTAGAAAAGGGGAAAACCCCCCTAAAATATTTTATAGTTATTGTTGATGTCATCGTATCCTCGAAAGAAACTATAATATGTGGTGCATTTGGATGATCTGTGGCAAGATCTGATTACAAATCCTCCTCTGTGTATTGTCTAGTCCTCTAATAAGAAAACAATTGTTAATTATATTTAAAATGATTTACTAGCCTGGTTTAAAGTTATCCTGCCATTTTTTGGTAACTATGAGCCACGTCAAAAATGAGAGGCAAAATATTTTTTTTGAAATAAAAGTAGTGCAACTTGAATGCATTAAAATAAAATGTCTTAATGTTTATAAACTCCCCTTCTGTACTTCAAAACCTCACAATATTTCTGTCATTTATAAATGATACATTAGGAAAAAATATATTTATAAAAACTATATGAATGATAAACCATTGTAAATTATTCCCTCTTTCAAAGGCCATTCTTTCATTTACATGGGAATTAATTTTTGAAAAACAGTTGCTAACTCAGTATCAATACATTGCATCAAGCAGTGAAACCAACAATTCTTAGTTTGTGATTTTTTTTCTCTTTTCCATGTGTTCCGACGTGAAGTGAACTACAGTTGGAACAAAACAAATTTGACAGTACTATAAAGGTTACAGAGAGTCAGATCGCATCATTACCTACGCCATCAAAACTTATAAGTCGAAAAGATAAATTTAATACCTTTACATAGGAACGGATTCATCAGCTTTCTTAGTTGTGTTTGAGCTTATTGAAATTTGATTGTCACAGAAATGTAGCAAACTTTGAGAAACATGAAATTAATGTACGCTATTGAATAATCTAAAAGGAACTCAAATATTCTGCCAGTCTCTTCTGTAGAGCCGATTTTTTTTTAAACAAATAAATAAAAATTTACACGTTTCGACCTTCTTGTTGTTCACGACCGCTTTGTCTAGTGGTTAGACTAGTCTAACAGTGGATGAGAGGGTCCTGGGTTTGAATCCCGGTTCGGGCATGAATGTACTTTCTCTCTCCTGTTCTTGTCTTTTCTATGGGTGAACGTGTTGTGAATGGTTGCCTGCCCAATAAACGGGTCACTGCTGTGGAAGTCAGACTTCCCACCAAATTGTGGTACGGTTACAAAAGTGAAGCAGTGCACTCTAGATTGCCAGCCTAGCTGGCACAAAACAACAATAACGCTTTGAATTATTTTCAATGGGGTTGTCTCCTTCAGTCAAAAATAGTACTTTTTGTCACTAAAAATGATAGAATAAGCAAAACAATAAATAAATAAATAAATAAATAAATAAATAAAAATAAATAAAAATAACATGAACCCAGAAAATACTTTCATTTTCCCAACAGTTACTTTTTAATTATTTTTTTTTAAATGTCCGAATTTTCAAACACGGCGTGGTCTTGATGAAGTCACAAATGATGCTCTTTGGCGCATCTTTCTACCGTGTTTCTACGTTATGATAATCAAGAAGCGAATTAAAATTGCGCTTTATGCTTGCTATCAACCATATCGTTGCCAATACACGTGAGTAAAGATGCAAATTAAATATTTTGCTCTGTGAATGGCAACACTTAAATGGTATTTCAGCATTTGTGATGTCATAGGCAGAAGCGTAAACAATGAAAGCGCACAGATTTAAGTAATTTTTTAAAAATATTAAACGTACACGAATTATTTAAAAAATGGTCTTTTAAGCATGCTCTTTCAGAAAAAAATACTTTTAAAATTTTGGAAACAACCCCAATGTAATGACAAAAGATTTTTTTTTCATTCTCGCGTTAAATCAACACGGCAATTCCAATGTAAATAATTAAGAAGTACACACTACAAAACTAATGGACTACGTTATGTTATTACAAAATCGTTGTGCATTGTATGCAAAGAGCTAGAGTTTTTTTTTTTTTTTTTGAAGGTGTAGAAAAACTTCTTGGCATTTTTTCGAGGAGAAAAACGTACGAAAACTGTGAAGACAATAATAGTGATTTATTTTCTTATATATATAAAAAAAAAAACTAACGCTCGAGGAATGAAATGGAAGATGGCAGTGAAAGATGTTGTTACATGAACTGATTTTTAACACTTAGAAAGTTTGACATTTTGAATATAAAAAAATCCAAAGTATTAGCTGGATTATTGTAATTGGTCTTCATTTTTTTTTTTTCATTTTCACGATGCTAAATTTTTATTGCGAATGCAACTCACGCTGGATTAAATTTTTGAGGAATGTTTTCAATTTTTAATGCGTGAAACACGCCTTTAGAGGCGTTAAAAATATCTCTGATTGCTCGTAATACAGCGTTACAATGCCAATGAATAGTGATGAAATCATTCAGACATCGCCTAGCTTTACCTGATAGAGCACCAATTTTAAAAACAATTACATGTAAATACTTTAATGAGATTTATCGGGTGTACAACTTTTTTTCGTACTTAATTTCAGCAGGTAATAGTAAATCTCCTGCCAGTTAGAGTTGCTGATGTATGTCTTGGCCATAGGCCAAATACAGCTCTTATATTATTCTGTGGCAGCTTGTAAGAAAAGAACCACAGCAGTTGCGATTCTGTAATGACTGTAGTTGACTAAAACATTTGACTCGGATTTTATAGGTCCGGTTTTCAATATTGCAAGTGATGACAAGAGTTTTTTTAGTGTAAAAATACATTTTTTGCAGGTTTCTAATATTTCTACATTTGTAAAGAATAGGCAAATGTAAAAATGAACGTTTCAACAAACCTTTGGTCTGAGCTAAGTTTTTATAAGGATTATTTCATTTCTCATGGATTCATTAAGCAGAGTGCCTAACAAGAATGATCTAAAGGGCTTATGTCTCAGACTCTGCGTCATTGAATTTTTAGAAATAATTTTTTCTACCTTTAGGGGGAGGGGGTATATCTTTCGAGGGGATGAGTACCCCTGCCTTAAGAGACTTTACTTGTCTTCAGAAAATGCAACTATTAGCATTAATGAGTATTTTATATTAAACTGGGTTTTGAAACTCCAAGAAATATTTATTTTGAGTTTTAAAACAAGTAAAGACATCAACCTAATCTTAATTATAAATGTAATTTTAAAATTTTGTCATTTAAAATTGACAGTTTTTAAAAGCAGTGTATTTATATTTATTTTAATTCCGATTTTATATTTCTACGATTTAGAGATGGACGGAATAAGGTCATTGGGGAATATATTCATCGACGAGAAGTTTTGAACTCAATATCAAAGTCTTCAATTACACAGTTTTCAATAAAAATTTCATCATGTCTACATTTAAAGGACCAACAACAACGTTTTTCTAATCATTCTGCATCGTGAAATGCTGGGAATGAGCTGTAAATTTCACAATATAGTTTAAATTTCAGGTGGCACAATGTGGGGCTAAGTGAAATAGTTCAAATAACTTACCTTTTTCAAGATGAATAAATTGAAAATTGGTTTTGAAAATTACAGGACATAAAGAAAGAACAACGTATTTCACAATAAAAAGAGCATTAAAATCTAATTTGTATTTTCAAACAAAAAAAAAAAAAAAAGAAAAATTAAGAAAAGTTCCATTTTTTCAGTGAAAATATGAAATATTTTTCGAATAAAATATTTTTTATTTAACAATATTTTTCATCCCGTGAATAGGAAAAAAAAACGAATAAAGTTATAAACACTGAAACAATAAATACTTTAGTTAATTATGTAAGGAAAATTTCTATGGGTAGGACAGGATCTATCCGTATTAATCATCCTCATTGGATTTTCTCTGTAAATATTGTAAATAATCTTTCATTCGCTCATATTTATCCTTCATTTCCTAATTGTCAAAACTACTTCACATGTGCTTGTAAATATTGTATATACACAAATGGCCCTGAAAAGATTCCCACTTTTTTGATATATTTTCCTCCTCCTTCCCTCATACCTACAATGATCTGTTCCAACAATGACTCTATCCCCTCACACCCGGAAAAGATCTCACGCTCTCCACTGAAGTTAAAACATGATCCATATCCGTAAGAAACATGAATGAGTGAATAAAATAATGAATGTATGAATGAGAAAATAAGTGAATGAATTGATAAATAAATTAATGAATGAATTAATGTAAAAGAATTAATCAATCAGTACGAAAGTGAATTAATAAATGAATGAATAAGTATGCGAAATTATGCTATTTTACTTTGCCCCCCGTGCATTTGACAAGTTGAATTAAACATTTGAATAAATAAGTTCTGCTCGGTACTTTAGTAGATTTCAATAAATACTTAAAATGTTGATAACAAACTCTTGATCATAAACTCAACATCAAAAATAAATTTTGATAATCCACAAAATATTACAATATGTATATCAACCTGCTAAAATAATTAATATTATTATTTTTTTTCATCTTTAGGGCTGTTTAGTTTTTGACTATAATCAGCAGTGTTTAAAAAAATAGTCAAAATACTGTTAAATAGGTGGCGCTACAAACTGAAATTATATTACCATTTCACTTTGCTCAGCTATTTTACTTTGCTCCACATCTACCTGCAAAAATTTTCACCCAATATATTTATTGAAATCTTCGAGGTAAATTGAAATCTTCGAAATTAAATGCATAAATTCTTACATTGTATTTTGCTGTTATTTTCTTTCTGGAATCCATTTGCGAGACTTAAAAGAATGCATTTAATAAGAGAACGTTTCGGTATCGGAAAATCAAATCAAACCGGTGATGAAAATGCTCAGTGTGTATTAGCAAGAAGGCAACATTCGTTTTCCAAATTCCAAATAAATGAAATGTCAATTCTCAAAAAGATACGAACCAGATTTCAAATAAACTGAAAACAGGACAGTTCTTTCTCTCACTTTACTTGACGATCTCAAGCTTTAATTTATTGAAAAGTTGACACTTAAGTATATAACATCTACTTAATTGAGCACTAAGCTTTTATTGAATGTTATGTGGGCTATAAAACCAAATTATTAAACTTCCTAAATGATGTTAACTACAATTTCCTTCCAATTTTAACTGTTTTTTAATGACACAGTAACTTTTAATTACTCTCGTTTGCTTCCTACATGTCCTTTAAGATTGATGACCATCTAATCTAAATTAACTATTTTATGTGGTAATGTTGCTTTTACAATAGCTAACTTAAAAAATATTTTGTTCATAGTTGTTCAAAGCGCTATGCAACTTCTTTTCGCTTTATCAATGGGAAAAAATAAATCCTCAAAAGAAAAAAAAAATCTGCGTGTGTATTTAAAAAAATTTTGAACCTCAGACCATTTTTTTCTTATTAAAATGAATTCTGGGCTGTGATAACAATGTATAAGCTTACACACTCAATATCCAACTTTTAAGTTTTTTTGCTTACATTTTTAATTGTTTGCTCATTTTATTCTTAAATTCTAAACTACATTAAAAAAATTAAATATTACAATTTGATAGAAATTTCTGTAACACTTTGTAACCGTCCTCATCTGTTATGTATCTATTACGAAAGCTAATTAACTATTTCAATTTGCATGTTGACACGTGTCAAGACATAAACAATAAGTTTATATTTGTCTGGTACCTGTCTGAAGAGCTAGGGACTAAATGTGTGGTTTCACTTTTCACTTACAAAAGGCATGCATTTAATATTAACTTACATTTTCGAATACTATTATATTCTATTTAATTAATGGAGTTTTACGTTATTTGTAGTAGAACTTTTACGAAAATATGTATCCAGTCTTTTATTTATATTAACTTCCATTTTTAAGATAACAGTTTGCAGTAAACAGGTTCCATGTGTATGTCTACCCTTACATTATTGAAGAGAGTTCTCAAAGTTTTCAAAAAAAAAAAAAAAAAAAAAAAAGAAAAGAAAAGAAAAAGAAAAATATCCAATGAAAAATTGCTTTTTGTGCTCACTTGGCCGCTTTTGATGTTCCTTTGATTTTTCAGAATACAACGACGACAAGAATAAATGTAGCTCATTGTTTTCAATATTGTTTTAGAGAGACTAATCGTTTGCGTTCATTCGAAGCTTATATCTGACATATTTTACATTAAAAAACGAGGGTTTTGTTGTGTAAAAACACGATTTTTCAGGAAAAACACCTATAGGGTTGGTTGGGAAAAAATGGAAACTTTTGACAATAGTTTTTGAAACCTAATACAAAAGCTTAAGAAAAAAAAAAACTTATTGTCTTATTTTTAACAGACTTCAAAGAAGAAGGTTATGATTTCGTCCTTCGGCTTTTTAAGTATGTTTTCGTATTGTTCCAAGACTACTGGACCGATTTGAAAAATTCTTTTTTTTTTGTTTGGATCTGATAAGGGGTCCCGGAGAAATCCAAGAAACTTTAAATTTCACACATCGTGGCTACGTAATCCAGTTTACGTCACGGGCGGAATACGTCACAGGTCACGTAGTTTTGAAGTGTCCGATGTATTTTCACAGCTAAGGTTTTGCTTTCGTCTAGAAAGATCTTTAATTCTCGCGGCATATGGATGATTAATTTTCGCGCCTGTTAATTTTTACTTATAGGTGTTACAAATGTTTTACTACTTAGCAAAGCAGTAAGTTAAATATATTTTGCTACTTTAATAATTGAATCAATTACCTTTCTATTATTTTAAACTAAAATAACTTTATTTAGTAACTAAAATGTTTTTTTTTTTTTAAATATTCCAATTTTTAAACATATTTAGTGTTCAACTCAAGGGGAATTAAATACAGAACATCCCTCTCCTGATGATTTAATTAATATTCTTTAATAATATGTTGTAATTGGTGTCTGATTTCTCAAGTTTGACCAGTATTCTAGATTTACTTTTTCACAATGCCGCCAGTTTAATTTGAAATTAGGGTTATACTAATTAGCAGGCTTCAAAAAAGGAGGAGGTTCTGAACTCGTCGGATTTGTTTTTCCTTTGTACAATTTTCCATAAATACTCGAAGACACCTGTATCCAGGCACGTGCACAGGGAGGGGGGAGGGACACCTGTTGGCCCGGGCCCGAGCCTGAAGGGGGCCATATATTTTTTAAACTAGGGGTGAACTATAGGGGTAAACAATATGAAGAGGGGCCCGGAAAAGTCATTTGTGACGGGCTCCAAAATTTCTGTGTACGCCCCTGACTGTACCGATTCGGAATTTTTTTTTTTTTTGTTTGAAACGGTATACTTCCCCGACGGACTAATGGCAATCAAGTTCGAATTTGATGAAATTGAGGGAACTCTTCAAATATCATACTCAGATTTAAAGCGATTTGTACTTTATTAACTTTGTGTATCGTCTCACTTAGTGAACCGGTTTTTAAGATTTTTTTTGTTTAGTGGAGGGGGGGGGGGGTCTAACTTTACTCTAAATTTCCAAATCTTTGATTTACCCAATTTGTTTTTCAGAGAAAAGTTATGGGTAAAAAGAATTAAATTTAATGCAATTTACCTCACAAGCGATTAAATATAAAACCCATTGTTAAAATAATGCCATAAAACAAAGGTATGTGTTTTCTTTACCCATAGTGAAAGAAAGTACTAAAAAACGCTATTGTTAAGAGTTATCATAATGAAAATTTTGAATCAAGGATTCTCTGAAGCAAACATAAAACTCATTCAAGTGGAATTTTTTGTCTTCATCTATAATGGGAGCATTTGAAGAACCTTGTCACTTTCATCACGAGTTACATGACACGTATTGTTGTGAAACATAAATTACAATTTTACAATTTACAATGTTACAATTTATCTTTTACAATTTTACGACTTGCAATTTATAGTTTATTTGTAGCTTGGGAAACCGTAAACATTTAAATGGTTCTAACTAAATACTGAATCCAGTCTACTTTTCATCATAAATGAGATGTATCAATTGTTGGTTTCTGCTAATGCTCGTTCATCGTGAGATTTAGTTAAACGTTTATAGGGTTCTAAATCAGATCGAGCTATTACTTCAAGTCTTGACTATGCTGAGAGCTACATATACTCGTCCTTTTGCAAAGTTTTATTTTCCTATATCTATAAAAGCTTTATCGAGGGTTGTGTGATACGTATTGTTGTAAAATATAATTTACAATGTTACAATTTTAAAATTTTCAATTTACAATTTTATAATTTTAAACTTAAAGCGATTTTTATTGTTCTTTTTCAGTGACTCGTGCATTTGTTTCGGCAAGCAAACTATAATAAATTCCAACTAATGATGAAGACAAAATTTATTTACACATAGTTGCGCATTTGAAAAATTTTTCTTCACGGTCGTCGGAAGTCTCCAAGACGCTGTGGTCTATTTCTTTATCTATCGTGCTCATCTTAGCTGTTTTCAGACTCACGTGCTAGACGCTTTCTTACTCGAGATGCGCGTAAAAAAGGCCCCAACGTCATGTACCACATACTCTATCCTACGAACTTATTGGATATTTACACCACTAAAAAGCAAAAAATATTACTTTTAAATAAAAACGCCTTCAAAAAACACCTAGGAACTAAACAGTAAAAAATAACCGATTACACTTATATACTATTTCCTACCCAAACCTAAAAGTGGAATTTATTTTACAATTCTAGTACAAAAAACAGCTAAACTAAACACTCAATTGTAAAATAAACACTGATTTTACTTACTATACGATGAATTATTTTAAATACCTAACTAATTATATACGATTTCTTGATTTTTAATAACCTTTTGAAGTCGGGGTCTCCTATAAACTGCTACCTAACGTAACCGAGTCAGTTTAGTTTTAAAGTCTTGCGCGTTTCATTAAATTAGTGTTTAACTCAGGGTTTGGTGCGTTGTGAGTTACGTTAGGTAGTTGTTTATAGGAGGCCCCGACTTCAAATGGTTATTAAAAATTAAGAGATCGTATATAATTAGTTTGGTATTAAAATAATTCATTGTATAGTAATTAAAATCAGTGTTTATTTTATAATTCAGTGTTTACTATTATCACTTCATCCTCAGTAATAACCCCAAGATCATCTACACTTGGCCAACAAAAAGTCACTATTTCGTTCTTGAAAAGTCGGCAGCATTTTTAAAAATTTGTATCATCAACTTCTAACATTAGGCGTACCTAATACTTTATGATTTTCTTTGAGGTAAGTTTAAAAAAATTCAGAATCACCAGCTTTAGCAGTTTTTGCAGCTTAACTATCAATTCTTATTAGGTCATCATGGTTGTCTTGTATTTCACAGATACAAATATTTCATCCGAGTTGCTTTTGATTTGAGATCCTCAATTATGGTGGGACCCACTTCCCCCATATTGCGGGGGACGTGGGAACCTACTTACCCCTAATAGCGAATATGTACGGGGTAAGTTGGGACCCCTTCTCTTAAACACTTGATTAGCAATCCTTTATACGAAAAAGTCTTGTTGCTGTATTAAATTTAACTATACGTGAAATTTTAATGATCATAAAAGAATAATAAAAACTAATCTGGAAACACTTCTTTGAAAAATGTTACTTAAACTCGCAAACAATTTTTTTTTTCAGATTTTATTTTTTACGAAGTCCTATGACTAGAAAAAAATTCCACGAAACCCAAATAGATGCAAAACCAATCAATGTGATGACATTTGACATGATCAGTGCACAAAAGTATGAACTCAATATCCATATTTCAGTTACAGGGGGCTGACCCACTTATCTCAGTGACCCACTTCCCCCAACCAACCCTATAGATGAACTTAACTAGTAAAACTTCATCTAACTTCAAAATTTCCAGATTACTAATTACCAACATTTAAGATTGATTTTAAAAAACCATAACGTTATACGCTGTAAATGTAATATTTATGATAAGTGTATGAGTGCAAATTGGCCATAATAACTATATCTTTCCCCCCGCATTCTAATTACTATTTCATTTTTTATGAACATATATTACCTTATCTAGAAAATCACCAGTCAAATACGACAGGTCCGAATTTCTTCACCGTTTCCATTCCATTCCATTTGTGGAAATAAGAAACTCAACGAGTAGGGTTCTATCGCAATTCATGATTACGGAAAACATAATTTGAAATCAAGACGTGAAAGTTCAAATGAAGACCCGTTTGGGAAGCCAATGGCAGCAATAAAACTCAAACATTAAAACTCTTTAGAAAATATATTTGATGCGCAATAAAATAAAATTGCTATTTAATATACAATGCACCTCATACTATCCGATATTCATTGTTTATTCAGTATCCTTTCAGAGCATTTTAAACACTGTCTTCACGTGCATCAGATTTTGTTATTCATAAGCCGAAAAAACTAATGAATATTTCTTTCAAACCAACAAACACTGTACAACATATTTTTTAAAAAACAATGATCAGTTTTATAAGAAGCGAAATTCATTTCTTTATCATCTTCTTGTCATTACAAAGGATGAATTTCATAAAGGTGGAGCAAAGCGACCATTTATTATTTTCTTGGAGTCTTTCAACAAAAGCCCTGAAAATCCAGTTATAGTTTTGTTCGTTTCTTTTTGTGTTTGTAAAACGTGTTTGTTCATTTATAATTGATTTCTTTCAGAAAATATGTTATTGAAAAAGTTTGTTAAAAATAAACTAAATAGTCAACTATTAAAAAAGAACAAAGTTGTGTTATGAGATCAGGAAATCCGTGTCTGACGGTCTCTCTGTTCCTCCTAATAACTTTTGGGGTCGCAGTTGGATTGGAAGAAAAGTGCTTTTTGATTAAAAGATCTTAGCCAGGGCATCTCATATCCATGTTTCATTACTTAACTTGAACAAATTTTTATCGGTTTTAAAAAGTTTAAAAAACTAACATGAAGCACTACGGGGAAATTTGAATTCTATATAAAAGGTATTTTGAAATAAAAAAAGAAAGGAAAGTGCCTAGAAATATTAGGTGTCTTTATAAAGTTCCAATTCTGTTTCAAAAAAAAAAGGAACTTATGTGCATTTTTGAGCACTGATTCCAATTTTATTAAGATGACCTTTTTGTACATTTTCGACCGATTTGGGTTTCATTTCTTTGCACATCTTTAGAACCATAAAATTTGACACCAATTTCAAAGACAATGAAGGTATTACTTTACCATAATTTTTAAAAGATATGTTTCTTTTGTATTATTATTACTTTTTTTACTTTTAATTACATTTTTAAGCTAAATTTCGCATAAAATCTCGAGCTTGAGGTAAAAAAAATCCCAACTGTAAGAATTTAGATTAGTTCTAGTTGCAAAAGTTTATCCAGAGAATGTTTTCAATCAGCAATTAAAACTACTTACATATATATATATATATATATATATATATATATATATATATATATATATATATATATATATATATATATATATATATATATACTTTTTTGAAAATCAAGATTACATTTTGCAATGCGTCAGCGCGGATGTCATCGTCTATCATCATTTGATTTAACGATATTTTTTAAGTGGTATTTTGAAAACCTAATATCAATAGTCGGTGATTTCAAAAATTTATCATAATTACCAAATTTTGTCAAAATACGATTTTTCAAAAGGTCATTCAGTTGGAAAATTTTCAAAATTTTACTCTTTGTGTGGTTGCAACTAAAGCCCTCGATCCAGGGCTTTAGTTGCAACTAAACTAGCCATTTAACCGTTTCCATTGTCAAAAGTAATTTGGTTTCTACTTCACTTAAAATTTCAAACTGCAAACAGTTTCGATTCTGTGGGTTCTACAGAATGCAACTCTCTTTTTTTGTTTTTGAATGATCTATTCATTCCCTTTTTCTTTTCCTAAAAATATTTTTTTTCTTTGTCCTTGATCCTTTTAAATTTACCTTTTTGTAGTTTCTTCGGGGGGAAAAATACCACCAAAATTTTGTACCTTTTCCCCATCCATGATGCATCCACGAACATGCCTTATGAAATCCATCCATGAACATGTCTTACGAAATCCATCCATGAACATGCCTTAAGAACTCCATCCATGAACATGCCTAACAAAATCCATCCATGAACATGCCTTACGAAATCCATCCATGAACATGCCTTATGAAATCCATCCATGAACATGCATTATGAAATACAAAAAAAGCAAGTATTATAAGCATGCACTTTGTATGACATAAGGTGATATAAACAACAGTTACGCATAATAAATGAAGAAAATATCTTTTGAATCTCTAGTAGTCGGAATTATTTAACAGATTACTCATTCCTGGGTTATTTTTTGTTATTAGTAAAGGATCTATGATTAAGTTGAAACATTACCTGGGTTGCCATCTGCTCCACAGTTTGCGGAGTAACTCCGTAAAAATAGCGAAACATAGCTCCGCAAAGAAGTTATTTTGCTCCGCATTTCCCGTTTGGTCTTAATACTGACCAGACTTACCAAAGATTTTAATCAATTCAAATATATATTGATAATATTTTGCTAGTTTATTATGACAGACATGCAAATACGTGAAATTTAAGATGCTTGTACTCAAAACGTAACAGTGTTCACAGCTGTTTTATTAATTTGAAAATAATTACTTTTATGCCAGTGCTTAAAATGATTATCAAAGCTCAAAAATAATTTTAGATAAGGGGTTTAATTTTTTTTATATTGATTTATATTCAAAATACCAAGCCGTTTCGCAAAATTTCAAAATATTTCTCAAAATCACCACAGATGCTAATCAAGTAGTTCCTAACAGTTGACAACCATACAATACTAAACTTTTCCCAATAACTTTAACCTTCTTAGAGAGTATGAGTTTCTGGAACTTAATTAAAAAACGGTGTTCTTAAGAAAGGTTAATTTCTAACAGAAGTAAGAGCAGACATATGACTTTTTTTTACAAAAATATAAAAGAATTATTTATGGTTGAATGCATTATCTGATAAGTAACGAATGGGATCACAAATTTAGCAAAGTAAGGAGTCAAAAATAAATCAATCATTAGAGGCATATTGTGAGAACATACACTGGCGTTGTCCTGAGATGACTTGGAAGAATGTAGACTGCAAGTTTGCCAAGTAGGTTAATTTTGAAAAGGGTGTATGAAAGACTGACTGACTGAGAGAATATATTTTAATCACAACCGTGACGAGATTTTCTGCCTCTCTGGAAGGTATTCTGAATGCCCGTTTGAAATTATTTTACGAAGTTTGTCAAACTTCTACTGCATGTGGTATGTGCGAATCTATATTTCATTGAGTCGCTTTTGTAGATTATAAAGCTTTAAAGGGCATAAAAAATTAAAAAGGTGAGGATTTTTAAATGAGTAAATGTGTTCTTAGTTTGTTAATGTATACATTGAATCTAGGCATGGGCAACGTCGTTCTTTTTACTCAACTGTTCATTAGATGATCGTTCATTTTTTTAGTCGTAAGTTGAGCTCATTTGTTTTGAAAGATTTCGTTTATCATAAAAAAATATAACTTAAAAAAAATCATTGAAAATTATTAAATAAAAATAATAAAAAATGATAAAATATATTATAAATAATTAAATAACCCGACAGTATGCTGCAATAGTAATAAAACTTAATTCATTAACTTTTTGGTGTAAACAAGATAGCGACGAAAGGTTTAAGAGTAAGTGATGCTAAATGTGTTATTATGAAAAGGAAAAGAGAATTAAAAAAAAAAAAAAAACCTAACAATGTTCTCTTGCGCGGCGTAGCTTAAAGACTAACAAAAATGAAAATGATCAACCGAACGAACTGAAACAAATGTACCTCCGGTCATTTTTAGCATCTCGTATTGCACCGTTCATTTCAAGGAGACAGTTCTTTTAAAAATTTTAGTTAACGAAAGACACATCTCTAATATAATCATAAAATAACTAGTTCCTTAAACAAAAAACATTGTTCGGTGGTTCTCAATTGAAGAGATTCTACATATTGTCCATTTTACGCGATAATTGCTAGAATGATTTGGATCCACTTTCAAACAGTGCTAAACCATTATAAACTTTTTAAAAATTATATCTTATTGAAGCGGAGAAAATAATTGAGTAAAAATTTTAATTTCATAATGCTAGAAATATGTCCCTACTCGGCGAACGAATAGGGACATATTCGTTCGCCGATTATATAATTATAATCGGCGATGAGCCGTATGAGCCGTATGATTATGAGCCGTATTTCTCATAAATTGTTTATAATTTATAGCCAAGTAGTATGCCAAGATCATAAATCGTTCTCAAACCTCACGTTTTCAAAACGTTCTTCTAACTTGAAGCAGGAAAAAAAACCTTAAATGTTTGTCAACTTTTGTGATTTAAATTACTATGTACTACAAGTTTAAAAAAAATTGAAAAGCGCTTTCGAAAGTAGCTAAGTATCACAAATTCGTTCAAAAACAGACAAAGTGAAAAATGTCTGCGTCGAAACAAACATTTTGCTTTCCCTCAGTCAAACAAAATGAAAAAAATAAGGTGAGTAATATTAAATATAGAGTTAAGAAAAAGTTAAATGCATGCTTACAACCTTTCATAGAAGTAAGTGAAAGTCTTTTTTTTTTATCTTCTGTGCTGATGTCCTGATATTTTTTTAATAGAACGGTTATTTGTCTAGTCGGGAAAAACTAAACAGACATGTTTTAGTCATAATTCATAAACCACAATTCAAGCCTACTTTGTTTTCAGTAAAGCAAAACTAATGCAGTTTTAAAATATATATTCACTGATTTTGTCGCAAGTATTATTTCATATAAATTTATAAAAATTCAGTGGCGATAAAGGTTTTAATTTTTATCTAAAATCCTGTTTTGAAAGATTCAATCTGTGAAAATATAGGTGTGGGGACTCCAGGTCAGTACAACTGAAGGGCTCCGCTTCAGTCTTTTACAATTCCAAATAATCTGCGGTAATCGGCAGAGAACACGCGTGCGCTACTCAACTCGGCTTTGTGGAGATAACACACGTGCGCTCAGTCGGAAGCGGAGTTGTCTTGGAGCGTGTGCAGTGTGTGTTCGCTCGACAGCAAACTTTACTAAATGTTACTTTTTAACCTTTTAAATATTTAATCTTTTAGTAGCCTTTTGCTCGTTTTAATGTTTATGTAGTTTTAGCACCAATAAATGTGTTATTTGAATGATAAGTATCACTCGTCCTTACCTTATAGGAAGTAACCAACAGGTTTACAGTACAGTCGAAATATTTATTAAAAGTTTTCAAAATATTTTTCTTTTTTTATCGTCTGTTTTGGTATTTATGTATCACAAAATAAATAAATTAATAAATAAATAAAATAAATAAATAAAAAATGATGTGTACTATGCTATGTCTTAATAATTCATTGTTTTTGAAAATGTTGTAGTAAAAACTAGTGTTTTAATGAAATGCTTTATTCAATACCTAATAGATTGTATCAAGAATAGATATATTTTTATGAAATGAGAAAATTTGAAAAATTACTTCTATGAGATTGGATATTCAAAACTTAGTTCATAACTACCATATTAAAGTTTTAAAATATGTTGAAAACTTATTTCGCTGCAAAAATCATATAAAACTTTCTAAAAACATTTCGTTGGGAATCGAAGCTCTTGCAAAAGAAAGAAAATTCAGCATATGCTTACCAAACATAAAATGACTTGATATCAAAAGCAGAAGCACCTGTGTAGCTTCAAAGTCATATTTTCTCAACATTTGAACAGTTATTTCTATAATTTATTGCTTCTTTGAGACTAAAAAGGCTTAAAATACTCGTAATATGTATTTTACGAAAAACATCTTGCGGGTGAGTTCAGCAGCTTAAGCACATTTTATTTCCTTATACGGAATAAAAGAATTATTTGATACATACAGGCGATATTCACCACATACAACTGTACGAGGACAATATCTGTACAATTTGAAAGGAACTTTTTTAGTTCTGCAAAAAATGGGGTGAAAAAAAACCCGAAAATTTTAGGATATCAAAGGACAAAATTGGAAAGTTTTTAGGAATTTTAGAACATTTATGACAAAAATGGAATTTAAAGAATTTTAAGACATTAAAAAAATAGGAATTTCAGAAAAATTAGGATAACTCAAACTCCTGAATTCAATCTAAAAATTTATTCTTAATGTGTCAAAAGAAAGAGGCGCGTTTCAAAGATTATACTTGAAATGCAGCTCATTATATTTCCAGAGAGAAAGCTTTCTTCACAGATCTGCGATAAAGTATGAAGAGGACAGCGTATGCGTCAGATTGTTTTGCAAGATGATGCCATTCGCCAATTATATTAAAACTTTCTAATTGGCAAGCATTATCTTGGTATTTCAAGTAAAATGTTTCTTCAAGCAATAGGATTTTTTAGTGAGATTTTCTAAAGGTAATGGGTTTGAAAGAAATGTCTTGAAATGCGACACGTAAAAATTTTAGGCAATCCGTTTTTTATTAATCGACACAATTTATGAGTTATGATGTATACTGGAGCAATGAACAAGCGAGATATTTCCGCAGAGACAGTTGTAAGTTTCACTTTCTTTTATAGAACAAGCATATCTTCTGTTTTAGCTCTTTGAATCATGTTGGTGTTACTTCATGAGACCAATTTTGTAATTTGTTTTCTGCCTATTAAGGGGGTCCGGGACACATTTTGAAAAAATTTTTATTATGTACTTTAGAGTCTTGAAATTTTTTGAACTGATTCATCATTTATTTAATAAGCAAAATCATAACATAAATATGAAAAAAAATTATTTTCTTATTTAAATTTAATTAGTTTTTTTCAAAAAAATGGGGTTGCTTTAAATTGCTATAACTCAAAATATTGTTGGTCAATTTTCAATTTTTTTTCAAAAAAGTATGCACAAATATCTAAGCTTTAATTTTTATTCGGCGATTTTAAAAATATTGATTCAATAAAAAATAAAAAATATTTGAAGAAAAATTTCGAAAAATTCGAAGATACTTTTTTTTAAAAAAATCATAATTTTTGCAGTAAACGTTTCTTTCAAATTCGCCGAATAAAAATTAAAGTAAATTGCTTGAAAAAGATATGCTCCAAGTTTCATTACTTTATCTCTATCGGTTCCTGACTTATAAGAGTTTGAATGCAGGAAATCGGGAAAAATTGCATCATGGAGAAAAACGCGCTTAAAGTTTTAAAGTTATGTACACATTCGTTAGATGCATGCAACAAAAATAACTATAACTTTCGTTCTATTTAAGGTAGAAACAAGATTCAAACGTCCTCTTAAGCAGAAAAAAACGGAGCAATTTTTCAAATTATAAAAAAAATTTGCAAAATTTGAGGATTTTTGTGTCCCGGACCCCCTTAATGAAACCACCAACGCAGTTGGCTGAAAACAAATCACCGGTGAACGGGAAAAATTCTGTAATAGAGTGATCCCCCAATCTTTTTTTTTTTTTAGGAGAGCACAGTGCTCAGCTACTTATAAGTTAAAGTTCAACGGGACTTTCTTGCCTCTCAGAAGTTTTAACAGAACTTTATGCCGAAAGCCACATACCACAAGCCTTCATACTTCAAGAATTGCCTACAGAAATTTTGTGTTGCAATTGAGAAAATACATATTATTTAAGTTTTTCGAAATTTAATTTTCTTGTCCAAATTTATGCTAATTTTTCTTTTCAAATTAATATACTTTGCTTCACAATTCTCACGTGATTCAAAATTTCCCAAAGAGGCAGTATGACTTTGAACAAAGTCAATAACTCCACAAATGATATACTCGACTCGTGTGGCTTCTTGTTCTGCAAAAATAAAGCTGAAAAAAAAAATAAATAAATAAAATGAAAATCTAACTTCTTTTTTAATTCATGCTTTTTAAATTAAGGTTTACCTGTCACGTTTGGGACGCACTTTGCGACATTAGCTTTATAGTTCATGCTTTTACCAATATATCTTTCGAACCTGTTGCTGCAAATTTTATTATATACAGTGAAGTTCCGTTACAAGGAAATTCAAGGGATGTTGTTTTTTATAACGGGAATGTCTGTGCAATGGAGTTCAGGTCTTTTTATGGAATTTAAATTGGGACTAAAAATGTATTTGGTTCAAACGGATACTTCGTTATATTGGTATTGGTTGTAATGGGATTCCACAGTGTAAACTTAGCCTTCATACTAAATATATTTAGGGTTAGTTTCAAAAAGGAACAAACAGTAGGACATTTCACTGCAAATCAGACATTTTGTCGTACTCGTGACAGTTCTAGATTCTGGGTCAAAAGTTTTATTTAAAAAACTAGGAAGTCGCCCATCAAGGTATGACGGGTGAAAATTGCTTCTACTCTTCTACATTTGAACGAAGTAATTGCCTGTTTGTTGATATTTTGATGGCTGAATTTTTAACCCTAACTCCGGTGGATTAACACTAAACTCCAGTAGATAGCGGTCATTGCTGACCACTTTTTTGTTTATTGATTCTCCTGAAATGACTGTCTTACGAGTACAACAGTTAAGATCCCATCCCGGATCCAGTCCAGCCTCGTCAAAATAAAGCATTTCCCTGCATTTTTAAACCATTACCAAAATTATTATCAAATTATCATGCCGTGGCGCGAGTTTCATTGTTTGTGACGTCAGCGTTACGCGACCATACGCTATTATATGTATGAGGATGTAACAAACACATTTTTACTTTCTTCTATATCTAATATATAGAAGAAAGTATTGGATTCGTGCAAATTTTCGAATTTCGAATTTTGACGGATTCGAACGTTTTGAGGTGTGCTGAGTCCATTTCGACTATTTTTGGAAAATGTCTGTCTGTCTGTGTGTGTGTGTGTGTGTGTGTGTATGTATGTGTGTGTGTGTGTGTATGTATGTATGTGTGTGTGTATGTATGTGTGTCACGTCTGTGTGTGATCAGTTTTTTGTGGCCGCTCTACAGCAAAAACTACCGCATGAAATCGAACGAAATTTGGTACACATATGTGCCCGTATGTGAACTTGTGCCCATTGGTTTTTGGCGCGAATTCCTCCAAGGGGGGTGGAGCAATGGGACGTTTTTTGAGTTACGCGTGCTTGCTATTCCTCAGGAAGTAACTGGCGGAATCAAACAAAATTTGGTTTATATGTTGCCATTAACAGGAACAGGTGCTGATTCAATTTTGGTGTCAATAACTCAAACGGGGGTTGAGCTATAGAACGTTTTTTGGTCGTCAATTGTGACTGCTGTATTTCAAGAAATAATGAACGGAATGAAAGAAAAATTTATCGGCAAGTAGCCCTTAGTGGGTATAAGAGCTGATTTTATTTTGGTGTCAACAGCTAAAAAGGGGGTAGCGCAATCGCCCGTTCTTTTTTTCCATTGTGAGTACCCTATCTCAAGAAGTAATGCTACGTTCTGGTTGAAATTTGGAATATATGTGAATGCATACGTAAACAGGCTTTGGTTCAATTTTGACGCCAATCGCTCCAAGAGGTGTTGATTTTTTTTTTTTTTTTTTTTTTTTTGCGAATAAAAATAGCTTTATTAATGCAACAATAAGAAAGATAAATCGTAATAGATTGTCGTCTGCGTATTTCTCGTGATTTTAATTGTATGGAAATGATCGGAAATATTATCTCAATGATTTAAAATTTTTATCTGTTGCCATCTTATGTTTGTTAACAAATAAAATATTTGTAATTAATTCAAGCAAGGCTTTTAAAATAACTTTCAATTTTCGCTCTTTGCTTTGCTTTCGCAATAATTCAGACATTGGGATGGTCGTCAAGTTTTTGCATGTGTAATTTTGTTTTTGTTGGGAATATTGCTTCCTCGTTAAGCATGGGGAGGGATCAGAATTATAAGAAAGATATAGAAGAAAGTTTCGTGATGGCCACAACATACTAGTTTTCCTAAGAAATCACACATACACGGGTAATATCTTTAGCAAAAAAAAAAAAAAAAAAATGCTTATTGCTCGGTCTAAAATTAAATACAGTGAAATCCTATTACAGCAAACTTGAGGATGATGTTGACAAGTGTTGTTCGTTGTAAAGAGAACTTCTTTGAAACGGAATTCTAGCTATATAATGGAAATCAGTCTATGCAATGGAAATTAAATCGGAACTTTATTTCGGATTAACTCAGATTTATTTCCTTCATACGGACATTTCGTTGTATTGGTATTCGTTGTAACGAGATTCCACTGAATAGATATGTCACGTGCAGGACAAAATGTCTGCTTTTTCGAGGAATACAGACAAGTGCTAACAAAGAAGAACCGACGCTTCTACGAATTCCATTGTTTCGAAATTTCGTATAGACATAGATCTTCGTGAACGGGCTAACTGAATCTAAAGCATTTAGGACCCCAAAGTGGATGGAGTTAAAAAAGAAACGCTCTGAAACAAAATCTGTTAAATCTAAAGTAAACACTTTCCTTTTCGATTTTGGAGTTTCATCATTTTCAATTACGAGTTCAAACAAATATCCAATGTTAACATTTCAAAACGGTTTTTTGAAATTGATTTATGAAACTGAGATTAGATGAAGAGTACACGGGAGTTGAATTTGCTCAAGGAAAACTTTTATGAATGTACAAAAATTTTGCAAACAGTAGGCTGTTCTGTTTGATTTCATGAAATTCACACGTCTCAACATGAATTTTTAAATGTGTTCTAAATGCTTCCCATAGCTCATTTTTCAAAATAAAGACCATATTTTTAAAATAATGTATTATTAATATCGTTTTTGATCGATGTTATTGGGCAATTAATGTTCTGCATTAATTTTTTTTAAGTATAACTTAGTACACTTTAAGGGTAATTTTTAACTTATTCTTGCGGCGTAATATGGCAACAGAGACCATTTGTATCAGTGTAGCAATTGATTAATTACTTAAAGCCCTATATATATATTTTAAGTCATAATAAATCGCATCAAACCTCACGTATAATGACAGTGCATTAATTTCGTCAGAAAAATGTTCACATGTTGCCGTTTTTTTATAAAAAATCAATAACAATTTTGATTAATATTTACCCCGAGACTATTTTATTTGTCGGTGGGAAGAAGCTTATTTTACCGAGTAAATTAGTTAAAGTAAAAAACAAAAACTGTAACTTATATGCCAGTAATGTTTCATCTATCCGATAATTTTAAAAGAATCATAAATCCTCCAACAGTGCTCATTGGATATCGAATAGTTAATTTGTTTTCTATTGAATAATGACATAAACATTTACAGCCGTAAATATGCTATGTCTTCCTTTTCGTGATGATTTTAAATTAATCGTTTCACTTTAAGTAACTGCTCTTTTTGCGATAGCAAATATTATTTGACTCTTGCGTCGAAGTTCAGATAAAATAAGCATGCAAGATTAAAAAGGAAAATAGATCTCCAGATAAACGCCAAACTACAAATTACATCATGTCGAATAAATCTATGTACAAAATCTATTATCGTTCCTATGACGATCAAATGAATGCTTGCGCGAATAATATGAAAAAAAAATCCAAAAAACTTGGATTTGTGACAAAACATTCTCTAACTTTTCAATGAACTTTAGCCTCCTATAAAGGTTAAAAGTATGTCATGTTTGCAATCATGTGTACTTCTGTAATAAATAACCAAGTTGTACTTGAGTAAAAAACTGTTTCACTTGAAAGTTGAATGTATTAGTAAGGCAAAATTCATGCTTGAGAAACGAATTAATTTAGAGAAGAAACTTAATTTACTAAAGTGCTTTCCTATAATGCTTCAAGATGATTTTTGGGTCCAAGCAAAAAGTCTTGCCCTCACTTTTAGTTGATTATAACTCTGATGAAGAAAGGGGAAAAAAATGTACAGTAAAGCGCACATTTTAGGTAGATCCCACAATTTAAAATAATTCTGGAGAGCGTCCAACACTTTTAGTGAAGCCGCAGATCAGACTGGAAATCTCACAAAACATTCTTTTCTTTTTCTCCATTGAATCCGGACAGAACGTACACAGCGCTCCCCAGCGGTGAGTTAATGAAAGAGGATGAAAAAACCGAAAAAATTACTTCCGGTTAACTTTTAAAACAATGTTCAGCGGTTGGTAAGCTCAGCGGCCGTGGTTCTTAAAACTGACGTAGGGTCGGGGGATATTTTTGTCGCTCGGCGGCATATTTTGTTTGGTTTATTTTCAAGCGACGATCTGTAAGTGCGCCGCAAAGACCGGAATCTCCCGTGACACTGCTCCGTCTGAACTGGGAAAAATCTCGAATTACGTAACGCACCGTGGTATCCCCCTTCTAGCTTCCCTTTCCATTCTTGACTTTGAACATGAAATGCAGCAATGCTTGGATTGCTAAACAGAAAATAGAACCGAGAAGTAATCCCTCCCTCCTCCCTATTCTTTGGGGGAAAAGTGACAAGGAAACATGAAAGTTGTATTAAAATACATTTCAACACTAGAATTACGGCGGTCTTTGTATACCTTCGAATACCTAGGGGTCATTTTGACCCCTGAGAAGAAATCTGCAGGTGGGGGGCAAAAAGGTGGGGATTTGTAAAAATTAGTTAAAAATAAACATATTTAGAATAAACGCAGTTTTTTTAA
This sequence comes from Uloborus diversus, assembly GCF_026930045.1. Classification (NCBI taxonomy): domain Eukaryota; kingdom Metazoa; phylum Arthropoda; class Arachnida; order Araneae; family Uloboridae; genus Uloborus; species Uloborus diversus. The sequence goes on from NC_072732.1 coordinate 105,940,998, forward strand.
AGAATGCAGAGATTTTAAGGATGTATAATGAAGCATTTAAAAAATTTAAAAACCCTTAATATAATCAGTGCTATTTTATTTATATTTCAGAAATTAGCGACTGAGGCTCCCTTTTATCTACAAAAACATTAGAAATGCTTTAAGTTATTGCAATACCCTATTCCCAAAGACATTTTTAAGGTTCTGCTCTGTTTCAGCATTAGTAAGTGTATTTGCATTTTTTTTTAATCTCAAGAGGGTCAAAATCACATGTGCCTACACTTTTAGACATAACCCATTAGTTTGGGTTTAAAAAATTTTCAATATTCCTGAAAAATTTATATCATTACACAGCACGATGATTCAAGAAAAGTCAAGGAAGGATTAAGCTTTTTATGAAAATAAAGAGGTGCAGTTAGCAAAAAAGTTTGCTTTGGGACAAAATGACCCTTCCCATAATTCTCGTGTTAAAGAATTACATTTGACCGAAACTAAATTTAGAAAATTGGTACTGATGGATCTTACACTGAAAATATACCTTAATATCTATTTAAAAAAGTTTTTAAACACAAATTTACGACGAAATAAATTTTCAATTAAATGACAGCGATAGATCGATAGTCTAAGACTGCTTAAAAAACATCTTTTTTTTTCAGCGAATAAGAAATTATATTTAATAAACTTAAGTTCACTGAAATTTTTTCAAAAAAAAAAAAAAAAAAAGCATTAAGACTTATTTATTTATTTATTTATTTTTGCGCAATCACGATTATTTATTGCTTTCATTTGACCGTCGTTGATGTTCCTTTGATTTTTCAGATTACCATGACGACGAGAATGTCTATAGTTGAATCAAACCTAACCTGGCAGCGTCATAATGCTGCGATTAGGATCTGCGCAAACTTCACAATGCTGTCAGGTTAGGATTGCCTCAACTATAGTTTGTTGTTTTTTATATTTATTTAAAAAGCCCAATTCTCGTTACCAAGGTTATCGTTGCGTTCATTCTTTTTTTTTTTTTTTTTTGCTCTTAAGTTTTTAGATCATTTTGTGTTTGTAATTATTCTTATTGAGCAATCACATTGCTTATTGTTCTCACTTGATGTTTTGATGTTCCTATGATTTTATCTCCTCCCCCCCCCCTGCCTCCCTCAACAGCACCACCGTCTCCGCCCTCCCGATGCTGCTCCTCTAGCGAAAACCGTCTCCAGGTTGCGTCTATATCCCACACGCATACATACACACACCTACACACACACACACGCATACATACACACACCTACACACACACACACGCATACATACACACACCTACACACACATACATAAACACACCTACACACACACGTACACTCATGCATGCACACAGACACAAACACACACACACACACTCATGCATGCACAGCACACCTACACTCATGCCTGCACACAGACACAAACACACACTCGTACATACACATACCTATACACACACCCACACACTCATGCCTGCACGCAGACACACACGCCTACATACACACACACACTCGTGATTGCGAAAAACACAATTTGAATTTAAGAAGTCAAAATTCAAACTAATTTATTTTATTATTACATTTTGTCTGAAATCACGTTTTTTCCAGGAAAAAACACTTATACAGGTTATTGTAACTAGCAAAACTTCAGCTTAAAAAAATTCCAGATAATTGACGTCCATCATTTATGATAGATCAGAAATAAAAATACCGTAATAGCTATAAGTATAATATTCGTGTTAAGTGTATGATTGAAAATTGGCTGTATTAACTATGTCTTTTTACTATCATATCCAAAACACTATTTCCTTTCTTACGGATATGCCTCGTATTACCTTATCTAGAAAATCACCAGTCATAATATGGTCGGGTGTGAATTTCTCCTCCATTTGCATTTCATTCCATTTTCAGAAACATGAAATCCAACGAGTAGGGTCCTATCGCAGTTCGTGAACAAGAAAAACATAATTTGAACTCAAGACGTCAAAACTTGAATGAATGCCGGGAGCTGAATGCTCTAGATGTTTTTGTTATTATTATTATTATCATTTGTCAAACAAAATAAACCTGAAGGAAATGTCAATGTTGCCCGCGAGTAACAAACTTCTTGATTTACTTTTAGACAGAAAGTCAGAAATTGAGGTGACGAATAATCAGTGTGAGAAATGTAAAGGTATTTAGCGCAATGCACTTAAAATAGTTTTTAATCGTTGTGTTAGAACTTGTAAAGACACAAAAATGCATGCAACGTTACTGATAAATTTTTACTGTTTGGTTTAAATAAATATTTATTGATTGATTTGTAAGAAAAATAGGAATTGTAACTTTTAGCTGATTTGACGTACATTTTCATACCTATTAATTAGCAAATACTGAAAAAAAAATCACGTTATCGTGAAGCATTAATGCTTTTAACTTAATTCCATAGAACAATGATTAAAAAATAATAATAAAGAATTTTTTTTAGTGCTCCCACTATAAAATTTATTTCAAGAAATGTTTCATATAATAAATATATTTTCTTGAAGTTCAGAGAAATACAATCTAACCAAGTCCACCGCTTTTGGAAACTGATTGTATTATATAATTAACATTGCATGAAATTCTGAAACTGAAGAAAAGCCGTTTTAGGGCAAGTCTATTGCACGTGCGGGACAAAATGACAATCTTCCGTGGAATGGCACTTTTATTTATTTATTTGTTCATTTTTTTGAGGTTCCTTTTATTTTCTTCTTAAATTACTGATCTTGGTTGATCCCTCTGTGATTTTAATAGTAATAATGTTGCATAAATTTAAGTCTATGTTTTCAAATTTTTTTATTAATGTCTAAATATCTTACAAACATAACATTAATGTACAGCATGGCATTTTAAATATTGTTGCACAGGAAGTAATAAAAAATAAATAAAAATAAATAAATAAATAAATAAATAAATAAATAAATAAATAAAATAATTATCCAAGCATCAAAAGAAAAATTTCACAGTTGAAATAACAAATAAAAGCATTTGTAAAGATAATATTCTTAAACAATATTTATTATGGTGAACTTATGAAATAGGTAGAATGAGGATGTTCCCTTCAGTCAAGAGTACTAGTTTTAGTCACTGAAGAATGAGCAAAAAAAAAAAAAAAAAAAATGGACCCAAAAATACTTTTTTATTTCTAACATTTAATTTTTAATTAATGTTTTTAAATGTCTGATTTTCAAACCAAAATGTTTCATCGTGTGACGTCACAAGTGATGAAGCCATCTTGAATTGAAGCGTATGGTTGTCTTTTCTGTCGAGAAATCGCCTTTTCAAGATTTTTTCGCTACGAGCAATTTATTGGCGGAACAAGAATTGTTAGCTAAATGAAATATTCATTTAGCGGTTTGGCACTCTCCAGAAACTTTATTTTGGCAACCATAGTGATTTGCTCACCTGTGACGTCAGCAGTGAAAATGAAAACAACGGCTGAATGTCGTTTAACATTATTTTCTTAAGACAGAATTCAAAGTTAAGAAAAAAAAAGTAACTTGCCCCATGTTTTTTCATGTTTTTGAACATGCTCTTTCAGAAAAAGATATTTTTGAAAAATGGGAAACAACCAAATCGTTGATTGCGTTATTTGCGCCATGGTGCAAAATAACTCGTTTTAATGCATATGAACTAAATGTGTTGAAATATACGGAAATTCGTCTAAATTAACTATTCTTAACATCTGTAACAAAATTTCATTGCCAAATTACTGGTTCTGCGATATTATTTATTTCATACCATTTGTGCTTTTGAAGTACTTAACAATATTATTACAGAACTTTATATCTATTACACGCGATTACTAGGGGGAGGCAAACTGTTATTTAATATTCTCTTTGTCATCATACTGTAATTAAATTAGTGTCATTCGAAATAAATATGCCTGCGGTAATTCTTTTATTATCACATCATGTAAGCTTGAAACTTGATCAATCATACAGAGTAATGTCTGATATAACCATTAAATTAAATAAACATCCGCAATTCTCTTCCCTCATCGTTTTTTCTTTGGCAGCTTTATAAAATTATTTTATGGAAAAGTAGGTAATTTGACTTAGTCGTAAATTTAATAAGCGATGTGTTAGACGCTTATTAACGAAAAAATTATGATGTTGTTCGGAGAATGAAAAATTATAAATATAATTATATGGGGTAAATTAATGTATGGGTTAAATTATAAATATAATTATATCACCATGGTTTTCACAAATGTCAAAAGTTATTAAATATTTCTAGAGTAAATAGGTGACATGATTTTTTTTCTAATTGAGCCATTTTTGACACTTAACATTAGATCTAATTAACATATACAGGGTGTTTCTGAACTTTTGGACAAAGTACACATTAGGATCAACAATATAAGTACACATCTGTACTTATATTGTTGGTCCAACAATATAAGAACCTGACCGACAATATAAGTACGTATCTTTTAGTACATATCTGGACCAACAATATGATGGCAAAAATAAGTGTCCCAAACGTTTTTCGAAGAAGATATGCGCCCTAAAAGTTTAGGGTCCAAAATTTCAAATGATCATAAAAAACGGAAAAAATAGTCGATTCGTTTGCGGTTTTCGATAAAATTATCCTTTTTATCAGTATTTTCTTGAAGATAAATTTTGAAGATGTAGTTTAAAAATTGCCGATAGAGGGCGCTTTAGACTTTGGAGTAACGAACAACTATTTTAACTGCTATTTTTGAATATCAATAAATGTTTTCTAATGTTTGGACTTAAATTTTGAGCTCAAAATTTGAGTTTCTGGGAGTGATTAAGAAGTAAAAACTGCACTGTTTTCAAAGGTTGAAATACACTTTCTCGCAAAAAAATGTATGCATCATGAAGAAATTGAGCTGCAACCAACAAACTCGGCAAGGGTTTAGTTTGGTAAGAGATGATTTAAATTTCTTCATGACGAAAAGGTAAGAGCGCTATGCACATACAAGATGCGCAGATAGGTACGATTGAAAGTGTGAAAGCTTGCGTCAAAGGGCACTTCAAACGAAACTGTCAAGTTGTATGGACGCTATTGTGACTAGGACGACCTTTTAGAGGTATACGAACAATTGTTGGTCTTTTTAAAGGGACTTACAGTAGGTCTCAGAAAAGTAGGTTATTTGTACTCGCGTATCTGCCGCTACCTCGGTTGGAGCGATATGGTAGTTCCTTAGTGTAGGTAAAAATAAATGGATCACTCCATTGTGGTCGGTTAAGGCATTCTAGAAACGGAAATGAGCTCGAAAATCGCACATCAGAAGAGCGGTCACTACTGTTTCAACAAGGTCCTTAACATTAATTCCATGCCGTTTAACACATTCCAAGAAACTGATGGCATCAAGAAAAACAATCCTGAGTAGACTGAAGTACGCTGGCATCTCAAACCAGCGTCCATTGCGATGGATTGGATTTTCGTCGATTGGATTTTCGTTGCAATTGATTAGCTGGGTTATGACAGACAGGAGGCATGTTATCTTAAACGATGATTCGCGATTTAGTCCCAGTGGTCATAGGTAGCCCATTTCACTTCATACCACTCCATGCTTTGTCTTTTATAACTGCTAGAAGAGGTTATACAACTTACTGTTTGGTAACCTTTAACATGTCATAACTTCTTGATAAAACAATCTTTTATTCTGAATTTGTATTTATTTCCTTATCTTGACGTAGGCCACATTTATTTTCAGTTTTGTGAAAATCGCTTGTTTTCTTCTGGGTTAATGCATTTTTTTTGTGACAGAGTGTACTTCTACTTCTGAACACAGTTCAGTTTTAATCACACCCAGTGATTCTGGTTTTGAGATGAAAATTTAAGTTTAAGTTGAAGCATTAGAAAAATCTAAGGAGATTCCAAAATAGCGGCAAAAAATAGTTGTTCGTTACTCCAATGTCTAAAGCCTCCTCTATCGGCATTTTTTAAACTGCATCTTCAAAATTTATTTTCAAGAAAATACTGATAAAAAGAATAATTTTAGCGAAAACCGCAAGCGAATGAACCCCTTTTTCCATTTTTTATGATTATTTGAAATTTTGCACCCTAAACGTAAATGGCGCCTACCTCCTTCGGAACACATTTGAGACCCTTATTTTTGCCATTATATTTTTTGTCTTGATGTGTACTATCAGCTCTTAAAAATTTTCCTAAGAGTTCAGAAACACCCTGTATTATAAAAACCAAATTGTACTTCACTGTAAAAAAAAAAAAAAAAATTGTAAAGTTACCAGTATTAATGGGCGTAACGTTACACGAACTCTAAGGTGTGTAACATCTTTGTTTTAAAAACTCAAATTGTATGAGGAATTTTGCGCTAAGGTTTTGATAGAATTGAAAGCGCGTGCGTAAAGATCAGAATCGGCGCAGAGCAGGTAAACTCCTATTAGCGAAACGATAATCGTCCTTGGTGACCGAGAGGTTAAAGCTCCTGCTCTGCGATCAGCTTGAAATTTGTTCTGGGTTCTGACTTCACTCAGATCATTTCCTCTCTTAGTGCAATAAAAATGCCTTGTTTGTATACCTAAAAATTTTTTTATTAAAATTCATGAACTTAATAAATCGTTCAAGAAAGTCAGATGAAATCTTAACTTTTGTAAGCATACAAAAAATTCTTGTGTAATCTTACGCAGAGATTAATGAGACATTACTCTAGTTACTTCAGATCAGCGGAGGCAGCTAAGCTGCCACCGATTTTATGGAGTAATGTTACACAATTTTTTTTTTTAGTGTTGGTCAATTGCACGGGTAACTGACTGACTTTTTAAAAGCAAAACTGTATTTTTAAATATTTAACGAAACATATGCATTGTCTAAAAGATCTTTCCTCCTTGACAATTGTATTTTTTATGCTACATTTAATGGTATAGTTAAATTACCGAAATACATTTTGGATGATTTTTTAAAAAGTTATCAAAAGCATGGTAACTGAATGGCGTGTTGCTGTTTAAAATGTCAGTCAGTTACAGTGTTTTTAACAGATTTTTAAAAATCATCCAAAATGTGATTTGAGTATTAAATTAAACCATCAGATTCACCTTAAAAAATACAATAATCCAGAGGAAAGATCGTTTGCACAACGTGTATTTTGCGTTGAACATTACAAAATACTTACTCTTTTGCTCTAAAAATGTCAGTCATAATTAAAATACAAAACAAAAACATTTTGAAATTAGCTACATTTTGTGCTGCTGTAACAAAATATCTAACTTGATATAAACTAAAAAATGTAAATTTCTCCGATTTTTAAGTAATAGTAACACGTTGTACAGCACTAAAAAAAAATGTGTATGTGTGTACTTAAATAACGTAAGCTGAACAGAATAAACTGCATAAATTACGTAGTTTTGTTGTTCTTTGAATTCACTCTCTATGCTTTTCTTTAAAAAATATTCTCAGCGCCCAAGAAGCAGCCGATTTTTTTTCGCTACGCAACAAAAAATATTGAATAAAAGAAGGGGAAAAAAATTTCTGCTAAACAAATAAGACATAAAAAAAGATGCCTTTGCAATACAAAAGCCTCCCACTGGATTTCTAACAATATCCATTGTTTTTTTTTTTTTTTTTTTGTCTTTTTAAAAACTTCCTGATGTTACAAGAAAAGTAAGTGAATACTCGGCATTTACAGGAAGTCTTGATTATTTGGTTTGTTCCGAACTTTCTGCAGCAATTAAAAGCGTTTCTGAAGTGCCGTCTGTGATAATGAGGTCTTTCTTGTTAAAAGAGGCTTTTATTATACGTAATTAAATTTTCGCGCAAGAGTTCTTAGACACTGCGGAGAGATTTTTTCAAATTATTACAACAAGATCTCTGGAAACAAAGCAATAATTGGCCAACAATCAATATATTTCAATTAAAAATTGTGCTACGGTGTTGCACAGATTGAGGTAAATTGTGTTAATTTCTATTCCGTTACAATGCAATAACAGGAAAAGATAAGGCAATTTTTTCACTTGATTCATCTACGCCACTAAATTAAAGCTTCTCTGAACTTTAAAAACTAGAATGTTTAATACTATTTCCATTTCAAAAGAATAATTTCATCAGAATTTAGTAGACTTTATGTAAAAGGAGGTTGTTTATTTCAAGTCATGTTTAAATTATTAATATGTGTATAGAGTTCACAAATAACGAGATTATATATTTTTTTTGCGTTGAAGCGATGCACTGCATTCCTTTGATGTTCGTAAGCAGTTCAAACTTCGCAGCAGTTTTAGATTAAATATTCTTCAAAAGAACACTTAACTAAAATTAAATTAAATATTGCTTTCAAAATTTAATTTACACGGCTGGTTTGCATCCTAAAAGTAACTCGCTATTTGATATTGTTAATTCTATTTTGTTCTTTGGTTTGAAAATATAATTGATTTTTAAATACGGTTCTCATTTTGAAATTTATCCTCATTGAAAAAGAAAATTATAGCAATTAGCTAAACAAATTGGGGTTCACTTAACATGTTTCAAATCAGTTTTTGACGCAGCCAAAATTAAAAGGAAGAAAAAGCGTAATCCGGATTTTTTTCTTCTCACTTCACTTTCATAAAACCACAACCGTGATATTAAGTGAATTAAAAGTATAAGATTGATTAAATTCGGATTACAAAATAGCTTTGACTGCTCTCGGAAAAACGATTTTTGGAAAAGGCTGGATGAACGCATTTTTAGAATAATTGCTTTGTTTACAATGAAAGACTTATACTGCCGTGCTAAGCACAAATGTGGTACCTAGAGTCAGGCCCGGCTCTTGGGGTAGGTGGCCGTCTAGAGAAGCAGATTTTAGGGCGGCAAATTTCAAAATTGAAATATATTTTTTAAAAGTATGATCTGTTTCAGCGTCAAAAAAAATCACTGCTTCAATGCTAAAAACAAATAATAATAATAATTTAGAGTGTGTACCAGTACCAGTGCTTGGATATGCAAAACATAGTTCAGAATTACACAAGAAGTTACATTTAATTTTAGAGGTGGCAAGTTTCGTGATTTAAAAGTAAAAAATATTAATATCTGTTTCAGTGCCGTAAGTTGTACTTATTTAATGTTAAAAAAGATAATTTCAAGTGTGTATCAGTACTCGGGTATGCAAAACCTTGTTGGAGTTTAAATAGAAACTCACTTGAAATTTAAGCACTTTATAGTTATTTTTATTTTATTAATATATTATTACTTTATACTATTATTATTATTATTCAATGGGGGGGGGGGACGGCTCTTGTCAATATCGCCTAGGGCGGCAAAACTACTATAGCCGGCCTTGCCTGCAGTTGAGGTCAAAATGAGAAATTGATGATTAAAGTTTTACAACTCGTTTCTTTGATTTGTGACATAGTTAAATGCTCTTTTCACGGTAGCCGTTTCGAAAATAGCTTATCTAACTTACGTAAGAGCGTATTTTTTGTAAAAGTTTTTATTTAAAATTGATGAATGCATATAAGACAAATTTTCTCTTCAATAACGTTTTCATATACTAGGTTAGTTTCGCCGTAAGGGGCCATTACTAGGCAAGTTTAGGGGTATCTGCATACGTCAAAAATAGCTTAGTAAAACGCGCGTAATGTATGATTAAATAATACTGAAAACATCTGCTTTATTTGGACTTAGCAGTCGCTTTATTTTGTTAATACAAATCTAACAGAATCTGCCTTCTGAAAAATACCATTTTCAAAATTTCAGACATTTAAAACTGTGTAAACCATAATAATTTTCTGTTCTTTATATCCAAAGAATGTGTTAATTTTTGTACTATCATTTATAACGTTCTATTTCCTAGATGCATTTTTACCGAAAATGAAGATACTTTTGACAGCATACGATACTTAAATAAATATATAATTGACCGAAGAATGACTTTTTTTTTGCAAAGAAAAAAAAAAGATAGATAAGAATATTTGACATGCATTTCATTTTTAAGAATTTGCATTTGAAATAAAAATTTAAATAGAAAAAGCTGAATATTTACTTGAAAATTTGTATTAGTTTTGATTATCTACCTATATCAACTATTCAATTAAAAGGTAAACTAAATTTTAGAAAACAATAAACTGCTACACAATTAACATGCGGCTTTAAGAAAGTATTAAATCGTATGTACATAATTACTGAGGAAAAAACCAAAAACTATCATATTCGGGAAGAATAAGAGAAAAATAGACACAGGAAGTTATGTTCAATTTTTATATGTAAGAAATACTTTTTTCAACTTATTTCCATTCATGTAAAAAAGATTGTTCATTCATTTTTTTTTCAAAGAAAATTACCAGAAAGTTCCTCTTCCGGACTATCTGAATTTTTTCCCACAAATATACTTTAATTATTTTAAAACTTTACTTCAACATTCCATAAATCAAATTAGTAAAAGTAAATTACGTATACTCCAAGGGATAAAAACATTGTTGTAATCTATTTAATTATTTAAATAAAGGTACATCATTTTCGAGTTTGTCTAATTGTTTTTAGAAGGTCTAGAAATGTGTTCAATAAAATTAAAGGTAAAAAGAAGGAATTTTGAATCTTTTGCATGCCACAATGCTGTTTATTCTCACCATTTTGTTGAATTCGCTAAATATTTTGTAGATATGATTTGCCTGGTGTTCCTAATTGATTTTTAAAATTTGAAACTGAGGTACGTGAGACTTTTTGCGGTCATCTTTTTTCTTAAATTACACCTGTTGTGAACATTTCAAATTAAGGGATAAGGATTAAAGAATAAAAATTATTTAAACCTTAAATAAATTCATCACCTGGGTAACAGATTTTGTATAAGAAAAATGTCACTTTTCTTGCATTTTCTATTGCAAGAAAGCATAGTTAAAAGGTAATATACTTAAAGAGAGTGCTCTTAATTCAGCTCACCACAATGACTCAAGTTAAAGAAGTTTTGTAAGCATTTCTCTTCTTAAGAAAAGTTAGAGTTTTGGAGAATCACCCACTACGAAATATGCCTTTAACTATCAATAGTTGCGCATAAAAACACACTGAAGACTTAATTGTTTCAGTATTTTAATTTAAACCAAACGCCTTAAATAATATGGTATTTATGAAGGATTAAAAAATGCTATCTTACAAGTAATGGTATTTGTTATTTGGCTTAACAACCAGTGAGCCTATTGAAACAATTAACTCTATTTATCCCGAGTACAAAGTAGAAAAAAAGACCTAACTTCCCTATAATCACTAAAGAGGTTAATAGAGGTTTAGATTAAAAAAAAGAGGGATAGAAATTTTTCAGTAATTTAAAAACAGTTAATCCGATTATCAAAAATCTAGTTAAAGCAGATGAAGAGGAGGAAAATGGAAAACAAGGAAAACCTAGAACACATTTTTTTGGTACTTTTTTTTTATTTACAACTCAAGTATTCTGAAAGGTTTGTTTAAATTAGAAACACATTCTAAAATATTATAATTTCAAAAAGACGAATTTTGCTACACGAAAATAAGTTAGCGTTTTTTTGGGGGGGAATTCGATAAAAAAATTCCTTACAATTTAATGCTTTCTAACCAGGTGATTATTTGTGAGCTAATTTGCTTAGATATTAGAAATTCCAAAAAACGGTCTTGGCAAGTCACCGTTTTTCTCATGAGTGTTACCTTTATAAAACATTCCGTAGTCTATTCTCTAAAACTAAAAAATCTCAGAAATTTTGATGTAACTATCTTAAATGCTCATTTTTTTTTGTAAAAATGTTGAAATATTTTACATTAATAAATATTTATTTAAGAAATTTTAAGTATTTGTTAAAATATTTTACTCACGAGTGTTACTTTGTTTCCTAAAAAATTGTAAAATTCATGATAAAAACATTAAATGAAACATTAAATGTTTTCATTACAATTGCCATGAATAGCTAAAAAATTTCAACATTGAAACCAATTTTTAAAGATTCAAGAGAAAGTTTATTAATACAAATGCTAAATCATGCTATAGTAACACTCATGAGAGATGAACTAATTTAATTATTTATTCTACAGTTTCGGCAGGCAATTCTTCTAAAATATGTATTTATTTGAGTACCACATCTTGAGAATTTATATTCTTTCCTAAACAACGCACACAAATTTCATTTTTTCAAACATTAGCTTTGTGTTAGCGTTCAATCTTCAATTTTAAATAAAAGTCAATTTATTTTATTCAATATTAAGGGAAAATGTATAAAATGTGAATTTTATTTTATTTATTTATTTTTTTGATGGTACGTAACCCAATGTCACACTTCGTTTCTTAAACGTTTAAACATTCCGTGTACTACCAAGGCAAGAGATTGAATCATCTTCACGTGTTCCAAAACTTAAGGATTTTTTTTTTAATTTTTACGAAGTTGTTTTCCTTAAAATAGTATTTACAGATCAGTAAATAAAAGAGAAAATGGCAAAGTTCCTTTCATAAATCTTAAAACTACAATTAGAAAATAGCATTTCCAAATGTCTAGAACCAACAATATTCAATAATTACCTCTTAAAATCACGCTATATTTTAATCCAGTTACTGCTCACAGCTCTGAGTGCTTTTTTTATTGTCCTTATTTATGATTAAAATGTAAATATCGAACTAGTTTACACGAAAAAAGGTAATTCCGAGAAAGCTTCAATATACATTTTTTAATTCAGTAAGATGCGCAGTTCTGATTAAAAAAAGCTATCAAAGTCAAAGGGAGAGGGGAAAAAATTTCTAATTAAAAATGCTCAATGATAAAAAAAAAAGCTTGAGATTGAAAAAAAAAATAAATAAATAAATAAATAAAACTAAAAATAACAGGATTAAACACTCATATTTGTAAGTCAGGAAATGTTTTTGTACTTTTAAATTTAACACTGAGGTTTCAATGAAAATTAAAGTGGAAAAGAACAAAGCTTCTAATTTAGAAAAAATGTATTTTAAACATTCATAAAAAAATCCATCTTAGTTCTTCTAAACACATTTTTCAAGGGGCTTGGGCGAAAATTAACGAAATAGTGTCTCTTGAAATAAAATATGTTGAAAAAAACTAATCTGTTTTCATTTTAATTATCAAAATATACATTTTTTGTTTTCCTTTTGTGGATTAACTATGCGAGTATGGGTTTGATAAGTTTTTTTCCTTTATAAATTGAAAAATCAAGTTTACGTTTTTTTTTGTGATTATTAATTAACGATATGCTTATTAAAATATATGCAGCGGAAGTCCTCTTCGACACAGTAATTATGTAAAGTATTGTTCTTGTTTGAAATACTTTTTTTTAATGTTCTACTTTTAATAGGAAAAACTCAAAACACCGATTTTGCCAACGCGTATGAAGCAGACATTAGATTAGAACTCTCATTTCAATAAGTTAAATAAATACTGTGCATAAAAAGTAAAATCTATATAAATAAAACAGAGAATATCTATGCATGTGTATGTTCCCTATACAAATCCACAGTTGACGTCGCATCTTAGCAAAATTTAGCAGGGAGGTACTTGGGCACCCGAGAAGGAACGTAGGGGAGTTTCCGAACGCCAAAAAAAGTACCGAAGTGTTCGAATTTTAATTTCAGGACCCGAAAATGGCATTAAATGGCAATTTCTACTCGAAATAATTATCCGATTTCTTTGATTCAGGTCCCATTCGAAAGCCAGCGAAAAACACCCATAAAGTTCAATCAGCTCCTTCGAATTTCCAAACAAATAAATAAAATAAAATAAAAGTTGTAAAATCACCGGGAAAAAATTAAAAAGCAGTTTTATACCTATTGGAAAACTATCGTTTGTGCGATCTCATTTTAAATTAGCGTTCAGAAGGCTGCCACTTTTTTTTTCTGTCTAATTAAAATTTTATTGTTTTTTTTTCGAGGTAAAAATTTCCTCCTTAGATTATTATTTGGCGATTTATCTTCTTTCTTTTGTTTTAGTATTTTAGATGTATTTGTCAAGGATTGAGTTTAGTTTATTCGGGAATTTTTGATGTGCCGATTTCTTTCTTTGAGAATGATTATTTCGACGGGAAATTTTGTAGCATTTCTGTTTTTTTCTGTAATTGAAGCCTGATTGTTGAACATGCGTCACTTGACAAAACTTTAATTTTCGAGGTAGATCGTGCAAAGCCGGGCAATGCAGCTAGTAAGAAATAAAAACGTCAAAATCACAAATTGCAGATTACAGCAGACACGTGTTTTGGGGTTATAAGAATCGCTTTTTTCAATGCGAAAGATGTGAGCTAATGCATAAAATGTCATCCGACAAAAGCTTTTATGAGTGAAGTATATGAAAGTATTGAAGACAAAAATAGAAACCAAATATTAAAATCTTACCGTATGTCTGTATTTATCTAAGTCAGACGTATAGTTGCTGCTGTTGGTGAGAGATATCAGCACTGTCACGTGTTAGAGCTTTTATATATGACGCATTCAAGATCACTTGATAGTGACGAGTTTTTTATGCGAGTAGTCACGGGACAATGATGACGTCATTAGCATTTGAGCCGCCCACCATACATACGAGTATTTGTATAAAAAGAAAAAAAACTGGAAAACAATATTCATTAATATGCTTTGTCACACAATGCATTGACTACTCGAGCACAATAAGGTGTGTATTAAAAAAAAACGAAAAACCAATATTTCTTAGAAAACTGTTATTGTTGTTCTCTTCTGCATTGTTCTTTAATGATTGCTCATCTGTGTGCTTGCGATCAGCACATTTACCGATTCTGGGAATATAACTTTGTTTTTCATTGCTGCCTGGGTTTGCATACCTTCCTTTTCCATATTCATAAGTTAGTTCTGCCATATTAAAATACACTAACTCAAAAAAAGACCGTCAAGAAAAAAACGAGCAGTTCGAACAATGTCTAAACTCTGACTAGCGCACACCAATGGAGAAGTCTAAACTGAGCTTAGATCGAAGTTTCTGACTTTCAGTAAAGTATGTTCAAAACAACTTTTGTCAAACTCTCGGATTTTGTTTTTTGTCCGGCTTTATTGGCCAAATACTCCTTTGTGCGCCGTAGGCGGCTAGTTTCATATATAAAAAAATTACTTTTTAGCCTACTTTCCCAGTAAATGTCAGAAAAAGAAGAAAAAAGCATGAAATAAGGCTTACTGCATCTTAAAAATATCGCGAAAAACAAAAAAAAAAAAAAAAGGCAAAAATAAATAAAATAATTAAATTAATATCGAAAAATTAAAAATTGGAAAGTAGGGTATTGAGATGGGGAAAAATGTGTGTCGGTCTGTCTGTCTGTCTGTCCCCCCCCCCCTAGTAACTTTTGAGTGAGTAGTCCGATTCGAACTTTTTTTTTTGTTCGAAAGATCTTGGCGAGGACACCTCATTCCTTTATTTCATTTTTTAATTTGAATTATTTTTTGTTCAATTTTGAACAGTTCAAAAAAAACTTAACATTAGCGCCTACGGGGAAATTCAAGGCAATTTCGAACTGTGAGGCGAATTTGCTTCAAACAAACTTTGTAGGAAAAAGCTTTTGATGAAAAACTTGTATGTAAAATATCTTTTTGATTTGAACAATTTTCCGTTCAATTTTGAACAGTTCAAATCCCTTAACATTAGCGCCTACGGGGAAACTGAAAGTGAATGTAGATTCCGTACTTGAAGGCGGATTTACTTCAAACAAATTTTGTTGGAAATAGCTCTTGACGCCAAACTCCAGACTCCGGCACCTAGAATTTATGAGCACCTGACTCCGACTCCTGTGCCCGACAATTAATCGGACTCCGATTCCCCGACTTCGACTCTGATTTCGTAGCTTTGGCAAAAATTGATACACGGAGGACAAATGACCGACTCCGATTCTTGGATATTCGACTCATTTATCGCAAAAGGAGATTGACTCCGACTCCACAGCTATGGATTTAACTGTGAAATAATTATTGTTGATATGACTTGTTTTTATTTTCACGCTAAAGTTTTAATTTAGGATTCAGTTTTCGGTGGATAAACTCGAAGTCATTTATGTTTCTACATAAAGATATGCGCAGACGATTTTTTTTTTTTTTTGACCATGAAAATTATTTCTTTAAGTTGACATTTTATTGTTTTTATTTATTTTGGTAAGTGCATTAATTCATTTAAAAAATTATTTTTGCAGCAGGGGAAAAAAGAAACGATTTTTTTTTTGATATGATGTACTTATTTTAATGAGTTTATTAATATTAATTATTATTCTTTCGTTTTGAAAAGCTGTTAAAAAATTTTTTAATGGAAAAAAGTGAATTAGCTGCTTTGTTTAAAAGGTGCTGCTATTTTACTTGTTCATTTTCTAAGAATATTGATTAGGTACCAGAAAGTAGTACGGGTATACGGGAAAGTAGGCTCGTTTAGTTCTGGACGGAACTTCTTGTTAAGAATAAAATGGAAGATGTATGCTATTTTGATCTTTAGTAATGGGGATATGTGACATTTTGTATTTAAAAAAAACTACGAAACATTTAAATGTAATTTTTTAAAAATTCTACATATATATTTTTTTATTTCCATGTTGCTAAATTGCTTAAAACATTAAGGATAAAAAGACTCGACTAAATTTTGGCACGTGTTTCCGATTTTAAACGCGGAAAATACACTTGTAGAAGCGTTAAAAATATTTCTGTACCTTAATTTGATTGGCTGTTAACTCTCTATTAGGAAGATTTACGTTTATAGTAATGAAAGCTTTTGTGTGTTCACCCAGCTACTCTTAATAAGGGCGTTAAATAGGATGCAAACATTCAGAAACATTTTCAATTTTGCAAAAAAAGGAACTGCTATGCTAGCTATAGCTATAATTGCCCTGAGGTCACATGTACCTGTAATTCTATTCCACATCCGTGGAACTTCCATCCAGCATTGTCAGGAAGAGCTTAATAATGAATTATTTTTCTTTTCTTTCTCTAAATCAGTGATGCTATGGGATTTTAAAAGCATACGTTGTTATAAAAATTACTTATGCTAATAAGCATTTAAATAATCTTTAAAAGTTATTTAGTTTGAAATATTCATTTTAGCTCTTCCATGCTTTTAATGTATGTTATTTCTTACTAGCTTTTCTATAATTTTGGTATTTTTTTTTAATGCATTTAAAATTTTAAACAGCTTTCATCTAATAACGTGCAGTGCTTCAGATTTCTTGAATAAATATTTTACGAATTTTGTATGCTTCAACACACTATTTATTACATTTTTATGAAGCATAAAAAACCTAAGTATATGAAGCATTTAGTATCAAAACCAGCTCCACCCATGATTTAAAAAAAAGGCTTATCTTTCTTATCTTGAGTCGTCTTTGTTGACACTAGCATGTCAAAAGTATTTGGACTCAACCACTCTCAATTGTTGATTGGAAAACCGATGCCAAAAAAAAAAAAAAAGAGTTTATTTCAAAACCAGCTCAATCTGTTATTTGAAAAAAATGCTTATCTTTCTTATTTTGAGACTTCTTTGATGACACTAACTTGCCTCGAAATGATTTGGACAGAACCACGCTCAATCGGCTTGAAAAACCACTACCCAAAACCTAGTTTACATCAAAACCAGATCAATCCAATGCCTTTACCATAATGACACGGTTAAAACGTACGAATACCGTAAACAACGTTCTTAAAACAAATTGCTTACTTAACTCATTTTTTTGCTTTTGCAGGATAGTATATGGCATAAAATTGAAATGTCACTTTAGTTCAATTGGAATTTGAGAGGGAAAAGAAAGCGATTTACTTCAAAACCAGCTCAGTCCAAATTACATTTACCAATATAATTGGACGAATGCTGCTAATTTGGAAAAGGAAAGAAACCAAAATAAAGTTATACCACAAAAAGGTTTTAAACGGGAAAAAAAGTGGGTAAAGCGTGTGAATTTTTTTCTTTTTTGTCTCTCCTGTAAAATTAAAAAAAAAATGGATTGAACTGGTTTTGATATTTAACGCCTCATATAACCTGTGTTGAACACAAATAAGTTATATTAACCAAAATTTGAAGTTAATGGCTTCCTAGTATGAAAATTCATAAAAGGTATGACAATAGCTTTTGTCTAATTTTTTTGATATTGCATAGAGTTTTATCAAATTTATTCTGCTATTAATTAAAACAATTTTAATCTCGGAATTCTGAAACGGCTTCAAGTTAAAGAAAAAAAATGAATCAAGCAATGAAACTGAAACACAGAAAGTCATGCAAATAACGTAACTCGCGCTTCTAGTAAATGGGATATCATCTAACGTAATAACTGAGAATGAGTATCTAAATAATGAAAACATAATGGAATGTAACTTTCATTACATTTTCATTTTCCACTTGATCGCTTACAGATGGTGCTTGAGAACAGGACACTTTGTCGGATGTGTATAACAGAGGAAGAAGTCCGCCATTTTCGTGTCTTAATGGCTGCAGTTGCGAATTGGTTTTTGTTGTTTGAAATTAAAGATTCGTTCTCCGCTTTATGTTTATCTCTCGAAATTGTAATACTTTACTGTCTTCTCTGAGTTCCCGCAGAACTTGTGTCTAAAATTAGTAACACATTGCTTAGAAGTCCTTTACTCCGTTTCAGAACAGCATGTGTGGGGGACGTATTCGTTATAATATGACGGACAGATCATTCTAACTGCTTTCAAAGCAGCTTTCAGACAAAGCAATTAAATCACGAGTGAAAAGCGTTGAAATTGCACCGGGTAATCACTTGCATTAGCAGTTGTTCGAGCGAAAATATCAATAGATACATTAAATTCAGATTAAATGGCGGTGGTTCCAAGCATCTATAAAATATTAATAAAACATGTATCTGCAAGGAAGGAAGAGCAATAAATTTTTAATCCTTATCTTTACTAATAATAAAGTTGAAAGTCTGGATCTCTGTCTGGATGTCTAGATCTTTGTGACGCGCATAGCGCCTAGACCATTGGGCCGATTTTCATGAAATTCGGCCCAAAATTAGTTTGTAGCATGGGGGTGTGCATCTCAAAGCGATTTTTCGAAAATTTGATTTTTTTCTTTTTCTATAATTTTATTTTGGATTTAATTCCTCTGCACCAAGTGAATTACCCTAACATAGAGGAGAAAATTATCATAACATAGACGAGGAAATTACCATAACAAAGACGAGCAATTACCATAACATAGAGGAGCAAATTACCATAACATAGACGAGCAAATTAATATAGCATATTGGCGAGAAATTCATCATCCGTTACATGGAGATAATATACAGGAGATCCAACAGACTCTTTAATTTTCCACTACGGCTAAAGCCATTCGAGTACCGATAGTCTTTTCTTTATCTTTACTAATAATAAAGCTGAAAATCTGTTTGGATCTCTCTCTGTCAGGATCTCTGTGACGCGCATAGCGCCTAGACCGTTCTGCCGATTTTCATGAAATTTGGTACAAAATTAGTTTGTAGCATAGGGGTGTGCACCTCGAAGCAATTTTTCGAAAATTCGATTTTGTTCTTTTTCTGTTCCAATTTTAAGAAAATTTTACCGAGCAAATTATCACAACGTGGCGAATAAATTACGAAATTATCATAACGTGGAACCGTAACATGGGCAAGCAAATGAATATAGCACATTAGCGAGAAATTCATCATCCATTATTTGTAAAAATACAGGCGAACCAAATGACATTTTAGTTTTCTACTACGGGCAAAGCCGTGCGGGTTCCACTAGTGCTTAATAAAAGGGACAAATTGACAAAAAAAGGGAGTTTCCAAGCATCGTGTAAGTTTAATCAAGCGTTTTCGAATTGAAAAAGAAAATAAGACAATCAACACTCTTTGGTGCATTTTATACCGCGTTTCCACGTTATGATAACCAAGAAGCGAATTAAAATTGCGCTCTACGCTTGCTATCATCCATATCGTTGCCAATATACATGAGTAAAGATGCGAATTAAATATTTTGGTCTGTGAATGGCAACACAGAATGGCATTTCATCATTTGTGAAGTCATTGGCAATAAATGTAAACAATAAAAGCGCAACGATTTAAGTATTTTTTTTTAATATTAAACAAAAAAATTATTTAAAAAATGGTTAGATCCTATATTTTTAAGCATGTTCCTTCAGAAAAAAATACTTTTAAAATTTTGGAAACGACCTCATTATGAGGATAATCCGTTCTTTGGAAAATTTATCGAGAAACTGATAGGTGGTTTATTGTTCCTGTAATGGAGCACTTGAAGAAAAGTTGGAAAGGGCCTTCAAAGACCGATGTCATGTTTCTGTACCTCAGATCCAGACTAACGTAAATCACATAATCGCTACTTTACGGGAGAGAGGGAAGACGTTTCTTTGCTGCATACAATGGATGGGAGTTGCATTTTTTGAACATTGGTATATTATTAGAAATGATATTTTTTAAGAATTACATTCTCATGGCTCGACGAGGAATAAGATTCTATAGACAACGCACTAATAAACAGAAAACAGCAATTTTTGAACTTATGGGCTAGTTTGACTCTGAGGTACAGATTTTAAGTAACACAGGAGTTTTCAGCAGCATAAACCTGTCCAACAAATGAGTGGCATAGTTTTATTTTCACATGACTCAAATTAAATTGTAAACGTTATGTTAATCGTTAAGTTTATTTACGGCAAAGTCTGAAACATTGAGCATTGTTTTTATCAAAAAATGACATTTGAAATTCATTTTCCTACTTTTTTAAATTACAAACGGCAAGCGAAGTTTTAAAGGTTGTATTTTCACATGTAATTATTTTGACTTCTCTCTCATGTCAAAATAAAGTTTCCTGGTGTTTCATTGCTGCTGCATGTTTACACGAAAATTTTAATTAAGGGTGTTTTTTTTTATAGGTATAGAACTTTAAGTTGGCAGCACTGTTTGATATGTGTGCCATTTTGATAGCTGACACTTGTTTTGTGTTCCGTTCGGTTTGCCATTTCATCATGAATAGACAACAAGGCGGTGCAACATGCCACACAGCGCGTGTCACAATTGATTTATTGAAAAAAATGTTCGGTGAACGAATAATTTCGCGTAATGGACCCGTGAATTGCCCTGCTAGATCATGCGATTTAACAACGCTGGACTACTTTTTGTGGGACTGTGTGTGGAGTCTCTGGTCTGCACCGATAAGCCACAGACGATTGACGTCTTGGAAGAGAACATTCGTCACCTTATTACTGACATACGGCCTCTATTGCAGGCAAAAAGTGAGAAAATTGGACTTTCGGATTAGACTTTCTCCGAGCCAGCCGAGGTGGCCATATGCCAGAAATCATATTTAAATAAAAATGGTGAAGAATCATCTTTCAAATAAAGCAACATTCATGGCAATTAGCAACATTTAACTGTGTTTTATTTGGACCTAAAGTTCTCTATTTCTAAAAAAACACCCTTTAGAAAAGTCAAACTGTCGCATAGTCAATCCATCTTCTGGGTGACTTATTAGGACAATTATCATTATTTATAACTGGATAGTGCATTAATATTAAACTTGTTCTTACATGATATCACACAACCGAAGATTGTAGCTATAATATAGTATTAAATATGTATTGATTGAAACATGTGTGTCCGACCTAAACGAAGAGACTCAAAAAAATGTCGTAAAAGTAGCCCCCGCGTATGGGCTTATTAAATGGGCTTATTATAAAAATTTTCATTTCCTTTCGAAGTTAAATTGTAAATATGTCTTTTAAAATTATGTCACTTAATCCCTGATGTAAGAAACTTCTTTTTAATTAAAAAATTGCGTTGTAATAAAATATTTTTCTTTTCTACGCCAGCGTTTCAAGGAAAAGTAAAAGATTTCAGTAACTTAAATCATGTTG
Source organism: Uloborus diversus (assembly GCF_026930045.1). Lineage (NCBI taxonomy): Eukaryota > Metazoa > Arthropoda > Arachnida > Araneae > Uloboridae > Uloborus > Uloborus diversus. The sequence goes on from NC_072732.1 coordinate 105,962,731, forward strand.
ATCATTTGTTAAACAAAAATTTTATCTGTTTCTGAAATGCATTTATTAATTAAAACGTAATTAAAGAAACTACCGCATGAAAAAGCAAACCAACATCAAAAATTGGAACCGGTAAAAGATAAAATCAAATAAAAAGTGAATTAGAGAATTAATTTATCTTTCAGACCTGCCATCGTTTTTTTCTTTTTATGAGTGCCACTATTCATTTTCTGCGCCGTAAAACTGAAGAACAATGTAATTTAAAACGTGGAAACGCTTTCGATAATGAATCTAACTATTCTTTCCCCGACATTTTCATCTTAAAAATCTTTTATATATTTTGATACGTAATGAGCATTAATTAGACGTAATATTCTGAAATCTATTTTTATTTAGTTATTTTTGAAAATAAAGTGAGGCATCTAATGATCTTTTTTTGAAAAGCAATAAATACTTTACGGTACAATTAAAAGAAGAACGTTATCAAAATTCTAGTTTTTGATAGAAAATCAAGATGGGAATCATAACTTTGCCCTTTTTATAGGAGCGGATTATTAACAAACTTTTTTAGCCTATTTTCCCAGTAAAAGTCAGAGAAAGAAGAAGAAAACATGAAAGAATACTTAATGCATCTTAAAAATATGACGGAAAATATTCAATAAATGAAATGATTAAATAAGTATCGAAAAATTAAAAATTGTAAAGTAGGGATATTGAGATGGGAGAAAATGTCGGTCGGTCTGTCTGTCTCCCTAAATACTGCCTAATAAGTGCCTAATAACTTCTGCGTGAACAGTTCATTTTGAACAATTTTTTTTGCTCAGAAGATGTCGGCGAGGACACCTCATTCCCATATATAACTTTTTGATTTGAACAATTTTTTGTTCAGTTTTGAACAGTTCACAAAAACTTAACTTTAGCGTCTATGGGGAAATTCAGGGAAAATAAAAATCCCGAACTTAGAGGCAAATTTGCTTCAAACAAACTTTGTAAGAGGAAGTTTTTGACGAAGAACTCATGTAAAGAAAATATCTTTTTGAAATGATCAATTTTCCGTTCAATTTTGAACAGTTCAAATCCTTTAACATCAGCGCCTACGGCGAAAAATACAAATTAATATAGATCCCGAACTTAAAGGTGGATTTACTTCAAACAAGTTTTGTTGGAAATGACTTTATGACCAGCTCTCGACTCCCACTCCTATAACTTTAGGGCAGTCTACTCCGAATCTGGCTCCCTCATCCGAAAATTATTCGGACTCCGACTCCGTAGCTTCGGCAAAAATTTAGCCACGGAGGGGAACTGACTGACTCCGGCTCTTTTACACCAAAATGAGATTGACTCCGACTCCGCAGCCATGGTTTTTACTTTGTAATAATTATTGTTGATATGATATGCGTTTATTTTCACGCTAAATTTTTAATTTATGTAATCAGTGTTTGGGCGGAGAAATTCGGAGTCCTTCGTGTTTCTACAGAACTTCTTGTTTCTTTCCCAGGAGTGACAATCGTTCTTTCATGTGACACCCCAATCAGCGGATTGCATTATCATTTGAGATCTATGAGGCCCTAATTTCTTCCAGATGAAGGCACCTATGCTTCTACTACGCAAAAATTGAGCTAGGAATTTTATTTAGCCCAGAACATCCAGGCCAAAGAGATACACAATTGATTTTTAATGTGTCACTGAATTATATGACTGGGACACTGACGATTTTCCAGTTTTTGAGAACTCACCGGTTTTGGGTGGATTTGAACCCTCAAACTTGGGAACAAGAGGAGATGGGAAATCACCGGCATCCTAAATATCGTTATTGTTGCTGTGTGTAGGCTGGCAATTTGGGATGCGCTGCTTCACTTTTTGGTGTGAAGTCCAACTTCCACAGTACACGCATGCCATAAGGACCCGTTTATAGGGTAAGCAACCATTCACAGCATAACAACAAATTCATATAAAGGACAAGGACAGGAAAGAGAAAGTGCATCCATGCCCGAGCCGTGATTCAAACCCGGGACATCGCAGTAAGACTCCTCTTACCATTAGACAGAGTGGACGGCTCTAAATATTGTTTTCTTCTGAATTGAATTTACTAGTTACGCGAAACTTTGAAACAAAACAAGTTCAGTAACAAAAGTATAATCAATTTGTATCATTGTAATTTTGGTACATTAGTGTTATGATTCCTATTTTTTGATATAAAACAATGTTTTCAGTAGTTGTTTGCCACACCAATTTAAAAACTGTATATGGAACTCAAAATAATGAGTTATGACTTACAATGTACGCTATATTTAAACGTTTTGCAAATATCCATCTTTCTTGCCCCTTTTATTCAGCTGGTTTTGTATTCAGCGCCGGCATTGTATTGAAAACAGCAACAAGCTCTTTAAAAGAGCAACGGGATGCAAAGAAAAGAAGCACGGATGAGCTTCGCTTTGCCAAGAAGGATTGAGTCATCTCTAAGCACATTTCAAGAATTAAAAATATTAAGAACGTTCGCAAATTGAAAATTCATGAAAATGAAAGTATAGAAACTTACATGACTTCCATTATTTACCCTAGCTTTTGTTTCTTTATAGACCCTTCACACTTTTAAAGGAAAATGCTGAAAAATGATTTCGAATTCTCTCGAATCTGCAGGAATCAAGTACGTTCAATAGTTGAAACTCCTAATGGAGATGGAAAAGTATTTACCCTCAAGATATGTGCTTGAAGTGAGAAAGTTATTTAATGGGGCAACAAGAAAATATAAGTTCAGAAGCCTCTCTGTATTCGAATTTTCAACTATGTGAGTCTTTGAGAGCGTCGAAGTATATTTCAGGAGTTCAGAGCAACGGAGTAGAAGTGGGCGAATATTTTCAAAGCTCAAGAAGAACAACAACTCATAGATGTGATTCCACAACTAGAAGTTCTTATGTTTATTTATTTAATACTAGTGGTACCCGCACGGCTTTGCCCGTAGTTGAAAATTAAAAGGTCATTTGGTTCGCCTGTATATTTACAAATAATGGATGATGAATTTCTCGCCAATTGGCTATGTTCATTCGCTCTCCCATTCCACTTCGTGATGATTTTGTAATTTACTCGTCCACCTTATGATAATTTTGCTCCGAAAAATATTCTTAAAATTGAAATAGAAAAAGAACAAAATCGAATTTTCCAAAAATCGCTTAGAGGTGCACACCCCCTTGGTACAAACTAACTTTGTGCCAAATTTCATGAAAATCGGCCGAATGGTCTAGGCGCTATGCGCGTCACATAGATCCAGGCATCCAGACATCCTGACAGAGAGACTCTGAGCTTCATTATTAGTAAAGATTTTATTAATATTGGTTTGAATGAACTATAATAATCGTGTAGTTTAAAGTATGTTTCATAGTTTAAATATATATTTAAACAAATACATTAATAGTTATCTTTTATACGTTTTTTGATTTGTTCTATATTGGTACTCACGTAATTTTTGACAATTAAGCCACTATTACACTACAGTACAGTTTCCTCCTACCTATCATTCCACGTGGTTTAACTGGTTTGAACGCTCTGAAGACGACACAATCATTTTGATCTAGACCAGGAGTCGAATAACATCTGGTTAAACACTGATTTAGACTGAGAACTCTTAGAAATTCATGATCAAGACAGAGGGGTACAGGAGTCAAAGTCGAAGGCCCTGAAATTCTAGGTCTGAGTCATAGTCGGTAATTAATCACTTTCCTTGTCCGCAGCCGTGGTATGAACATTTGAGATTCCAATTAATTTCTTTGAATTGTGTCAATGTTAATGTGAGGAACATGGTCTTTAGATTTTATTTAATACTTTTTTTCTGTTCCTTGAAACCAAAAACTGAAAAATACATTCAGAATCTGCACATTTTTTTTCAGTTTTCTTTATTACTATTTTTTTTTTTTTTGCGTTGTCGTTATTCACAGTTGAATTATTCAAAAAGTACCCCAAAAAATATCGAAATCGAAAAAAATATTTCGTATACGTGTTTTTAATCCATTTGCTCGAAGCAAATCGTCTTTCCAAGTTCGAAATCTATATTGACCTTAAGTTTCCTGAACTGAACGAAAAACTTTTCAAATCAAAAACATCTTCTCTATTTATGTTCTTTATCAAGAACGTTTCCTAACATAGTTTGCCTTTTATAAGTCGTAAAATTATGCCGCTGTTCGAAAAGTTAAAATACCATTATTAGCTCAGAAGCTGTTTGATGAACTGTTGACATATTTGAAGTGCAACAATTTTAGAACAAAAACACAGTTTTTAAACTCAACAATCCATTAAAACATAACTAAACCCGACTCAGAACGATGCATCTCTAAATTCAATGTCATGGTAAGTTTAAGTACATTTTCAAAGCGAGGGCAAATTCTCACATTAATCAGCTGCATCGTTCTCATTAATCTTGCGTCGTGCACCCCTTTCAAGATAATGAATGGCAGAAATTATCCTCGTATGAATTATTCTCTGCTTTGTGCACGAGATAAACACGTGATGTTCATTGCGTTTTATTCGCAGGAAAATTGCTCTAAGTATTGCAAGCAATAAAAAGCAGTTACTTGCAAAATAAATGATTTAGAGTCTGAGGTGATAAAAAGGTGAAAAATACTGTAATACTTATTCAACGTATGGGTTTGAGTTTTAAAAATATAACCCATGCGTTGAAAAAGTAAGTTCAGGCAATTCCTGTGATACAGGAACTGCCTGACCACAGATGAGATGGAAAGGCTAACGTCAGTTTTAGAGGCCGAAATGGACGTATCTATTTATTTTATGTGCTTAATTTGTTGTCATATTGCTCAGTTTGGCGCATGTTCCGTTATTTTTTATTCAAAATTATGTCAGTTTTTAAAGCTTTACTTGTACGTCACGTGGATTCTCAATTTTTTTTCTTTGGGCGGTCATTTCAACATTGAAGTTTATCATCCATCGTATCTTGAGCCTGAAGGGAAATTGAACAGACTGCGCCAAGTCCCAAGTCAACAGTTTTGTCTCCCAGTTGGGAGAAAAATTGCCAAATGTCACCAAGTTTGGTGACATTTCAAGCCTAAAAGATAATTTTAGGTTTTACTGTATTATTACCGGATTCTCTTCCTGGAGTATTAACAACTGCTATACCGAACTTTTAAGTTTGTTGTTTATCAGCAATGAAAATAAATATTTATTTCTGTGCTGTTGGAGCAGTGGTTTTTGCCGTAGTGCAAGTGAATGTTAAACACTTTAGATTAAACATGTCTTGTTGCATACAAACACTTACACAAAACAATGACCATACAACACAGAACATCCATTCCGTCATACTAAACTGTCGACTTCATCTCTCTTCTTCAAAAGTCTCTTCAACAATAACTTCGCCCTCTATTTTGAAATCAGTTCTAAAATCCATCTCTTACGGTAGTGTTTTATTGTATTTTAAATTTAATTTATGTTTATCTTTGTATTTTTTAGCGTTTTTACTACTGTTGCTTAACATTTTAGCAACTGTAAAGACTTACAGTCGAACACGCTTAATGGAATAGCCATTTGGACACGAAAAACTATTCTAATAAGCGGGGTATTCCATTAACCGGAATAAAAATAACACATTACATTGGTTTGGTACATTGAAAAATATTATATTAAGCAGGACATGCTTTTAACCGATATTCTAATAAGTGGGCTCGACTTTAGATGCAAAGATTGTTTAATTAAAAAAAAAATCTGTTTTTCACGGAAAGAGGGTCATTATTTCAAGAATACCTGAAGTATAAAGGTAGACTCGTTACAATATATTTTGTCTACATATACAATGATGCCAATAAAGTATATGTCTGAACAACTAGAGTCATTTGGAGTGACTTTCAATCATGCAGGTTTAACTTGCACCTGTTTAATGTTTAATTATATTTCACTTAAAAAAAAATCAAAATAAATAAAAGATTCAGTGCTGCACCCTGTGAGCAAAGTAAAAAAACAGTTTTCTACTCTCCATTTTAGAGCACCGAGTGCAACTAATTAAGCTTTTCAGCAATTCGAACTTAAATTTATCATCCAATAATTCTTAAGTTACTGTTTGGAAGCTGTTTTTGACGGTGTTGAAATTGATCAGTCTATATTGTAGTAATATGTATGTAATAAAAAATTAACGAAATCCTGTGAGTTTGTGAAAGAAAAATGAGGAGTTTTTAAACATTTATAAATCTAATTTTTCTTGTTTAAGGGGACAAGGGACCTTATACATTCGGAAAATCAACCAAATTTCACAAAAATTGTTTTTGCGCCAAAAAAATAGAGCTTAGTACCAGCTTTGATAATCCATTTTCATTTTTGCGATATTATGATTTTTACGCATTTTATTTACATTTTTAAAAAAGGGGGCGTGGTATTTAAAGGGATAAAAGTATCAGCTGATTTTTGTTTACACGTTTTTAATCATCATTTTTGGCTCGAAATGCTCCCACCGCATTATTTTTCACTGTATCGCTTCAAAATTTTTTGAGCACATTAACAGTCTTATACTTCATAAAACTGGGCATTACTTTACCCAAATACAAAAATTTACTATTTATCCGCTGTTAGCAAAGTAGCATACGTATTAAAAAAACGTAAAATTCTATTCATAATTTGCTTTTTTTTTTCTAGTTTATATACGCACATAGATTGAATTCAATGCCCATTTATGTTCATACGGATAAACTATATCTGGAAAAAAAAATATTGTTGGTTTTCGTTTACATGAATTGCGCCTGGAGTGTTTTCAATTCTGCCCATGTTGCGTTCCATATACCTCACAAAACACCTTTTTTAACCCTAAAATTTTTAAATTAACATTTAAAATGTCTAATATTGATATGAAAATATTATTTTTGTTCTATTACTTCAAATACATGGTGTAAAATTATAAAATTGAAAAGTAAAATTCAAAAGTCCCTTGTTCCCTTAAAGTTTCATTATTTTCATTAAAATATTTTTTCCTTATCTCATATTTCTGACATTGCTCAATTGTATCAGAACAGGCAGAATAACTTTTAATCAAACTTACAATTCATTTTAAACGGTTTTAATAATTACTATTTGTTGACTTTTTAGCATGTACAATTTTTTAGGATTTTTCCTCTAGTCTCATGCCAATGGATACAAAAAAATTTCTAAAATATTAGTGGGTTTGTTTAAAATAAAAAAAAGTGAATCAAAGTTAACCCTGAATGACTTTTTCCTTTTGCTCAAATTTGCTCCTATCGAGTTTTCATAAATCGAACACCAATATAACCAATCTGTGACCATTTTAGTTTAAAGGAAATTAAGTGATAACTGAGCCCCCATCTTCTTCATATCTCTCACAAAAAAAACCAACATAAGCCAAAAATGGAATGATTTAGATGAAAGAACTGATGAAATCTATTTTAATTCGCAACTACCTGACTTACGTTACATTTTGAATTTTGAAAGAAAAAAAAATCCTGCAATTATGGGGAAAATAAAGATCACTTACTCATTCAGTACTAAAGAGTACACGAAAATTATCGAAACCTATTCAATTGAAGCCGTTAAGAACTAGTGCAATCTACCAAAGAATATTCTCACTTATTTTAATGCTTAACCAGCTGCAATTATACCAAATAATATAAACATAACTCTCAGTATTTCAATAATGATATTATAAATAATTTCCATTAAAATTCTCAATATAATTACATTCGTTTTCAATAGAGCATCTAGATAATTAAACTAAATGTTTTAACTGCGTATCGATACAAAACGACGTACAGATATCTTTAATCAACCATCGTTGCCGTGTTACGCATATCAGGGCGGCAGTTGTTGCTATTAAATTTTAATGATAAACACGCAATTTACTGAATATAGCAAATGTTAAATGTAGTTCTTGAATCTAATTGGAACACCAATGTCGAAGCAGAGAAAATGCTTAAAACTTGTAACTTCAAACATTATTAAGAGTTTTGCGTAATTATCATTTGAAGGGTATTTGTTTCCAATACCTGTGTGCGTGCAAGCGCATCTTCCACCTTAATTTGGAATTTGAATGAGTCTGCATATCTTTGAACGAATATATGCGTAAATAGGGAGCCAAGAGAATATACCATACTTTTCGTTAATTAGAAGTTTAACATAAATTATTAGATTGCGTAACAATCAGACCGAAATCGTCTTATGGTGAATTATGATCTAAAGAAAGCGCAACGATGAATCTATATCATAGAGCAGATTTGGTTCTTGAGAAAGATTTGTGCGCAATGCTTAATTCAGGAAATGTATGTCAAAGATTCTATTCAATCACGACTTTATAGTCATGTGATTTGGTTGAATCAGTTACGTGATTACCCAGCATGATTCCAATAGTTATCGATCGTGTATTTTGCATTAATTATTTATAATAATACATTGTTTTCAATACATGCGTTTCTACCCAGATCCTTCGTGCTCAAAGCTTTCCGGGAGGGAGGGGGTAAAGGGTTTAGATTCGACACGTTTCATAGGAAACACAAAACGCGTACTCTACACTGTAGAATCATCCGTACCTACCATGACACGTGATTTAACCGGTTGGTTAAAACCCTAAAGAGAGCTTTTTTTTTAAATTTATTTTGACCAGTAGCCGAGTAAAACTTGATCCAGCATCCTCAGAGGTGTTGATTTGGAATGAGAACTTGGAGTATCCTTTAACCACAAGCGCATTTAACGTGCCCCAGTCACCATTAGCGAAAATGAAGGATCTTCGATTGAATTACACCGAGCCCGGGACCCTCCAGTTTGAGTTCAACGCTGTACCGATCATATCACTAAGGCTCTCAAAAAACGTACACAAATGCATAATACATAACTAGTTTTCAAAAAACCAGGGAGAGGCAATCCCAAATGGCGGGTCTGTTCCCACCATTGGGCTCATACATTATCACGGCTCGGAATCAATATGTTACTCTTTGTTTTTTCGTGCTTTACGGCGTTAAAATACTTTTCAAGTTCTCTTGAATAGTCTTGGTGAGGAAACTGATTAAACTAGAAAATAGGTACAAAAAGAAAATTAACATTCACTACTGTTTAAATAGTGACGCTTTAGTTTGGAATGCGATCAAAATTTCCTTCACTTAAGGCATCATATTCCATTCAAATGAAGGATACGATTATATGACAAATGGAAAACGCTCGTACACCGTTTGATGCACCACTAATGGAATAAGCTAACTTCGGTTACCATTTCTGGAAATTGTTTCCAAACCACATGGTCCCATTGCTGATACATGTACGATACATAATTCAATCACTGATCAATGCATGATAATAAAATTAGAACGCCAAATTAAATGAATAATCGAGTACTTGCAATAAATTGATTGTTATTTTAACAGTTAGCAATATTCCAATATATTGTAGTACACTGATATTCAATAAGTAAGATGCATATAAAAATAATCTGGCCTTCTGAATGTTTATGGCACAAGCAACGTTAACACATATGTAAATCGTCATCATCATTACGTAAAACCTTTAAAATATAGTAAACGTAAAACTTATAAAAATTCACTTTGCAAATGGGGAGTTTTTTTTTTTTTTTTGGAAACTGTTTGCCATTGCTGCAATTTTTCTATGGTCTCCGGTACGCCACACCTTCTCTTGATAACTAGCTGATTTTAAGTCTAACGGCTTAATTACATGAAATAAGGGAAAAATCAAAAGTGATCATTGGTCTCCCTCCCCTCTCCTCCCCGTTTGAAAACAAAAATCACCAAAGCAAGAAAAAAGGTTGTGCCTTCTACATCAAAGGTGTCAAACTCGCCGCCCTCAATGAATACATTTGCTGCCCGAGGCTAAGACGACAAAACGAACACAACAATAATGATCATGTTTTGCATCCCTTTTGGGAACGCCACTGACTGCGAGTAATATTTCTGGGAAAGATAGAAGCTCAGAAAGAAAAAGAAAACCAAGTGTCATGAAGACACCATTGTCTTTTTCTTTCGCTATTTCCGTATTCCGTACTTTATATAAGGTATACTACAAATAATAAATATATGTGTCTATGAATGATGTAGTTTTTCTTTGATACCCAACTAAGCTTAAACCTTTTTTTCTTAGGCCCATATATTTAAACTGATATTTTACTGCCTTGTCTTACACCAATCCGTAGTTGCCGAGAATAATCATTGCACATTTTTAGGAGTTATTTTCAAAGAGTTTTGAAAACGGATATTCATTTGTTTACTTAACTCGGATCGCAGTCGCAGTTTATTTTTATTTTCTGGAAACATAAATTTTCCACTAAAAATGGGGTAGGGGTAAGGGGATAATAAAATCTTAAACTATTTGCTCATATATATTCACTTCTTTCATTATGAATTTCATAATCCAAGAATTGAGCACTTAAAAAATTCCCTTTTAGTAATATTTAAAAAAATATTTCAAGCTCGTTTGGCAACAATATAAAAGGAATTGGTTTCATTTCCTTTAAAAGAAGTAATGAAGAAGCACTTCCATTGATCATTTCGAGAAACAGCCGTAGGGGCCTAACAAATGCGAAAGACAAATACAGCCCTCGAAATATACTGCAAAAGGTAAAGATTGTCGTAAAGTTTTATCCTTTTTTTCATGTATTTAGAGATAAAAGGACTGGTTTTTTTTTCTATATTCTATACTTCCGACAAACTTAAACAGATTAAAAAACAGATGTACTTTTTTATATAAATTAATTGCTACAACAGAAGAATATCATTATTATCTAGTCATTGTTTTTGTGATAGAAACACTGGAAGGAAAAGATAGCCGGTATTATAAATCAAATAAAATTTTCTCCTTTTTATAGAGTACAGAAAGATATTTGAAAAGCTTCAGTTGAGTGGTATTTTTATAGAGTGAAGAGTTAAAGCTCCTGCATTTCTCTACGTAACTCAAACTTGAGTTTCAGTAGAAGAAGGATCTGAATATTTGTCTCGAGACACACAGCAATGCATGAAAATGTAGTTCTTGAATATTAGATTACAAAAAAAAAAAGGGGGGGGAAAAACAGTTCTGCGGTAAATACGCGGAAAAGTTTTGTAGTATTCATTGAAATTAACAATACCATCCTCTGTTTTGAAGAAATATATATTTTTTTTTGCATCCATTTTTGGGGGAAAATATTATAAAATTTTTTTTAGACATAATCTATATCTTACGTCTTTCTCTATCTCTCTTTCTATGTACTGTACATACGCATATATGTGTGTATGCAGTTATTAAACCCATGGAAAAACGTAGTCTCCACTGAACTGCTCGTGATATTTTTCCTTCCAAACTGCATCGGGCCTTTCTTTTTGTAATACCGTTTAAAATTATTAAAATGATGAGGAAGAAAATGGTTTCAAAAGCAGTGAGAAGTACCTGTTTCAGTAGATATTGATCAATAGTTGTCGACTAATGCTCAAGCATTAGTTTTACTGATTAACATTCGCTATGTAAATGAGCACGGGGAGTCACTTGAACGTGTTTTAACTATTCACAACAGTGGTACCGCAGCAACTGTATCGCAGCTCCCTGTCTGGGGAACTGCGAAGTGTTCACTGGGGCACAGAGAAATTTGAAATAAATTCACAAATAATTATTTATTAGTTATGAAACTTTAGAAATATTTCGTGAAGCTCCCTGCGGTATAAACATATGCTATGCAATGCAGGTACACAAGTTGTATTTCTTTTTGTTCGGTTTGATTCGTCATACTTTTACTTAACAAAGGGCACCGTGGGAAAATCTGAAACTGAAAGAGGGTCTCAACCAAGGTTCGCCGTAATATATCGCTCGATATATATCATGATATATATCGCTCGATATATATCATGATATATATCCCGATATATATCCGATATTTATTCTGAAAATATCATGATATTTTGGATAGTTATTTTTTGAATTCCGATATTTTTAAAATAAAAAGTATGTGCATTAACCATACTAATATTAATTTATTATTAAAAATTATCAAAATGTACTATGCATCTTTACTAATAATAAAGCTGAAAGTCTGTCCGGATCCCTCTCTGTCTGTCAGGATCTCTCTCTGTCCGGATCTCTGTGACGCGCATAGCGCCTAGACCGTTTGGTCAATTTTCATGAAATTTTTGCATAAAGTTAATTTGTAGCATGGGGGTATACATCTCGAAGCGATTTTTCGAAAATTCGATGTGGTTCTTTTTCTATTCCAATTTTAAGAACAAAATTATCATAAAATGGACGAGTAAATTACGAAACTATCATAACGTGGAACCGTAACATGGGCACAAGCCAATTGGCGAGATACGAAATTATCCTAACGAGGAATCGTAACATTTGTACAAGCGAATTGGCGAGAAAATTCACCATACATTATTTGTAAATATGCAGGCGAACCAAAAGACCTTTTAATTTTCTATTACGGGCAAAGCTGTGCGGGTACCACTAGTATGATATATATCATTAATATAATGCAATAACATATTATTCCTTTTTTATTTTATAATTTTAAAAGTGTTATTATTGTAGTCATTTTAATATAGACTTAAAACACCTACTTGAAAATTAAAAGTTGGTCAGAAGAAAGGAAAATGTCTCGTAGCTCTACACTGATAAATGCATATATTTTTATTTCTGAATTATGTAATTCTGTACAAGTAGCTAACAGAAGAAAAATGAGCGAAACAGCTAATGCCTGTCCTCAGTAACTTAATAAATACCGTTAAAATTACTTAAATATTTACATAAAATGCATATTTTTATATAATGAAAGAAACATTAATTTTAAGTCTATACATTATAATAATAGTATAAGAAAATAAACAACAGTGATTTGAGGATGTAGTTACTATTTAAAGAGATTGAAAGTATCGGATATAGTACAGGAAAATATCGAATATTTTTAATGTTTTCGAAAATATCATGATATTTTCGAACCCTAGTCTTATCTGAAAAAAGCTTTGGAGCCACTGATCTACAAGAATGCCGAATGCAGTATTGAAAACCTACCAGGTAAATCATTGGAGATTTTCGAAAGTATAAATTTTGGAGAAATGTCGACATCCGATGTCGAAGTGATTCGAAAAGTTCAATATTCGATAAGAAGCACAAAAACCAGGGATACAAACACACACACACAAACGCGTACAGATTTTAACTATATAGGTATATTTATTAGTATTTAATCTCACCTGACTGTATCTTAAATTTGGCAGTATACTTCTTTTGAATGGTGTTGTTTCCTTCAGTCAAAAGTACTACTTTTAGTCCCTGAAATCGATTGAATAAGGAAAAAAAAAAACATGAACCTAGAAAATACTTTCATTTTCCCAATACAGTTGGATCCTGCTACAACGCGATCCGACTTACGCGAAATGGCTATAACGCGAATTTTTCATGAATAATGAATTTTTTTAGTGCGGACACAAATTACTCGCCTGCAACATGAAATTTTTCGGAAAAGAGCGGCGGAGAGTTAGAATGGGCTTCGTTGACACTAAATATTGGTTTCCGTGAATGGACTTTCATTAATTTAGCATCACTGAAAGCGGAAGTTCACACACTGTATTAGTCTAAACAACGCTTTGCTTTAGTTTATACAAATAAACGCTCCGATTCTTAACTTTTTTTTTCATTTTACATATGAACGTTAATAAAATACATTCTGATAACATTCTGATCGCGCTGCATAAACCTTCTTCATTTTTAAAATTACAAATATATTTATCATATCTATACTGTTAAGTGCTATAATAATGCTGTAGTGTACATACTGTAAGTACCATACTACTTTAAGTTTCTCTCCCCCATTAATCATTGATTTTGTGCTAAATTACAGAATTTTATGTCAAATAAAGCTTTTCCTAAAATACAGAAAAAATCGTCCTTTGTAAAAGATACTGCAATATATAGTTAATAAATGGTTTAAAACAATATGAAGGGTTTTTACAAACGTCTGAAACAATTAGATATACTTATAAAAAAATACTAAACATACCTTGTTCCACAACGGGAAATTCCGACTTACCCGAGGTGTATTGGAACGCATCCCTCGCGTAAGTCGGGACTCGACTGTAGTTATTTTTGAATTATTTTTCTAAAATGTTCGATTTTTCAAACAAGGCGTGGTCTTTATGACGTCACAAATGATGTACTTTGATGCATCTTTCTACTACGTTTCCACGTTATGATAATCAAGAAGCGAATGAAATATTGTGCTCTACCCTTGCTATCAACTATATCGTTGCCAATGCACGTGAGAAAAATGCAAATTAAATATTTTGCTCTGTGAATGGCAACAGTGAATCGCATTTCATCATTTGTGACGTCATCGGCAAAAGCGTAAACAATGAAAGCACACCGATTAAATTTTTTTTAAAAATATTAAATTTAAACAAATTGTTTCAAAAAATGGTCAGATCCTATGTTTTTATGCATGCTCTTTAGAAAAAAAAATACTTTTAAAATTTTGGAAACGACCCCATTAAAAAAAAAGTAAAAGAGAAATATAAAGCACAAAAATCCAGCCAATTAATGGAGTCCTACGAAAGAGGACTGGTAGTCTTTGCGGTTCATATGGAATTATCAAGGGTATTTACGCAATAAGTATTTACGGGAATCGCATTTGAAATTTTCCAAAAGAAAAAATGTTTCATAGCATGAAAATGCAGTTCCCCCTCCCACTAGCATAATAAAGTTAATATTGAAGATTTTAGAACTTTATAGGGACTTGCCAAGTGCACTCAGACATATTTTTTCATGTAAAAAAATTTCTATGGAAACTACTATGCTGTTGACTTGTTTGGACAAAAAAATACAAAATTTTAAAAGTTACAGTTGCTATTGGAAAAAACATCTTAGAAATTTATGTACATATGCTAAAAATTCATTATGGTTCACTTTATTTCTGAAGAATAATTCAAAAACACTCATTTTTTTTTCAAAGCAGTTATTGTCCCATATAAGATGCTGACGGATAACGAAAAACATTTGCAAGCGACATAAGAAATCACAAAAAGAAAAGCGAAATTAATCCTTAATTTGATTAAAATTCTTTGATACTAATCCTTATTTAATTATTTGGGAATTAATTCATTTGCAGTAAAGTGTAACTCTTTGCTTTTTAATGGCTTTTTCCTCTAAGCTTCTTAGACATTTATTGTTCCACCCCCCCCCCCCCATTAATGAAAAAAATATCATATTTTTTTACTGTATAATATTTATCACTTTCATTATGATTGCACTAATGAAAAATGAAAACTTATTTATTTAATGAGATTATATATAAACGTCATAATATAACATCAAAAAGCTTTTTGAAAATTTTGCCAATGTCCAAATACAAATGGAGGAAAAGTGTATTGCACTTAACGTAAGCAATATGGACTTCCGCGAGATAACTAGACTGCGAGTAATATTTTGATGAATTTCGCCGTACATATGTAATCTAAATTTATTTTTCAAAATCCAAATGAAAAATGTAGAATCAAATGTTATAGTCAAGGCGCAATCAAATCAAAATTTAGTTAGGATAATTATTTTCTCTAAGGTAGAGTATCACTGAATTTTGCTGCCTTCTTCTTTTTGCCACTTATTGTTATACAGTTGTATCAACTGCACTATTTGACAAGCATTGGATTGTCTTTTGAAAAGTAAGTACAATGGAAAACTGCGTAATTTAGCATTTCTAAATATCTTTTAACGATAGCGATACAAAATTGTAAAAATGTTTCGCGAACTGGTGTGGTTTAAAAAAAAACATATTATTCATTTATTAAGTTTTTTATCATTACTAGATTGGTGTTGAATAGTAAGACCTCTGAGCGAAACGGAAACAGCTATACTTTTTAAAAACTCTCTGAACCCTCCCCCCCCCCAAAAAAAAAGAACCGTTAATGATCTTTGTATTATGCTAGAATTTGCAATTCCACAAAATCAATTTTAATTATATCCTCATACAAACAATAGCGAATTCACTGATCGAGTAACGCTTCAGACGTCACCAACAATGAAAGTCGTGTCACGACATGATAATATGTTTTAGTAATGTTTTTAAGACCTTGTATCCCCGAAAATATTTTACATTAGGTCATGTTTTAGAATTTTTATTGCAGGCTCTAAAATTGCGCGTTATTTTTTACCTAATATGAGCTGTTAGATACTAAAAAATATCTTTTTCTGTGCATAGAAAATTTTAAAGATAACTCAGGCTTGCTTATGCCAGAACTTTTTATTAGCAGGGATTGTGTTTAATATTAGGATGTACCGGCGATAGATTTTCTTCGCCTCGTCTCGTAAATCTTATGAATCTGACATAAAGTTCAAGAACTCTTGTTGAAAGTAGCTACGTATTCAAGAAGAGTAGACTTTTACTCCTCATTTTTCTACAAAAGCTGGCAAATATTTTAAGTTAAATTAAGTAATATATTCTTATAAAGTGTAATTTTTACTATAAAACCTTCCGTCATGAGTATGGTTGTGCATTAGTTACTTATTCATTTATTTATTGATTTTGTTATAATTGCATTGAATATATAGGTTATTAATTTTAAAACTTTGCTAAACCAAAAAGCTTTATTTCACCAGTTTTCTGATGTTCATCAGTACAATAATTTATTTATTTATTTATTTTTTGAACTGAGCTAAATTAATTATTGCAAAGGTAATATAAAAGAAGTTAATTCAAAAGAAAAAATAATTAACTTTGCACCCTATGTTTTAAGGACTGAGAACTAAAAATATAACAGAAACAGCGAACTTGAGCTTTTTATACAACTTTAGCTATCATTTACCATTTACAGAATTATGATCAACTGCGTAGGGTCAGTTAGCGAAGATAAAACTAAATTTCAACGTTTTAGTTTCAAATCCTTGCCTACTTCTCCAAAAAATTAAGAGAACATTTTGGTTATCTTTACTAATAATAAAACTGAAAGTTTGTATGTCTGAATCTCGGTCTCTTACGCGCATAGACCATTGGGCCAATTTTCATGAACTTTGGCACAAAATTAGTTCGTAGCATAGGAATGAGAACCTAGAAGCGATTTTTCAAAAATTCGATTTTTTTTCTACTCCAATTTTAAGAACATTTTACAGAGCAAATTACCATAACATGGACGAGCAGATTAACATAGCATATTGGCGAGAAATTCATCATCCATTATTTGTAAATATACAGGCGAACCAAATGACCTTTTTCTTTTCTACTACGAGCAAAGCCGTGCGGGTACCACTACTTACATCTAAAACCATGCTCATTGAGAATAACTGGGTACGCAAAAAATTGACTTAATTCTTAATTTTTAAAGAATGAAATCTTGTTTCCATTTACCTCCGCGCGTTTTCAGTTATTCCAGAGACTAGGGGGTACTTAGAAACTGAGATTAACTTCACAATGAACTTGATGTGGGTTGAAAACCGCGACTTGCTCACTCAACTTAGAGGCTTCAGAAGCTCTAGAGCAACGATACTAAACTTGATGAATATGAGAAAAATATAAGAAAATATAAGAACTAAATGGTACATTTAATTTATGTATAATATACAAAAAACAGTAACGTCAACGAAATTGAGACAGGAAGACTGTGGCCTGAATTTCGCGGGCCAGTACAAATGCAAAATTTAATTACAATATTTATTTTTTCTAAATAGTATGAGAAAAACGTCAAATTAAATGTAATTACAAACCAAAAACTGTTGTCATCATTAGTACATGCTTATTTTTATTGATATGAACTTTGAATCAGTTAAAAAAAAAACTAACTATTTATGGGTTTATCCCAGTTTCGCCGACAGTTCAAATCTCCTCCAACACACTTTAATATATCAAAAGGTATAATTGAAACTGTAAATCAGAGGGGGGGGGGATAAAATGTGGACAAAATTGGGGAGACGCCCTATTTATGACAAACTTGATTTAAAATTTACAAAAATCATTTGTGACCCTCAATGAAGATGATCAGTAATCCTCATATGTATAATAGCGAATGATCGAGTAACGCTCTTGACGTCATCAACAATGACATTAGATCCACGGCCGAAAAATTTGATAATCTTTTTTTGTAATGTTTGACATGCAGAGGAATGCTTTATTTTGACGAGGTTGAACTGGATCGGGTAACTTAACTGTTTTACTGATAAGACTCATTTTAGTGGAGTGAAGAAACGAAAAAGTGGTCAACAATGAACGCTATCTACTGGAGTTTAGGATTCATCCATTAGAATTAGGTTTAAAAATTTCAACCATCAAAATATTACGAAGCAGGCAATGACTTCGTTCAAATATAGAAGCATATTTGACCAGTCATATCTTGACGGGCTATTTTCTAGTTTTGAAAGGTTTCAGAATACATTTTTCGTTCTGTAACACTGAACAGGTTGGGCCTCACTGGCTTAAAAGATTGTCCCGTTAAACATAACAAATTTCCAATTTACCAAACCGTTGAAATTCACCCTTTCAATCCCGAACAATGGAATATCCCGATTATTAAAATAATAGTTCGTGGCAAATTGGCTATTGCATTAAGCGGGCCCAACTGTATAATATGATGCGCGCAATAAGTTGGCAACATTTTATCCCAATACTTTAGGATTTACCTTTTAATAGAAAATCCTTCCTTAATACTTCGCAACTCTAATTTAATATTGCATCAACATTTGTTTAGTCATTCCACTTTCATAAGTTTCAATAATAGTTGCATTATCTTTAGACGTAATTCCAAATTGTATTGAATAATATATATTAACTATCTAAAATTGATTAAATTAGGAGA
Organism: Uloborus diversus; assembly: GCF_026930045.1. Taxonomy (NCBI): domain Eukaryota; kingdom Metazoa; phylum Arthropoda; class Arachnida; order Araneae; family Uloboridae; genus Uloborus; species Uloborus diversus. The sequence continues at coordinate 105,981,447 of NC_072732.1, forward strand.
TTAAATTTATTATCAGACAATTACGTAAATTTCTAACGGTGTTAAAGTGATTTATATAGTTTCGGGACTGTTTCAGTTTACTTTAGTCTAAACGGAAAAGGAAAGTTTTATCAACACAAGAAAATTTGATGTCTTTGTGGAAATATTTAAGGATTCTAAATCAGTATTTTTAAAAACAAAATCCTTATTTTTTAAGATTGATTAAAACTTGTACAATAATCAACGTAGCTCAAATAATCTCAAATTTAGTGAAAAATTTTGCTATGATTCGAAAAAAATATTTAATTTGGAAATGACAGAAATAAGATAAATTGCATTAAAATACGCTTTTACTGCCAAGAGAAGTTCGTTTGCATATTTGCAAAAAGCGTTTTACAGAGCCGAAGATATTACACATCAAACTCAACTTATCTAAAACACCACCAAAACTAAAGAATAATATGAAGTCTTGTTTACTTTTGCTTTCTTTTTTTCTTGTATTAATTTCATTGTTTTGCAAAAAAAAAAAAAAAAAAAGATATTAACATATATATGTGTGTCTATATATCTAATTTGAATTCTGACACTTTGAATTCGAATTATGGTTTTCGCCATCACGAGTTGCGACAGGACCCTACTCATTGAAGGCTAATGTTTCTAGAAACGGCTCATGTCCTCCCAAACCTGCCCCTCCTCCTGGGAGGTTACGTGTGTGTATGTAAGGACTTGTTTGTGTGTAGACGTGTGTGTATGTAGGAATGTGTGTATGCAAGACATGGACGCCACTGCCTAGGTGGAGGGATTCCAGTGGACAATGCTGCTAGTGGAGGCTAGGACCAGAGAAGCAGCTCCGTCCTCCGGTGGACGGCGGTGCTACAGAGGCCCCTGGTCCATTCTGAAAAAGGAACCAGACATCAAGGATGGTCAAATGAAAGCAATAAGCAATCGTGATTGCTCAAAAAAAACTCACTGTTTTCTAATTGTCTTAATACAATCTGATAAAACGAGAAAACCTTTTCAGTATAAAAGCTACTATAAATGTATTGCATTGCTCACTTATTTTTGATAACGATAACTGTATGAAGCTGCAGTTAGAGCCTAACCTGGCAGCATTGTGAAGGCTACATAGATTTTTTCATAGCATTATGACATGTTAGGTTAGGTTTACCCCCCAGCTATAGTTATTTTATGTTTTGGTTTAGAAAATAGAATTTGCTGTTTGAAAAGAAGTGGTAGAAAGTTCCTGAAAATTAAGTCGTATATTTTTACTTCTTTGTTCATGCAAAATTTACAGCTAGTAAAAACCAAAAGAAAAATATGTGAACACAATAAAACTAGTATGTTGTGGCCATCACGAAACTTTCTTCTATATCTTTCTTATAATTCTGATCCCTCCCCATGCTTAACGAGGAAGCAATATTCCCAACAAAAACAAAATCACACATGTAAAAACTTGACGACCATCCCAATGTCTGAATTATTGCGAAAGCAAAGCAAAGAGCGAAAATTGAAAGTTATTTTAAAAGCCTTGCTTGAATTAATTACAAATATTTTATTTGTTAACAAACATAAGATGGCAACATTTAAAAATTTTAAATCATTGAGATAATATTTCCGGTCATTTCCATACAATTAAAATCACGAGAAATACGCAGACGAATATCTATTACGATTTATCTTTCTTATTGTTGCATTAATAAAGCTATTTTTATTCGCAAAAAAAAAAAAAAAAAAAAAAAATCAACACCTCTTGGAGCGATTGGCGTCAAAATTGAACCAAAGTCTGTTTACATATGGATTCACATATATTCCAAATTTCAACCAGAACGTAGCATTACTTCTTGAGATAGGGCACTCACAATGGAAAAAAAGAACGGGCTATTGCGCTACCCCCCCTTTTTTGCTGTTGACACCAAAATAAAATCAGCTCTTATACCCACTAAGGGCTACTTGCCGATAAATTTTTCTTTCATTCCGTTCATTATTTCTTGAGATACAGCAGTCACAATTGACGACAAAAAACGTTCTATAGCTCAACCCCCGTTTGAGTTATTGACACCAAAATTGAATCAGCACCTGTTCCTATTAATGCCAACATATGAACCAAATTTTGTTTGATTCCGCCAGTTACTTCCTGAGGAATAGCAAGCCCGCGTAACTCAAAAAACGTCCCAATGCTCCACCCCCCTTGAAGGAATTCGCGTCAAAAACCAATGGGCACAAGTTCACATAAGGGCACATATGTGTACCAAATTTCGTTTGATTTCCTGCGGTAGTTTTTGTTGTAGAGCGGCCACAAAAAACTGGTCACACACAGACGTGACACACACACACATACACACACAGACAGCCAGACATTTTCCAAAAGTAGTCGAAATGGACTCAGCACACCTCAAAACGTTCGAATCCGTCAAAATTTGAAAATTTGCACGAATCCAATACTTTCTTCTATATATTAGATATAGAAGAAAGTAAAAACGTAGCAAAACTAAAACGTATAAAACTTAGGGTTTTGCGAGAAAGCAAAAGTGAGGAAAAGAAACGGTTACTGTGAGACTATTAAAAGAGAAATAAAATCCCTAAAATACAATTTGATGAAAATCAAAACACGAAGAAAACGAAAGTGTTTTACAAATACAATTTTTTCACCAAATCTTGGTAACTAAAAAATATTATACACAACATAAGTATTATAGCAACAATCATAAAGCCGATTCCAGAACCTGAAGAGAAAAAGCAATTTTTTTTTTTTGGCGGGTGTACGTAACAAATAGGGTTACAGTGAAATTATTTTTATTTTTCAAAAATATTTCACATAATATAAATGGTTGCAATCGGTATTTCTCAATCGGGTTCAAGTTTTCTTAGAATCGCAACTTATATGGATACGTATGCGGACAATTCTCTGTACGAAGAAATTTGAACTTAACGTTTTATTCTGAAGAAAAGTTTCTGTCGCCCAGATTTTTTAGTAGCTTTTAGTGCTGGACTGCGAGAGGATATCCGCATATATATAGTAGCGAATTCACTGATAGAGTAACGCTCCTGACGTCACCAACAATGAAATTTGCGCAACGGGATGATAATTGGGTAATATTTAATGGTAATGTTTGATATGGCTGAACTGGATCCGGTAACTTAACTATTTCACTGGTAAGACTCATTTTCGGAGAAGTTGTGTTCGGAGAAGAAAGTGTTCAACAATTAAAGCTATCTACTGGAGTTTAAGGTTAATCCACTGCAGTTAGGGTTAATATTTCAACTATAAAAATATCACCAAACAGGCAATGGCTTCGCTCAAATGTAGAAACAATTTTTACCCGTCATACCTTGACGGGCAATTTTCTAGTGTTTACATACCATTAAAAAAAAACAATCTCAAGGAAGTATTTTACATGGGTATGTAAAGGAATAATTCTCTGTCCGAAGAAATTCTAATTTAGAATTTTATTGTGAAGAAAATTGTCTGCTCTCTCCCAAATTTTTTAGTAGTTTAGTGCTGCTCTTGGGGAAGAAATGTTCACATAACATAAGTAAAAAAAAAAGAAGCAAGCTTTTGCGATTTTGCAGAGATTGGCTTAGGTGTTAACGCATGACTACACGGGTTTCTAAAATCAATAAGTGCCATGGTGTTAGTGATTTGACTTGAGTTTTAAACTTGATTTAAATTAACTGATTTAAAAAATCCTCGATAAAAATCAGTTTAACTTTAATCCTAGAAATCTTCTTGAAATTTCTAAACGGTTCTCCATTTTTTTAGTCAGTGCAGCTTTTGCTTCTTATTTTTGGTTTGCTCCCTAGTGTTTATGCTCACTTGAACATTCTCAACAGTTCAAAGTTTCTTTCTGCACTCTACTTGAAAGAAAACTACCTTAAAAATTTTGAGTTTGTATCCAGGGACCAGCAGACACTTTTAAGTAAACCGCCACTTTTTTATTAGCTACTTTATCCAGGATTTTTTTGTTTTTAATGAACACATTTTTTTCAATCAATTTTTAAGGCACGGTAAAAAAATACGGGAAAATGAGACCTGTTGCCACATTCAATGTATATTTATAAGATGGAAAAGAGGAAACGCAAAAATAAATATTTCTTCCCCCATGAGATCTTTACAAACATTTAGCTTTCACATGTTAATTAAAGGAGGAAAATAGGTTTAAAAATGTATTTACTAAATTGGAAACAAAACGTTTTAGAAACAACTTGGCTCCTTTTGTTTTCCTTGTTCTTGTTGATTTAAATAAGTTTATCCCTTAAATTCACCTCAAAAAAAAAAAAAAAAACATTACAACCCTGGGATGGATAAATCATTGGCATATGTTTAGATACAAAACATGCACTAAAAAGCAAATCGGGCAAATGCTTATAAATCTGCCGCAAATATTCCAGTTACATTATATTTCTATTATCGAAAGCGATTTCCGAGTTTGGTTGATGATGCTACTTATCAAATTTCGCTTTGTCTTATCTTGGTGTTTTACTCATTATCCGATTTCGATAAGTACTTGTAATTAAGTACTTCAAGAGTTTCACTAATGCGCTTACAAAGTAATAAATACATTGGGAAGGAAGCAGCGTTCATTAGATTTGCGTTAGAATTTTTATAGCGGCGATGATTTTCTTTAAATAAAATGAATAGGCTTAAGGTTTTGTCGAAGTTAAAACTTTTACGGATTAATTTTCTTAACAGATGGCTAACGACTCAGACACTAGGTTTAACATTACACGCTATTAAGTATGGTTTTTTGCTAAGCATAAAAATCGTTGTTCAATGTTATGTTTACTGTGTTTCAAAGATTTTTGTCGTTAATTTTACTTCTTTGCTTCTTCCTGCGCAATGTTTTAGTATTAACAGTCTCTTCGGTACTTGCTATCTTAAGCACAAAATTATGTAAATACATTTATTGTGTGTTTTTTTGCCGTAGTTTCCCATATATTTCGAAAACTTAAATGAAAAAAAAAAAACTGTTTTAATACAAAAAAAAAAAAATATTTACACGTAGAGGGAAAAAAAAGGAAAGAAAACAAAACAGTCAAATTTTTCTGAAAATACTATACTTAGAGAATTATTCTTTTATAATTTTTCAATGAAGTACAACAGCAAAAGGCTATCAAAAACATTAAATTTTCTATTTTCAATATCAAATAGAGCAATATGAATGTGCTTTTATGCAAAATATTTCATTTATTTATCACCCATGTCAGTTTCCGCCTTATTTTTTCCCTTATGCAAACGTTTTATTTTTATTTCTATTACTATTAGTTTTGAAAAAAGACATTAATATTTAAATTTTGCGCATACGACTTCAAACTTTGCCTATCATGAATAGCAGCTGAATCCTACTATTTTTTACTGAAAATAAATAATTCGACTTTAGGTATTCATATCATTCTTTAAAAGATTTTGCATAGAAAATGACATGGATTATTATGCCAAAAAAAAAAAAAAAAATTGAAACGTTTCATTACTTTGCCCTTTTTTGAAATAAAGAAAGGAATTTTTAAACGAAAGAAACATTAGCGTAAACGATCTTTTGCCTTTTTTATTATTAACGTTATTATAGAAATGTTCAACGTTGAGAAATAAAATTATTTTTGTACTTCTGTTTCTTGAAATTTCCCCCCAATAATCTTTCTGGTTTTAAATCTAAGAGAAGGAAACATTTCCTAATTTAACAGCCTTTATTTTTCCCTACCCTAAGTTGGTACTTATTTATTTGCTTGTTTATTTTTTTGAAAAAAAAAAATATATATATATATATATATGCATCATTCATGCTAGAAAATATAATCTAACTAGAAAGACAACCGTCAAGGTATGATGGGTGAAAATTGCTTCTACTCTTTTGCACTTTAACGAAGCAATTGACTGTTTGGGGATATTTTGATAGTTAAATTTTAAACCCCTACTAGTGGATTAACCCAAAACTCCGGTAGATAGCGTTAATTTTTAACCACTTTAACGTTTCTTCATTCTCCTAAAATAACACAGTGTTACCAGTAAAACAGTTAAGTTACCGGATCGAGTTCAGCCTTGTCACAATAAAGCCTTTCCCTTCCTGTTGAACATTATCAAAACACATTATCAAATAATCATGACGTAGAGCAAGTTTCATTGGTTACTCGATCATTGGTTATTATATATATGAGGATAGTTATCTGCTGCGAAACATACATTGAATATGAAACCAAAATATTTAGTTCACGTTTTAGCCGAAGACGGCTTCTTCCGCGTAGTAGTAATAGAACATGTATTTCCACGCCTTAAAAAGTGGATTTTTTTAAAAACTAATCAAAGCACACTTGGATGTAAAAACTTAATTTCAACGAGTAAAAATACAAGTTACTGGTGCAATAACAAATTGTGTGTGCATTTGTGAACTAAAAATAGCGGGTAAGCATTTTTCGTTTTTTGATGTGTTTCTTTACCTACAATGTATAGTTTATAATGCACATATTTTTTCGCGCATCATTTTGCATCATAATTTCTATTTATTTGATTCCATCCTGGGTGCGAAATGAGCAAATCAGCTGTGGCTGACATGTCACAGATTTTAATGAAAATTTTTATTCAGGTAATTCATGCATATATATGACGGCATGCAAAGTATGGACGTTTAAAAACTGTTTGTTGCTTTGCTATTGAAATTAGAAGTTAATGCTTACGCTAAGCCTAAATTTTCAGAGTTCATGGCAGCGAGTTTGTGACTCAATAACTCCGTAAATTATAAACGTATACTTAGAAAATAAATATTTCCACATTCTATTAACAAATCTCTATTAGGAAAAAAGAAAGTAATATTTATTCTGAGCTTTTTTTGAATCTGAGATGTTAACAAAGATTGAAAACTTGCCGATTTACGTCAGATTTCAAATCACTCTTTTAGCTCTTTAAAAAAAAGTAACAGCAAAAAGGATTCAGATTGAAAAACTAACTAATGACCTGCTATAATTTAGTAATTTTTTTTTATTTCCTTGATGATGAAATAGCATTTTAAAAAAAATCAAAAATTTCCGAAATTTTCGTTTTTTTCTCTATTTCAGATGTTTGTTTGAACATGAGAAAATGTCCTTAATTGACTCTTTTTTTTACGTAACATATTGAAGTGTCTTTTAGATAATATTAAATTTTAATAATTGGAATTAGCGTATTTTTGTTACTAGAATAATTTTAACTAAATCAAAATTCCATTAGTTACTGCTATTTATAGTAAGTTGATCAAGACTTAACAATTTCTCTCATGTTTCATTTTCTGAAAAGTATGTTTATGAAGTACTTGTTGAAATGTTTCCCTAATTATTGTGAAGTATATAATAGTCCAATATGCATAATTAAATATAATTGTGCCACTAAAAGTTGAATTTTCCTCTCCACCCGTGGTATTGGAAAAAATACCTCTAAAATTTCTAGAAAACTTATGTCAGCATGACTAAAAGAATATACCGAGTTTAAAGATTAGGAGAGAGGACCATCTCGTCTAATTCTCAATAGTATTTGAGATTGGGCTACGAGTTTGAGGAAATTTGTTTTATCCATGGATAAATTTCCAAAATTTGTTCCAAAATTTCCAAAAATTTGTTTTATCTATATATTTGACGAAATACACTCATTTATTTCAACCGTCCTGCTGAGATGTTCTTTGAAACAAAAGGATTCCTTTGGTAGCGAAACTCGTCTATTTTAGTTATAGCGATGTTTTTCGTTTTTTTTTTTTTTTTTTTTTTTTTTTTTTTTTTTTTTCAGAATAAAAGTTACCAGTTGAACAACTTTTGCCACATAATGAATCTAATTTTCAATGAACAGCAGATCACTTTTCTTTCTACTATTAATGGCAAAATTGCATATTATGGCATTTTGATTAAACTTTTAAACTATCATGTCAGAGCATGTATGCATACGATATACAAAAATCCAATTATAACTGCAAGATATTTTTAACTTCTACCTGCTACAATAAAAAAAAGGTTTTTTTTTGTTTGTTTTTTTCAATCTCATGAGTCAAATATCAATCTTAATGTTAGGCTCAATAAAAATTGATTAAAGTACCCATAGCTGTTTTGGGGATAAGTACAAATTTAAATTATGAATTTAGTGCATATAAACAGTAGTTGATATAGTATATTAAAAAAAATTAATATCGATGACAAAAACACTCATTTCAAATGTTAGCTTCAAACACTTATATTTTCATTTATATTAGCACGCATCCTATTCCTGTATAGCATGTTAATGGCATCTATTCAAGTGTAATGATTGGGAACCACATTGTTTGGGAATTGAGAAATGCAATCGATTAACGTGGATGCATATTAGCCTATAAAAGCAAAAGCTATAATGAGGTTATGGAGGGGCTCTAAATGATTAACAGCAAGACACAAAAGATAATTAACTCTAACCACAATAGTAGTTTCATTAGACCCTTTTCTGAATATAATGGTCTTACGTTTCGCCTTTCACGTTTGCCGGATTGAGTTGTGAAGATAAATAGATGAGAGTTTAGGATTAAACTTGTTTATTATGTACTAGTGGTACCCGCACGGCTTTGCCCATAGTAGAAAATTAAAAGATCATATTAGAATATTAAAAGATCATTTGGTTCGTCTGTATATTTACAAATAATGGATGATGAATTTCTCGCCAATATGCTATGTTAATTTGCTCGTCCATGTTATGGTAACTTGCACGTCCATGTTATGGTAATTTGCTTGGTAAAAGGGGCTTAAAATTAAAAGAGAAAAACAACAAAATTTATTTTTCGAGAAAACGCTTCGAGGTGCACACCCACAAATTACAAACTATTTTTTTTACCAAATTTCATGAAAATCGACCGAACGATTTAAGCCCTATGCGCGGCACAGAGTTCCAGACAGAGATCCAGACAGATATCCCGGCAGAGATCCAGACAAACTTTGAGCTTTATTATTAATAAAGATTTGACATGCCTTGAGTGAAGAGAAAATCGAACCTGTATAACTAAGGTAAAACCTCCAGTAGTTTACACTGCACTAGTGATTGACACTTAGCAAAAATTAGTTGACAGCAAACATTTTCGAATCGTAAAAACATTGTAAAATTGTAAAATGGAGTTTAAATTTGCAATACTTTCTTTCTCTTCAGTTTATTCTCAGTTGATCATTTCGCTCTGTGTTTCTCCTTCTCCTCAATTTTCTTTAAGTATCTACTGGCGGTTTTACCTTTCTGGATTTGATAATAAAAGGTGGCTAGTCAAATAGTTGACTTTTTTTTTTGGTGCATGAACACGAATCAGCTTTGGTATGCTAACTATTAATGTATAATTGCCTACTAAAACAACATAATGCAAAAATAAAGGCAATATAAACTTAACGTATCAAAAGAGAAAAGAAAATCTTTTGGGAATTATAGGAACATTGCCAGTTCATATTTGAGTGCAAGGTTTGTAATTTTAAACGTAATAAATTGAGACTTTTTTTTTCAAAAAATCATAAATGGACTAATTGAAGCATCAAACAGAAGAAATCGCGTTAGAAATTCCTGTTTGTTTAAAACAAAAAGAAAAGATTTGATAGGACTCTCCTCCAGCAATTAGTTCAAATATGGTAATGCAATACAAAGTAAAAGCAGTTGAACAGTTAAATATAGGCTTGCATAGCTTATATTAATTGCTCAACCACATTGCATTAAATATAGGCTAGTTGGAAATGCACGAGTTGCATAGTGATGCAAATTTACTGCGAAATATTTCGTTACTTCAGCTATCCCAGATACATTGAACGATTCATCGAATATTTGATCAACAGTACAATCAAATTATTAACAAGTAACTAAAATTAAAAAAAACCCCGAAGTCGCAAATGTAGAAACAACAGGGAAAATTGAAAATCCTTTTAAAATCCTTATACTATTAAAAGTCCATAGCAAGTATTTTATTTGTTAACAAATAGAAACTGGCAACAGGTAAAAATTTTAAATCATTGCTTTTAATTTCCTTATCGGCCAACAATGAATTCGGTTACCAATCGCTTGAACAAAGGCTTAACCGTATTTAAAATCTGCTTTAAAAAAGCGTTATAATTCGAATCCTATATAAACACATTCTATCAGACGCAGAAAAAAAACCTCTTTATTTTGGTACTAAATTTTAAAATTTTTAAATATGTTTCTACTGCGAAAATCGCAAAAAAAAAAAAAAAAAAAAACTTTTAGGAGTTTTTTAAATAATGTCTTCGTTAATTAATGTCATCCGAAGACGCAACCTAGCTAAGAACACTCTCGATCAACTCTTCTTTCGCACATTTTTTTTTTTTTTCAAAATCGATCCATTCATTTAGGAGATAGAGTGACACAGACAGATACAGAAATACACCAGACACGTCAAAGTCGTAACTTATTATTCTTTTATGTGTCGAGGGTTAAAATAAAACAGAATTCAAAACACTTTTAAAGGTTTTAAAGCATCATTTCGTACTTGTTTCACTAAATAATGCATTTATATTGAATTTTCTTATACTAAATTTAAAAAAAAAAAAGGATCTTACGCCAAGATTGAAATCTTTACGTAACTTCCATTGTCACGGTTTATTGATTGAATCATCAAATGTTTGATAAATGGCATAATTAAATTTTCCAAAATGCAAAAGACTTCTAAACGCTTTTACCTTTTAACGCATCACATTTTTGTATTTGTTTTTTCATGTAATGCCAGCATATAAAATTTTCTTATATCTTTAATATGCAACCAGATATCGAACTTTAATATCTTCCAGTAATAAAATATTTTAAATATCTCGCCGAATGATCTAGATTAATGATATCCAATACCCAATGAAAAACTGGAAGACGGAAAATTCAATAAGAGTTTTACGACAGAAAACTCGTAAAACCTTCGTCTCTAGTCAAAGTAACGAATCAGCTGAACAATTATCGTTGAAATAAACACAGAGTTTTAAGCGAATGGCTAAAAGGAAAAATCAATGTTAAAAGGGATAAAAATTTGAAATTCCATAGAGAGACAAATGAAAAGGACTAAAATTATTTGTAAATATCATTTTTGTATTCATGTCACTCTAATTTTACGTCATTATAATACTCGGGATACGCATTAAAATTCGAAGGAATGACTTCCACTGTAAAAATGTTGTGACTGAAATGATTTATCTAAAACAGTTTTAACGTGTGAGAAAGCAATATAAAATTATATTGTTGACAGTTTTAACAAACGAACTTGGACGCTATCTAGAAACTGATAAGGTATGTTTTAGAATCATCATTATGGAAGAGTGTCAGAAAATTTAACAAACGTCTACTAAACGCTCAACAACAGAAAGACTTGATCAAACACTTTAATTATTTTTGCATTGTGATAATTTTTTCTAAAATAGTTATAAAACTCTGAGAATTAAATGATAGTTTTGTTTTCTTTCTTATATTCGTAAAAACCAGACTGAGTGTATGACGTTTCTTGGTATGTTTCTGAATCAGGTTGCTTACAAATGGTTCGAGTTGGTAATGAGTCTCGATAAATCCTTTTTTTCACTGAGGAGCAACAACTTACCGCTTGTTGAGCAATCACATTGCTTATTGTTCTCACTTGATGATTTTGATGTTCCTATGATTTTATTTTCCCCCCGCCTCCCTCTGCAGCATCACTGACCCGGCCTCCCGATGCTGCTCCTCTAGCGAAAACCATCTCCAGGTTGCGTCCATATCCTACGCGCATACATACACACACCTACACACACACACACTCATGCCTACACACAGACACAAACACGCACGCTTACATGCACATACCTATACACACACTCATGCCTCAGTACAGACACACACGCCTACATACACACACATACTCGTGATTGCGAGGGATTTGGATTCGGAGTCGGTAATTTTCCTTCCGACTTTGCTGCCCTGGGCATAACTTAATCGCTTCGTCTATTGCGAGCGATAACGAAGTTGCAATAAAGAATACTTTTGCTGAAATTGTTATGATGAAATCTCATCCTGCTTATGTTTGCCGCTTCCGTTAAACAAAAAATGCCATGATACACACGTCATTTTATAACGAGAAGACGTTATGACTAGACCCCCTTCAAATTTACTACTTCAGCTGCAATCGTGAAAAATAAGCCGCGCAAAATATTTCAGCTTTGTATATACAATCTTTTTCAGTTCATATAAAATACGCGAAATTTTCCACTTACGAAATCACAGATATCTTTATTTTCGGGCAAACTACAGCTCACGAAAATAAGTGATGTTACAGTAAATAGCTCACGGCATTAAATTCATTGAGGAGTTGCCATTCTCTCGAAGTAAAAAATTCAGAAAAACTGTAACATTGATTTCAGTAGTATACGTTTGACATCTGAACTTCCTCCGGAAAAATTTGACGTCTATACTGCCGTGTGCAGGTAAAAAACAGTAACTGCAAATTTTTCATTTTTTTTTGCATTTTTGTAATCTACTGTACGTTATCTTTACTATACACGAGCTCGCTTATTTAGTTTCTGCTGAAAAGAAGGCGCGAAAGAAACGTCTAATTCCAACATTTCCCTGTAGTTAGTATTGAATCAAACACACATTTCTTCAAATATCTTGAAAACTCATTTCTGCATATACTGCCGTTTACCTGCACACAGCAGCATAGCTTGGTAAAATTTAGCTTTATTATGATACCAGACTTAATAGGCTTAACATGTATAGCCTGGAGCAAAGGAGAGTCAGAGGGGGACATGATTCAGTTACTTAAATTTATCAAAATGAAAGATGTAAACGGATTAAATTTTTGCGGGGAAAGCAGGACAAGGGGTCATTGTTTTAAGCTATTTAAATCTCAGGCTAACTTGGAAATCAGGAAAAACTACTACTCTAGCAGGGTCGTGGGCACTTGGAATAGCTTACCGGAAGAGGCGGTAGTGAGCAAGGGAGTGGATAGCTTTAAGAGGGCCATTGATCTTTATTGGGGACTAATTAATTGACTAGGACCAGCCTAGCTGGGCCCAGAGTCTGTTGCTGGTCGTCACATTTGTATTTGTATAAAAGCATAGTATGCGAGTCCACAGTCAGTTTCAACAGCTTTCATAGTTTTTGACCTCAATAAAGGAACGCTGATCGCGTTCCATGCGTGTGTTAGTTTTTATTTCTTTTTTTTTAAACCCTAGTTTTAAAAATAGTTATTTTGTTCTTAATGTTAAGCGTTTGAGAAAAGTTTTATATAAAAGAGATATTTTAGAAAAAATGAGCGGGTATGAAAACTGATTTTTACATCAAGTTTCTGGTTTTGTGATATCGCACAGAACCGTCAAACCTAACATCGCTTCACAGAGTCTTCTGTATTATATCTTTTGAAGAACCTCGAAACAACTGGAGCGTATCTCTTGCAACTGTCAAAAATGACTTAGATAAAGATGTTTACATCCACGTAGTTAGTTTGTTTTTCTCAAAAAAAGTTTGGCACTTATTGTGGTATACGACAAACTCATAAAATCGGATATAGACATATGTTTTTTTCTTTTATGATTCTTCAAAAATTCATTAGTTTACTATAGAGCGATTAGCCTGTTTAATTTAGAAATAAGGAATAAATCTAACTACGATTAATGCAAAGCAACAATGTAATAGAACATGATACACCTTTTAAACGACTTCTATTACTTAAACTGAGTATCTTTGAACAAATGATCGTTTTTTGTAAAAATTAGATTTCTATTTAGCATTAACATTCTGAAAAAACTATTCAGTTACATTTTCTAAATCCGATTTGCTTTAAACTGATGTTTTAGATCCTTTACAATGAATTTTTCAATCAAAGTATCTTAGAAATCCTATTAACTTTCCAAATATTTGATAAAACAAATTTTACGCGTTAAATGTTTCATTTGAGTTCAAGCAATCCTGAGAAATTACATCTGGACAAAGGTATTAATTTTTAAAGAAATGTTAAATAATGTTATGAGTAACAAATAGGAATTTTCTGAAATGTGTCATTTTATCCAAGCATTTTGGATTTTAATTAATATCCCCCGGGCGAATACATTTAAACCTATTTTCGCAGCCTTTAATTCAAACAAAAAGCAATTTGTTTCAGTTTACATAAAGCATTTAGATCTCTAGAAGAAATTAAATAATGTCGTTGCTAATTGTTTATTTGTTTACAAAATTAATTTGCATTATCTTTAATTGTTCAGACCTTTTGTTTCACAATGCGATTAGTCAGTAACACGCAAAAGATAAAATGAAATTTAAGAAATAAGGAAGGTTGGAGAGTTGACTGAAGTGGGATTAAAGTGCCAACTGCGTATACTTCATGCGGCTAACGCTATTATTCAGGGTAATTTTGGTCCAAAACTTTCATTTGCAGATGTGCCCCCACTCCCTCCAAGTTCAATGGTGCAAATCCCCCCCCCCCATAAAAAATTTCAACCCTCTTTCCCTTTTTTATCTTTTGCTCTCTTTTTTATTTTATTTTTTTCTAACATTTCGTATTTATTTATTTTTTAACATTATTATTACTATTATTATTATTTTATTAGAAAAGTTCTGTGCTACGCCAATGATACACACACACAAACTAAAAATATAAATGAAATAAAATATAAACAGAATAAAATAAAATAAATAATTTAAATAAAAAATAAAGAGATACATAAATTTAATGAATAAAAAATGTTTAAAAACCCCACCAAATATTTTGATGGCGTAACTTGCACCATAATTTCCTCCCGCTCCCCAGTGGGGACTACTGTTTATTTGTTTTACCGCCTTACCCTCAATGCAATAAACATGATACACCTTTTAACATTGTCCCTCCCTTACATTGTCCCTCATACTTGAATGTCAATTTTGTACAATGAACCATAAAAACAATTTAAATTATTTATTAACCTGGTTCAACATTCTTTTGCAAGTTTAGACAACTTTGCAAGATGGAAGATACGGATCGCTAAAGAAATTTTGATAAAGGTTGAAAAGGTTTGAAAAAAAGTTGTCCAATGAAATATTTTTCCTCTAAATGTTTAAAACTTCTCATTTTTAGTCGTACGTAAAAGTTAAGTTGAACGTAAAAATAGTTATTTTATGCTTCCCAACAAATTAACATTAGCACAGAAAAATCAATTTCTTTTATGTTTGATTAATACACTGCTTTGTAAGCGATAGACATATCGCACGCCGGAAATGAAAATTTCAAAACTCAAAAAACACACAGCATTGGAGAAAGTAAAGGTTTTACGCAATAGTTTTGAGTGATTTAGTCTGAAATATTACAATACACACAAAAAGTTTATAATGTGATGCATAATGATTAATTTTTTTCTTAATTAAAAATGTATACTTAAAGTTTGGACATTTTTCTTCTAAATTATGAAATTTCTATGATGTATCACTACGCATTGCATCTTTTTTTACTCCACCGCTCACCAGTTATGTGAGTTAACTTTGCTTGTTATACGGCAAAAAAGAGAATTAAATTTAGATTCTAAACCTGTAGTAAGTTATTTTCCCAAAATTTTGAGTTCTGTCACTTTTCCTGCCGAGGTACTATTTGTAGTCTTGATTTAGATTGAAAGAAAATTCAAAACTTTTATTTGTTTATTTGCTGTTTTTGTTCTGCCATTTACTTTGTCTTACTGAAAAATAAAGTGTCTTGAAGCATTCAAACGTTTGCAGTAAATTTTATGAAAATATTTCAGAGAGATAGCAAAAAAAAAAAAAAGAATAATTTTTCTCCTGCTAAATCAGTGTGTTTTCGACGCACTTTTTGAAGGTTTTGCATTTGTGTTCAAGACGAGATTAAAGCAATTCTAGTTTCGCCATTGTAATTCTAAAAATATAATACACTGACAAATGGGGGAGAAACGCAGTTATAAAGAAAAAAACGATATTTTACTAATGTTCAGGTAAGATTGCTTGAGAGCAATACTTGAGGACAGTTTGCGTTTAAAAAAATGCGCTTACTTTAAATAATGCTATCATCTATCTGACTCCAGATATAACGGCAATGCATTTTAATAAGAAAACTTGGTCTCGAAATTCTAGTGTTTCAGCATAAGACGGAAGCACTGAAAAAAAAAGAGTTAATTAGTAAACATGCATTAGTGAGAAATTAAATGTATAGCGCCATAAATACAAATTATATTTCATACTGGAAAATCGCCCGTCAAGGTATGATGGGTGAAAATTGCTTCTACATTTGCACGAAACCGTTCCATGCTTGGTGATATTTTGATAGTTGAAATTTTAATACCAACTCTGATGGATTAACCCTAAACTCGCTATAGCGTTCATTGCTGACTCCTTTTTCGTTTCTTCACTCCCCTGAAATTGCAGTCTTACCAGTAAAACAGTTAAGTTACCGGATACAGTTTATCCTTGTCACAATAAGGCCTTTCCCTGCATGTTAAACGTTACCAAAAAATATTATCAAATTATCATGTCGTGTAGCGAGTTTCATTGTTAGTAACGTCAGGAGCGATCATTCGCTATTATATATATGAGGATACGTGTTTTGAGTTTATAGTCTGGGTCAGCTAACTTTTTTGATCTGATAAGACTTAAATTGTTCCATATTTGCTAAAATAGAGACGAATACAGCAATGCTGATAACGATTGCTGGTGTTGTGCCAATCTAAAAATTTCTCCTCTTCCAGTCCATACGTTAATGAACTCGTCCAAGGTCAAGCGTCAAGTAACAGAACTTGACTTTGTAAGGCACTTTTTTACAAAAATGTAAGTAAGTAATTCAGGATGATAGCAAACTGTATGAAATTTCGTACTGTTTGTTGCACCCTACATAAATTTTTCTCGTCTCACACTAAAACAAACTAGTCGAGCTATAACGTTGTTCTTACCAGGGCTGTGGAGGGGTGAATTTTGGGGTAAAAGAGTCTGAGTCGGTAGACGAATGTTTGAAATTCAAAAAGTCACAGTTGGTCTTTTCCCTCTTTGAGTTCGCAGCTCTGCCAGTGTTTACGGATTCGGAGTCGGACTGTCTTTTGAGGTAAAGGAGTCTGAGTCGAAGACTCGAAAATTCCAAGAGTCGGTCACTTTCCCTCCGATTTCGCAGCTCTGGTTCTTACATATTTCGAGCTGACTGTTTTATCATCACTCATGACAACACCATAATGTACCTGAGCTTAAAAATCATTTAAAAGTTTTTCTTCTGATTAATTTGCATACTCAGTCAAGTCCAGGCCTTAATTTCAGACAAAAGAAGTGTAGGAGCTTTATCGTTAACAGATCTCATTTTAATACCAAAATATCCCGAATTCTCGTCACATATGTAACAATTCGCCTAATTTTTGAAAGAACTGCAGGAGCTGATCTCCTGCACTTCGTTGTAGTGCTCCCATGAAACATTAAGCCCTCTTTAGCCTGTTTTAAAAATATTGATAGAAGGTTGTTCCTTTCTTATTTGAGAAAATTGTGATTCTTGCTCAACATTCAAAAATATAATATGGAAACAAAGTGTTCAAGGAGTTCGATTTTTTGAAAATATCAAACAAAAAATGCTTTAATTTTAAGACGAAAAGATGTATCGTACATAAAAACTTTGAATGTGAACGAAACATAAAGGTTGGGGTTGGTTGATAAGATACATTGATAACTGTTTTGTAAAAACGGTAACAAAACCGTTATAAGCACGTTGTATATGATTAAATAACATGCATGCGTAAAATATAGCTACCAAATACATTTTGTTTAAGTTGTAGTTAAATCTAATAAACATAAGTAAGAACTAACTATATAGTTAAAACTCTGAAATACTTTCTTGGCAGTTTTAACTGCTAGTAAATCAGCAATTTGCATGTGCGCTAATGTGCGGATTTACAGGTGCTAAAAGTACTGACTCAGAAGTAAATATTTCTTAGCTAACAGGTGCATTTCCTTTCTTTGGTACTATATTTGGTAAAAATCTTACATTCAAAACAGCTTGAGGAATATCATACAATGATCACTCATTTACTCATTTTGTAAATAAAATAATCACACTAAAAAATAAAAAAAAAACAATTGTCATGCGCTCAACACAATGATATTGTACGCATTATTTATCCTAATTGGGCTTTTGAACATACTCATCTCCAACCGATGTAATCTGCTCCCAACTAGAGCATAAATCCAACTTCATATCCAATTTTCTAATATCGTGTCACTTTCGTTATTAGTTTTGCTGCTAGGAGATTTCAGACTCTAATAGAGTATTTCTGTGCAAAGCTGATATTAGCCCATTATTCCCCGTGGTAAAAGATTCATGCTATTAGTAAACATGCAATATAGTTTTCACTAATGACTCTACATTAAAGGTTACAACCGGATAAGAAGATAAAAGAGACCGCACAGTGCAATTACGGGTGATCGCCTTCCTCTTCTAACAGTGGAAGGTGGCATAATGTATTAAAATTCCTTTCCCCTGTGGTTGTTAACGAGTTTAAGAATCTTGTTGAAGCAAAAAATGAGATTAAGAATGAGGTAGCACGGAACGAGTGAAAAAATCTTTTTATGCTGGATTATATATGTATTTTGGGTGCGAGTGAAAAAATAATTCTATTTTTGATAAGTCATCCATACCAGGATGGTGTTTTATGGTAATGTCAAACGAGCAGCAGAAATATTTCTTTTCTTTTTTCTGAAAGATGTACTATATTTAAGTTGTTGCATAATTTATTACTTCAATAGAGAACACATTATAATCATACATTAAATCTTGCGTATTAAATATATGCGTATTATTTTCAAACTAGAAATGTGATATTTTGATGCTTGAAATTTTAACCCTCATTCCAGTGGATTAACCCTAAACTTTAGTAGACAGCGTTTATTGTTGACCCCTTTTTTGTTTCTTCATTCTCCAGTTTTACCAGTGAAACAGCTTAGTTACCGGATCCAATTCAGCTGTTTCAAAATGATGCAGTTCCCTGCCACCTTAAACATTACGAAAAAATATTATCAAAATATCATGCCGTATGCCGTGGTGCGAGTTTCATTGTTGGTGACGTCAGGAGTGTTACTCGATCAGTGAAATCGCTATTATATATATGAGGATACAGCAAAGAATTATCTTCACTTAAACAAGTTATTTCGAGTCGTCTGCTAAAAACATAAACGGAAGAAAGACAGATTTGTCAAACTATTTTGAATAGTTTCACGTCTTCGTTATATAATACGCGCTCTATAGGGAGGAAGCAGCTATTAGATACCTAGACAGATTTTTTTTCTTTTAAATTAAAGGTCAATGAGAACAAAAGATGGCAAATTTAAGAGGAAACAAATGCTGCAATAGCGTCCCTCCCTGTGGTCAATGATCTCAACCGAGGAGTAAAAGATGGATACTGTTTCCGAAAAGGCAGCCAAAGGTTTGCTGTTGCTATTTTATATTTCAAACCATACAAAGCAAAAAAATAGTATAATGGATTAATCATAATGGGATGGGATAAAAGTTCTTGAAATATTTTTCAAAAGAAAACTGCAAATATAAGTCTTACAAGTGGGAGACTGAAAACATGTTGCAAAAAATCTTGCAGTATCAACAGTTATTGAGGTTTTAAAATGCTGTTAGGAACGGTTTAAATGCTATTTCGTATTTCATAAAACCTGACTGATTGATAGAATTTGAATAAAAATTTCTTGGATTTAAGTCAAATTTTATTCACACGTTTGGTATATCTTCAGAAAACACATGAATTAAGAATCATAAATCTCGATAATTTGGATTAGTAAGAAAACTTTAATGCATCTTAGTAGCAACGGAAAATTTACCTAGCTAACTATGGAGTACAAAAAAATTAGTTTGCATGGCAACTTCCCTTATTTTAATAAATAAAAATGCAAATGAAAGCTCGTTAGCATTTTAAAGAGCTAATGCTTTTCACTAGAAGAACAGAATATTAAAAATAAATGAAATCATTATACTTGCAAGTCAACCCATTGTAGAAGATTTTCAAAAAGTTACCTAATATCTGAGAGATCACTAATTCATTCCATAGTTGATTGGATCTGAATTTAAATGGGGAGAAACAATGGGTAACTAAGTACTAAATGATAACCTTGGAAAAATTAAGTGTTGGTGAAGCAACATCGTGATACTGATATTACCCAAAAGCATACCATAGTTTTTTTTTTTTAGGTAAAAATAATTCGGTATTACATTCGAAAAAAAAGGTGTTGAAATGGTGTAGATCATTTTACACTCATTTTGAGAAGCTCACAAAATTGTGCTTTTTAACTCGCTCAAAATTACTCGTTTAAAAGTTACCAACAGAATTCTAGATTGAACTACGAAATTTTTGAGTATAATTTTGAGCAAGTGAAGTTGTTTTTAATGAGGTGATCTCCGACATAAAAGGTAACACTTCAAATGTGCTTCTAAGATTCTTATCAAGAACACGTTTATCGCTCAAATTACGAGTATTTTATAAAATGTTTAGTTAAACGAATAAAAGCTTCTGAATTTTGTCTGAAAATTCCACCATATCGAGTCTCTAATGACTACGACTTTTCAATTCTTGCACTTTAGTTTATGATTACGTAATGAAGCTAAGTTTCAATATCTTTTCGTTGGAGTTTTTTTTTCCACCTCGTTTATGATGCGGTAATGATCTCAGTTACTTTTTGAGGAATATTCGAAGCTAATAATGAGCTTGAGTGCCTGGAACCTCTTTGGAAACTAGTTTTGGAAATGACTTTTCAAGAAATGAAAGTTTGGCTACAAAGATCAAATGTCAAAAACTACCATATGTATAGTAGGGCAACACGAAAAAACACTTTTCTCGATTTTTAATATGCAGTAGCGTGGAAAAACTGTACAACGGTAATTTGAGGAAAATCAAATAATATCTTCCGAATAATCACCGATTATCAAATTTTCCGTTTGAGTAAATTTCCTGAATATTCATTTCTGATATTTATTTACTTTTAATGTGATCTAGTGTGGAAATTCTGCTAAAGGAAGAGCAAAAGATTTCAGAAAAAAAAATTAGCTTCTGGTTCCTCAGTCTCCCAAAATTTATCGTTTTAAGAAAATTTTACGAATATTCGCTATTTTCTCTCACTCCCCCCCCCCCCCTCCTCTTTCTCTTTTCCAATATGTTCTAGTGTCAAAAAGTTGTGCATTGGTAGGTAAAATACGATAAAAAACCTGAATGCAGTAAAGTCATATGTCTCGGTTCCTCTAGGGCACAAAATATTTACCATTTTGAGCAATAATTTATCATTTTCATTTATGCTCATTAAGTCGACGTTTTAGATAAAAATGTAACGGCACATGATATTTTTTGCCATACAGTAAATTGCACAGATCCTTTCATTTTTCTTAAATGAAAATCCCTGAACTACATGAGGAGGTGGCTGCATAGTGAGTCTCCTGTGCGAAACCAAACCACCCGTCTAATCAGTTAGTTGTATTACTTATTGCATTAATCAATTCTAATATATTTTAGTTTCATTTATCAATTATCATTTTAGCAATCAGTTTTATCCTTTAACCTGACTTGCTTTCAAAGATAACAATTACAGTGGGTGGCCAAATAATTATTGACACTATTCGAATTCTCGTATTTTCAGTATAACACTCATTTTTTTAAGAAATAAACCCCGAACGACTTTTTTTTTTTTTACTCTGCATAGCAGCTGGTATCATTATTATTGTTTTTTAGAAGTGACAACAATACCAGACCGCGTCAGTTTACAAGTATTTGAGGTTATTCCAGTTTTAGTTCCTAGCGAGAAAAAACGACTGTGTGTTGACGTGAAGTTATATAAAGCATTCTAGAATTCTTTCTTCGAAAGTTTTGGTGCATGCTATAGTTAATACGCAAGTAACAATTATTAATAAAGCAATGTTGCTACATTTTGCGATTAAATTTCATATTTGATTTATATTACTTTTTGATATTGTCAAAGCTGTTTTTTTTTAAAGAATGGGCAAGGCTTCAGACACGTCCCTCTAGAAAAGGGTAGGGAAATAAAAGCATTACTACTCCCTTCCTTAACGTTTCTAGAAAGCTATTTCAAATTTAACAGGTGTTTCTACGTCAGTAGTTGCACGCATCAAAATCTTAAAATTGACCAGAACAAGTCACTGAAAGCAGATCGCGTAGACAAATGTAACAGAAAACGCATCTCTGCTTTTTGCACCGGCCGTCGAATCAAGTATATGTGCCTTTTCGGATATTTAACATTACCTAAAAAGCATTCTTGCTGGAATAGCTCCCCCAGGGGGCGTCGCACGCCGCCTGGAGGGCACTGGTAAAATAAACTTTTTTTGACCGAAATTCTAAAAGTGGAGTCGTCGGAGAAGCATGCCTATAAAACACCAAACTAATCCAAATAATAGCATCATTTACATGAAATACACCGCCAGCTCAGTTAATTCCAGCCGAGGACTGCAGTTTCGTGCTTATTAGCACTCATCAGCCCGGCATAGGACTAACTGAGCTATATAATAGCATCATTTGTTAATAGCACAACTTACAAGTAGTACGTACACAATTCCAGTCCTCAACAGTCTTTTTTGTTGTTGTTTTGCCCACTTTGTATTAGCTTTTTCTCAGTCTCGGTGGTTTTTTTTACTCTTCAACCAATTGCCTCCGGACAGTCCTGGTAGAAACTTTAATGCTTTGTTTATTCATAAGTAAGACGGACTACACCCCTTTTTGCGATTTTTGTGGGAAATATCACTATCTGTGGCCGGTACGAGCATTGATGATT
Source organism: Uloborus diversus (assembly GCF_026930045.1). Lineage (NCBI taxonomy): Eukaryota > Metazoa > Arthropoda > Arachnida > Araneae > Uloboridae > Uloborus > Uloborus diversus. The sequence goes on from NC_072732.1 coordinate 106,004,110, forward strand.
AGGGCTCGACCGATGGCATTTTTTGGCCGATGTTCCGATGCCGATTGTTGGCCGATTGTTCAAAGATGGCCGATGGCCGATTGTTTTCCTCCAAATGGCCGATTGCCGATGGCCGATGGCCGATGCTGTTGGCCGATGGCAAAAAAATCTAACAGAAATAAATTGATAAGATTGTCAGGGATTTAAAGGATCATAATTGATTCATTTCACTTTACTTCCTTTCTACGAATAAGGAATTGTAATCCAAAAAAAAATCAGATTTCAACCTAACTTTTTATTTTACGATCACCCAATTTAAACTTCACAAGTTTTTTCGGCGCATGTGTGCATGCATATGTACCTAAGAACATATAGATGACCGAAATATCCATTTTGAACGCCTCCTTAGTTAATTATCACAAATTCTCTTCTGATGTCCTCATGCGTGTAAACTTACGTCACTCAAAAACGTTATGAAATAGTAAGTTGAAAACTCATACGTACGTAGTACGATCTAAAAGTTCGAGGACAAGTTGTATAAAAATTTACCGTGAATAATTCACATTACCGAAGTACATCTATCTACAAAATAGTCACCTTGAACGACCATGCACTTCTGCCAACGTTCGTATAGCTTTTAGAAGGACTCCTGGAAGACATTTATCGCAACCTCCTGTAAGGCCTCTTGCGCTGCTGTTTCAACTTCATCGTGGGGAAGAAGACGCCTTTCATGTTGAGGATGCACGGTTCGATTGGCCAATACTCTGATATGACAAACAAATAACATAACGTTTCGTCGGACTTAACTCCGTGTGACTTTTACCTGTTCCCAGCAAAAAAACATTTGCATGGACGCCGCTTTCTTCCCTCAGGAGAAGATAAAGCTGCATGACAGAAGGTAGCGAAAAATGGCTTCCAGGAGTGATTACAAGATTTATATGAACACTGGCAGAAGTACATAGTCCCTGAAGATGACCTTTTGAAGGTGGATGTGCTTCGGTAATGTGAACTATTCTGGGTAAGGTTTTGTACAGCTTGTTCCCCGAACTTTTGGATCGTACTACGTACAATCTGTATAGGGTGTAGTTATGCTTCTCCTTTTTTGACTGCTGTATGATGGAAGACAAAGAACAACAGCCAAAAAAAAAAAAAAAGAAGAAGAAAAAGGAATAAAAACAAAGAGTCTGTTTAATAACCAATTGACTTTTTTTTAAATTGAACATATAACTAGGATTTCAGTAATATTGTAATAATGTATGGATTTAGGTAAACTACACATAGTTAAAAAACATTAAATTATGTTGTTTAATCATTCAAAAAAAAAAAAAAATTAAGAATAAAACTATGAAACCGTCAACAAATTACGTAATTAAAGTGGAAAGATTGCACGTAGACATTTTTTAGTCATCAAATTAAACAAAAAAAGGTAACAGATAAATTACAATATTAAATCATAATAGGAATATTTTTATATTTATTTAAAATTTATGAATAGAAAAGTTTGCATTTTTCGTAAAATGTATAACAGTGACATAAATTTTGCGGAAAAAAGAAATAGCCATGAAAATAGAGAGGTTCTTAAAACGCAGCTACAATAAACAAACTCAATATTTACACCAAGTTAATAACTGAATACATATACTACTTGATCTGATGTTTGCACACGGAATATTGAACAATTTGATTGTTTAATTTTTTATGAAGCACTGCAAACAAGTTCAAATTAAATTTTTCAATTTAACAATAATTTTCTGAAATTTAAAAAATTTCACAATAGAAAATCCTTGAAACTTTTTTATAACATATTATTAAACATATGATGAAAACGAAAATAACTTATTCATTGATTTTATATAAATACATAAAAATAGTTACTTACAACAGAAAAAAAATCGATCGCTATTAATGATGCAAAAAAGATGACGCATTACAAAATATAGGTGAAACAAGTATAAGAAATACGCAAAATGACATTTCTTGACCAAAATAAATAATCGCTAAATATTTAAGAAATGCTTGAAACGACGAGGGTGGGTAGGGGGGTCACCCTCTGATTTTGGAGTAACTCACAACGTTAAACTTCTGCCCCAACTTCGGATTAATTTTTTTAGTACAGAACCGCTACCACCAACGCCTCGGAAGAGAGTTTCTGAATCTACTTCAGCACTTCTGAAGAAAAAAGTCAAAAATCCCTTTGTTTTCCAAATTATGTCACATTCAAAACGTCTTTAATCAATTTCTTACAATTATGCTCTAAATTCTTCCTAAGCAATAGATAAAGCTTGAAAAAACAAATCTCTAATTTTATGAATGGTGCTAGTTTTAAACAATTCAGAAGTACAACTAGAGATTAATTTCAGAAATTGAGGGAGTGGGAGGAGGGGCACGCAAGTGTTCTCAGAAATACAAAAAATAGTCGTAAAAAATAGAGTTCAAAATAATCATAAACATTGAGCAGAAAAACCCTTTTAAAACTTGCACCCGAGTTTGTTTTGACGTGCAGCGGCGGATTTAAAATATGGCAAATGTTGCAATTGCGCGAGAGGCTCCATAACCATAGGGGCACCGTAGGAGTTACAAAAATTCTTATGATGAATGTTTTACAACTTCTGTGATAGAGAAATAGGGCCCCAAAATGTATTTCGATGGGGCCCCAAACTTGTAGCTCCGCCGAAGCGATACAGAAAAGACTGCATTACTGTGGTTCATATTACAAATATCGAAAAATTAAAAATTACCGTCGGTTCAACGGGAATCTAACAAAATGAAACAAAACCGGTTTCGCCATCTCATATTTGTTTCCATAGTCTCCACTTCTGCAATATATCACCAAATGATCGTCAGTCTGAGACGCTATATTAGTTTTGCATAATAGCCACAAAAAATCAGTTAATAGGCTTTTTAGAACACCCGATCGAAAAGAAAAAGGGAAGTGCACAACTGGAATGTGCGCACATCCCACATGCGAAAATTTAACCTTCTACAGCTTACCATTTTTGAGTTATGACTTATAAGCGATACATACGTACATTCAGCCGCAAGAAACAACGAAATAATTAACTTGTTTGGTACCTGAATGCAGTATTAAAAACTCTTTCAGGGTTGACTAAAATAAAAATTCATACTGAAATTTAAGTAAACAATTGTGTTTGAAAACAATAACTCCCTTTACTTTGTATTAAAAAGTAAAACAACAAAGGTCCTTTTTTTTTCAAAAACATCGGCCAATTCCATCGGCTTTTCGATGTTTTTAAGGCCGATGGGCCGATGTTTCCTGCAAGTTAGCATCGGCCGCCGATGCCGATGCCGAAGGCTAAATTGTTGAACCATCGGCGCCGATGCATCGGCCAGGCCGATGCATCGGTCGAGTCCTATTGATGATGTGCTTTCTGTCACATTTTTCTAAGTGATCCACTTCCAGTGGTATGTTTTGGGCAATTTAAATTTTGATATATCCAACTATTGGTCTAAAAACACCTGTTATACATGCACTAACTCTCTGGGTATGCGTCGAGAGAAGTAGCAATGCTTATATTTCCCTACACTTTCTAGGAGACATGTTTGAAGTCTTGTCCATTATTAAAAAAAGTTTTGACAATATCAAGCAGCAATATAAATCAAATATAGAAATTTAATCTCAAACTGTAGTAACATTGCCTTAATAACAAGTGTTAAGTATTAACAAACTATAGCAGACACCAAAACTTTCGAAGAAATAATTCTAGACTACTTAATATAACCTCACGACAACAGCAGTTTTTTCTCACTAGAGACTAAAATTGGAATAAACTCAAATATTAGCAAAATAACCACTTCTAAAAAACAATAGTAATGATACCAGCAACAATTCAGAGCAAAAAAAATGTGGTTCGTGGTTTATTTGTTCAAAAAGTTAGCCTAAACTTGAAAATAAGAGAACTTGAGAAGTGTCCCTAATAATTTGTCCACCCACTGTATTCACTGTATTTGTAGTATTTCTCGGCGCACTGTGGTAAATCCGTCCCTCAGGCTTTTGCCTCAAAGAGAAGATGCTTATATTGTTACTTTGACGTATCGTTCAACATTTTGATTGTGGCAAGATAATCTTTTTACACTCTACCATTCAACAATAGTTTTAAGGCTCACAGATACATAGAATCTTTATTTCGTTGTCTGTTAAATGAGTTGTCACTTGCCTTGATTTTCAGTGAAATAGACCGAAGTAGTCCATCGCCTGAAAATTTAATCCATGAATTTCAAACACTCGAACCACATTTTATTTAACTATTGCTCGAAGACATTATTTAAACCAGGTTCTCTAATGTGTTTCCTTTGTATGTTCTCCTATCCAAAATTATTGCTTCTGGATGCCAAAATAACCTTTAGGGTTAGACCCTCAGCAAAGCTTTTTAAGTTTTGAGAGACATATCTACAGATGTGAAAGGCTTTCCATAGATTTCACGGGCCATCACAGATATATAAGTGAAATTATGGTTAACGACATGAGAGAGCATAAAACTTTAGAACATTAGGTCGCCAAAACTTTTAGTGGTTTCGAGTGCTTTGTAGCAGCAATATACAGACAAAGGATGTGATTAACAAATGATGCCGTTGTTAACTGTTCTACATGATTTATTCTTCCAGGATGTAATTACTGTTCGTTCTCGAAAGGAAAGACTACACTTCAGGATAGATTCTATTTTAAAAAGGGTCGATAGGTTGAGGATGTACACTTTCCGCTCGCGTGTGCTATCTCTGCCTTTTTCGACGCTACTTTCCAAGAATTGCTGAACTCGTTATTTTGCACCTTTTACACTTCCAGAGTTAACTCTCTTTTTTAATAAAATCAAAGCAGACCAAACACATGCGCAAATTGACGCTAGGTCTCAGCTAAGGAAAACAGACAGTAGGTGAGCATGTATTATTCATCGCAGCATGGTTGATGTACTCGAAGATACGTTTGATAAGTGCTATGATGCTTTTGTCAATATCTGGAAGGTTCACTTGAATGGTTCCAAATCTCGAAGTCGGCAGTTTTCTATTCACTCTCAGTCGATATTTTTAAAACTTAAGTGGTGGGATTGGATATTTGTTAAAAGAAAATTAAGGTAGGATAATTTCCAGTGTTTTTTTTATTTGCATAAAAACAAATGGAACGTCAGCTAAGTGACTTACATATGCAGTCAAGCCCGCTTTGAATATCAGTTAAAAGAATAGTATCACGCTCATTGTGATATAATTTCCAAGTACCAATCCGTTGCAATTTGTTATTTTCAATGGAATATCCCTCTTATTAGAATAATTTTTCTGGGCAAATTAACTATTCCACTAAGCTGGTTCGACAGTACATGTGTTAAACAGTACGAAACTTTGAATACGTAAATCCAATTCTTCTGGTGCGTAAGACACCAACTCCCCAGTTGAGGGTTGAGCTGTGGAATGTAATGTCTTTTTCTTCTAACTTCTATTACTACATTAAGGCAATAGGTAGCATAAAATGTCAAAAAACTTAAGTAATAGTAATTGAAGATGTGTAATAATTTTACGCATCGCTTATCACAATTATTAAACAGTCTTTCATTACAAAACAATCAGTTTAAAATGTTAAGTTCAAAAAGTTACTCTCAAAAATCAGCAATAGGACACACAAAAATAATTCTATACTTCAATTGAAGTAGTTTTTTTACTGTGGGTAGAACAAGAATAAGACAGTAAAAGACATAATCACGCACTAGACGTCTATTTTATAGCTTCAAAGCTAAATATTGTCATAAAGAAATCTTCTTACTTTTTATTAAGTATGTCGTATGTTATTAATGTCGCCATGACGTTAGATCATTTTCTCAAGTGTTGGGTTTTTATTGCTCTTCTTTATTTGTTTTTGTTTTTTATGTACAGATTTCAAACGACCGTGAGCACGATTTAACGTGCCAATCGCCTTTTTACAGCTGTTTGAAACACAGCTTGTTGTGCCACAAAAGTGCATTTTTATTTTGTCAACGATTGCCTCGTATTTACTACAAGTAGCATCATCGACGGAGCACTCGAATATGATGAGAGGGCTTTTAGGAATGGTCTCTGTTCAGAATTAAGCTTTTATTTTGGCAATTATCGTCTGCTAAGAAATAAGTTCAGGTGCCGTTGAAAATGATATCACATGACTTCTAAAAACCAAAAAAAAAAAAAAAAAAGAAATAAGTTTTCTTGGAATATTAAAACGTCTTTGAATTCTATTAACTTGATAGAAATATTTTTGATGCTCTCCCCTGCTTCTTGAATATTTTTTTAATTTTATTTTCAAGTCTGATGATTGTATTTTACTGTTTCAAAAAGAATGATCCGATTTCAAAACATAGCTATTCAGATTTTAATCCGTGTCATTGAATGAAGGTATCGTTAGAATGGGGAAAATCTGGAGTTTCACTGAGTTGCCGACAGGAAACGCTAACTCTCTTTCTTCGCCCGCCATTTCAGTGTTTGTGAAAATTGCGACTGCACGAAAAAAATTGTATTGTCTTCGGGAAGTGCTAGTCCGTAAAAACTGTTCAGCATGATTTTCATCGAAAATACCCTGGTGTTGAACCTTCTGCCCCGAAGAGCATTAGAATATGGTATAAACAATTCAAAGATATGGGTTGTTTGTTTAAGCAGTGGAATAAGTCGATGCAAACATTCTTGAAAAAGTTTGAGACGGATTTGACTACCGTGTAGAGACATGCCGTGCATCCAAAGGTGGTCACATGGAGCACCTTTAATTTTGTAATGTAAAATTTTTTTAATTATTATCCATATAATATAAAATTAATCTAAAGTGTCTACTTTCAATAGTTTTCATAATATACTCATTACAAATCGGGTCCTTCTTCTTGAAACACCCTGTATGTACTATGCTTGTTTTAATTAAAATTTGGTGCGACAAAAGTTATTTAGAAAACCAATGAGGATTAATTTAAAAAGAACAGGATGCATGAATTTGAATCATCCGAATTTCATACTTTTTAATTTTTACTTCCTTTTACAAAAAAGGAAGTATTGTATTCGCGAAAAAATTTTCACTCAAAAATCGACCTTAATTTTCTTTTTGCTCACACCCGAATCAATGCTGAGTTTTTCTTTCGACTTTACCACACGTGGATAAGTGCCGAAGAACGTATAGACACGAGAAATATTCATTTTAATGATTCCCGAGTTAGTTAGAACGAGTTTTCTCGTGACGTCTGTATGTACGTATGTATGTATGTGCGCATGTGGGTATGTGTGTATGTATGTCGCATAACTCAAGAACGGTATGTCCTAGAAAGTTGAAATTTGGTACGTAGACTACTAGTGGGGGTCTAGTTGTGCACCTCCCCTTTTGGTTGCATTCGGTCGTTTCTAAAGGGGTCTTTTGCCTCTTTTGGGGGGAAATCATTGTTAATTTCGATGTAAACTCAAGAGGTGTTATAATTTGGCGGACACTTGGCGATATATCGCCAGTTTTTTCGGCGACAAAGTTGGCGATTTTTTTTTTAAAATCTGGTTTCAATTTGGCCACTGTTGGTGGTATTTAGAGAGTAAACTTTTGAATCACATTAAAATTACCAATAATGGGAAAATGAGATTAACTTGGAGCAAAAGGAAGTCATGTGAGACACACATCACCTCGTTTGTTTAAGTTTTAAATAGTTTCCCCACAACGTAACTTGAAAATGGAATAAAGATGAGAGCTTTTAAGGAAGTTCTTAGCTCTTACAGTCCAACTTTTAAGCATTTTCCTTATAACGCAACCTGAAAGTGCACAGGTTAATTTTACTAAGATTTCTGCTAAAAACCAGCAACTCTGAAATGCATGCATAGTAATTGCTATTACCATAATCTAGTCGACTGACCGACCTTTAAAACTAAAAGATTGCTTTCACAAATCCATTACACTCTCTCTCAAAAAAAGAAAAGAAAATATTTAAAATAGATCAATATGTTATTTTGAATTGTAATTAATTTTTCGATTTTTTTAAATAAATTAAGTGTCCCCTAAATAAGTACTGTGTGTTTATGAAGTTTTGCCCAGGTAAAGAAAGTTTATTTTAAAAAAAAATCTATTTAAGCTTTAAGCACTTTTTTTTTTTTTGAGCAATAAAGATTGGTTATTGTTCTCACTTGACAGTTTTGAATTCCTATGATTTTATCCCCCCCCCGCCTCCCTCTGCAGCACCACCATCGGCCGGCCGCTTCACCATGCTGCTCCTCTAGCGAAAACCGTCTCCAGGCTGCGTCATTTACTTGCCTACACTTACACATGCACCTACACACACACAGACACCTACACATACACACACACATACACAAAAACACATACACACACCTACACACATGCCTAGACACACATACCCCCACACACAAACACACATACCTAGACACACATACCCCCCCACACACACAAACATACCCCCCACACAAACACACACGCCAGCATACGCACACACACACTCGTGATTGCGAAAAACATAATTTGAATACAATATGTCAAAATTCAAATTAATTTTATAATAACATAGAAAACTAAAAATGGCGTCTGTAAAAGAAAAAACTCATAGGGGACATACTTATAGTTTTATTAAAATATTTTTACTTATTTTTGGAAATCTAAAATGTTTATCCATAGGCTTAACTATTTCAGTTGCAATTAATGTTGACTAATCAGATCCTAAGCTTTTAACTGATGCTAAACACACATACAAAAAGGACGATTTCTATATTTCCTTGTCATTAGAAGTTAAAGGTAATCTACGTACTATATATTAGTTATAAATAATTTAATTTTAAATTTGAGAAAAGGGATTTTTTTCCATTTCACTTATATAAATTTCATAAAACATAACTCGTTAATAATATCCTGCATAATAAGATGTCGTTGTTCAAACATTGATGATTACAATGCTAGTACAAAAGACTAAGTTTTAAACCTTATATTAAAAATTGAGAACCGTAGACACGTAAGCTGTGGAGACTGTTCCAACATCTATATGTGCCCAATGAAATTATTCAAGACCTTTAACAATTATTCAAGATGAAGCAAGACCTGTAAAGAATTTTCTGATGATAGAACAGCATTTATTTCATCTCAATTCCATAAACGGCATTGGATGCTCATTAATTTAGAAAACACGTTAACTCTAGTATTTAGCATATTATTTGGAAGATACCCTTCGGAAGAGATCCCTTGTTTCGATAAAACCTTGATTTTAAATAATTTCTGCATTAATAATAAGTTTGTTCGTGAAATCTTTCATGCGCATCTGTTGATTGAGAAATTAAGTTTCAAATGGATTTAATCATTCATTTTATGGAATGAAAATGGGAGCCAGATTTATGAATTCAAAGGAAACATCTGAGAATTGAGTCTTAAAGGCGGTCTTGTTTTGAAAATGCGTTTCAATTAAGTCTGGTGGTAAGTTATGTACTCACACTATCGCGACGTAGAATCTACGTCATTTTAAGCTACTATGCTTTCGAATAAGATCAGTAATAAAGTTCTAAAGTGTTTGTGTCAATTTTTAATTGTTAACAGATTTTATTAAACATAGTTACAAATAGAATATACCTATTTGGTGGCTCCTAAAAGTGTTACTACACCTACGACTTTCAATAAAATAAGAGCCTATCCATTAGTTAGAATTAATATTTCGGAATAGGTATTTAATTATAAGATCTATGATCAGTTTTCAACAAAACTATATGAAATTTAAAAAGAAAGTATCAAAACTTAATTTTTTTAAAATCAATACCAAAAAGTGCCGGAAATTTTATCTCACAAAAGTCTTCATACACTTTAAAAAATGTCGATATATTATTGAATAATCTATTTTTTATTAAGTTATTATCTAGTAGAATGTCATACAGTATCAACAACACCTTTTAAACGTGTGGGAAAAAATTTCATTTTTTTTCTTTCTTTTTTTGCGTTATTTCTGAGTAAGTGTTCAACCACACTTCGAGTCTTACTGTTTTTAGCTCTATTTTCGTTTCAAAGCCGTATTTTTATGATCTAGCCTCCAGATATCTCTAAATACGTTACATTGAGTTCAAATCTGGAAACTGAAGGGGTATTTTTCTAAACTTTAGGTTTTTATTTTTGGGGCACTAGACGCAAACGTTGAAAACCGTATGCTTCTTATCGTTATCTTGATAAAAAACAAAGTTGTTTCCGATAACCAAATGTTCGGCTAAGAGTTTGAAATTTGTTTTTTAAAATATTTAAATGAACAGCATGATTTATTATTTCATCAAAAAATTCTTAACTAAAAAGTCCCGATGCTGATATGCACCCTCACACTAGAACACCTCCACCGTCCTGGTTAACGGATCCAAATAAGTTCTTAATATTAAGTCCCTAATTTTTTCTTCGATTTACAATTAAACAACAATTTAACCAAAAATGTTGAATTCATTTTTATCTGTAAGTAAGACGTAATTCCAAAACGTTTTGAGCTTATTTATCAATGATTTTGCGACAAAAAGCTTTCGGTTTTTCGCATAGCCAAGAAAATTTCTGCGGGAAGAGGTCCCATTTAATCCATCTAATCAGTGAACTAGGCGAACAATTTAAGGTGAAAATTGAATGTAAATTGAACTCTGCTGAAACTTTTACAGCACTCAATTGTGTATTTTTCATAAATTTCTTAACTGTAAATCTCCAATCATTATTTGTCAACTTTGCCGGTTGACCTTTTCTTACCTTGTTTTCGGTCCAATTCTTTTCTTTAAAGCATTTTATCAAGAACTTTACTATAGAATGGAATAAATTAACTAATTAAGAGACATTTCAAACCAATTTTCATAGTGTAATTTCTTATACTCTATGTTACAAAGTTAATCCTCATATATATATATATATATATATTATATATATATATATATATATATCATATATATTATATATATATATATATATATATATATATATATATATATATATATATATATATATATATTATATATATATATATATATATTATATATATATATATATATATATATATTATATATATATATATATATATATATATTATATATATATATATATATATATATTATATATATATATATATATATTATATATATATATATATATATATATATATATATATATATATATATTAACTAGAGGACCCGACAGACGTTGTTCTGTTCGAACTTTGTAAATTGAAAAGTTAAAAAAATTCAGAAAAGTATCAAGTGTTTGAACCGTTTGTTGAAAAAAAAATAAGTAAAAAGAAAATGATTTAAGCTGTGCTTGGTGTCAGAATGCGTATATTTATTACAACTTTATTTATCTAATGATCACTGAGCAGTTGTTTTATTAACTATTTTTTCTCCCGCACTTGATGGCTTGTTCCTTCAGCCATACTCAAAGGATAAAAAGCGTCCTCAGACATTAAGTGTAAAAAAACTAACTACAAATCTAGAACGAACGGGAAATCCCGCTGAAGACATCTTTCATATGAAAAAGAATAAAACAGTCGAAAGGATATCGTTTAAAAAAATGATAAACGTAAAAACAGTTCTCTGAATAAGACGAGAATCACTCATCCCTTACTCCCACTCCCGATGTAAAATAAACATTCTTCAAAAAAAATGACTAAACACTCTTTAAAAACGAAAATCAGTTCTTCGCAGTTTGAAATCTTTCACCAAATAAACAAAAAATACTTTAAATTACATTAGCAGTAGCTTTAAAATGTAAACAAATGATCACGCAGCTCTATTGTTGTTTATAGACAAAGCCGCTAAGCCACCACGTTACTGTAATCCAGCCGATCAGTGAGCGAAGCGAACTCCGACCGATTAGCGGTCCGATCTTTTGAATGAAAACTTTTAAAACGTATATTGCCTAATTTGCTCTTTCCACCAAAGATCAAGATCCTCCACTGCACTGATCTTTTGTGTACAGAGAACTACCCTATTGTAATTTATCTCGACGAAAATAAAATTTGTTTCGTCTTTAAATTCCATCATATTTTCCTTTAATAATGTTCTGATTAGTTTGATAATCCTCAAGTATTCTTGACATTGGTGCCAAAACTCGGATGGATTTGTTCCGAGAAACAAATGTTGCTAGGTACGGTACTTTCTGACCATTTGGTTAGGAAAACCTAAAGCACCGATACGACGACAGAGTACACGTTTTGCGTGAACCTTCCAGTACTTTACTTTAAAATGTATCTCAGGACCTAAAATCGTTGCTTTTAAGAGAGAAATGAAGGCTTCACTCTCTCTCTCTCTCTACGTTTTATCTATTCTCAATTGACATATCACAGTAGAAAATTTCATTACAAAAAGCAGAGCTGGCTTTCTTATTATCCTTTGGCAACGGGTTAAATATTTATTTCAGTTCTCGCTCAACAATAGGTTAAAGTAAATATTAATCATTTGGGGGATATAACCACCTAATGTTTAAATTAATTAATTCATTAACAAAAACGTTTCCAATTCATTCTTTCCATCGCGCTTCGAAACCATGCTTGCCACAATTTAATTACACACAGAAAAATTGATCAAAATCGGTCCAGCCGTTTAAAAGCCTTATGGTGACAAACGTCCGCACAGAAGATTTTTATATATTAAGCTAGCCTATGATCGAGTAACGCTCCTAACGTCATCAACAATGAAACTCGTGCCACAGCATGATAATTTGATAATATGTTTTGGTAATGTGTAATATGCAGGAAAAGGCTATATTGTAACGAGGCTGAACTTGATCCAGTAATTTAACTGTTTTACTGGTAAGACTGTCATTTCAGGGGAATTAAGAAACGAAAAAGTGGTCAACAGTGAACGCTATCTACTGGAGGTAAGGGTTAATCCACTATAGTTGGGGTTAAAATTTCAATCATCAAAGTATCACCGAACAGGTAATTGCTTCGCTCAAATGTAGAAGCAATTTTTATCCGTCTTGTCTTGACGGGCGATTTACTAGTTTTGTTAAAAGATGCTAACAAACTACTTTTTAGGCTGAACTTCAGCAATGTGGAATACGCGTTTTAACAAATGACTTAATTCAAATAAAAATTTGACATTAAATCGGTTACAACTACTATTGCATAAAATCTTGATTTTCTCAAATGCTGCTTTTTCGAGTTACGTTACGTCACATTCCTTGTCGGGGTGCGATACATGATGTCCCATCCATTCACTGAAAATCTACAGTATCAATTTCTACAAATTTTACATCTAATAGTACATGCTATTTCAGTAGCTATGTTATAGTTTTTTTTTTATAAATAAGCAATATCCACATGTCATCGCAATGTTTATTATTCTTAAAGGGTTAATTGTATCATGGATGGCAATTACAATTTTCTCATCTGTCTGAAAAGTATTTTAGAGACACTAATGGAAATGCAGTTAATATTCGAAGTTCATTTGATAAAAAAATTGAATTGTGCTACATTACATTCATGTGATTTAAAAAGTTAATTTAAACTTTAGAGTAGGAAAAAACACGGAAAAACTTACATTATGTCCTACACCGAACACTTCATATATTTCATTGAAAATAGTAATGTAAAAAGGCAATGAGCAAAATGTTTTTGCTTTTGAGAAATCACAAACATTTGTATAACTTCTTAAAGAAAACGTTTTTTCACTATAATTAAAAAATATTACTTTTTAATGAAATAAATTAGCTGTCACGTGCGGGACAAAATGGCGGCTGTTTCGTGGCCCTATAGCAGAAAATATTAAACTACACAGAGTTCGTAAAAAAGCATTTAAGACTCCAATCTTAAACGGTAGCTCGGTAATGATTATTCACGTATGTATACATAAAATAAGTTGAATTTAAAACATCGTGTTGCTTACAAATTTAAATAACCGATATTTATTAATCTGGAAAAGCATTAGAAGTCTTGATAAAGTGACGCAATTGCATTTGCTTAGTTTGATATCAGTAAAGGTTCCCCTCCTTCAAAATCTTAATTATTAGAAATTTCTACTTCGCGTAGTCCACTAAATCCCCGCCATTATTTCGCAGTTTGCATCATGTAAGACATTTCAAACGCCTTAAGACAAATAAGGATTGTTCGTAATGTGCAATTTTACCTGTTTATTAGGAAATCAATATTTTAGTAGTTTGCGTCTTATATCAACGGTATTTAACGAGCCATTAATTTGCACATTATTTGTTCTATGCATTTTGTAATAGCTGCTAAGTTTGTAATTGTTTTATAAAAAATTTCATTTTCAAAAGTAGCGCATTTAGCCTGTATGTCTGGATCTCTGGATACAGTGAAACCTGTGTAAGTTGACCACTCGCGGTGCAGTACTTTGGCGATCAACTTAAACAGATGGTCAACATATAAAGGACGGTAATGATTTTTTTTTTTATATTTTTTATCATTTCTTGCACCATGTATTCATATTTTTTGAGGAATTCACCCTTACTCTTTCTATTCAACTCCACTTTCATTGTTTAACATTATTGAAAGTGAAACAATAATTAAAAATACTATTCAATTACTTTTGTTATTTTTCCCTTGTTTTTAACTATATTAGGCACTGTAGTTCTAGAAACTCCATATGTGTCAGCTAATTTTCTCTGGCTTTCTTCTTTTTCAATTACTTCTAATATTTCATACTTTTTATTAATCTCAAGTTCCACTAACTTTCTTTTTGAAGCCTTTTTATGTAAAACTTATAGCACAAAAAGCAACAAGCTCGACCCTTCCAGTTCATTAAGGCAAAATTAAAATGTCCTATCTCTTAATCCCTTGCACCAGAAACATGTAACTTTAATCATTACTCATTAGCAGGCCCAGATCTGCGTACCCGCAATATGAGGGGCTCGCGTCCTTAAAGGGGCTAACGGCCCTAGAAATTGAAAAAATAGAAAAAAAAAAAACTAGCACTAAGGCTTATTCGTTTTACAAATAGACACTGCTGGCCACTAGGGAGGGGCCCTACATATTTTGTTGCAGGGGGACCCAAACTGTATAGATCCGGGCCTGCTCTTTTTAGCAGAATTCCTGTGTTGCCACAACATATTGCAACCAAAAGAAAAGACTTTGAACTTTTCTACTGACACCTATTTTCATTGAACAGAGTACAAAAAGCTATCTCAAATGGAACAACAAATGAAAAACAAATTTGGAGTAAAAAGAGCAGCATAAGCTTTACGCTGCTGTTCAGTTAGTAAAATTCTAGTATGTCATCAAAGCATTAAAAACATTCTTTGAAAGCTATCAAAAAAAAAAAAAATATAATAAATAAATAAATAATAAAATAAAATGCTGAAGAAAGTCTAAAAAAAAGAAAAAAAAAACCAAGCGGTCATCTTACAAAGGGTTTTTTACAATACTCCGGACCAAATTTGGTGTACATTAGTAGTTAAGATAGACAAGTGGTCAAGTTACAGAGGTTTTCTTTCATTATATGAGATAGGGCTCATTCCGTTCCTGACAAAAGCGGTCAACATAGACAGGTGGTCAACTTACAAGGGTGGTCAACATTACAGGTTTTACTGTATCTGGATGTGTGTTATGCGCATAGCGCCTAGACCGTTCTGCCGATTTTCATGAAATTTGGTACAAAATTAGTTCGTAGCGTTGGGGTGAGCACCTTGAAGCGATTTTTTCGAAAATTCGATTTTGTTCCTTTTCTATTCCAATTTTAAGAACATTTCATCGAGCAAACTATCATAACATGGAGGAGTAACTTACCATAACATGGAAAAAATTACCATAATGTGGAGAAACTAATTACCATAATACGGGCGAGGCAAATGAGCATAGCAAATTGGCGAGAAATTAATCATCTATTATTTGTCAATATACAGGTGAACCAAATGACCTTTTAATTTTCTACTACGGGCAAAGCCGCGTGGGTACCACTAGTATAGAATATTCTTGCTTCGATTGAATGTATTACAAATCGCTCTGAAACAGCGGCAATCTCGCCTGAAAGTCATGCCTTGTATATTCTAATACAAGTTATGACTTCCAGTCTTAACGGTCGTAGTAGTCTTAATAGTTGTAAATGCAAAAAAGAAAAAAAAAAAAAAAAAAAAAGAAAGGAAAAAAAAAAAAAAACGCAATTTGTAATAAATCAAAAGAACATGCGCTATTTTTACAGAATCATGACCTTTGGTCGAACTCGTAAAAAGTTAAAAGGGAAAGTTCTGAGTTAAGACAACTGACGCAAAAGCAGCTATAAACGCAAAGCAATCTACATACTGAAACAATATAACTTTAAGTCTTATGCTGAAGCAGTAGAATTCTTTGTAATTGAAAGCTCTAAAGTAGATTACTCGTCTAATCAATTTAAATCAAAATCGCCAAACATTCCAGATTTTAAAAAGTTGAATCCTGAATTTTTAACAAAGCTAACTTGTTTAGAATTTCTTGCGGTGAAGAAAAATAGAATTTTTATACGATTTTTCACATTAATAAGGATAATTTCGATTAATATGAATAGTAAAAAAGAAAAATAAACCCAGTTTTAAGTTCCATTGTTGTTTTAAATAGGGTAACGTTCCCAGTAATTGGCACTTTAAGAGTTTGTCCTTAAAACTTACTTCTGTTTTCAATACTTAGAAAAAAAATATTCATTTGCAAATATTTTTGTATTAAGTAATAAACATCTGTGCATCTATTTAGTTCACTAAAATCAAAAATATTTGAATTGATATTTTCATAAAAATATATACATAAAAAGTTAACAAAATCACCAGTAATTGGCACCTGATACCCCAGTGTATGACACCTTGTGATCCAGTGATTAGCACATGTTAATAGAACTGGGAAATCACTTCATTTTTCACTTTTAGGTTACATACACATTTTATTATCATAAGAAACATAATTAATGTTAATTTAAAGTAGGTAATTTTACATAAATTAATGTTAAATTACACATCTTGACGTTGAAAAAGTATTTTAGAGAAGTAAAAATATAATTGGAGTGTTGTACGGAAAAAATAAAGATCATTGCTGTTTCATTAGTCGGGTTTCCAATGGTGCTCACATGGGGGGGGGGGGATCATGGCACAGACTGCGCCATTAACATTTTTAGAGAGTTGTTTTTAGGTGTATTTTTCTCATTTAGGGGGTCTCTTGCATTTGGGGGGGGGGCTCCACGATATTGAGGGGGGTGCGCCCTTGCTCTCACGGGGGGCACTCCTGCAGTTCCGATTTTACAAATTGTAGCTATTTCCACAGAATAAGGAACATTGACCCGATGATTCTAAGGGACCATAAAAAATGAACCTATTCTCTACAGTAGCAGTATCTGACTGATAGCCAAACAAACTTGTTTTCTATTGTTTCTCTTAAAATTTTAACAGTATATTCTGTAGGATTCAAATCAATAGTAGAACCCATGTAATATAGTTGCTGCAAAAGTATCAGAAATCAAACAAGTGACATATTGCACATCACATAAATGTTTATAGGCATATTTGTCAATTACTGGAAACTAGCAAAAGTGAAGCACCACTAAATGGCATCCATCATTATTTCAAAAATCCAAAAAAATATATTTCTACCTACTTAAAGTAACACATTTCAACTAAACAAAACTTTTGACAAAGAAAATTTAAAATATACTTTAAGTCAGATTTTAATGGATTTATTTGCATGCTTCCCTTAAGCCAGAGAAGAAGCTTTTGCAACAAAAATGACCAATTTGACACAAGCCACAATTGTTTATTTTTCTTATGCACTGCTACCATTTTGTAACATGAATTGAAGTTATAATCTTTGAAATAAATGTACATTCAGTTGATATATACCTTCTACTTTTAAAAGATTGGATACGAATCTTATTTTTTGCCATTTTTGTTGGAAGTGCCAATCACTGGTGACCAGCCAATTACTGGGGGTGTTACCCTACAGTCAGGTTCTTTTTAAGTTAAAACCTCTTGTCAGCAGTCTCAGCTTCAGTAAATACATGTAAGTCTAGTGTGCCAACTTTGTGCCAAAATCCCACCTTTGTGGCCAACCAAAACTTTCACTTTGGGTTTATATCGAGTAGAGAGTAGAAAAGCTTGCAACTTTTGCTACGGCATCAGCACCAGAATTTCTGTGATAGAAAAAAAGAACGACAGCAAGGTCACATACTTTCATCTATAAACTCCTTTCAAAGTCGTGACTCAATAGTAAATTTAAAAAAGGAATTTAATGTTTATGCCTCACAATTTGGTTGAAACAAATGCGATAAGAAAACCTTATTAAATTAACTTAGAATTACGTCATATGCCCGAGTTTTTGATCACGCGACCATTGGCTGACATTTATTCCATTATTAAAATTTATTTTTAGATAATTAAACTGACACATGTCAACAAATGGAAAAGAAAATGCGACAGTGAGACTTGTATTGCAATATTTTTGGTAATATTGTTTTCCTTAATATGCACAGAAGAACGCGAAAAATTTACATTCATTTTTCTTTTAATTTGAACTGTATTAGAGTATGTACAGACAATGGGATCGTTTCCAATATTTTAAAACTTACGTTTTTCTGAAAGAACATGCTTAAAAACACAGGATCTAACCATTTTTTAAATAATTTGTTTAAGTTTAATAATTTAAAAAATACTTAAATCGGTGATCTTTCATTGTTTACATTTCTTGCCGATGACATCACAAATGATGAAATGCCATTCTATGTCGCCATTTTCACAGAGCAAAATATTAAATTCGCATCTTTACTCACGTGTATTGGCAACGATATGGTTGATAGCAAGCGAAGAGCGCAATTTTAACTCGCTTCTTGATTATCATAACGTGGAAACGCGGTACAAAGATACGCTAAAAAGCATCATTTGTGATGTCATCTAGATCACGCCTTGTTTGAAAAATCGGACATTTTAAAAAATTAATTAAAAATAACTGTTGGGAAAATAAAAGTATTTCTGGGTTCATGTTTTTTTTTTTTTTTTTGCTTGTTCTATCAATTTCAGTGACTAAAAGTAGTACTTTTGACTGAAGGAAACAACCCCATTCTTGTGTTTAAATAAATTTTTCTATACCTTGCATTTACGGCAAAAGCAATGGGCAAAAATTAAAACCCTAGCAACGCAAACCTCAAAAACATTAACACATTACGTGTTCTTTACAATTCGTTAATCTCACAGTGTCTATATAAGAATGCTTTATTTTCACCCGCTAGAGAACCGACTATCTCTTAAAAACTCATTTAAGAAAAATATGATATCCATTGGAATACAGAATATGTTTAACACTTTGGGATTCGTTTGCAGTAAACACAAGAATCTTGCGCTACTAGAAATCATCTTGCCTCGGGTACCAAGTTAAGTACAAATTATGTCAGCTGCTTATGACTCATTTGTTTGAAACTCCTCGAAGGAATTAAATTGTTAGCGACGCACAATTCTGTTGTTCGCGGGTTAAATTGTCGTGCTCTGAATCCGGATTTCAGGTCCATCAGGCATAAAGTTCATTTTCTCAGCTTTAAGTTAGTTTTCTTTCAATGGTTAATATGCTTCTTCAATCACTGAAAGTATACAATTACATCATTTGTGTACGCAATACATGTCTTGTATAAAGTGATATTCCATGTAATACAAAATTGAATTTATCAGTCAAAATTGTGTAATGCTACTCACAAGTATCATGTATTTGTTTTACTTCCTTCAGAAGTAATATAACTTCAGGTTCAACAACTATTTATTTAATTGAGCAAGGGACAAGCCTTACTTAATATTATAAATGCGAAAGAGACTTTGTGGGTATATTTGCTTGTTTGTTATTCTTTCACGCCATAACTATTCAACCCATCATCATGAAATTTTGTATACAAAATTTCAGAGGTGCAGAATGGAACGTAGGCTGCCTTTCATTCCAAAATAAGATATTTCAAGACTTTTATTAAAATTTAGTAGAAAAACATTAATTTGCAAATATGTCATCGAAATAAGGCGTATTTGTTTGATTTTTGCAACATTTTAAAGCCCTTAAAAAGCTGCCCAATATGAGCTATACCCGAAGTTTAAGGATGAATAGAACACCCCTAATTCTACAGTTCAAGTAGATTTCATATTCTGAAACGAGTCTTATCTTCTTTTTTAAAGTATCGTCCAGTTTTTGTTCACGGATTTGAAATTAAATAAAGTCGAATTTCTGATTCGTAGCAGATGATATTTTTGCGAAGAAAAGTAATAAAAAACAACCATGAAGAAAAAAAGTTATTTTTCTTAATAAAATATCGTCTGTTTCGTACTCATAGTTATTTGTGGAAAAATGAGAAAAAACTTTATTACATTCAAAGAGAATTGGATTTAGTTTTCATGTTTCTTTTTTTTTAAAATATCGATTGAGCTTTATGTCAGTTTTATTAGCTTTTATGGAACACAATATACTGACAAAACTCTGTTAAATTGATGTACGTTAGTTTTAAAGTTACTTTTAGTCTAAGAATTTAAATATTTTTCTGAAATTTTACATGCGATTTTATTTAACAATCATTCCAACGGCCATGCCAACGTGAAAACATCACACCTGCTGTTAGTTAATATAAAAAATGACTGAAGTTTTGGGATTTTAAAAAACCTAAATAGGGCTAAATTTAATCTTCGAGTCAGAAAATTGCTCTTTACTGCACATTAATCAGAAAGTTCCAAAATTTCAATTTTCCAAAATTTCTATTTGAGAGATAAGTTCTTTCAAAAAGTAAAGGGCACCTGCTTTAGCAGTTACTTATTTCATTGGTTTCAACAAATATGACTGTGAATCTTGATGTGATTTCAGAATTTCACTCATAAGAGATAAAATTTCACAGGGTCATAATCTGTTATATATGTTTAACATTCGAATCGTCTTACTGTCCCGAAAATCTGGTCACAAAGGACAAGTCTTCTCAGAGGAAAGTTATAAGCAATCTTGCTAAATTTCTTCAGTGTTATTTCTAGAAAAAGTCCGGGGGGGGGGGTAAAGGATGTATGATACTCAAAACACATTTCATCAAAAAGCTATGAAAACCACGCCCACTTATATGAAAAAAAAAATTTTTTTTCAAAGTCGGGGGATGGAGCAATTTTTTCTTAACCGCCTAAATGACGAACCTGCCTCTACCGTAACAATGCCAGAGTAAAGGTTTTTTATTTTACTGCATTACGCCAAAAAAAAAAAAAAAAAAAAAAAAAAAAAAAAAATTGAATTCTGACATTTTGAATTCAAATTATGTTTTTCGCAATCACGAACTGCGACAGGACTCTACTCATTGGACTTATTGTTTCTAGAAACGGCTCCTGCCCCTCTTCCTGGGCGGATACGTGTGCATAAATATGTGTGTGTGTATGTCGGCTTGGGTGTGTGCGTAGACCTGTGTGTATGCACGTAGGCGTGTGTGAGTGTATGTGTGTATATGTGTGAGTGTATGTGTATGAAGTCGTTTGTGTGTATATGTGTGAGTGTGCGTGTGTGTAGGACATGGACGCCTCCGACCAGGAGAGCGGATAGCTCGGGACCGGAGGAGCCGCGCCTGCAGAGGACGGTGGGCGGTGGTGCTACTGGTCCAAGCTGAAAATGGAACCAGACGCCAAAGACGGTCAAGTGAGGACAATAAGCAATCGTGATTGCTCAAAAAAAGTTTTTCTATGATCATTTCATATTTACATTGCGTCCTTCATTCGCGTTGAGAACAGAAACGGCGTAGGGACGAGACTTATGTCCTTTCTGGACTAAACGAAAATTGCTGTCCCTAAATACAGTGCTTAGTTGTACAAGGATTCACTTCCCTTCCACACTAGTCGATTTCGCTACATAAAAATATGGTGAAACCATAGCTAACTCAATTTTGCAAAAAATAGGACCTAACCCCTTTTTGAAATAATCAATTCATCTATGTTTTGAAGGATCAGTGTTTATAACTGAGCACAGAGGTAAATTAATTTTACTTCATTAATTTTACTTAGACAATCTAGACGGAAGTAGTAATTTAGTTGAAGTTTCCAATGCAGAAAAATGAATTAAATAGTACATATTTTACGTTAGTAATGTCTCAAAAAACAACTGGTATTGAAATAATACATATTTTTATGTTGGTTGTAATTTCAACACCTTTTCGTGAAATGTGTGTGAACAATTACTACGGTTTCGGTAAATTTATGCCATACGGCTGAGTACAAAATGATAAACATGCTTTATCCACTTTTTATTTCTGCCTTTTTCCAAAACGTGGAGTAACTCTTTCATAAAGTTATAAAAATACTAACTCAAAAAAGACATTAGAAGCGAAAGATAAATTTGAGTCAGCCAAAAAAAAATTTTTTTTATCCGTTTATGCATGTTTTTAATTTTTATGCTTCCCTTTTTTAAGTACAAATTTTTCTTATAACCTTTTCCATGTAACATCACTTAAAATGTGGCACTGAGTTTCAAAAGGGAATGAAAGCAATATGTAGATCGAGTTCGAAGTAGAAACAAAAACAAAAGTCATGTTAAGATTACACAATATTTTCAAAAAACGCA
The DNA here is from genome assembly GCF_026930045.1 of Uloborus diversus. Taxonomy (NCBI): domain Eukaryota; kingdom Metazoa; phylum Arthropoda; class Arachnida; order Araneae; family Uloboridae; genus Uloborus; species Uloborus diversus. The sequence continues at coordinate 106,026,534 of NC_072732.1, forward strand.
AATGTTTGAAAATGGAATGAGAAGAAGATTTTTATATTTCTTATTTGTAACCATTTACCTTAAATCCTAAAACAAGATAAATTTTCTTGTGCACTGTGAACTTAATCAATTTTTTAAGAACAAATTTTTTAACTCATTATTAGAAACAAACAGGAAACAAAATAAACATGCTTCAAGAATATTTACACTAAGTTTTTGAATGAAGCAACTGCATTCTGTTTCTGCAAATTATTCATTCTAATTTACTTGAAATCGGTTGCAAAAGTTACTGAATTCAACTCGGGGAAATTCTCGCAGTGAAAGCAATACTCGCATCCAGTAGCCAACTGTTTATCTTAAGTTGTGACAGCTGCTCCTGACTCATTTGTCTAAATTCATTTGCAGTGACTCAATTGTTTTAAAACCAAGAACCGTTAGAGTGTTCCGTTTCGATACGATTGCTACTTTTGAGATTTTGGTATAGAATCATAAAGCTATTTATTTTCGCTGCAGCATTCAAATGCTTCGAAGTTGTGCATTTGTTATACATTGTAGTTTTATGAATAAGTCTGTAACAAATAGTTTACGTCGTATGTTACAAAGTTAAAGGTATGGTTTATAAAATTTTGTATAAATGTAGCACATTGCGATACTTGATTTACGAAGCTTGAGATTACTTGTCGAGTTTTGAAACATATCTCCTATAGCCTTCAGTGATTGTGTTAAATTTGAATATGTTTTTTTTTTTTTTTTTTTTTTTTACAATTCGCCATCACAATGATTTTAACGAGGAAATAATCTGTTTAACTACATATGCATCGAAATAACTTGTTGCCGAGTATCTTTACTTGCAGTGAACAAGATTACTAGAATTTCTTTTAAATATGATCAATAAATGTTGATTTGGAAAAATTGTCAATTTTTTATTACTTTTTCAAAAATGTTGATCGCCATGGGGAAAGGTTTTTGGAATTGGTAGTCTTAATCCCTTAGCATAATTTTAAATCATATACAGTTACGACAGCTAACAATTTGCTTTAATCTCTTGATATGTATAGGGTCGTATGGGAGATACGACTTCATGCGTACGGGGCACTCTCATCCTAAACCAAGCACCACAAAATTAGGTGTTTATCCCATTTTTAATTCCATTCAATACGGTCTAATTCCTGCCTATATACACCAAGTCGTGCAAAAACCAATGGAAGATGAAAGAGAAAAAAAGATTTACTTTTTCAAATCCTAGAACATTGGTCAAAACTTCTCACGCTCTTAGTTATGTCTATACTACTTCAAAATAGAGATGCATTAAATCAAAAATGACAAAAATACATTTCCGTCATTTTCCTAGCTCCGTGATGTCAATTTTTTGAAAGGATTCGCGCTGTAAGGTTTCTGAAAGGGAGAAGGCAAGTGCAATGCCTATTATATTTCCTCAAAAACTTTCTATTCTTTTTAGGATGTAGGAGGAAACTTTTGCCCCATGGCAGTTTTTACTCCCACCTACCCTACACCTGAAAATAAATGTGTGTTTCCCCTTTTCGGAGAAGTGAAACAAACGGATGATAAAATTGGAATTTCTCTCTTTATTCCATTGCTTATTCATGTTTTTCTTTTCTTTCACATCATGATATTCCTATATAAATGACGATTATTTTCGAATTAAAATCATTAGCATTGGAAATTGTAATTTCGGAGTTTTTAACATTTTTGATCACCCTATATTAATTATATAACTGTTTAAGTAAACAGTAAGCCTATTATAATGAAGACGTTTTTTCAATTGCATAAACATAACGAAGGTTTAGACTGCAAACCATCTAACTACATGATAGTTAACATGATAGTTTCAGGAGGCAATCGATGGCTTGTACTGTTAACCATTAGGGTGTGTCGAAAAACAATTTTTTTCCTTTTTGGCGCGGAAAACTTGCGCATTGGCATCGTAATAACGGGAAAAATAATTAAAAAAAAATTGAAATTGGGCAAGAGTCTTCAAGTTGAGAAAAAAAATAGAAAAAATTGGCAGTTTTTAAAGACGTGTATTTTTTTCAAAAATAATTTACTTCATTTCTAATAGTATAGAAAATACACTTTGTAGTTACTGAAATGTATAAAAAAACTTGGGGGCGCTTTGTCGATCATTTGAGTTAGCGCAAAAAGCCTTAAAATACCATTTTTAAAGTAAAAGTCATCATTTCAAAAATTTTTAAACTGACATAAAAATATGAAAATGTACTATTAAACATCCGTTTTAATACATTTCTTTTAAGCTGAAATGACTTAAGGCTACCACGGTGCAAGCCCGCCATTTCAAATTTTTCGAATAGGGGGGGGGGGAGTAAAAGGGTGCAAATTCATGGAACTTTCAACGGAAAACAGCAAAACTCACGCCCACTGAAATGTTTATTTATTTTTGAAAGCCGTCGGGGGAAGGGGGGCAACGAACCACCCCCTGAACCCCTAAATGACGAGCCTAATCAGGTAGCGGTGGCAGCAAGTCCGAGTCCAGCTCACCACCCTACCCAATTAACCAACCAATTTGGATGTGATTCATTATGCTGAAGTTAAATTCCGACTTCGTATCAAATGTTCTTGATCTAATTGCGATTTACTATGAAAACCTTACGGGTTTTCATGCTTGCAACAGTTTTTTGCTGCCTCTGTCACAAGTTTTGCACATTTCTCTACCGTTTGAGTGTGGTATCAAATATTCAAGCTATGGCAAGGCTTTGACTTTCAATAAAGTTCAATATTTGTCTTCTGTTGCCATATTTGACAACAATGGTAGTGGTATCAGCTTACACTTGAGCCGATCACTAAGTGCAGGATAATCTGCAGCTTGAAAATTAATTAATGAAAGCTTGAAGATTCCTGGCGGCTCATTTCAGGCTTTCAGTATTCTCCTGTAGTTTATTGTCGAATATACTGTGTGTAGTCCAATATCATCGCCACATCATATTGTCTGGATGACGACAGAATGAGTTTCTATGAATAACGGGATCAAGGATTTATTTTAATGTTATTCAATAAATGTCCTTTTGTTCGAATCACCCTTAGTATATGCTTCGGATCGTCTTTCACGGTGTAATGCATCTTAATATCAAATCAAACTGGTCTTTTCTATAAATTTTCCAGTATCTGAATTACGCTTGTGTGACTTATTTGGAAAATCCTAACACACAGTTAGCACAGTTAACCGTTGGGACTAACTGGGATTCTTAACTGCTAATTCTGGATCACTTGTTGAAATTTCTGTGCTAGGAGTTTGGCAATTTCAGAAAATGTGAAATTCCCGTGCCATACTCAGTCAGTAGAGAGATGTATAAAACTTGTGACAGAGATTGGTGTAAAAGTTTTGCGGGCATGAAAGTTCAAATGGTTTTATTAAGTAGACAGCATTCAGATCAAGATCTTTGATGAAAAATTTGATACTAAGTCAAATTTTTCTTCACTTAAACAGAAAAATCACACACAAATTGGTTAGTTGGTTGGTTGGGTAGAGTGTTAGTGTGTGTGGGGGGGGGGACTCGACTTGCTGCTAAATCCACGTGGTGAGTCCTGAATCATTTCAACAGAATGGAAAAATAAGTAGAGCATTAAAACGGATATTTATTGAAAGCAAAGCCCTACCATAACTTGAATATTCGATACCACACCCAATCGGTAGAGAGGTGAGCAAAACTTATGACAGAGGATGAAGGAAAATATCACAAGCGTGAAAACCGAGAAGGTTTTCATAGTATATAACAATCAGATCATGAACATTTGATACGAATTCAGAATTTAAAGTACTTCACCGTAATGAATGACACCAAAATTGGTTGGCTGATTGGTTTGGGTGGTGAGATGGACTCGACTTGTTGCCACCACTACCTGATTAGGCCCGTCATTTAGGGATTCAGGGGGTGGTTTGTTCCCCCCCCCCCCCCACCACGGCTTTGAGAAATACATAAATTTACATTTCGGTGGGCGTGAGTTTTGCTGTTTTTCGTTGAAACTTCCATTGAATTTGAACTCTTTGACCTCCCCCCGTCCGAGGAAAAATTTCAAATAACGGGCCTGCACGTGGTGAGTCCTCAGTCATTTCATCATGAGAAAATTAAAACGGATAAAACATTAAAACGGATGTTTAATAGTATATTTTTATAGCTTTATGTCAGCTTAATAATTTTTGAAATAACATGACTTTTACTTTAAATATCGTATTTTAGGGCTTTCTGCGCGAACTCAAATGATCGACAAAGCGCCCCCAAGTTTTTTTTTTATACATTTCAGTAACTACAAAGTGTATTTTCTATACTATTAGAAATGAAGTAAATTATTTTTTGAAAAAAATACAAGTCTTTAAAAAATGCCAATTTTTTCTATTTTTTTCTCAAATTGAGGGCTCTTGCCTGATTTCAATTTTTTTAAAATAATTTTTTAAATTATTTTTCCCGTTATTAGGATGCCAATGCGCAAGTTTTCCGCGCTATTAGAAATTGATTAGGAAAAAAAAATTGTTTTTGACCTACCCTATATTAACCATCCAACTACAGGATGGTTAATTTTTCAGGACGCTGCTGATGGATTAGACTTTAAACCATTTTACTCTATGATGGTTAACTTTTTAGGAGGCAATCGATGACGTGGACTGTAAACCATCTAACTATATGATAGTTAACTTTTCAGGAAACAATAAATGTTTTCCTTGGGAAGCTAGCTAATTATAATGCTACGTACTCTATTTGTAGGCAAGATCTGGAGTTATATTAGTTTTTATGCTAATGCTGACAAAAATAGCTAACACGTTATGAAATAAACGTGTTTTTTACTATGTGTGGAGCTAGCTGAATTAGTCTGAGCTATAGATTATTTTAACGAGACTACACACGTATATATATAACAAATTCATATGACATCAGATGACGTCAATCTAATATACGCATACCACTACAAATGTTATTTTCAATCGAAATGCTAATCCCAGCAGGTAAATTACTGTTCTACCCCAAAAATTCTTAGAGGAAAGGTTGATTTGTAGCAAGCGGAGCCAGCGGGGAACTGAACCCATCACCTCAAGTGTGTCAAATAAATGCTCTGAATATGCATGGGTAATGTTCTTTTTATAGATTCTGTCATCAGATGATAGTTCATGTGATGACAGATTCTTTTGTCACAAACATGATATATTTTACCCGTTCATTGAAATCATTCATTTGAAAGACTACTTAAAGTCATTTACACTTTTAAAAAGTTCATTTAAAAATGAATGAAAATAAATTGTCATTTAAAATTATGCGTTGATTAAACTATAAATTATTTTAAAACCTGGACAATAGACTATTAAAGTAATAAACTGAAAAAAAAATTAACTTACCAGTGCAGCAAGATGAAAAAGCTGAAGGGCAAGTGTCATCGAATGCTTTATCATAAAATAGAAATAAGAAACAAAACTAAAAATATGTTTACTTGCGTTTTAGTATTGTTTAAGGACTATTAAAAGCAACAATAAACAAACAAATGAACTGAAACAAATGTAATGCCATTGCAATGTGCTAAACCGTTCCCGTTAAAATGAACAAACGAACGAAGTGTGGTAACAGTACTATTAGTACATCAGTACAATATTCCAAACCGTTCAGAGTTCAAACGAGCGACTGTTCATTTTTATGCAGTCTTTTAGACCCGTTCTTTCACCACTAACTCATAATACTCGGCCACTGATTCAATCAATTCTATTCTATTCAAGAGTCACAACTGACTACAACTGCATTTATGTCGAGGACTGCATACTAAGTGCCTTGCCTCCATTGTTTTTATATACCGATAGATGGCAGCACCATCACCGGATCGAGCAGTTAATGAGAATTTAGAACTAGTCCAAGAGCTAATAGCGACCTGGTACTAGCACCCCCAGAGGTATCGTTTCACTTGGAGGACATTGAGACCACGAGCATATTTAACGTCGCCCAGTCCCTTTTAATGACGACGGTGGGTCTTCGACCAGCAAGGATCGAACCCGAGGCCCTCCGGCCCCGAGTCCAATGCCTTACCGATCAGGCTACCACGGCCCCCTGATTCAATCAACAGATCGCTTTCGACCACTTCGATTTCGATTTCGATTCCGAGTCACAACTGACTACAACTGTATTTATGTCGAGGACTGCATACTAAGTGCCTTGCCTCCATTATTTTGTATACCGATAGATGGCAGCACCATCACCGGATCGAACTGTTAATGAGAATTTAGAACTAGATCCAGGGGCGGATACAAGGGAGGGGCGATGGGGGCGATCGCCCCTCCCTTGAGGGACACTTCACCAGTAATTTTTCGAAAATGAAGTTCAAAAAACACAAATTTAGGTGAGTTTCATTGATGTTGGGAGAAGAGAGGGGGGGGGGGGTTATGACCATATCCCGGAACTGTTTTGAAATGAAAGTCAAAAATTTTTGTGATCAATATTTTAAAATCAGTATAGATAGTAAAAAGTATGTAATAAAAATCAATTGCCCCTCCCTTGAAAAAATTCTGGGTCCGCCCTTGACTAGACCAGGAGCTAATAGCTACCTGCTGCTAGCACCCCCAGAGGTATCGTTTCGCTTGGAGGACATTTGAGACCACGAGCATATTTAACGTCGCCCAGTCCCCTTTAATGGCGACGATGGATCTTCGACCATCGAGGTTCGAACTCAGGACGCTCCGGCCCCGAATCCGACATTCTACCGATAGGGCTACCTCGCCCCCCTTTCGACCACTTAAATGCACTCAACGTTAAATCCCGGTTATCACAAATTTGCCATTTCAAAAGCGCTTGCGCGCGGACTTCGCTTATTTCAAAAATCTTGCTAAAATTAATTACAAACATTTTGAATTTGTTAATAAATATGAGATGGAAACATAAAAATTAAAAATCACAAAGTTTTCTCTGATTTAGTTTTTAGTCCTCGGTAAAGATTGAGTTTTGCTTCTTAATTATTAATGGATTCGATGTCTGATTTTTCTGTCCTTTTTCAGGGCCAAATTTTTAACCTCAGAAGAGCGTACTAGAATTGCAGCAGCACTTCTATTACAAAGCCGAACCCTCAACCTAAATAAAAATGTATAATACTAAGCTGTTTACGCCTAACGTAAAATATCCGCAAAAGACGGACATGTGTACTCATATTCCAATCATTTTTTAAGTACACAACGTATTTTACGTTTATGTTAAATAAATATTTCCAAACCAATAAATACTGAGGTGTCATTTTTCTCTTTACATTATAAAAATTATCAGTTATTCATATACATAGTTTCATATAATATATCACGAAATCGCTGAGAAAATATTCTAATCGCATTCATTAATTTGTTGGAACTCTAGCTCAGTCTAAATATGAACAAGCAACACCAAATCTTAAAACAGAAAGCCCAAAAAGCTAAGTCCGCCCGCAAGCGCAGTTGAAATGGCAAATTTGTGATAACTGGGATTTAACGTCTAGTCTTAAATGCCAAATACACCGGCTCTCGGCTGTTCTGGTCATGAAATCATTTAAACGATTAAAATGAATGAATCTCCTCCGTCATATCGAATCGTTACTCCATGTAACTTTTCTACTAGGTGATCAAGCAAATCGTTCTCGTACTACATTGGCAGCAAATGTAATTTTAAATCTGAATGATTTAACCCTGAATTAATTTCGATGATATTTCTGACATGATTTTGGAATGAAAACAAAATTGTTTTCTGCTCAGAAGTCTAAACTTCGGGAAACATTGCAACTGAACGTGCATTGATTGCAATCCCGAAAAACATTGATCTGTGGAAGAAAGATACAAGGCAATTCTTTTGGGGAAAAGTGGATTATGCTGCAATGGAATATTAACTGCGTTTTGAGGTAATATAAGAGTATATTTTTTTAGTTATAGAGTCATTGTGATTTTTTTTTTTTTTTAGAAAATAAGATCTCCGATATTTAATATAGTATTTAAGCCTTTCACTTGAGTTCGACATCTCATGGGCCTTTTTTAGTGGATACACTCCAATTAACTACACATTGGAGCAGATCTTTCAGACTATTATCTTTTTTTCTTTTCCTCCAATACACCAGCAATAGAACGGATGTTCTCGAGTGCCATTCAAAAGGTACAATTTTTACAGCATGCGGTTTCAAAATCGTTTTTTGAAGTGTACATTATATTTTACTTGATCTGCTAGTCCCAGTCATTCTGATTTTGCTGTTGCACGTTTGGCATTTTTATGTATAATTTCTTTCTTTCCAGAATGCATGAATAAAGGGGAAGGGGGTAAATTCAACCTTCGTTTTCGCTGTGTTTTGTTCATTTATCGATAAGAGGGGGGAGGGGAGATTCTTCTAAAAAAAAATGTTGAATTCCACACAACTCTGTACATTAACAATACTTTTAACATTAATATCTTAAATAATATGCATTATTTATTTGTTACAAAGCGATGTTGAAATATAAAAGCCGCAAACGCTCAAACAAATGTGATAAGTAGCTAAGTGTGACATCCCTTCTTTCCACCTTTGGCTTACGCCATTCTAAAATAGCATTATTATTTCAACTGAAAAGATTTTGTAAAAAATGTCCATTGTAAGAAGAGTTTAGATTTGAACAGAGTAAAATCAGTTTGTTTCACAGAGATATAAGTATTTTTGAGCAAAATATAAATAAATATGACTTGAAGTAATACGCTGGGGCCGCGTTCCACCCGACAGAAAAGACCGGAACGACATCCACTCCCCCTTTACTTTTTCAAAATTTTTCATCTTGAAACCTCGTTACTGAACAGATTGATTGTCAAACCTTTTTCAAACAAAGTTTGTTTCCAGCAAACCTGTCTTATAAAATCGGGATATAGATTCGCCTTAAGTTTCCACCTAGTTATTGATGTTTAAACATTTTTTAATTGTTCATTCTGAACGTTCATTTTCGAACATAATCTTTGTCTACAGCCTTTTACAACAAAGTTTGTTTTAAGCAAATCCGTCATTAAGGTCGAGATCTGCATTTGCCTTAAATTTCCACGTAGTTAAGTTGTGATGAACGGTTGAAAACTGAAAGAAAAATTGCTCAAAACAAAAAAATGAAAAGTGTGTATGAAGTGTCCTTGCCTAGCTCTTTCGAATAAAAAAAGTCGGTTCAAATCGAACTAAAACGTAATCGGGGGGGGGGGAGGGGGGAGGACTCTTTCCAAAGGGCACAGGGGCAGACAGACCGATAGGCACATTTTTCTCTCAATAGCCTGCTTTCCAATTTTTAATTTTTTTTTTAAATACTAATTATTATTATTTCTTTTTGACTTTTAAGGGAAAGTTAACTTAAATGGACGTTTATATGTTTTACTTTTGTTTGAAAAAATCCTTGTTAATAACTTTCGTTTAAAATATAAAGAGATTTTATTTCTCTTGAACATAAAACAGTACACTGTAAAAAAAATTAGTGTATGTCAACACCAAAAATGGTGGCAACTATTTTACACCAAGTGTCTTGTAGTGAAACACGACAGATAATTCTTGGTGTTTGCTAACACCAAGAATAATCTGGTGTTTCACTACACGACAGTTGGTGTAAAATAGTTGCCACCATTTTTTGTGTTGAGATAAACTTTTTTTTTTTTAGTGAACATATTATACAAGTTTTAATTTCCCAATTGATTATTAACAACACAAATACATATAGCTATTTTGTATATGAAGATTCTCAACTTTTTATTTTTAATACGAGGAATGGACATTTATGCCTATAAGTTGTTCAAAAAAGTAACTTTCAGAAACACTTAAGGAAACTAAAATTATCTGTATATCAGAACAATGAAATAAGGTAAGTATTTTCAAAAAACAACATAAAAATGGAACAGTTTAAGATTTCAATCAAATTTATTCAAGAAGATTTCTTAATCAGTCTTAAAAGTCTGGTATACATAAAAACGAATTACAAAAACAAGCCAAATATAAAAATTTCAAAAATCACGATATAATAAAGATAAAGTTTCTCGCTCCTCAAAAAAAGTTATATTACAAAAAAAAAAAAAAAAAAGGTGTTTACTACGTCTTACCGATTTCCACAAACATACACACACAAACATGTTATTTTATCATGAACTAGTGGTACCCGCACGGCTTTGCCCGTAATAGAAAATTAAAAGGTCTTTTGGTTCGCCTGTATATTTACAAATAATGTATGGTGAATTTTCTCGCCGATTGGCTTGTGCTCATGTTACGGTTCCACGTTATGATAATTTCGTAATTTACTCGTCCATCTTATGATATTTTTGTTCTTAAAATTGGAATAGAAAAAGAACCACATCGAATTTTCGAAAAATCGCTTCGAGGTGCACATTCCCATGCTACAAACTAACTTCGTGCCAAATTTTATGAAAATCGGTCGAACGGTCTAGGCACTATGCGCGTCACAGAGATCCTGACATAGAGATCTTGACAGCCAGAGATCCTGACAGACTTTCAGCTTTATTATTAGTAAAGAAGATTGATATACCGTAAACCCAGCCGTAAAGCAGCCATGTTGAAAATGGCTGCTAAAGTTGTAACGATCATTCATAAAAAAATTTATTCGTTGGTTTATCTTTCGGATGGACTAAAGACTTTTCTAACAATGGTGCTAAGTAGCTTTGATTTACGGTAATTGACATTTCATTGCAAATGAAATTTAACATGCCTTTTGAAAACTTATATCCTGTGCACACGACGATTGTGTGTTGACGACGTTGCAACGTGCTTGAAACTGTTTAATGTTTGGTTGCCACCGGCTGTTTTCCAATGTTACACTAAAGTTGGTGTCAACGGATCCTCAAATGGTGTTTGCGCATGTGACGTAAATGTAAGAATTCACCAATATCGATGTTTGGTTTCAGTTACACCACTTTTGGTGAATGGAAAAGCTAGATATAATGTTGACTTGAAATAAAGTGTTGATTTGCACAATATTTGGAGTTGCTTAACACCAAACTCGGAGTATTATTACACCTCAGTTTTTACCATTGAGAAGGGGTTTTTACAGTGTATTTTTAAAGTCCTGATTTATTATTATATACCTTTTGGCAATATGTGTGCATAAAAAGTAAATCAAGCAATTCAAAAATACAAGTACTCCGCAATTTGTTTCTTCTGGGGGAAACATAAACAAATCAACAATATAAAGTTTCTGCCATTTGTAGTGAAATTATTTAGCTAAACATCTGAATAAAAAGAATTTCTTTAACGAGCTTTTTCAAATTCTAAGATTATGTTCACAAACAATCAAAGGCTACAGAAAATAAATCCAATTTACGAGTACTGATTAAAGCTATTCAGGTTTTAAGTTTGTCGTTGGTAAAAGAAAGTTGTATAATCAAAAGCTAGTCTGAATAAACTTTTCATTTGAAGTTATCGTTTCTGTTTGCTTCAATTTGAGAATACGCTACTTTACAAAAACTTAAATCACTCTAAATGTAGAAGCATTACGAACGTTGTTGCTTCAATTTGAGAATACGCTACTCTACAAAATCTTAAATCACTCTAAATGTAGAAGCATTATGTACGTAACTCGGCTGCATGAAATTTAAATCATCGAAGATTTGTATTTAAGGATAGACTGAACAATAAAAAAGCTAGATGAAGTTTCTTTAAGCTTAATTTCAGAACAATTCTATTGTTTTTGTTGCAATTAAATTCATTATATTTATTTAGTTTAGCTTAAACTAAATATATATATATATATATATATATATATATATATATATATATATATATATATATATATATATATATATATATATATATATATATATATATATATATATATATATATATATATATATTGGTTTTCTATAAAATAAATATTTTGTTTTCCAATATTTAGCTTAAATGCTCTCTTTTGCGTGTCAATTTAGAAGAGTAATTATCGCGAAATTATCATTGCAATTTGAAAAGTGGTGATCGTATAAAGGGTATTTACATTTAATTTTGTTTTACTTAAAAAAATGCATTATACTGTATTACACTACATAAAATATATTGTTAAGTAGCCATTAGTAGCATTTATTAACCAGATACGTTTTTATTCTGTTTGCTTCAGAGCTATTTGTCTTACCTTCTACTCATGTTTACACTCATGCTTTGATCTAATAATGTGCTTTCATTTTACTGGTACTTGTCTGTTTACGTGACAATATAGTTCTAACTTTAATAACTATAATTTTCATTGTTAATGCTGTTGGTTTAGAGAGCAGGTTCACCGAACGAAAACATCGAAATCAGAAGCTTTACGTTCTAAAGTTTTGAATAGACATTTTGGAAAACTTTGAAACATGTATATTAACTTTGCATGATTTTCATTTTTCAGTATATGTACGATAAAAAAACCCTCCGCTGTGAATTTTATAACATCAGCTTTGTACTTTTTTTATTCTACAAATCAGTTGTTAGTACCGCACAGTTTAACGTATAATCAAAAGAGTCTGAAGCGACTATTTGGAAACTAGCCTTCCTTCTTTGATGATGTTGAAAACTGCTTATAATACATAATATTATTCTAAGTATTATAATATAGTGTATCGTAATCTCGTTTTTAGTAACTAAATTGTAATAAGGACAGCTGGAAACTTCTAACATTTAATTTACAATCCTAAATGGTAGCAATAAGATTATAAATATTGTAACCCACAATTGTTTTGATTTCAAAGGAGAAAAAAAATCTTCCTTGACATCAAAAATGACCTGCACTTTTTGGGTGTGGCGGTAATGTTGCCCAGGGCATCGTTTTCAACCCCCGGGGGAAGGGGTATATCTTTAACGTATATTCATGAGTGTCATGGTAATTCCCTTAAGCAGACGAATCAGCTTTGATTTATTTCCAGTGTTTGTTGAAAAGCTGGCATATTCGTGAGTGTTCTTAGTTTTGATTAATTTCAGTTCGGCTTTTAATGCTTTTTAGCTTAACATTGCTTCATGCACAAGCACAGCTAGACTTTAACTTTCGGTTAAAATATTAGGATTAGGGAATGATGGTTCGGAGGGTTTTGATTTGTAACCCCCCCCAATGGTTCGAGGGAGGGAAGTTACTAATCAGAACCCCCCCTTCTTTGCTGGATCATTAAGTACTTATAATAATTCGCGAATTTAGTTCTATTATGCATAAACGGCAGTATATAAAAACCGTCAAAACAACTTTAGTATATTCTATACATACTCTTTGAAACTTCTTTTTTTTTTCTTTTTACCGATACAAAGTACTAGAACAAAATAAGCAATTATCAGCGAGATATTTTTAATAATAATATTTTGATAGAATAAGAGATTGGATAAAACCTTTTACGCAGTTTAACAATAGACATACATGTTTAATAAAAAATAATAAATGCGAACATTGGCGGATTTACCATGTCGCAATTGCAAGGAACCCCAGGAAGGAGATCCAAAAGCACAGTGTGATGGGCCCTAAACTCGTAAACCCTTAATGACGGCTGTTTTCAAAGTTACTCAAAGAATAAAATAAAAGCTCAAACTGAAAATTCTAACAAAATGAGCATATTTAACTGATGGTAAACTGAAATGGTAATATTTAACTGATAAGCTGAGTTAAAAGACTACATAATTTTGTTCCATTGATTGACCATTTCCGAAACGCGTTTTAAATGGCACAAGATTCCTTATCGTGTGGTTCCAGATTAAATAAAACAAAATGGATCGGACACAATCGTTTGCATGATAAAGATCATGAAACATAGTTTTATGTTGGACATTTTATACTCAGTAAATGGCTGATGTTTGAATTCAAACTGCGTGTTAAAACAGATGACCCCCGTATTTTCTCTAAAATAGGACATCGTGACAAAATGGATCTTCTCACGGATGGTTTAAAGCATCAATTTGCTAAAGCATAAACGATCAAATGGAGGCCATTGTTTTAGCATAGAGCTTGTTTTATTCCGTTAGTGATTTCAATGAAACGACGTCTGATGCGTGCTTCTCGTCAGTTTAAGAATTACCTACATTATTCATTCTTGGGTGTTATATCCAGTTTTAAATCGCAGTTGGAAGTTATTTTTAAATTACCAGAATAAATCTTGAATGTTTTTATTTATTAACATTAATTCTTAAAATTCTTTGCTGACTAAATTACGATGTTGAAAATTAAACTGGCGTTTGAGCACAAGTATGGAGGTTAATATTGCAAGCACTACTGCAAAATATTAGTGACTATTTTTTGCTTGCGTAACTCATTTGCATAATGCCCTATTTTCTTATCGAACGGATAATATTGCAAAATTTATCAACCAAATCACTCAAGCGCTATTTCATGTTATTTCTTATTTGGTATTTGGTTTATCCCCCTTTTCAGATTTTGATATCTTTTTCATTTGATAATTTCTTGATACGTGTGTGTTTGTAATTTTTAACATAGTTCATTTTATTCTAATCTATGCTCTTCCTGAATATATATCCACATGTATATGTATATGAAAATAGAGAGATAATTTTTGAAGACTTTGAAGCACAAGAATTCGTGTTCACGAAGAAATAAAACTAGGGCAAATGCAGAAGTCAGAACTATTCTTTTCATGCATTATTCACACTAAGCATCCCTGTGTTTAGCATCAAAGCAAATTTTCAGGAAGTCCCCAAAACGTCCTTTATATTTAAACAATACGGAAAGCAATTTTCCGGGAACGTATCTACTCCAATTATGTTTGAGGTTGCTGGAAAATTTCTTACTCCCCTTAGGGACTAAAACTAAAAGTTATCACTGGGACTTGATTCTCTGAAGTACAGAGCTTAATCCGAATTATCACAACTCTTAGTAACTCGTTTGATAAGATTCCTTGTAATTATACTTTTGTCAAAGTTATTGCATCTCTCAAGACAAACTTAAGCTGAGTTTCATTAATTCGAATTTTCTGCTTTGTTGAACCTAAATTGCTGATTTAATTGCTTGAATAGTTATGTGCTTATCGAATTGGTGTTGAAAGAATCCCGTGTTTACGTCTTACGTGAAATAACGTTTTGAATTATCCGCCACTGAAAATGCTTGGTTCATTAAAATTTTTAGTTTATACAATTGTTTAAACCATCATTGCAATCTTTGGTGTTTGGTGGTTTATTCATTGTGGAAGCCCAGTTTTAAACCTCACTTTTTATAATACAGTTCTTATACTATTGACTAAATGAAAAACCAAATTTGAACAAATTGAACGGTTTTGCATAAATTCTCACAAGTTTCTTTACAGAAATGCTTTGTTCAATATCTTCTGAAATCTAAAAGTTATTTCCGAAATTATAAAACTCAGTCCAGTTTTTCTGATTTAAACCGTTCGACTTCTGAACATACTTTCACATTCGACTTAAAATCATCAATTGACACCTGACAATATCATAAGAAATTTAAAAGCACTTAATTTTCAAAAATGAAAATGGAAGTGCAAAACATCTTCTGCCATCTGAAAGTATAATTTAACATCCATAAGTATTGTTAGAAATCCTAACTAAAATTTTTAACTTAAATGTTTGCTTTGATTCAAAAAATATCTCCTCTCTATTCGTTCAAAATACCATGAGGCGTCTAAAAATCCAGATAACACTACCTTTTCTGGAGCTTGAAAAATTGAAGCAAAAGGGGTTTCGTAACTGTACAGTATTTAGGCTGCTAATAATGCATTTATTATTTTTCTATTAGGAATATACGTAGCATGACAAAGTGTCATAAATTATAGTGAGGGAACTGGATAATGAGAGCATTTAATAACAACATCTTTAACAGATTGCTTTTACGAATACAAGGAACACGAACAGTTAGATCAGTTACTACGATTACAGTTACTTAGTGTTGCACAAACACACACAACAAACAATGCAGAAATGCAAAATGCTCCATAGAAGCTACATTACATGACTTTCAAAATCTAACAGAAAGCGGTATACTGTCCACCTCTGGCGGGTTGAGCTCCGCTGCCCGACCGACTAAACTATTCCATTTGTTGAAATATGCGGGTGAGGAAAAATGGCTAAAGAACTGATGAATTTATTTTGCAGTGTTATTGCCCATTTGGCAAACAATACAAATCAGGTAAGAAGTAGCAAGTGGTACAGGATTTTATCGCCAATAAAAGGGTTGCCGTGGCAGCCCAACTCTGCGCGTAACAATTCATCTTCTTACTGATTGCTCTCCCTTGAAAGAAATGAACTTATTCTCAGAAGTGGACATTCAAATAACTTTTTTACTTCCTTTTACACGAAATGAAGTATTGTATTCGCAAAAGCATTTTCACTCAAAAGGCGACCTTAATTTCTATTTTACTCACCCCCCGAATAAATATTGAGTTTTTTTTTTCGACTCGACCACACGTGGATAAGTACCTAAAAACGTATAGACACGTGAAATATCCATAATGACGATTCCCGAGTTAATTACAACGAATTTTCTCGTGACGTCTGTATGTACGTATGTATGTATGTATGTGCGTATGTATGTCGCATAACTCAAGAACGGTAAGTCCTAGAAAGTTGAAATTTGGTACGTAGACTCCTAGTGAGATCTAGTTGGGCACCTCCCCTTTTGGGTGCATTCGGGTGTTTCTAAAGGGGTCTTTTGTCCCTTTTTGGGAGGAAATCATTGTTAGTTTTGATGTAAACTCAAGTGGTGTTATAATTTGGCGGACACTTGACGATATATCGCCAATCTTTTGGTCGCCAAGGTTTGCCACCAGCTTGGCGACAAATTTGGCGATTTTTTTAATTATAATCTGTTTCAATTTGGCCACTGTTGGTGACATTTAGAGAGTAAACTATTGAGTCACATTAAAATTGTCAGTAATGGGGAAATGACATTAAATTGGAGTAAAAGAAAGTCATGTGATGCACACACCAGCTCGTTTTTTTTTTTTCTATTTGATGGCTTAAGCCTACTTCCTACGCGGTTTTAGAAACGGACAAGAAGCAAGTGAACTCCTTGCGCTGATTGACTTAATGTTACATGAATTCATAACCGGTAAAATACAAAATTTCTCAAGAACATCAAGTGCATGAATAGCAGTCAAATTTCATCGAAAAGGCATTTCCGATCAGTATCTATGATTATTATCATTATTTCCAATGGCTATAAACAAATAATACAGAGAACTAAACAGTTCTGTCTATTAAAATAGGCAACCTCTCAAAGCAGGGCGGTCGCAACCGATCACGTGAGCGAAAATCTCGATCTCGCAAGCTGACGAGCTTGGAATGACCGCCCAGAAGTTACTACCTTCTCTGTAAAACTACTTTGTGATTTTTATTTTAAACTTGACCGGCAAAGCATCAAAAACTATCTTTGATGCTTAGAATAAATTAGTTTCAGTTTTATATGTGGTGGCATTGCAGCAAACTTTTTATTCAATAAGATGGAACTTCAACAAGAAACAGTCAAAATGTATTCACGTCTGGCTGGTGAAATTTTAAAACATATAGGCGTCTATGGAAAATGTTTGGGCAAAAACAACTAAAATTAGTAAAAAAAAAAGAAATAACGTCTTTTTATTCATAACCTCACTTATTTTGCATTGAAAAAGTCGTTCCCTGTAACCTAGAAACACGTGTCTGCATTAATTTACAATTTGTGCAACCTAATTTTGTAACTTTTTTCTTACTTTTCAAGCAGGCTTTCAATTTTTTCTTATAAGCATATATAACGCCTTTTCATTCATAAGCTCACTTATTTTGCATTGAAAAAGTGTTCCTTGTAACCCTGAAACACGTGTCTGTAGTAATCTGCAATTTTTGTGACTTTACTTTGTTATTTGTTTTTTTTTTTATTTTCAAGCACAAAAGTATTGATTTAACTTTATAACTGGCATTATTAAAGTCCCAAAATAAGTAATTTTTAAAAAGTATGAGAATGTATCAATATCCTAAATGATTTTTCAATAATTATTTCAAAATACATTTTCACTTCCAATAATGCCTAAATTAAGAATTAAGTGCCTTCTCGAAACATAAAAAAATATTTTGATGAAAATTTCAAAAGGTACAACGAATATACATTTCATCTTAAATATTTTTAGAAACTCCCGACATGCAAGAGTTATCAAGTAATTTAGAAAAAAGCAATAACGCGAGTAAATGTTGCCCGTAATTAAAAAAGAGAAGAATTAATAAAATATTGTGTAAATATTACTTCTCTCTGTGTCTTCGTAGCAAAATAGTTTTCGATTGCTTTAATAAACCTGCTAGGAAATAATAACATATGATTGTATTCTATATTAGATATGCAATTACGAATGTTTCCATTAACATCTTGATGTTCTTTTTCGAAGTAAATTAACAACAGCGCTTCGTTATATTTGGAATTATGATTCCTAACGGAGTCGGTTTAGAACTTTATCATGTTAGGAGAAGTTTATTTTCGAATGTAATTACGTTTCGAATGTAATGACGAACTGGATTCATGATTTTTTTTTTGGTAATCGATCATTCATTACAAAAGGGAATAATTAATTGATCTTTAATTAAAGTTTACCTCTTGTTTTATTTTGGTTAGCTGCGAGCGAAGATAGATTTTATTGTATTACGTTTGTTGGTTTTTTTTCTGTCATTTATGTTCAGAAGAAATTTAAGTAATTTGTGACAGTAACTTTGATGCTGAAATTAAGTTTTTAGCTTTGTTCGTAATTAGCCATTTATATAACTTTTTGAGCAGTATTATTTCATTTAGGGATGCATCAAGAAAACCAAATTATGCCAAATGCAGAATGTTTGGCTCAAATTTTTTAATTGCGATATTTTGATTTAATTTGTACCAATTTAAAAGAGAAAAAAAATCATTTTGTGGCAACTCAATGTATCCTTTTTAAACTTGAATCAAAATGAATAATTTCTTTAGTTCGTTCTTAAAATATATTTATTATTCCGCATAGAGTAAAATTTAAGAAAATAAAACACTGCGAAAGTTTATATCCAACTGCTTTCCTTATGAAAAGCGACAAAAGTTAAAACTTTAACATCTGAGTGGTTTTTCTTACGTTAAAATTATTTCTAAATAAGATAATATTAGTAAGGAAAACCTTGAATTAATTTTATGCTATAACTTTCATTCATTATATCATCGCCTCTGAGCAACAGTAACACATCTAATCCCAGTAATAACACTAAGATATCCTACTGTTGCTCTGAGGCGATGATATACGGAAATATGTTTCTGTATCCAATGTTACATATTTAAATTTGTTTGCTATTCTATTGTCGAATATTGAATCAATTGTTTGAACCGAATGTTCAGTTTGTCTGACGAATAGGCAGCATACCAAATATCAACCGAATATTCGATACGTCCCTTCTATTATTTAATACGCAACTACTTTTGCAGTAAATAACCTGGGTAATAATATCCCGTATTTAAGCATTTAAAATACTTTTTTTATTGTATTTCATACTGACAAATATCAATACCTTTTAATTAACCAGAAAATGGTATGCATTGACTTTAATTTATCATTATTATTATTTTATCGCTTCTTAAAATTTTTGAAAAATAATAAATTTAAAGAGGCGTCAATGTCTTTGGATGTGAAAATGTTGTTTCAAAAGTAATTATAATTCCCAATAATAGTGTTAAAACGCAGTGGCGTTCCTGGTCACATGGGATGGCAATTGTCGTGGCAACCCCCTCTCCTCCAACCCTCCAACCCGTAACACACACACACACACACACACACACACAAAATTTGTTTTAATGTTGCATGCAAACAATACTTTAGAATAATTAACTATCAACTGTTGTTTTTATTCAATCCAATAAGTGCCTGATTAATTACATTAGCTCTTACAACATTCTAATATTATTCTAATATCACTTTTCAAAAACTTTTGATATGAACTTTTAACTGATTCAAATTTTAAATGGGAACTGTATTAAGAAATATTGTATCAGCTAATGAATAGAGCAGATACGCATGGCAAACATTTTGATATGAAATGTATCAAACCATAAAGTATTTGAATACCAATATTAACTTCCATTAATGCCCAGCACAACTTCAGGTGATAGCTTTAACTTTACCCTCAAAACTTTCTGTATTTAACTTCATAAAACTCATAAAGGCTTTAATTTCACTTCCAAAACTTTCTGAATTTAGTTTCATATGAGGAGCAAAATGAATTAGAAATCATGTACCCTCATCCGGCGCACCGAAGAATATTACGAGCTATAGTAGCTAAAATTTGAACCACTCGTCGATTAAATACATTAGACATAGCTAAGAAAAATATGAGGCAAAATACTGTTGTGCTTCATTATGCTTTTCATGTTACTTAAAACCTTTTTTTTTAATTTAAATCTTTTACTTTGAAAAACTCTTAAATAAGTACTCGTCTGCTGGTAAATTTACAAGATTTCAGCAACAACTAATTGTCGTGTTTCTCTACCGTTCATGTAAAATCGTTATTATTATTATTTATTTATTTATTTTTTTTTTGTGTTGAAGCCTGCGTCAAAAACACCTACTATTTAAATTTTTATGCAATTCATAAGAACAACCATGATAAAGTTTCCTTAAAAAAAAAGAAAAAGAAACTCCCATGTTTGGCTTTTTTTTCTAATTGTTTTCAGACTGACTAGAAAATTATCCGACTAAAATTGTTATGTGACTAGAAAATCACCCGTCAAGGTATGACGGGGGAAAATAGCTTCAACATTTGAACGTTACAAATGCATGTTTGGTGATATTTCGATAAATGAATTTTAACCCTAACTCCAGTGGATTTACCCTAAACTCCAGTAGATAGCATTCATTGTTGACCACTTTTTCGTTCCTTCATTCTCCTGAAATGACTGTTTTACCAGTAAAACAGTTAAGATTATATTCCGTATCCAGTTTGGCCTCGTTAAAATAAAGCATTTCCCTGCAAGTTAAACATTATCAAAAAATATTGTCAAATTATTATGCTGTGGAGCGAGTTTCATTGTTGATGACGTAAGGAGATTTACTCGATCAGTTAACTCTATATATATATGAGGATTATGTTATATGCTTAAAAAAAGGCTAACCTTGCATTTGCATTAAAAGAGCTTTATTCATTGTATGAACACCTTCAATCTTCGAGTGGAACCGAACCATTGCTTCGCTCACTCCTCTGGTCAGTGCTAATTCTATATTAGCTACCAGTTTGTTTGGCACTCTTGGCTTTTCCTTAAGAGGTTTACCATCTCCAGCTCAGTCGCTTCCTATGCCGAGTTGATGAATGCTAATAAGCACGAAACAGCAGTCCTCGGCTGGAGTGACTGAGCTGGCAGTGTATTTCATGTATTTCTGCCTTGGCTATAGGGCGGTAACTTACTGAAAATACTTCTCATCTTTTTAAGTTTTCTCTCGCATTCAAAAATTGTGTAAATTTGAAAATTAGTGAATTTCATCTGTATTCCATTGTTGAAATAATGTCTTATATCAAATAACCAATGAAATCCCCAAATTCAGATCTATGAATCAAGTTTTAAGTGTAGGAAATTTGTCATTTTATAATAGGCTATGGTCACTTGTTCCGGACGGAATCGAAGGATGATTTCACTTCAGCCGATGGAAGTCACGGAGCAAGGACGGATACAAGGGAGGGGCGATCGCGTATCCCTTGAGGGGTTCAACACCAATAATTTTTCGATATTGAATTTTAAAAAAATGGAGTTTTAGATGATCTTCGATGATGTTGCTGAAGGGGTGGAGGATCCTCTTCCCTGTAAATGTTTCGGAATAAATCCCCCCTCCCCCCGAAAAAAAAAAACTTTCAATCCATCTTTGATGAAGTTGTTGGAAAATATGTGCTTGGAATTCTTTTAGGAAAAATTTTTAAAATTGATTTATCCAAAAAAATAAGTTTCAGTCGATTTTGATGATTTTTGGAGAATACGGGATCGAGGTTTCCATCACTGTGAGTGCTCTTCCCACAACTTTTCGATATTGAAGAAATTGAAGTTCAAAAAACGTAATTTTAGACGACCTTTGATGATACAAGAATAAGAGAGGAAGAGTTTTCGGGGCTCAACTCCGGAATTTTTTTGGAATTAAAGACCGAAATATTCGCAATCAACGTATGTAAAATAGGATAGGTAGTAAAGGGTAAGTAATAAAAATCAAATTGCCCTCCCTTGAAAAGTTTCTGGATTCGTCCATGTCACGGAGTAAAATTCTTCCCTGCAGAAAGGTAACATTCCAGACTTCTCAAACCTTTGCTTGGCTACCGGAAAGCTCCAAAGTTTCAAGTCAAACTGTTCAAAATTAGGGTTTCCAATCCCACGCCGATTTCAGTCCCGTGGGATTTCGGGATTGTAAGGAGTTAGTCCCGCGAGATCCCGGGATCCCATGGGATTTATTTTATTCTTCTAAAAATCGAAAAAGTTGTGCTTTTTAGGAAGGACTGCTTTTGCTACTACAATTAGTCGTTTTTTTTTTTTAAATTCCGTACACCAATTGAAGAGCACTACAAAGTCAAATTCCAATTAGTAATTATTGTTTGGTACGCAAAAGGGTGCCCTAAAAAAGGACAATGCATCTTTACAAAGCATCGCTACTACAGAATGAGAAAGTACTTGCTCAAAAAATAATACGCTTGACGAAAACACGTGCTGTGGCTCCACTGTGGCGCCACTTTTGCAGAAGATTCCCATTACATTCATCATCTTTTAAAATATATTTTTCTACGCATGCTTAGTTTTTGCCCAAGAACTGCAAATTTTGGATAAAAACGATGGCTGTGTATATTTTGCTGTAACCAATTAAATTTGCTTTAAGAAATACCCTTGCTGTTGCATAAAAGTTAGTCATTGAATAAGTGCATTTGGTTCATTACTGCAAGGGGTAAGTGCTACTTTTGGTTTCACCAAGTCGTAGGCTCAGTAAAAGTTTTTGAATAATTTCACTAATTTTACCTCTCATTTGAAAGAGACATTCAAAAACTTGAGCAGCTTAACTCATGCACTGCCATGCGAGTCATCCTATGTTTCATCCAAGTTTCTGTAGCCTATTTTAGAGTCGTGCCGAATATATAAATAATGGCAGGTTTTACAGCTTTTTTCTTTCTAGAAAAATAGTGTGCACTTTAAGTTGAAGGTTTTGAGTGCATTCCTTAAGCTTATAGAAGTTCTCCAATATTGCAATGAGGCTACCCCAGCGGGTATTTCAATGAGTAATACACTCTCCCTATTTTTCTAAAGCGTAATTTTCTGGATTTTAAATTTTAGGGATGGTTTTCGAAATGTTTTTAAATTATACGCATTTTCTCAATTGCTGAACGTAGGAAAACTAAATCCTCGAATGAGAATACCAATTCAATCTCAGAAAAATAAGCTCAATTTTATTGTGTTCTTAAATGGTAAATCCACTGTTCATCATGAGACACGCGTTCTTTTCTTGCACTTCTTGCAGATATAACAGGAAAGTTTGTCAAACTTCTGATGATGCTTGTGAAAATTTTATAAGCGGCAAAAGTTGGAAAACGTTTACATGGCAAAAAAATTGCGGGATTCATTCCGCTAAATATTATGAGGGATCCCGCGGGATTTCGGGATTGGAAACCCTAGACCAAATACATCAATTTTTAAGGTCTTAGATCGATCGTTTTTTTTTTTTTTTTTGTACACAGCATGGCTTAAAGATTTATCCTGCCTACCAGAATGTGTATACTATATATACTACAGTTTAAATATACAAAGATTTAAATTTTTTTCCGATTAAAAATGGAAAACACGGGAAAGGAAAGAAAAATACAAATAAAGAATTGTCGTTATCAATTGTTACATGCTTATTTTATTAACACAAAGTTACACATGTTTTTTAGAAGACAATTTTTAACTACTTGGCTCCAAATTCACAACAATCATATTTAGTGTCGAATGAA
Source organism: Uloborus diversus (assembly GCF_026930045.1). Lineage (NCBI taxonomy): Eukaryota > Metazoa > Arthropoda > Arachnida > Araneae > Uloboridae > Uloborus > Uloborus diversus. Next base: position 106,050,357 of record NC_072732.1, read on the forward strand.
TCGAACGACCACCCCCTTTTTAGCTGTTGGTACCAAAATACAACCAGATTTTTACTCTTTAAGGTCTTTCTGTCGATAAGTTTTTATTTGATTTCGTTTATAACTTTCCGAGATGTATAGCAATCACAAAAATGGAGAAAAACCCCCTTTTGAGCTATTGGCCCTAAAATTGAAACAGCACCTGTACCCTCTACGGCAGCGGTTCCCAAACTTTTTCGACCACGGAACCCTTAGTGCTTCATTTTTACTTCAAGGAACCCCATCATTGTTTATGAATAAAAGAATAAGTGTTAATGATGTGAAAGTCAAACGATAAAGATTCACAATAATAATTTTTAGTTTTCACGGAAGAAATTATTAGTTTAGTCGAAATTTTCGTATTTTAACAGATGAATGTGTGTTAAGATAGGCTGAGCTTTTTTTTCTTTTTTTTTCCTTTTTTGCTTTGACGATTTTTGTAAACTCTGTCTGTCTTTTCTGATTTTTTCAAAATTGTTCCTGCTTGATCATCTTCGATTGGGATGAAATTTTATAGAGGTGTAGAGATGTCTTTGAAACTAACCTATGCAAATTTTCAGCTTCCGAGATCCGAATCCTGAGGATCTAGGATCTCCAAAATAGAGTGCTCCAAATTGGCGGATCAGCTTTGTGAGACGAATTGCCATGTTGTGGTCAAGGTTAAAGAAAATTTCATTACACTGGAAGCGTGAAATTTCGGGAGCTTAAAGTACATTTGGCTGTTGATTCGATCTAGTATTTATGTGCGTTTGAGCTCATAAAATTTTGAGTGGTACGCATACGCATATAAACTCGTGAAAAAACGCTCTTTTATACTTCTTTTTATTACATCATCATTTTTGAGACCGTTTAATTAAGTGATATGATTAGACCTCATGGTTTTCTGACATGAATCTAAAACTACACTACGTAGAACATAATTAAAGCTCTTGCTCAAAGTTATTGACTCAGGCGTTATAGAGTAATTGACCTAAAACTTTGATTCTTGTTGTTTCAAATTATCAACTTCGAGACCGCGTAGTTAGAAACGTTGATTAGTTGCCATGAGTTTCTAACCTGAACCTTAAACTACACCACTTAGACTATAACTACAGCTGTGTCCTACATACTGTGTTGTTGACCCGTCACGATCAAAGTTATTGACCTTTAAACTTGGCTGTTTTTAAAAAATCATCGACTTTGAGACCGTTTAACTACTAAAGCCAAGAGAAACGAAAGCTATTTTATGTTTTTCTTAGTATAATACTGTGGTGAGTAGTTAATCATATACTTATTTTCGAGGGTTACTCACGGATTTGGCAGATATTTGGGCCCAAACAAGACAAAAAAAGTTTTAAAAATTGCATTTTCAATTGATCTTTGTCCTCAAAGCCAATTGTGAGTCACCAAAATATTTTTACTAGAATGTACCTATTATCAAGTAGTATCTTTATTTAAAAGAATTGGGTCGGTCAGGGCCGCGCCAAGCCTGATCGGCGCCGTCGTGCAAATGTCTTTTGAGCGCCTTTATGCAGTGGCATTCAAGCAAAATATAATTAATTCCTGGAGTCAGGTTTTGTAGACAAATGTAATGTGGAAAAAAAATACGTTTGGCATTTAATTTATTAAAAATTAACAGAAAAACAATCTGCAAATTTTCAATATTTGATCACAGTATACGTTTTTACCTTATATCTCGAAGTTACTTTGAGTATGGGCGGATGTAAGGGAAGTGCGATAGAAATTGACTTTTGGAATCTGACTTTTTCTCCTGGAAACCTTGCATTTAAGCCGTTAAAAAAGCTTTAACTTTAGTTTAGCTGCCGTTAGTTTAGTTAGTTTTTAGTTTAGCTGCCGTTAAAAAAGAGATTGCCAGTTTCAGTTAATCGAAGCATTTTACCCCAGCAGTTAAAAACAATCTTGGAATGTAATCGAAATAATTATTTCTTGCCAGTATGCAGCTTAAATTTCTAATATTTGAAATACTGTTCGGAAAGCAAGATGTCTATTTCTGGACTTCATATTCATCAATATTTAGATTGTTTCTGAAGAAAATATTTCAAAATATAAAAAATTGTGAAAAACCCACTTTACCGAAAAAGTGGGTTTTTTTTTTCAAGTATGCCTGCCCAAAAAAAAACCGGGCGGGTTTTTTTCAGACTAGGCCCGGTTTGACGAACTCTGCCTTTGATATGCTAATGCGTTTTTAGAAAAAGAAAATATTTTAAATATGTATCACACACACAAAAAGTTAACATCGATCTAAATATCTCTCTAACTGATTAATAATTATTCACAGTGTTATACCTGTCAAAACATGACCACAGAAAACTGATTAGATTTCTTAATTGAATTAGAAGTTATTTCCCTTTAAAATCTGAAACTAATATCATTTACGGTAAATTTAAAAATTCTAAACTACGGAACCATAACAACAGGCATTGAAGTTAAAATCCACATAGTGGCTAAAAAGTTTTTTTTTTTAATTTATTGCACAAATAGTTAAAGAGATAAAAGAGGGGGAGGGGGGAACCGAGTAATTATGGTCAACTCGTTATTTTTCAGAGCTATTAAAATAACCTAAATTATTGTATACAATGAATAAGTATTAAGCACATCTAAGTAATATGCAAATGTGTTTACCATATTTTTTTATGTATGATAACATGAAGCAGTGGAATTACAACTTATTAAAAATCACAAAAATACTATAATAGCACAAATTACAATACAAGATATTCACCGCAAGAACCAAACCAAAATGGAGATAAGCAAATTTCTTGCTCCACGTAAGCTGAACCTTGTGTAGTACACTGCTTGTAAGGAACAATTACGTTGTTTGGAATAGTTAAGAATAGATAAAGATTAAAGAAATGTAACGAAATATATAGTTAGTAGGAAGGATGTGCCTTTATTATAAGTACAAAATAATACAGATATTACTGCATCAATGAAGTAAAAAAATTGAAAAAATAATCCTACTTAGATGATTTGCATACAACCACGAAAAAATGATCTAGGTCAGAATGATGGAAACATGAGAACCTTAATATGATGTATGATTACCAGGGACACTAATGCACAATTTACATCTGTTTTCCATACTCCCCACTAATTATTGAGGAGTGCTTGGGGGATGTTTTCCCACTCCTCTCTCAAGGCGGATTTGAGTTCTTGTACTGTTTTGGGAAGGACGGTTCTTCGCGCAACCCGTCTGCCAAGAGCTTCCCAGGCAAGATTAATTGGATTTAAGTCGGGAAAGTAAGCAGGCCACTGCATACGGAGAATGTTTTCACTTTTTCATGTGTTTGACACTTCAACGCTCCAGTGTGGCCGTGTATCGTCGTCCGTAAAGAGAAAGTCAGGACCTACAGCCCCCCCCCCCTAAAAGGAAGAACATGGTCCAGCATAACATATCTGCTTAACATTTGCGACGTACCGCACTCTTATTTAAAAATGTGAAGCGGTGTTCTGCCATTGTGCATGATGCCTGCCCACACCATGACGCCTGGGCCATATCGATCACGTTCGCAAACAAATTTGTGTGCATAACGTGTTCCACGCTTTCTCCACAGTAGTTAGTAACCAGAATCACTTGTCACACTGAAACGAGATTCGTCAGAGAATATCGCTCTAGATCAATTTTTATGATCCCACCAACATTTTCCTTACACCAGCGTAATCTCTCTCCTCGACGATGGCGTGGTTGAACTTGGATGCAACGTACGGGCTTCCTTGCATACAAACCGACATTATTTACTCGCAGTGGATTATTTACTCGAAGATGATTCTTGCAGAAACATGCGTACCGGTAGCGGTTGTTAGATTTGCAGATATCTGTCCAAGAGTGAAATTTCTGTTCCTTTTTGCCACCAGGGCTACATAGCGATCCTCTGAAGGTGTGGTGTTCCTACCATGACCCCCGACATGCTTTTGCAAAACATTTCCACCTTCAGCGGCTGTCTTTAATCGGGAGAGGGCACTTTTTTATACACCCATTGCAGCAGTCACAGTGGTGACACTTTGACCTGCTTCCAGTCGTCCAACCGCTCGTCCACGATGTTAGATACTCAAATGATGTCTTGCTGACATTCTACTCTTAAGTATTTTAAGAACCAAACAGAATTTCAGAGAAAAACCTTTTTTAACATCCAGCACTATTTTTGTTAAAAACCAAACAGCGTGAATTTTCGTACGAATCTTGAGCGTGTATGCACTGTCTTTTATACAGACAACGAGTCTTGGTCTACCACGCCATCTGAACTTGAATTTATTTCCATTGGCCAGGTGGTTGAGGTACAAATTTGCATAAAGCACTTGTTCCGTAGCAATTGTCAAGCACTGTATAAACATACCGAAATAGCATTCACGGCTCCACATTAAGAAGGAAAATGATAAATTGAAGGAATTAAAGTCACTTGTTTTCAGTGTAAAAGATAGCGCTTTTGAAAAGCATGTTTAGACACACCGAGTCAAAAGTTATTCCTTTTAGATTCTCAGTGAGACGGATTAATTGTTTCAATGAACAGTATAATTTCACTGCCTCCATTAGATATAAATATGAAAAATTCCATGTTACTTTTCGGTTCGAGTTTATTTTCCTTTCATTTGAAGCATTTTGATCGATAGAAATCGGTGCCTTTTTGGCTCTGGCGCCGTCGCGCTTCGCACGACCTTGCACATAGGGACGGCGTGGCCCTGGGCTCGGTTCACTAATTGCTTTTGAAGCAAAGCAATCATATATTTAGCTCTTTTTTTCTCACGACCGTAAACTTTGACCCCCGCTGGAGGGCCAACAAATCAAATTTTTCTTATCACAATACTAGTAAAATATCCCGAAATGTTCAGGAAAATTGAAGGCGTCAACAATAAGGCACCTTTTCACTTTGTCCAGCTTTAAAAAAATGGCTCTTAAGAACTTGTTTCAAGTCCTAAAGGTAATTTCTTTATCATGCTGGCATGGCGATGACTACTTCCACTTCAATCTCGAGAGACATTTTAAATCCGAGATGTTGTTCCTTTCACTTTTACTATTGCGGTGAAAAAATATTTTTTTTCGGAAAGTTAACTCATGGCGGAACCCCTCTTCTCCAACTGAAACCCAGGGTTCCGCGGAACACAGTTAGGGAATCGCTGCTCTACGGTCAACGTATAGACCCAATTATGCTCGACTCTGCCAGCTACTTCCTGAGATAACAGCAGTCACAATAACGGAAGATCCGTTTCATTACTCCACCTCCTTTGGAGGAATTAACGTAAAAACTAAAGGGCACCCGTTCACATGAGGGCACATGTGTGTACGAAAGTTTGTTCGAAATTCGAAAAATTTTACGAATCCAATGATTCTTTTCTACAGAAGAAAGTAAAAAAAATGTGAGTTGTTTTTGATAGAGTAAGATAGCCCTGCCGAAAGAGTCGTTTCGTTGTTTCCTTGCATTGCGTGTCATTGTATGAACCCAAAGTTTTTTTATTTGTTATTTATGTTATCTTTACTTGTTTTGAACAACAACTTCTCTCCAAGAGAAATTTAACTGTTTAAATGATGATTGGAATTGAGTTTGCCGCTACTTATTCTCATTAAACTAACGAAGTTTGTTGTAAAATTTCCCAATTTCGTTATACTCAGACATTTATTCAGCATTCATTTATGTTTAGAAATATATTTTTTTATTTCAAATGCTTCAGTTTTTATATAATGTGAGGTATATATATTTTCTTTCTTGTATTTCAGGTAAATATAAATTTTTGTTTTGTGCAGAAATCTTGTTAATAAGTAAGTAATTTGATTTTTGAACATTTATATATGAAATTCAGTATGTTTCACGTGAAGGCAAGAAATAAACAGCTATCCGTGTTTGTGAAGACGTAATTTTAATACAAATGTTCTGGAAAAGATTTTTAGTATCCAAAAAGATTGAATTTATCACACTTTTGTTGAATCTTTATCTTTACTAATAATAAAACTGAAAGTCTCTCTGTCCGGAGGATGTCTAGATGTCTGGATGTCTGTGACGCGTATAGCGCCTAGACCGTTCAGCCGATTTTCATGAAATTTGGCACAAAGTTAGTTTGTAGCATAAGGGTGTGCACCTCGAAGCGATTTTTCAAAAATTCGACGTGGTTCTTTTTTTATTCCAATTTTAAGAAAAAAACTATCATAAATTACGAAATTATCATAACGTGGAACTGTAACATGGGCACAAGCCAATTGGTGAGATACGAAATTATCATAACGTGGAACTGTAACGTCGGTACCAGCCAATTGGCGAGAAAATTCACCATACATTATTTGTAAATATACAGGCAAACCAAAAGACCTTTAATTTTTCAATTACGGGCGAAGCCGTACGGGTGCCACTAGTTTAACATAAACCTCGTAGTTAGAATCGCATCGCAGTTATAAACAATAAAAATACCAAGACTTGTCAATGGATTTGTGGACTAGTTATCTGGCAATGATACGACTAAATTTGTGTATCGCTAAGAAATCATGATACCGTGTACCCATAGCTAATATTTATGCCTGTTCTGCTTTGGTTTGCTATCGCTATGACTGCATTTAGTCTTGAAAATTATAATGCAGATGTAGACCCAGATCATATCCCGCAAAGTAAAGGAAAACATTAGCCAATTTACAACTCTGTATAACACTTTCAAACTAAAGACCTTTTAATCACAAAACAGGTGTATAAATTTTTTGTATTAAAGCCAAATAGTTGATTTGGATTTTTATTAGAAACTGCCAAAAATTAAGTTCTTAAGAGACAGGAAATGCTTTTAGACCGCAGATGAATTTTTCTCAGTTTATAGGCAAATTTCAGTGTAACATATTTTCTAAAAGATTATTGTTCTTTAAAATTAGGTAGTTTTTTAGGTAGTGTTTTAAATCAAAAACAAAACTTTTTGATTTAAAACACTAAGTAGTCAAATGTAATTTTATTATTTGCCTGCGTGACCTGGCCCTCATCCTACGCCGGAGTCCGTTTATTATTAAAAATGCATGTTGTATTTCTGTTATTGTATGCATTTGGACAATAACGGAACAGCGCATATAGGGGAGACCGGGGCAAGATGACAAGACGGGCAAGATGACGAAAGTCTTAATTTTTGCGTTTTCCTCTAGGAAACAGAATCAACTGGATACTGCTGGCTCTTCAATCGGCTGGTCGTTCAGCAATAGTATAAAGACACTGAAATTACCATATTTGTGTTTGTTCTGAAGCTCTGATTATTTACCGCTGCTACGTTATAACTTTTATGCATGTGTAAATAAGTTCTGCTAAAGATGCAAGAATGATAGATTGTTTCTCCTTAGTATTTATAAGTAACTTAGGTTATATACTGCTTATTACCATGAATAAACGTCAATTAATCGCCTTATTTTATGGCAATGAAGACGAATCCTTTCAAACAGGCAGTTCGGGGCACGATGACAATACTTCTTCTTTACAAGTCCTGCTTATAAAGAGGAATATTTCGATCCTCCAACGGAAGAATGGTTCTAGTGCTGCAATGCCAGAAGTGGTGACTTGAAGAATGTTCCAATTATAAAAATGGCCTTCTTATTTGTGACTATTGTTAGCTGCACAATTAGGCACTTCAACATATCTTTGCAATTCATTACGCTTAATTTAATGCTTTGTGAGATGTAAGAACGCAGTAAAAATTTGTTAAAGTATGTAATATATTCAAAAAATAAATTGCGTTCATCCTTTTTCAGTGTTGTCCTTTTGCCCCGAGGCCAAAGTCATCTTGCCCCAGTACTGGTGCAAGATGACGATTTGTTAAGGTTATGAAAAAAATAAAAATATCCTTCATTTATTTCATTTGAAAGATTTATTAGTACTATATTTAATACTACAAAATACCACTCCAACAGCTTAGGTAAAGGACATTTTACTATCCTTAAAAATAATTTAATAAACAACAAAAATTGTTAGCATAGTCATCTTGCCCCAGTCTCACCTACATAACAACTCTGCCGTGGGCAAGTAAACGGCAGTGTCTGCAGCGATAAGTTTTCGAGATAGTCGAGGAAATGCATGTTATATTCAAGACTAACAATAGGAAAATGTTGGAATTGAACTTTTTTTCAGCGGAAACGAAATAAGCAAGTTTGTACAATACAGCTAACGTACAATACATGAAAAAATGCAAAAAAAAAAGCAAGAAAGAAAGAAAGAAAAGAGTGCAGTTACTGCCCTTTACCTGCCCACGACGGTTAATTACTCGTTAAAATCATTATCTTTATATATTAATAGGGGAGCTGTTCTCTTTCAGTACCAATTTCTCCTCTGTTTGTGAACCGATTTTCTTTTTTTTTTTTTTTCATTAGCTATTTCCGAGTATCAGTGTCACCAATAATTTTTTTTGAAATCGGACGCTAACTAACGGAGACATTAATTAAAAACGTATTTTCATCTTAAATGGTTCTTTCTACGCGAACGGATGGTCCAATTTTTACGAATTTGATATGGTTGGAAATGTCTTTAAAAAATGCTCCAAACAAAGAAATTGTCTGAGCGCCCAAGGTCCAATGACCTAAATTCACTAGAAAAAAACATTATAAGCATTTTAATTTTATCTCTTTTCCATTGTTGAAATTCATTGTTGGAAGCGTGAAATATTAACTTTTAATTGACTTTTTAAACCGCTCTTTCTACACGAAAAACGCATTTTAATGGTTCGAGCTTGGTATGGTTGCAAAGATTGCGAAAAATACTTTGAAACACGTTCCACCCGGTTGTACCGCGCGAAAATGGAAAGCCGCTAAGATGACTAGAATATGAGCTAGAAGCAATTAAAAGTTTGAAAATTCATTTTTATTCGTTTTTTCACGTGAAATAGCGTGAAGTAATTTCTGGATAATATTATGTGTTGCCATTTCTCGCTCGAGCATAAAGAAATGAAATTGTTGCATTTGTTTTTATTACTGAGGCTTTCTGGGTATCTACGGGCATTTAAAATATTTTCCTTTTGATTATGTTTTCGCGATTTTGATATTTAAATCAATCATTTTAGGGAGTGAGGGAGGACTTTCAGTTCTAGCTTCCAATAATACCTGCATTTGCTATCGCCAGCAACAAATCTCAAGGTGAAACTTTCGATAAAATTGGAGTATTATTACGGCGTCCAGTGTTTTCGCATGGACAATTATATGTTGCCGCGAGTAAAGTTCGTTCATTTGACTGTTGGAAATTTTATATTTAACAGCAAAGGTGATGCCTACTTCTACAAAAAATATTGTATGTACAAAATTTTTACGTATTAAGGGAGTTTGCGGTATCATTTCATTCATTAAGATTTCCATAATTATGAAATTGGCGAACTTCATGGATTTTGGCATCAATGCTAAGGCGAGAAATATGTTTCTTTTGCATTCGTAAAATCAGAGTAGGGAAATATCTATTTGCAAGGAACTGACTACGAATGAAGTCCCTCTTTAAGGTGGGGTTCATTAAATTGTAACCGTTCGCGACAAGGGAGGGGAAATAAATAACAAGAGGGATACACAATGGGGAGAATGTGACATCAAGCCCTTTTTTAAGAGGAACGTTTATGAAGAACAGTGTGACATGTGGCAAAGGGAAGAGGGGGTTTGGTGAAGTGCGGAACGTTGTGACAAGGGGGGGGGAGGGTCGAAAATGTTGAAAAGTGTGACATCAGTTATGCACCGCCTTTAACCATAAACAAATCACAAACACGACCTTTTTTTAAAATTTTTCTATTATTGCGACGCCTACAGTTTTTGAATGGATAGTTTTATGTTGCCACTAGTAGAGTTCGTTCATTTGATACTAGGAAATTTATATTTCTAACGACGAAGAAGCAACTTACTGAATAATAGTTGACGTTTTATAAGTAATACTGTTCACACAGAACTTTTACGTATAAACGAGTTTTGATGCTTTATTTCATATGGGAAGATTTCGAAAATTGGATAATTGGCGATTTTTATCCACTGGCGACAAATTTTTTGTTTCCAATGCCAGCGCGAAAATTGTTTTTCCTTTGCATACGTAAACAAAAAGTAGGGAAACATCTATTTGCATAGGGTTAGCACAAAGCAACATGGTATCCAAAATAAATTTGTTCAAGTTAAGAATTTTTACGACCACACCTTTTCAATGGGGTTGTTTCTCTTAGTCAAAAGCACTCTTTTTGGTCACTGAAATTCATAGAATAAGCAAAAATAAATAAATAAATAAATAAATAAATAAATAAACTAATAAACAAAAAAACAAAGTAACGTGGAGCCAGAAAAAGCTTTTATTTTCCCAACAATTTTTTTAAATTAATTTTTTTAAATGTCCGATTTTGGAAATAAGGCGTGGTCTTTATGACGTTACAAGTGAGGTACTTTGCCATGCTACTCCATTGCCAGGCTAAATGTTTACGCTTTGCTGTGAACCGCGTTTCCAGGTTAGAATAATTTGCGCTCTTTGCTAATGGCATCAGTGAATGGCATTTCATCGCTTTTGATGCCATGTCCAGAAGCGTAAAAAATGAATTTCAATCTGTTTATCGATTAAAATTATTGTTAAAAATATTAAATTTTACAAATTATTTAAAAAATGGTAAAAACCCATGATTTTAAGCATGCTCGTTCAGAAAAAAATACTTTTAAAGTTTCGGAAATGACCCCATTGCCGAAATATCCGATTTCATCCATTTATTTTGAGATTAACAAACAAAAAGCAAAACTGGAATAAATTATTTTACTGTTTGTTATTTTGTTTACATATAAAAATTGTATGTTTTCAGATGTGCAGTAAACATGAGTAAGAGTAGAAATAAAAATAATGAGAGAAGTTAAATTCATACAAGTTTTCTCAAATATTCATTTATGAATATGGTCGAATTTCGACCACTGGGCGAGCACTAGTTTTTATTAAAATGTCATTGAACTTGACCTTGTGGAAGCAACTTTCAAAGTATTATCAGCCACCAAGACAAAATCTTCAAAAGTTAATTTTTAAAACATTTTTTTGATTCCTGAAAGCTTTTAAAGTGTAAACCCCTTCGTCCGCGAGGTCTTCAATCATACTTTCATGATGTTTGACCTGTTTCCTCTAGTTTTAATGAACAACGAAGTCGTTAAGCTTAGTTTTAAATTTTTAACACCGGGTGATTGAACTTCATAAATAAAGACTTCTGTGGATCCTAATATAAAAACTAATTTAGCTTAACGCACGATAAGTTAAGAAATCAATAAACAGCATGACTCAATATTTTCCGCTCTAATATTTTAAGTGTTCTTCCCATCCACTTTTTCCCACGAATAAAAAGTTTCTGATGCAAATCAATTTTTTGTAGTTTAGAAAAACTCTACTCAAATTTATTCTTTTATACCCAATGAACACCGGTGCTTTTAAATTATATACAAAAGCTAAGCAGCTGGAAGAGTTCGAGCTTAATAGCTACAAGACTTTATTATATACTTACGACAAGAATATAGCAGCTTCTGCGCCATTTGCTCTTTGCATGTTAGAATCTAGCTTAAATTTTCTTAGGAAGAACACCATCTTGGATCTTTTCTATCTGCCTGTTCAGAGTTTTATGTTTAAAAATTTTAAAGTACTTTCCTGGATCCTTCGAAGCATGTCTCATCAATACAAGAAAGAAATATCTTTTTTTTATATGCTTAAGCTGTCGATGTAATGATCCGAGTTTAGAAAAACAAACGTTAAATATTTGCTTAAGAGTGCTTAAAATTAAGTTTACTGTAGTTTGGGACAGTTATTTAAAGAAAAAAATATATATTACTGAGATCAAAATGTTTTGTTTACAGCGTGTGTTAAAATAAATTTAAATTAACACTTTTTTTTGTATATGTGTAGCAGCTGATCTTGCACACTGATATATAAAAAAAGTTATAAGCTATTGGTCTAGGTTTCAAAACAAATTTCAAAAAATAGCACAAAAACTTATCAACTTACGCAAATCAAAAAATAAATAAATAAATAAATAAATAAATAAAACGTAAATAAATAAAATTAAAAAAAAATAAAATTAAAAAAAATTTAAAAACAATTAAAATAATAACTGTTTTTAAGTCTAAAAAATTGCGGAGATTCTAAAAATATCTTTGGGTTTGGATTTCAGCAATTGTAAGAGAAAAAATATTAACAAAAACAAAATCACTACTTTCCGTAAGCTTAACATTAATGTGAGCTAAACTGTTCGAGTAAGATGAACTTACAGCGCAAGTGAGTATTGAGATGAAAATTTGTAATTTTTTCTTCTAAGATTTGATATGGTTCTTTTAAACAAACAGAAACGAGAGAAAAAAAAAAAAAAACTTGTAATGCTTTACTTTTACCCAAAAGACAGGTCTGCAAACTTAACTTGAATGTTTTGAAATTTGAGGAAAATGAATATGTTATGCACCTTAACAATAACAAAAAAAAAAAAAAAAATGAAATACTCCTGAAAAAAGTATTCTTAAGCTATGAGAAAAATAAAATTTTTATCCTAAGACTAACTTCAATAGTAAAAGCAATTTCATCTCTTAACAATTTCTGTCTTGTGAAACGAATGTAAATTAAATAAACTAGTTCATGTATGTGTTTAGTTAAGAATTGTAAAATGTGTTTATTTAAATCTGAACAACCAGGCTTTCAGAGGCATTCTATTCAAATCAAAGACAATAAAAAAGAAGTCCAATCAAATGTCTTCATCATCCACCCCAGGCACGTGTACTTCAAACAGCAGACGAAAAAAACTGGGATTCAGACAACTTTTTATATCTTACAAACAAAACAGGGGGGGGGGGGGATCTTTTTGAAAATTATATACCACCAAACACTGTACTGGAATAACCGGGGAACTAAGGAAAAAAAATTAAGTCATATTAGTACTATTATGTTTAATTAATGTGCATAAACTATTCTTCTGGGATTTTTTTTTCTTTTGCTGATACATTAATGCCAGAAAATTCTTTAAAAAATTCATTGGTAATGCATTGAAACTGTACAAATTAATCTTTTTTTATTTGATTACATAATACAAATAATCAAAAATTATTATATTTACATGATTTTACCTTATTCTGCGAAAACTACACGAAGTCGTATTTAAATAAATGTTTAAATTGTTAATCATTGCTTTTTCCTTAGTTATTTAGCTTTAAACGTATTTCTAATCTCTCTTCAGTTGATACCAAAATTTATTCAACAAAAAATTCTACATGCAACATTGATACAATTTAATTTCCTGTTGTCAAAACGTTCATCTTTACTCATTAATGCTTAAAGGAAAGACTTCAGCTATATAGGTTTAAGAAACTACAACATAGCATTCCAAAATGCTCCAGATAATACATAGAAACGTTATTTTAGTTATTTTTCAGCAATTTAAAGTTTTCACCCCTTGAAATAACTCTCTGATCATGGTTAAAAGTTCGAGAATGTGTTTAATGTTCTCTTTCGGAGAAAAACATCTTTAACAATCATTAAATTTCTTTAATAATTGAAAGCCACCTTAAGGAAAATACTTACTTTCCTCGTAACCCCACTTTCTTGAAAGTGGCTAAAGTTTACTCTCAACAGGAATAATCCAATCACTAACAAATGACCCTTGTCAATCACTTGAGAAAACGGGTCTATTCCTTAAAATAGGTAGAGAAGGAAGAAAAGACGCGTGCAATATTTTGGCAGTTTAGCTTTATTTTGGAGATATGAAAAAAAATTTACTCTAAGTATATTTTCTTTATGTAATTATTTAGACCTGAAAGATTTAAGTTGCGGCAATAACTGAGTTCAGTTGGCGAAAAAGTAAAAATGACAAGCCTTTATTGCAACCCTATGCGAGCCAATTTTCAGTTGAAATTAATTATCGGGGGGCGTTGTTATCTCTGACCAATGGCTGCTGAAAGAAGTAAAACCAACACCCACCCACTTACGTAGAATGTGACCTGTCCAATGGGACACCTGCCTTAACCACACAAAATTAAAATGTTTTACTCGTACTTCTTTGGCTATTTTCTTAAATTCCAAGGTGACGTATTCAATATATGAAACCAATGACGCAGTTGCAAATTCCGTTCCAACTTTCCTCTCCATATCACCCCTTTACGAAAATGGACAATTCTGAAACGAGGCGGAGCAAAGGATCAACTTTTCGTGGTCAGACTTTACATTGTCTTATGTAAAAGTACTATATTTATATTTTTCAACTGCGAAAAGTTATTTTTGTACAAATAGTTTGATACCTCTATTTCTACTAATAATAAGGCAGAAAGTTTGTCTGGATATCTGTCAGGATGCCTGTCTGTTACACGCGTAGGGCAAACTGTTTAGTCAATTTTCATGAAATTATCACAAATAGTTTGCAGCATGGGGTTGGGAACCTCGAAGCGTGTCAAAAGTTTGATTCTGTTCTTTTTCTGTTCCAGTTTTAAGCTCATTTTACACATAAATTTAATGAAATGGGGGAAAAAATATTTCATGCACATTAACTGCAGATCATTCGAAAGCTGGGAATTTTTAACTTAAAATAAAGTTTTCTCGGAGTTTCTTCGAAAATTAGGAGAGCTATGAGAAATGCTTTTAGAAAAACCTGAATCCGATGCTATCTCAAACAAACCAAACAATTTCAAATGCTTCAGCTTGAAAATAAAATTAAAACTCAAAGATGAGTGGAATTTATTTTATTTTTGCAACAAAAAAAAAGAACACTGCCCCGATCTACCATATATATATATATATATATATATATATATATATATATATATATATATATATATATATATATATATATGTACAGTCAGTAAAAACTTTAAGTTCAGTGCTCTTTTTTGAGAAATTGGACACACCTTAATCTTAGGATCAAAAAGTCATATGAGTGATAGTTATTAACCTTAAATACAAGTAAAAAAGACAAAAAAATAATAATAATAATAATTGTAAGTGTTTTATTATCAGAAAATATTACAGATCAATATTTGAACCTGAGTAAAATCTTTAAGGCTAACATAAAAAAAAAGCATATGAGGACAAAAAATCAAATATTTATAGGCTTGTGTGGGAGCCATTCCTTTAAATTACTTCAAATATTCTTGTTTTAATGAATGAAACTAGTTTTTGACAAGAATTCGGGATGTATTTTTTACCATTCATCTTCGATGGTAGATTTCAGCTCTATTGATGAAGTAAAATGTCTCTCCTTTTCATAAACTCTTCTTGTTAAGTCACCCAATAAGTGCTCTATTGGGTGAGGGGAGCTGTCATGGGCTATCATGTTGGGCTATCTGGAGTCTTAGTTGGTTATTTCAAAGTTTCAACATTGTTTACTTGGAACCTATTTTTTGCACTGTTACTCGGATGGATAGATGCATTGTTTTGCTGATATTTTCAATTTTCTCCAGCAATAAATTCTGCATTTGGTAAAAGGTGACTTGGGAGGACATTTTGATATGCTTGTGAGTTCATTTTACCTGAAACAAACGCAACTGAGCACACACCATTGTAAGCAAAGCACTCTCAAGTTCTGACAGAGCCTCCATCTAATTGGCGCTTGTAGAATATTTCTTTTTCTTTTCGTAAATCATGCCAATAGTACTTCCGTCCGTTTGGTCCATCCAAACTCCACTTCTTTTCGTTAGAAAATATTATTTGTATACATTGGTTATCCCAGGTCATGATTTCCTGGCTAAAGTTGAAACGCTCTATATTGTGCATTTTCAATAAATGAGGTTTAAGCAATTTTGCAGCATTAATAAAATTTCCACACCATGTAATTGTGTTATATATCGTTTTTGACAAACATTTAAAATTATTATCTGAATAAGTTTCCCGGTTAAGTACTTTTCAGGTAATGTAATAATTTCCAAACTCTTCTTCCATGATGCGAGGACAAAGCTTTAAGTTTTCCCGGATTTTCTTTTTACCCTAATTGTGTTTGAATCAAACAAAAATGTTGACTTCAGTCTTCGATCTTCCTATTTTTTGCAATAGTACGTCTACTTATCCTTGTTGAAGGAAATGCTTCAATCTGCCCTCTTTCTTGAACAGTTAACTTTTTACTTTATGATATCGTCACAAGTAGGACAAAAACTTCGAAGAAATTAATCACAAAACTGCAAGTTGAAGGGTTTCCACAATCTTGTTAAGTGAGGTGACATTTATTACAATATAAATATTTGCAGTTTTTTAAAAATACTAGTGGCCTTAAAGTTTTTACTCAAGCTGAAATGCTAACTTTGAATAAACCATTGCTTTTCTGGTTATTGCATGCTTTACAAATCCTGTCTGTTGCGTTATTTCTTACCAATGAACATTAGTAATTAATAATACAATAATATTAAAATCCCTTTCATTTCATTTTCCTTTTTTCAAAGAAAATTATACTGGCCTTAAAGTTTTTACTCAGGCTGTATATATATATATATATATATATATATATATATATATATATATATATATAAAATAAACTATAAGGTTTTTTTTTTTTTTTTTTTTTTTGAGGAGGAAGTTATTTTAAAATTATATGCTCTGTTTGGTTTTCATAATCATATGCTGATTATATACTTATATACATAAAAAAAAACTGAAACGTACTTTAGATGAAACACAACAGACGTCTTAATGGCACTTACTGAGTTCCATTCTTTGACGAATGTACTTTAGCAATCATTCAACGAAAATCGCTTTCTAATGTTAAAATTCATATTCAATTCGTTCTAATTCTTGAAAAAAATGCAAAATATCACAACCCGTAAATTCCCTTAATCATATACACAAACGCAATTTACGAATAAATAAATAAATATTTTGTTTCACATGTTTTTTGTCACATCATTCTGAAGCTAAATTAGAGATTAATTAGTTGTAACCTTTAACTTTGCTTGATGTGAAGTTTTCTCTTGATTTGCATAATGAGAGAGCATGCATTTTCTAATATTTAATTGTGTTTTAAGTATTTGCGAAAGCAAGTTGAGACGATATTAAAACTAGTATCCCCCTCTTATCTCTAATCGTTGTTCCTCGCAGTTTCCTTGAATGAGAAAATAATGACTTTGTTAATTTCTTTCTTTAACTGCAGCTTAATGTATAAATACATAATAAATTCTTCCTCATTTATTTTTCCTTCGTCTTGGTTTTCGTTTGTTTTGTTTTGCGGAAACACCTCTCAGTACATTGGGGTTGCTTCCTTCAGTCAAAAGTATTACTTTTAGTCACTGAAATTGATAGAAGCAAAAAAATATACATGGAGCAAGAAAAAAACCTTCATGTTCCCAACGCTTATTTTTTATTTAATTTTTTTTAAATGTCCGAATTTGAAAATAAGATGTGGTCTTTATGACGTCACAAATGATGTACTTTGGCGGATCTGTTTAGCGCGTTTCCTCGTTATGACAATCAAGAAGCGAGTTAAATATTGCGCTGTACGCTTGCTATTAACCATATCATGGCTAGCACGCGTGAGTAAAGCTGCGAATTCAATATTGCGCTCTGTGAATGGCATCAGTGAATGGCATTTCATCATTTGTGATGTCATCGGCAGAAGCGTTAGCAATGAAAGCGCGCACCAATTAAATTAATCGTCAAAAAATATTAAACTTTGTCAAATTATTTTAAAAAATGGCTAAATCCTATGTTTTTTAAGCATGCTCTTTCAAAAAAAAAAAAAAAAGTTTAAAATTTCGGAAAAGACCATTTTATTTAAAATTTGATATTGAAAGGAAACAGAGCATTTTTTTAACTTGAAGCATATTTTCAATAACTGAAAATAATTGTTCCGTTAACATGCCTGCCAACTCGACTGGTTTCTCCTGGAGGTTCGTTCATTTTGAGTATTGCTCTCGATTGTATATGTAATGTAAGGAAATTGCATTTAATTATACTTTGATAGATAGTAAAAAAAAATCTATTTTTTCCTAACTAACAATGAAAAATGATATTTCTGTGTGTCACAATCATCTATTGGATTTTTTCCAGTAGATGTTGGCAGGTTTGCGTTTAAGACTCTTTAAATTTATTATATTGGGAAAATATAACTTGGACAATTGAAATTTATTAAAGGGAACATGTCGTCGCCTCAGCAATATTAAGATATCTAATCCCAGAAATAGCCCTAAGCTATCTTACTGTTACTCTGAGGCGACTATATGAAATCAACAAAACACCGAATGTTGCTTACTTTTCTAACATAACAATGCAATCAAAAGGGGGAGGGGGTGCACATCTGCTGTCCCCCCAGTTTCGTCGACACGAAGCCCCCTGTTTTTCCATTTCAATCTTACCTTTTGTTACATGTAAAGGAAAAGGAAATATGAAATGTCGGCGAAACTGGGGATAAACCTCATGTCTAGCCCCTTGCAGCCTCTAAGTATGAAGTTTTAACCTCTACATCATATCGTTTTGTGTTATGCGAAATGCACACATATTCATATACATACGCACTTATAGACGTCCTGATAAGAACAAAAAAAAAGTTTGTAAATGCCTCGGGGTTGGTTAAAGTAGATATTGCGAATTGTCCATACGTTCTTAGTTGCACAATGCTCGTGCAGAAGGACGGAAAAAACAACTCCCCAAAATTCATTCAGTGGTGAGTAAAATGAAAGTTTTGGCCATAATTTGAGCAAAGCGTTATTGGAATAAACCTGTAATACTGCCTGTTTCTCTGACAAGGAAGTAGAATTGGTATTGTGATGTGGAATTTTACAGTTGATGTGTCTTTTCATATGACGACAATCTCTTAACAAAACATCATAATTGGCTATATATACGAGAATGAAGGGGCAAAGTAAAATGGTGAATTATAATTCTGCTTTTAGCGCCCCTTTATTCGTTTATTATGTCATTCTATTTCCGTTTATTCATTCATTCTTTTATTTACTCATTTATTTGATCAACAATATCTTTAGCAATCGAATAAAAAATATTTTATCAGAAAGTTTTTTTTTTTTCACTTTGCCCCCCCCCCCCAAAAAAAAAAGAAATGAACATTGTCTACCTTTTTTTGAAAGTACAAATTTACTGCCAAAAATAAAAAATAAAGTTTCAAAGCAAGTTTTATTATAAAATATGTTGTTCTTTCTTTATATACCGTAATTTTCAGAACAAATTTACAACTTGTTCATTTTGAAAAAAGTTTGTTATCTTAACTGTTTCACTTTGCCCCACATTCTCCTACTAAACATTATAAATCAAAAATTAACCTACTGCACGAGTCAGTGAAATAACAGTTATTTAAGAAAGTTTCCACGTTGTGGTAATCAAGAAGCGAATTAAAATTGCGCTCTACGCTTGCTATCAACCATATCGTTGCCAATACACGTGAGTAAAAATGCGAATTAAATATTTTTCTTCGTGAATGGTAACACTGAATGGCAATTCATCATTTATGATGTCACACGACAGAAACGTAAACAATGAAAGCGCACCGATTTAAGTAATTTTTTAAAAATATTAAATTTGAACAAATTATTTAAAAAATAGTCAGATCCTATATTTTTAAACATGCACTTTCAGAAAAAAATACTTTTAAAATTTTGAAAACGACCCCATTCGACGGTTTTTCGCGCTTTTTTTTTTTCCAGCGGAAACCGAATAAGCGAGCATGTACAATAAAGATAACGTGCAATAGATGACAAAAATGCAAAAAAATGAAAAATGAAAAATCTGCAGTTACTGCCCTTTACCTTCACACGGCAGCATAAGCCAATTTACTGGCAATTATTAATTTAATGTTGCCCTAAAACGCTTTGAAGTTTCTGTATGTTATCGATTTACCTACTGTATTTTAGTGGATCATTTCAGTAATTTAGTAACTGTTACTTTTAGAAGCTGGATGAATATATTCCGTTATATTAAGTTTTAGGTGATCAGTGTATCTGTTTAGTAACTTTAGATGTACGTTTAGGTTTTTCAATGCCAATTAAGAAATTTAGTAGCTTTTAATTTAATGAATTTTGTGTATCAAATGAACAACTCTAATTTTAGTTATTAATTGCAGCAGTTTAGAAAGTTTTAACAGCATATTTTTAGTGCGACAATTTGAAAATATTAAACTTAATGTGTTCAATTTTACCGTTTAATGAATCTTAAATTTAATTATTTAAGTTTATTTTATACATCTCAAATTCTCAAAGAAGGTAAAATAATGAAAATAACGATGACTAAGTAAAGGCATAAAGCAGTAGAACAGATGGTGGCCGAAGGCGGCTGTGTAATAACTAGCAGCTTCTCGTACTACGAGTACAGTAAAAGGTAACAATATTATAAATAGTTCAAAGAGTCAAAACAGTTTTAATTTAAACCCATATAATCAAATAAACCGTAATATTTTTAGTAAACCTGTTTAACTTTGAATGATTATAGTTGTATCTCAGATATTCATAATTTTCTTCGTTGGAAATTAAAAGCAAAGCCATATGTAAAACAAATTCGAAAATCGAATTTTGATTCGGTCTCCTGGAATACTAAAAGCACAGAAAGGAAAAAACTTCCTCAAGTAAATTTTTTCTCTTTGTCAATAATTTTTCAAACATTTTTCTTCCCTTTAGCATACGTTTGCATTTCTATTCAAACGAGAAAAAGCAGGATTTTATCTTTCATTTTTCGTGCAATGTCAATACTTGCTGTTTTTTATCCTCTGACTAGCTTTTAATATGTGTTTTTTCACTAAGGGGAGATTTACTATCAATCTTTTCCAATGTAATGAAGATTTTTTTTTTCGTCCAAGAACTTGAAAAGTAGGAATAACTTACATTTAGAAATATCTCACATTATTTTCAAAAACGAAAAAAAGAAAAACAGGCTCGGATAAAGTAACCATACTTTGTTTTGCATAAATCATTTTGTCTTCCTTCGTATATCAATGTTAGTTTTGCCCTTTCAACATTATTCATGACATTTAGGTGATTTGAATTTCAGAATGCGTTGATCTTGTTGTTGTTAAATATTTTCACAATATTGTACTTACGAAATCGAATCTAGGACTGAAATTAAAAAGTTGAAAAATCTGTAAACATTTACTAAATACTGTTACAAATTTTGTAAATAATTATCATTTTAATGCTTCATATAATTAATTTGTTATAATATTGCTTAATTTGGCGTTCATTCCGATCTTTTTCATTCAAAAATGCATTAGTTTGGAAGGCCTTACCTGTTAGCAATAAGACAAGCTTTCTGTACATTTAACAAAGTCGATGGGAGTTCGCGAGAAAATTAATGGAAATAAAACACCACGTCGGTATCATTTTTAGAAACTTATTTTTGGGACCAAATTTGGCAAGAAATCACCAAATGTTGCCAACGGCGACTTTTCGAATATAAATCATTGTAGCTCTTTCTGGAAACGCCCATTGCTTTACAATGCGAGATTTAAAATATGGCTCGTTAATGCATTAAGGTTCGGTTGACCGTGAACAAGTGAAGTGCTGTGTTCTGTAGCTCTGTTGAAAAGCTATTAGTGCTGTGATTTTCCTGTGTAATTTGAAGTAAATACGTGATTAGCGTTGTGTTGTTGCTGTTTAATGACGTTTGAAAGATGCTTTTTAGGAAATGTAAATATTTGTAAATAAATTCACCGCTGTTCTTATAAGAAGCCTTTACTTATCAAAATTACCTGAAGTTGAACTTGAACTCGTTACAATACATTTTAAAATTCGTGGAAAATTTTATTGAAAACATTTCTCAAATGCGAAAAAAAAAAAAAAAAAAAAACTACTGCAGGTAGTTTTTATCATTAGCACTAGCCGTCTTTGTCGGCTAGATGGTTCCCCTTTTTGCACAGCTCACTTTTATGCCCTTCTTCTTTTTACGCCCAGACGGCGCCTACAGCTGCTCCTTAAATAAATTTAGTGGTGATATAAAAACTATTTTGGGGCCGTGGTAGCCCGATCGGTAGAGTGTCGGATTCGGGGCCGGAGGGTCCTGGGTTCGAACCTCGATGGTCGAAGACCCACCGCCGTCATTAAAAGGGACTGGGCGACGTTAAATATGCTCGTGGTCTCAATGTCCTCCAAGTGAAACGATACCTCTGGGGGTGCTAGCACCAGGTAGCTATTAGCTCCTGGACTTGTTCTAAATTCTCATTAACTGTTCGATCCGGTGATAGTGCTGCCATCTATCGGTATATAAAATAATGGAGGCAAGGCACTTAGTATGCAGTCCTCGACATAAATACAGTTGTAGTCAGTTGTGACTCGGAATAGGAATAGGATAAAAACTATTTCTGTCAATTTCTTCATCAATGTACAACTAACCGTATATATTATTTCAGTAGCCTTTTTTTTTTTTTTGTTCATATTCGAGACCTTCCTCGATTCTTGATCGATTTATTTGATTTACTCCCTCATTTTAAAGCTTATCGTGCAGGCTAATGACGAAAAATAGACCCACAGTCTAAAAATTATTTTTTTTTCTGTCAAAGAAACCTGTTCTAAAGCACCGGACTGAGGTTTTCGGTTAAATTTATAAGTTTAACTTGCGCTGTGACCGACAGAGCTGAATAGTTCGATCGGCAGAATGTTCGACTGGTAACCAGACAAACGCTGTGACCGACAGAGCTGAATAGCTCGATCGGCAGAGTGTTCGAGACCGGCCCTGACGATCTGCATCCAAAAATCAGACAAACAACACGCATAACATGAACACTTAAAAACAAAAAGTAACACAAGTGAGGTAATAAAATTCATGAGATGGAAACGCTGTTACAAAAACTTGATGCAACTTATAGCAAAATTGATTCTGAATTGTAAGGTTTTTTTTTTTTTTTTTTTGTTTTTTTTGTTTTTTTTTTTTTTTTTTAAAGCTTTGGCTAAGGTCAGAATACTAAAGCATAATGTAAGCGAAAAAAATAAGTATCAGGTTTAAGATTTCAGACTACAATGGAATGAATTTTTGTTCAGAAAAAAAAATCGTATGAAATGTAGATTCTTCTAATGAGAGTTTTTGACCTTTGTACAGCTAAAAAATTACAACCCCAAATATAAATTACGCTTTTCATTTAGTTAACCTTTGAATATTTATTAGAATACGAAGTAAAACATTAAAATTACTAAAATCTAAATGGGTAAAATGTATTTTTTTTTCTTTCGGCAAAAAACAAATAGCCACTCACATTTTTACTACATTCAAAAAGCTACACTTAAAAAACGAACTTAGTTCAACTGATTTTGTATTTTAGCCGCCAAATGATGAACACGTGCTGCTATCTAAGCCATAACGGTTCAAGCAGCCTGTGATAACAAATGGTATGAATTTCACAAAGAAAAGCACCTCTCTTCAATCTCTTATGTTATATATTATTTCTGTGGATTATTTTTCTGTTGGTATGCAATATCTTTCTTATTTTTTGAAATTCTCCTCCCATTTTTTTAAAGCTTATCGCGCTCGCTAATGACGAAAAATAGACCTACAGTCTAAAAATCATTTTTTCGGAAACGCCCTTTGCTGTAGCAAATGCAGGCTATAGTTCTTATGCAGAATTTATTATTTTTTTTAAAAAGCAGAATTCCAATACAATTTTCTAATTTTTTGCGTCGCTTTCGGTAAAAAAATTTATAATTAAACGGCTTTTTTTAAATAAAACTTAAAAGCACTAGATTGAGTTGCTCGATTAAATTAATAAGTTTTTTTTTTTTTTTGATAGAGTGTTCGGTTATAAATTAGCTGAACTTCGGGTCCGCCATTATAGCTAATGTAAATTAATATCACGCATTACTCATAACATACAACAGATAACACATGCAAAGCAATAAAATAAATGCGACGGGAATGCTCCTTGGCATTTCGACTCCTTTATGCAGGATACAGTTATTATTCAGATAAGTTAACTATTAATCAAAGTTCTTTCTTTCTTTCTTTTTTTTTAAGTGTTGATTTCGTTCAGATAACTAAGCATAATGTAAGCATTTAAAAAAAAAAAGTATTAGATTTAAAAATTCATACCTCAAGATAATCCCTTTTTGCTCAGAAAAACGTTTTGATTGTATGCTGAAATGTAGATTTTGCTGTTAGCAGGTTCAACTTTTTGTATAAATGAAAAAATTCTGCGCCAAATTGAAATTACGAGTTTCATCCAGTAAATCTTTAACTATTTATAAGAATAGGATGTAAAACATTAAAATTATTTTCAACTTCAAAAGTAAAAAATCGTTTTCTGCTCCTCTGATTTCGACGGAAAAAAATGCATTTTATCTAAGTTCGAAAAATTACACTTAAAAAAACGGACTCCGTTCAATCGGTTTTGGTTTTGAATTTTAAGTGTTCAATTAAAAGAAAAACACGGGTGCTGGCATTCAAGCCGTAATGGTTAAAGCAGCCTGCTATGCGAAATTGTATCAATTTTCAAAAATAAAAAAACTTACTTTCAATCTAATTTACTATTTCTCTAGAACGTTTGTTTTAATCGTTACACGCGATCTTCCTCATTCCTTAATCAAATTCCATGTTTTACGAATAATTTTAAAGCATATGATGCTGGCTAATGACAAAACATAAACGCATGGTCTTTTTTTTTTTTTTTTTGCCAAAAAGTTTTTTTTTTTTTGCTGTTTTTTATTACACATTGCTTCAATGAATAGCATTCAAAAACGAAGGCGCAATTGCTAGGTTGTTAGGTTGTGCTGATAATCAGAATGGCCAGTTCAAATCCGTGCCAAAAAATATCTCTATAATGTTTCTTTTTTTCCATCAGAGGCTCACATAGGCAGGATTGTACTTACCACAATCCGTTTTTGCGCATGCACAATTGCTGTTTTTTCACGCGTCACTCAGTCACACTTTTAATGATATTTATGCTTGCATTCAAAATACGTACAACCAAAAATGAGCGATGATTACATTATCACAACGTTGTATTTAACGAGATTTTGTTGCTGATGTCTTCAAATTACATGCTTTCTTTTGTGCTTTTACTTCTTTCCATTTACTTAAATAAGTTCAATTTTTTTTTCATCTTTATAATGTTCTTTGAAACTTTTAAAGAGTGGAATGCCACATGAAACGATTCGAAGCAGACTGCGGAGTTTCGCACGGGTCGACTAGTTTATAACCTATCTCTGTTTCCATCTATGTCTCTAGTTATATGTTTGTATCTTCTATTATTTTAAGAAATATTATGAATATCTATCCACTATCTCTGCATTCATGAATCGCCATATTTATCTATGAAAAATTTTAGACTGTTTTAGCTTTGTTGCACCGCTATATACATTGCATAACGCTGAACAGTGCATATTTATTTCTAACTTGAACTACATTCATGCTTAAAATTTCATTGTTGCAGATCAACAATACATTAACACAACAGTTAGTTATTGCTCAATTGGGTACAAATGCTAAAAAAATTCGCATAAATATCTTTTTGCTCATGTATTTGTCAAAAATCTGCCTCTGAGATGCACATAATCGGCACAAACTACATCTGAGTACCAAAATTCATGTTTCTTGGATTTTCGTTTTCCCACCAAACGCGCCACACTCACAGGGGAACAAATATTTAAAGTGGGGGATATTTCACTGAAAATGTTATACGCGTGTTTCGAAACTTTCAGTGCAATGGCAAGAAGCTTTGTGAAAAAACAGATAAGTTTCTATTCCCTATTTAACGATAACTGATACTCGATGTAAACAAAGAGGTTGTTGTTTTGCCGCCAACATTTGTCGCAAATTCGGTTTTCTCTCTGCTCATATTGACTGAGGTTTAAGTTGGCAGGGTATTTTTTTTTTTTTTTCAGTTAACAGTTTGCCTATTCTGTATGGTTGTTAAATGTAGTTGGGGTTCGGCTATGAATGGAATTTAACAAAGGAAGGTGATTTGTCCGAGAAACCATTTTAAGTGACCGACGGACAGAAGATGTGAAGAAATGAATATAGAATGAGTGAAAGATTTGGTAATAGGGTAGAATAAAGGTAGATTTGGTCTTGAGAGCTTTGTTTAGTTTTTACCTTGGCAAAAAGATAAATATATGCTTTACGCGCCCGCCGTATTCCTCATTTCACATTTTAATGGAACTTTTACCGTTTCCTAATTTTATGATATATTTATTTAAGGGGTTATTTTACTATTTATAGAGCTTTTAATGTTGTTATTTTAATTGGCGCAGTATTTTGCATGTTAATAAAACTTTTAATGCTGTTTAATCGCTTCTTTTATTCTTTTCGCGGATTATTTAATCTTATTGACTTTTCTTTAGTGGAATATTTTACATTTAATAGTGCTTATTAAATGGCTCTTGTTTAGTGAAAAGTAACTTAAAAATACAGAAGTATGTGCGATATCGTAAAATAAGTATAGTCTGCATGAAACTATGACTAAACAAGGCGAAAAACGCTGATTGTCACACTGTTGTGGAATGTTACAACTAGCATGTCTTTCGTATAGCAATAAATATATTCTACCGACAATGTAGCCGTATTGTGTACTATATCAAAATATTTGACCAAGTAGTTGAAGGCACTTTTTTTAGGTTCGGTTTTTAAGAAAACATTTTACCTCTACAGCAGAATTTTCTTCAGAAGTCTGCGATGCAGATTAAAAATCTAAAAATTTTCCGTGAGATAATCCAACCTAAGATTAATCACAGAACCGAAATCGACGCCGCGAAATACTTGGAAATAAGATTCTAAACTTAAAAACTCCAAGTACATGCTTCCGTATATATCCATAATATACGGCAAAAATATCCTTTCTCTGATATTCCAATTTTTTTTCTTTTAAAAATTTTAGGTTTTTCTCTCTCCCAATTATATAAATATTATCTTCAGATCTTTTCAATAATCTGTGGCGCAAGTTGCAGAAAAGCGAAGTACGTTGAAAACAGGAAAAATGTCAATAAGGTATAAAGGAGCAGGAAAAGTATCGATAAAGTACAAGAGTTAAAAATCTTGAATTATTAATGGTATTTTCGATAGCATTTCTGGTTAAATTATACTCGGTTATGCTTTTTCTGTAAAGATAAACCACAAGTAGAAAAAGATAAAACATTTATTAGAATTTTAGAGCTCAGTTCGTTAAATAATCCGTAAAACCTAGAAAGAAAATATTTCAATCTTAACAAAGGAACTATTGACTCAGCAAAAATACAAATACTCTCTATTTTTTTAAAGATTCATCCTAAAAATTAAATTTTTTTTGCAAACTTTATGTAATTTTGAAGAGATTTTCTTCCAATATGTTTAAGTATTTTTATGCAGAGAACAAATCAACCTTAAAACTAGAGCGGAAACATTGGAATATTAAAACTTCTTTTAAGCCCTTACATTTGAAAATTAGTATTTCAGCGGTTTTTGTAAATGAAAGATGTTATTTTTATTTTTTTAAGTTGGTGATTAAAGCATTTACTTGGCTTTTTCCTTTTATTCTTTTGTATGTTATAGTTTCAAAACTGTCTTTGAGCGATGCTTTGTTTGATTAGGAAAAAAAAAACTTTCACACAATAGTTTTTGATTTATTTGTAGAACTGGTGGCTTTAAAAGGCACCCTTATCAATATGCCTATTAAGTAAATGAAAATCAACTTTTCGATTTTTTTTCAGTTCTTTACCGGCAATTCTTTCTCTCATACAATACACGATAAAAATGTGCACCTGCAATTACAAAATCTACTCAAAAAATATAATGTTCAACTTCTTCAGTTTTCTATAGCACTGTTGTTGGATGCAACAAGTATCATATAATAACAAAATCAAATTTAACCCGCATGAAAAATGTTTATAAAGTAAATAAAAATGAAATTTCTTCATATCTTAGTGAAAAGCCAACGCAACGGAAAAGAACAAGTTAATAAAATACTTACTCTCATATTATTTTTTACTTTAGAAAGATAGCGTATGCATCGCCAACATAGCTACATATGAAAAACATAATGATATGCTTTTTTTTTACAGAAATTTATAATCCAATTCTAAAAATACTGAATAGAGTTTTCATATACTGTCTCGTTAAAAAATTTTATTTGGAATAAAAATACAGAAAATGACATTTGATTGCTTGTGAACAAAAATATTTTTCACGTAGTCCATTTAAATAAATTAAAAGGCAGCAAAAACTATGTTTATTAAGAAAAAACCCCATCTATTTTAGCACTTTACGTATTTTTACATGTTATTGAGCAATCACGAATTGCTTATTATCCATTTTGAAAATTCCCGAGTTAATTGCAACGAGTTTTCTCGTGACTTTCGTATGTACGTATGTATGTGCGTATGTATCTCGCATAACTCAATAGCGGCATTTCGTAGAAAGTAGAAATTTGGTAAGTACACTCCTAGTGGGGTCTAGTTGTGCACCTCCCTTTTTGGGTTGCATTCTGATGCTTCAAAATGGGTCTTTTGCCCTTTGTTGGGGGAAAATAATTGTTAATTTCGATGCAAACTCAAATTTTGTTATAACTTGGTAGACACTTGGCGATCTGTCGCCAGGCTTTTGGTCACCAAGGTTTTTTTCGCCAAGTTGGTGACAAATGTGGCGTGTTTTTTCTTTTTCTTTTTTTTCAAAATCTGGTTTCAATTCAGCCACTATTGGCGATATTTAGAGAGTAAACCATTGAATCATATTAAAATTGCCAATAATGGGGAAATAAATCCGTATAAAACGTTTTTTTGCTTCGGTTCGAAACAAACTATGGTGTTGAAAATACTAACAGTGTTTACTTGCTTACTCCAAGTCACTATTATCATTAAATTGGCGTAAAAGGAAGTCATATGATGCAGCTCGTTTCAATACAGAAAACATCTTTAGCTTGAAATTCCAAAAAGCCGAGTTAGCTTTAAGACATACAAGAATATTGTATCAACTTATGCAGTGTTTAACACAAATATGAAAACATTAAAAGAAGCTGATGTTAGGCGTACAGTACCTAAAAGAAAAACTTTTTTCTACCGATCTCCCGTACGACGTCATCTACCGCATGATGAAAACACTCCCGATCCCGCAATATTGTGTTTTTCCGAATCGAGTAGACAATCCGTACCACTTTCCCAAATTTTCCCACTTTTGCAGATTCAGACTGTATAAAATTTCTTCCATCTCATTGGTCCCACTGAATTTATTTCCAAATTTTTTGGCACTGTGTGCTACACGTAGGAACCCTAAAAAAACGAGGGAGACTGAGGATACTTGCTCCCACTTTAGTTTTCAATTTTTTTCTCTGCTGCAAGTTATCAGTTTTTTTTTAATACGTGAACAAAGGTAATTTTTTCCTCTATCTGACAGTATTTTTTTAGTTGAAATGAAGCGGATAAAGTAACGACCCCAGTAATTGGCACTTTAAGAGTTTGTCCTTAAACTTACCTGTGTCTTCATTACTTAGAAAAATAATATTCACTTCCAAATATTTTTGTACTAAAGAATGCTTATCTGTGCATCTGTTTAGTTCACCAAGACCAAAAATATTTGACTTGATATTTTTATAAAAATATATGCATAAAAAGTTACCAAATTCACCAGTAATTGGCATCTGATACCCCAGTGTATGACACCTTGTGATCCAGTAATTGACACATGTTAATAGAACTGGAAAATCACTTTATTTTTCAATTTTAGATTACATAAAAATTTTATCATCACAAGAAACATAATGTTAAAGTAGGTGATTTTACATAAATTAATGTTAAATCACCCATCTTGACGTTGAAAAAGTATTTTAGAGAAATAAAAATAAATTTATAGTTTTGCATGGAAAAAAAGATCGAGATTATTGTTGTTTCATTAGTCGGTAGGCAGTTTCGATTTTACGAATTATAGCTGTTTCCACAGAAAAAGGAACATTCACCCAGTGATTCTAAGGGACCATAAAAATGAAAGAATTCTTTATTGTTGCAATATCTGACTGATGGCCAACCATATTTGTTTTTTATCGCTTCTCTTAAAAATTTAACAGTATATTCTGTAGGATTCAAATAGATAGTAGAACTCATTTAATATAGTTGCTGCAAAAGTGTTGGAAATGAAACAAGTAGCACATTGCACAACACATTAGTGTTTATAGGCAAATGTGCCAATTACTGGAGACTAATAAAACTGAAGCACCACTAAATGGCATCCATCATTATTTCAAAAATGCTAAAACGGACAAAAATATATTTTTACTTACTCAAAGTAACATTTTTCAACGAAACAAAACTTTTGACAACGAAAATATAAAATATATTTTAAGGCAGGTTTTAATGGATTGAGACGCATGCTTCCCTTAAGCCAAAGAAGAAGCTTTTGTAACAAAAATGGCTGATTTGACACAAGTCACAATTGTTCCTCTTTCCTATGCACTGCTACCATTTAGTAACATGACTTGAAGTTATGATCTTTTAAGAAAATTTACATTCAGTTCGTATATACCCTTCTGCTTTTAAAATATTTTATACGAATCTTATTTTAGGACATTTTGTTGGAAGTGCCAATCAATGGTGACCTGCCAATTACTGGAGGTGTTACTCTAGTTTTGGTAAAATATTTTTTTTTTTTAAATTTCATAAAGAGATCATGTATCCCCACCTCAAGGGATACATGATCCCTTCATGGGGGATACTTAATCCCACTGAGAAAAGATCGCCAATTTATTTATGGATTTTAGTTTTCTACATAACGTTTCTAAAATAAAAAAAATACAATTTCTAATTTTCTTTATTAAATTATAATAATGTGAACACAAAATAACATAGTTTTAAATTTCACTAGGCATTTGTAAAAAAAAATGTACACAACTTTCATGAACTTACGATGCTTTGGATCCGTTACTTACTAACCAATACACTTGTGAACAATACTATATTTCATAATTAAAAAAAAAAAAAATTTTAAAGTAGCGTAATGAAGCTAAAAGTACAACAAATAGAAAAAAAATAGGATGAGAAGCACGAAAATCTTTTTTGCTTCTTGTCTTGCAATAATAAAATTAAGAATTTCATTATTTAAATTAATTTTTAAAAAGATTGAAGAAAAATGTAGGTATCAGTGTACTCATAAAAAAACCCTATCTTATATGTTTTCAAAACCTGAAAAGTCAAATGCAAACAAATCGTTTGATAGTTCTTAAAGTTCCTCTTAACCCAACTGGATGTGTGCAGTTAACACATTTTGTCAATTTCTCAGGTAAAATAGATTGATTAAACATATTGCCCTTTCGCTTCAGAAAACTTATTTCACATTCTAGAAATACAACTTTGCATTCTATCCGCTAATGGGTCAACATGATGGGCAACTCACTTTTTTGTTGTAAATCTAAGTATTGTAAAATCACTTATTTTTTCTTTCAAACAGAGATTTGGCATCTATTTCAACTTGTTCAAGCTCATTTGACTGATCAGAACATAATTTATCAGTAGAGTTAGTTTATGTTTAGATGTTTGAGGTGTTATGTGGGTTACAAGTGCGAACTGATATTTCAAATGTTTAGAATATTTACAGTAGTGATTTTTTAAATCCACCACTCAAACTATTATACATTTTATTATGTTAATGGTTTTGAATGTTTAAAGTTAATGTCAACTATGTAAACAACATTTATATTGTTTTCATTGTGTTTATATTGTCACATGGATACTTGATCCCTGGGATCGTGTATCCCTCTAAACGAAGGGATCAAGTATCCCTAATATGCAATTTTTACAAATATACTTGTTCTATTATTAACAATCAGTGGCAATTTACTAAAAATATCTCTCAATTATTAAAGACTGTCCATAGTTTACTATTACACTTCGGATTTTTTTTAAAAGTTGTATTTAACGGATAATGTAATCTTCGGAATGCTTTCCTAAAAAAAGTTTATCTTGTCACAATCAGACGATCATTTCTTGAGCTAAAACAAAATGGCTGAAAAAAACAAAATATTGCCAGTTTTTATGTACAAGTATAACTTTAATATAATTGTCATGTTTCAAATCTCTCTTTAATGATTTTGGTACATTTTTGGCTATGGGATCATGTATCCCTAGGGATCAAGTATCCCTAGTCTCCTTTATATTCCTTTGTTTGATTAACTATTTTAATAGCCTAATTGTGCGACTACTACGACACAAAATGTGATCAAGCATAGTTTTAATAAATACAAAACAGACAATTCACGGAAAATCGGATAGTCTTTCGATATTTCATTTAAGCTTCGCAGAACCCAATAAAAATGAAACAAAAACCTATCTTCGGAGATTGTCTCTTATTTCCAAGTAAAAGAATGACTTTTTAAAAACATGTTGCAATCCATGTTTTAAAATATCCCTTCCGCAATTAGTTTTTATTTTTCTATTCACGGAAAAGCATATTAAGAATTCGATCAACAGAGTTGTTTTCCACCCATATCCACTTAGTTTGCAAAACACAAAGACGCTTGCTTTTAGAAAGGAACCCGAGTTAAAAAGATATCATCGAAAGAGAAAGACGCTCTCCTTTTTTCCTCCTCCAACGACTCATTTTGCTTGCTTTTGAAGTTTAACTGTTTTGAAAGAAATAATTTCTTAAGAACAGAGTAATTGCTTTATCAGAAGGCAAGGTCTAAATTAAACTTTAGTATTCAAGCAATAAAAATTTAGAAGTGGTAAATTTATTTTGTTGGGATCTAAGTTGAAACTTAACAAGAAGTGACTGAGAAAGAATTTCTGTCAACAATAGTTTCAGATTTAGTAAATAAAAAGATGAATAACCGAGCTAATTGCAGTTTCTTTGAATTGGTGCAGCCTTTTTCTTTAGAAGAATACATTGTCTACTTCAATACATTTGAAACCTATTTACATAGAGTAAATATCAGTTACTTTGGTTATAATTAATACTAGCAGTACCCGTAATGCTATGCCCGTGCTAAGAATTTTAAGCAAATCTGTTGAATAAAAAAATCGACGCGCCGTCCACCCTCCCCCTTCTGATGTGAAATGATCATTTTTTTTCAACTAAAATGCGTACAGACCTTTTCAAAAAATCTATTAAAGTCTCTTTGGAATTTAAAACTAAATAATAACCAAAACACATAAAGAGATTAACAGTAGCTTTAAACCTCAAAATAATCCTTCAACTGTACAGTTCATCGCTTAACGCGCAGAGCAACCGCGCTACCGTAACCCTGCTTTTCAGTGAATAAAGCTAATTTTTCTGCAATTTAAAATGTTTCGCAAAATAAACAAAACTATAATAAAAATGGTATAAAGAACAATAGCAATTAAATAATACGACAAATCAAATTATTTACTTAGACTTGTATAAGTAAATTTCTTAAACTATAAGATCAAAAACAAACGTTGAAGAAGTATGGAAAACAAAGCCCAATAGAAAAATCCTACAAAATCAAATTTGTACCTGAATATCGAGAAAAAAAAGAAAAGAAAAGAAAACGCATTCAAAAATAAGTATGCTGAGCACAACAGTCCCACAATAGCGCCACGCGTCTGAACCTGAGCGGAGTCTGAGCCTTACTCCGCCATCTATTAAGAATTCATAGAACTAAACTTATCCATCATTTATTAGGAATTCATAGAACAAAACTTTCCCCGCCATCTATTAGGAATTCACAGAACTAAACAATTAACTAAATATTCAATTTGCAATTATTTCTGGCAATCTAATTTCTTAACAAAATAGCCTATAAGCCCTCCTTAATAAATGAACTATTCAATACAAAAATAATTTTTCAATTCGAAGCCATAGTTCCTGAGATTAATACGTTCAAACAAACAAACTCTACAGCTTTATGTTAATAGTATAGTAGTATATAGATTATTTGTAGAAATTATTTTTTTTAAACAAATCTCTTGATTTTAGAAAGATAAAAAAAAACGTAGTAACATGTTACAATAATAAAAATGTGTTCAAAAAATTTTGAGACAGGATTAAAATCGTTCATGTTTTGTTTATTTCAAGGGCGCCCATAACATGGGGTAAGTGGGGGCTCAAGCCCCCCCCCCCTAGAAATGAGAACTTCCTTGCTTTTAGTGCTTTTTTTCTTTGCTAAAATGTAATAAAATATCTTTTCCCGCCATTAATGAATAAGTTATTAAAATGTCAAATTTTAATATCTCTAATCTGTACTGAAATCGGTTTCTATGGGGAAAATATTCTGCTAAACCATGCAGAAAATTACTGAGCCTCCCCCCTTAAATTTTTGCATGTTTGCCCCCATGGTTTATTTATTTTCATATGATGCATAAGAGGACTAAAATGTTTACTCTTTGCTGTGCATCGAGATCATTACAAGGCATCGTGTGCATCGAAATAAATGCTGCGAATACACTTTAAAACTTCTGTGAAAACAAATACAAAAGAGTACTATATACTGAGAAAACCAATAGTTTGGGAAATACTTGTTCAATTTATTTTGGTATAGGTCCTAAAAACTAATACAGAGGCAAAATATGATGAAAATATGTCCCGATTATTTTGAGTTATCATTGCTTAAGTCAACAAATTGTGCGTGAATTTTTCTTTCATAATTCGACTATTTTAGTTTAGTATTTGATATGTTTAGTATATACAGTCGGACCTTAATAACTCCAAGCCTTATTACTCGAATAATCCTTTATCTCAAAGTTTTCATTGAATTTCAAACTCTTGAGACTGTTGTGGGAACTTCCCATAGCTCAAACTACCAATAACTCGAAGGTTTTTGCCGGTTCCGTTCGGGGGTCGAGTTTTTTGAGAGATGACTGTATTATGAAAGCATAAAGATAAAATTCACTGCAAATGTCATAGGTTATAAAAGTTTTTTTTTTTTTTTTAAACAATGAAATTATTTCTCAGACAAAAAATGAAATTTAGTCAAAAATAGTCATTTTAGAGTATTTTATAGTTTTAATCTACAGCTATTATTTGCATTTTTTCAGACTTTTAGTGCGTGATTATCCACAAACAAAAATTAGTTCATTTTGTCTTCTTCATGTACAATTTTCAAAATACTATTTTGAATTCGGGATAAACCAAGCATTAAATTTGACTCCGAACTTTACAAATGTAGTTGCAACAAAGTTTTACAAAAGCATTAATAATATCATCCAGTTGAAGAATTGAAATCCGTCAGACAACAATGCAGTTATCGATGGAAAACAGGAGGAAAAAAATATGTAAATAATTTATTAAACTCAGGGGTGCCTACTCTCCCGAGAGAGCGATTGATTTTCCTCCTCAAGTACTACAGAGCCTTCCCTCAATATCACCCCTCAAAAAAAAAGTGAAAAACGACCTCTAAGAAAGAGACCTTCCCTTAAAAACTTCAATGGAGTAGTATTTGACATGACACATCTTCTGAGCATTCCTTGTAAGAGAAACCGTAAAAGAATACATATAAAGCAGCCATGCAACTATTTTTGTAAAAGAGATAGCTATATTTATCTATGACCTTGTAATGAGTATAAAATTTTAAAACCATTATAAATAAAGAGAAATTAAAAAATACCTTTGTACAGAGAAGCAAATGGAAATAAACAACGTTTTAATGTACAAAATCAGCAGATTCCTGCACACACGTGCTTCGGGTTGCTTAGCGAATTTTTCTCGACGTGAAAGATGTAATAAATTTCGGCTCTGAGTTCCATTGTGTCTTGTTTGTTTTGTTAATTTGCAATTTTTACTGTTTAAGCTGTCTGCTGTTCATTCTCTTGCTTTTACTGGATATATTTACACCAAAAACCTCATTATTTTGCATTAAAACATGTGCATGCAGTAATCTGCAAATTTTTTGTGTTAAAAAGTTGTTGACTTTTCTTTTTCATTACAAATATCTGTAACTCAGAACCAGAAGGCCGTAAGTCCAAAAATTGCGGTTTTCCGTTTATTACTGCATTGTACGCAGAAGCTTATTCTGCATCGACCCATGTAAACTTATTTTTTTTTTAAAGCGACCTGATGTGTATCACATGATTTTTACTCCAGTTTCAATGTCATTTTCCCATTATTGGCAATTTTAATGTGATTCAATAGTTTACTCTCTAAATATCACCACGAGTGGCCAAATTAAAACCAGATTAAAAAAAAAAAATTGCGAAACTTGTCGCCAACTTGTCGACAAAACTTGGCGACCAAAAGACTGGCGATATATCGCCAAGTGTCCGCCAAATTATAACACCACTTGAATAACCATCGAAATAAACAATGATTTCCCACAAAATGGAGCAAAAGACCCCTTTAGAAACACCCGAATGCAACCAAAAGGGGAGGTGCACAACTAAATCCCACTAGGAGTCTACGTACCAAATTTCAACTTTCTAGGACATACCGTTCTTGAGTTATGCGACATACATCCGCACATACGTACATACAGACGTCACGAGAAAACTCGTTCCGCGTGTGGTCGGGTTGAAAAAAAAACTCAACATCAATTCGGGGGTGAGCAAAATGGAAATTAAGGGCGAATTTGGAGTGAAAATTTTTTCGCGAATACAATACTTCCTTTTTTGTAAAAGGAAGTAAAAATCCTTCCCAATTTTTCCAGGGTTAAAAGAGTGCACGTGCCACCTTTGCATGCGCCAGAAAATAAGCCTTTCCTCTCTTCTTTAAAATATCATAATGTGACGTACGTCTTTCTGGCTCTGAGGTACAGATATGTTCTCCCTAATTTGCTACAGAGTTAAAAATATTAATGTGGGTAAGTATTATCGTCTTTATAATGTTAGCTTAAACTTTTGCGCAATTGTTTTGTTGCTAAGGCAAGATATTTTTTTTTTTTCAAAAAAAAAAAAAAAAAACCATCAACTTAGATTTCTTATGCCTAAGACTCCGATTTTATTTCAATGTATCATTGTGCTTGTCGCGTATGAAAAGATAAATGGGGATCGGGTCAATGGGATTTCATTTCTCTGTGTCTTCTCGTCATCTGTAATGCGACACAAAGAAATCCGTCTCCAGAGTGGGAAAAAGATTCGATTAAATAAATACCAAAGAGTTTGCCGTCTTTACAATCTTTCTATTTATTCTCAAAGTTTTAATCTTTCTGCGAAGAAAAATTCTTCGAAGGATTTGCTCAAGAAATGAAAAATAAAATACATTTTGAAGCAAATTTATTGTCTTCTGATGATCAAATTTTTTCAAACATACAATGGAATAGCGGGTTCGTAAAGCTTGGGAAACTTATATCTATGCGAGTGAAATATATATCGCATGTCAATGAGGAATGATGTTTTCTGTCAGTATTGAAGATTGAAAGTAACAAGCGAGCCATGGTAAACACCACAAGATTTCTGTTCCAGTGGTATGGTCAATGAATGCGGCGTTAGACCGGGAAATGAAAGGGTGTTCCTCTGGGGAGTTCGTCCATGAGTCAGTCATTTAAAAACAGGAGACCCCATAGAAGGCAGTTATTGAAGAGCACAACTTTGAATAACATGAATATTTTTTCCAAAAAAAAAACGGTGTCAAACGATACGGTTTTCGGAATTCTATTTGAAAAATAATAAAATACATAATTTGATGTAACATTTAATTCTACACTTAAACTGAAGTAGTTCTAACACAGGTACCGTCACTGCGTTTTAACAGGTTAAAAACGTGTTTTTAAACATAAATTTTAGTTCCACAGTTGGAATGGAATTGTTTTCTGTGATGTTAAAGAGCACGGTTCGAAAGAACATGGAACCAATTAATGATTGAGTTGCGTGCAAGATTTCGTTTTTTAGAAAGCATTCCAGTAGAGGAAGCAACTCAGTTTTGTAGCTGCAAGAAAAGCTCCAGAAAGATCTGTTATTTTCTTCATTATCATGTGACATGTATTTGCCATTCTTTTGACTCGATAATTCATTGGTTAGGGCTGATTATTGTTCATGAAATGAACCAAAGTTACCCAAAAGATTTGTCGCCTAAATAGTGGTAAATTACATTCTAACTCCTGTTTAATCCAGTGATGCATTGGAATGTCACGTGACGAAAGAAAACCTGTTTCACACTGGTGACTGAAATGGCAACCTGAATTCTGTGCTACATGTCTGTTTTATTGTTTCTACTGATTTATAATAATAGTATGGCATCCGTATAGTAACTTTATAATGAGAATGAGTCAGTATCCCTTAGTCCCTTGCATATATGGAATTTCAAGAAGCGGCATTAAGTTCTGCTTAGGTATTTGCTTTGCGCTTTTCTTAATGTTTTAGTCCGGAAAATTTCATTTGAAGTAGTTCAAACTATGCTTCAATCATTTGTTTTCTAATTTCTCAAAAGTGTCCATGCGTCCTGCTTTGTGTTATATTCTTTATTTATCACCACAAAATTTCCGAAAGAAAGTCAACTTGTATCATTTGAGGACTGGATAAGCTGAGGTACAACAGTTCCAAGTCCCACCTGCTTTAAATTGTTTAAGAATCGAGAAACTTGGCAGAATTCATTTGTCTTGACAGTAAATCACGGGTTTCCATGTTAAAAATAACTTTTAACAATGTAAAAATGTGTTCAGTATTTTACCAAGAAATTGTAGGAAAACATCCCTGCAACAAGCATGTTTTGAGAAAAGTGTTACATTGTATCGGTGCTTTTACACATGCCACTTTATTAGGGAAATGTTTACACATTATTTCTAGGAAAAATGCTATAATACTGAAGCGATTGAGGGAAGATCGATTTTCCAGGAAGGGGTGACCTTCCAACTTGGATTAATTTAAAAGATTTTGCTTGTGAAAATTATTTTTGATCGATGTGTCATGTGAATGCATGCATCATTTTAGAGGGATTTCATATCAAATATTTAGACACATGTTTTTAAGGAAATAGATTATTCTAAATTTAAAATCTATAAATAAGAAATATTTTTTTCTCTTTCGTATCGCATTTGATTGATTGAAATTTATATTGACCAGCAATAAACTGAACCACTTCAACGAATTTGCCTTCGTAATTTGGCATTTGAATTTAGAAGGAAATATATTCATTAGATTGTTAAATAAAACGCTATAAAAACATCGGAAAAACTGAATCAATGCACTCGTAAAATCCTTTGAAAGAACTCCAGGGGATTTGGGGCAATAAAATGTGTGGAAAGTTAATAGTTAAAAATATAGTAGCTTATTGAAAAAAAATAGTTTTGCAGAGGATAAAACAAAAGTAGCAAGGTTCTAATTATAATCAGAAGGAAATATATTCATTAGATTGTTAAATAAAACGCTATAAAAACATCGGAAAAACTGAATCAATGCACTCGTAAAATCCTTTGAAAGAACTCCAGGGGATTTGGGGCAATAAAATGTGTGGAAAGTTAATAGTTAAAAATATAGTAGCTTATTGAAAAAAAATAGTTTTGCAGAGGATAAAACAAAAGTAGCAAGGTTCTAATTATAATCTGAATTGTAAAAAAGCTTTAAATGTATAATGACAAAATTTTTCTGGTAAGCTTCCTCAGACTCAAGACCAACTTTGATCGATACATTTTAAAATTCGTCGTATTGATTGGTTCTAAACACCCAGATACGTACATTAGTATATATTTTTAAAAAATATATCATAATTTTATTAATTTGTTTTCGTTGAGGGCAATAGTTCAGATTTCAAACACTCAGTACAAATTTTACCTGACATGCCTAGTACTGAATTTAAGTCTTTTCTGGCGGTTGCTTTATAAAAGCCGAATGTTATTAAATCCTAAATTACGATCACTTTTTTTCCAATAATTTTGGTATATATTTCCTTGACATTTGCTCATGTTTGCATTTTATCTATATGGTTCTATAGAAATGTAGGTTGGAAGGAAAGTTTCGATGCTCTTCCACTTCTTTTCATTTGATTCGAGTAACGAGCGCATATTTCGTTTGGCCTTCAGTACTTTCAATTTTAGAGATTTCCAAAGGGAAAATTATGTTCCTTGAGTATAGAGAGCCTTTTCTTATATTTTATATAACTCTTTTATTCCGAAGGCATTTCTTGTTGACTGGGAAATATGTATTAGAGTTAAAGTTAAAATGCTTAACTTATAATTTATTTGTTTTCTAATGAAACTTCTTAATTCGGTGATTCGTAGGTTTCTGGCAGTGTTTCTGTAGCGTGTTCAAACAAGTTGGAATGTTGTAGAGATTGTATGGTTAAAATAACGATTTGGGGTAACTTTTGATTTTGCCACCAACTACAGGCATGATAGGGAAAAAATAACAAATTTCAGCGATATTTAAAATTTTATAATTTTAAGATTGGGATTATATCAGTTTTAAAGCTGAAAACAAATATTTTATCTATAACTATTTATTTTGAAAAAAAAGTAAAAAGTTTGTTTACATGGGATGCCTCCTATTATGGAGTTCCACAAACATTAAAAATCAAGTGTGAGTGGGCATTGCATCAACTATATGCACTTCACAAATATTTATTACTAGCGAGTCTATATGAGCTAATCTCAAGCATTTTTAACACCAAACCCATTGCTCTTCCACTCATCATTTGATAAAGACCTTGCGCACTCACACACCACATCATTTCATCTTCACTTCTTCGTTATTCCTTTTGTAAAGAAATTTGCTTCGTCCAATATCGCTTGATATTGTGGCTTATCTCATATTGCTCGCGCTCCTCCAACCTGATTTTCATTCTTAATCACATGCATTAAGACTGTGCCATTTAGAATGCCAGTATATGCTGGAGTTGATCAAAATGTGATAGCAGATGTCTTGCCGAAAGAGGCAGAGGAAACCAACAATGATAAATTGTCCTGTATGGTAACACTCAATGATATTAATGCAGTGGCGAGGTCTAGAACCGGAAAGTAAAAGTTAAACTTCAAAATCGTGAACTAGACAGAAGCAGAATCTTGGGGACTAACTATACTCAGAATCCGCCACCTGAGAGGAATGAAAATTCAAAAAGATGGGACTACAAAGTACCTACAGTGCGGAAACTGCGGATCTGATATAGAACTGTCACCAGAACATTTCTCCTGTCCTGCCATTTTGGACTTCTTACAACAGATTAGTAGTACCTGTCCACAAAAGATCTTTATTCGGACATTTGCCTTGATATAAATAAAGCAGTGTAGAGGAAGGACCTTTGGTCCTATGTAGTGGATATTTGTTTATTTGCCACGTGCATAACACGAGAAACAACCAACCACCCAACCTAATAAATACTGTAAAAACAATAACAATAAACAAAAAAAAAAAAACATACGTGAAACTTATCATATATTAGAAAGTTTCATCACATTGGGTGACTTCACTCTGAATTTCATCACATACATTTTAAAGCTGTAATGAACAAACATAGTTAAGTATAATTGTCTGAATAAATGCATAGCTGTAGTATCGATTTTTTTCATATATTGTAATGGATGAAGGTCTTCTTTCACTACCAGAATATTACGGAATTTGTATGCATATTATGTTTTTTTATTTGTCCCAGCCCACGTATCCGCATGATACACATATTCTTGGGTGAGGTTTTTCTTTTTTTTCTCTCTCTCTCTGTCTCTCTAGGATCTACTGTCTCCAGGATGTTTTTTTATGTTACCACATAAATTATGAATTGAGGTTGTAGTTGGAGCTGTAGCAGACGTTATATAAATTGGTCAAATGTTATTCCTTTTCACAAAAATAAAAAAGTGCTTGTTCTTTGCATTTCTATTGAATTGCAAAAGTAAAATCTTTTGGTGTTTCATGCGATTTCATTAGCTGGACTAAAATTTCCTCATTTAATGTGCTAAATGTTTTGCTGACAAAAAAGAAAGCTAAATTTTGCTTTAAATTATTTTTCAACGAACAATTTTTTTAAATTCTTTGATGAGGACCAATAAAAAAAGTTATGTAGACCGATCATGTGTTCAAAAATTGTGCAAAAATTTCTGCAAAAATGAAAGAATTTTGTTTCTAATAGTAACCTTTTGTTGCTACAATCATTAAAAATAGTCTGTAAATTAGCAAAACCTCAATTTGGGCGTGTTATTCAGATTTCACTTTAACGTTTCATTCATTTATTTCACAAACAGAAAGTACTACTTTTTTGTCGTAAAATACCTATTATTAAAGCAGAAAATCTAATTACGTATGTTCAAACGACACACGCACACACAGTGGTAAGTTCTAAAACTTAGTTATAAAACTTTCATCCATTCAAATGTGGTAACACCTGATAAAATTTACATTTATCATCATTTGCTCTGAAATCCTTTCTTTTAGTTCCTGGAATCTAGTCTCAGAGCCCCAGTTTTAATATCATTGTAAAAAACAAATTTATCTGTTTCGTGTCTCTGGAAACGGTACATATTTTAAATTCTGAGAGCGTCCGTTCGCTTGAGGAATTCATTCATATGCTACGCGGAACAGCTTTTATTAATGATTGATTAAATCAAAAGTGGAGTTTGCTTTGAACTCTTATTAAAGTTCAAGTTTGAAGTTTTTTAAAAAAACTTTTTCTTTCAGTTCTAAAGATTCTTTTATGCAGACATACAAAAGAACTATGTTTGTTAAATTCTTCCTCTTATTTATTGCTTTATTTTTTCCTTCTATTTCTCTGTCTTTTTTGAAATATTTAAAACTAGTCTTATAATATACAAATTATTTTCTTTCTACGAATTTATTAAATGGTTTAAAGTATCAAATATTTTTTAATGAAAATGGCGTAACAACATTCTTTAAGCAGAATTTTTGTTGATTTATTTTATATATACTCAAAATCTATACTAATAATATAAAGCTGAAGAGTTTATTTGTTTGAGCGCGCTAATCTCAGGAACTACTGGTTCAAATTTTGTGTTGAATAGTGCACTTATTGAGAAAGGCTATAGGGTATATAGATCAACCTATTACTAATAGAAGTGTAGCAGCAATAATTGAAATTAAATCAATACTAATCATGATGCATTTTTTGTTGCATCAATAACTCGAACTTTTGTTGTCCTAATAGCTCAGTCGGTAACGTGCTCGGTCAGCAACCCTAGGGTTTCGGCTTCGATCCCGGCTGTGAGCGGGAAGATTTTCAGCATTTATTAAACGGCTCATTTAAAAATTAATTTATTTATAAATAAAGGCTTTTCAATTGTTTTTTCATTAAAAAAACTTTGGTTTTCAGTTTTCTTAGTTAACGGAAAACATCGATGTAGATAAGGATGTGTAATTTTTTACTATATACAGATATCATATACATATATCATCGCGTGAGGTACTTAAAATCGTTTTTTAATGCATTGTTGTCTTATTAACGCGGGTGACACCGTGGGCACAGCTAAAAAAATTAAATTGTTTCTGACCTAGAAGGCAACGCTGGGTATGTTTGCTAATATAAAATAAAACCACCAGTTTTTGATATTGCTACTAGTCAACGCTCTTTAGAATGACCTCCCATTACTGCGACTATTCCGTTATAATTACCGATGTATGAAGTTCCATTTCCTATTCCATAGATGCAACGTTATTTTACCGTCCATTAGAGCTCCTGAACTGAACTGTTCATTTCAATATAACTTTCAAAACTAAGTTTCAATTATTGTATTACCCTCACGAATAACTGTTCGAAAACTAATGTTTAAACATTTTATGTTTCTAAAGGTAAAATATTACCATTGAAAAGAATTATTTGTTGGTATAGGGTCAAAGAAGTGATGAAAACCGCACACAAATGGTAGACATTACAAATTATATATATATATATATATATATATATATATTTTTTTTTTTTTTTTTTTGAAAAAGTCAAAAAAGCGGAAAGCTTCTACAATTGCAGCATCAATTTTTCTTAAAAAGAAACAAACAAACATTTTTTTAAAAATTATTTTGTTAGTTTCTTGATTCTCTTTTAAAACGAAACATAATTGAGAAATTATTCTTGCATTTTAAAAAATAACTAAATAACATGCAATACGTTATGACGACCTCTCGTTATAGCGACCGGTTTTGTTTGAACGACAGGGGTCGCTATAACGAGCGTCGACTAGTAGGTGAAACTGTACTTACATACAGTATGTATTAAAACTTATCTTATAGAAGATTTATGTGCACAACTTTAGAATGAATGATCGAACCATTTAACTTCCTTTATTGGTCTTCCCTTATTGGTCCTTATTGGTCGTTATAGCGACCGGTTTTGTTTGGACGACAGGGGTCGCTATAACGAGCGTAGACTAGTAGGTGAAACTGTACTTACATACAGTATGTATTAAAACTTATCTTATAGAAGATTTATGTGCACAGCTTTAGAATGAATGATCGGACCATTTAACTTCCCTTATTGGTCTTTTTCAAAGGATTTTAAATATCGCTCGTTGATAAATAATTCAAAGGTAGAAATCAGCTTTATT
Organism: Uloborus diversus; assembly: GCF_026930045.1. Lineage (NCBI taxonomy): Eukaryota > Metazoa > Arthropoda > Arachnida > Araneae > Uloboridae > Uloborus > Uloborus diversus. The sequence goes on from NC_072732.1 coordinate 106,094,481, forward strand.
TTGCGTCATCAAAACATTTAGCACAAAAAAGATTAAATTTTAGTCCAGCTAACCAAATCGCATGAAGCAACACTAAATTTCCCTTTTTCAAAATCAATAGCAAACCCAAGAACTAGACGTTTTGACATATGTGAAAAGGAATGACATATGACCAATTTATTGACGTCGTCTACTGCTTCAAACACAACCTCGCCTTATGGTTTGTGTGTGACACAAAAGAACACACTCTGGAGACAGTAAAACTGAGAGAGAAAAGAACATCACATAAGAATATGTGTATCATGTAGAGATGTGGGACAGGTAAAGAAACATGATTTGCATAAAAACTCTGTGTGAACTCCTGGTAACAAAAGAAGACTTTATAAAGAAAAAGCTAAAAAGATAGCATTGCAAATTTAAACACCGTTTTACAGTTTTGATCAAAAACTTATGACAAAGAAGTTTTTAAATTAAAATTATAACAAAATTACAACAAGCGTTTAAATTTGTAATACTTACTTTTAAGCTTATCCTCTACATGTATCTATTACTTCTTTTAAAGTGTCAATTACTAATTGCTGTGCCAACTATTGGTTTTCTTACAGAACTTAATTGAACTTGAAAAAAAGCCATTAATTAATTTTACAAGTTTTAGAGACGTAATAAAGTATAGTTCAATTGCAAAGCAATTGCCAACATTCTTTCCTCTTTCATTTGTTGCTTTTAAAAAATAATTTTTAATGCTATTGAAAAGAAATGTTCAAGATAACAATTTACAGATAAAATTTGTTCTTATATATTTTTTCTTGTTTCTTTTCCACACAGAAAAAAAGGTGCGATCCTTTCATTTCTAATTATTTTCTTTTTCTTTTTTCCACCGCTGTTTCAACTGATAAATGATGTGCCGAAACACGTAAACAAGCAAACTGGATAACATCCATGATTTGATTCAACTATGATTAAAATTCATGCTCCTATGAAATTTCAACGCGTTTATGTTCTCTGAATCAAAAAGGATCCAGTTTTCATGAAATTGTTTTAAAGAAACTGAGCGCTCTTCGCTTAGAATTTGAATTCTTGAAATCCAAACTTATTCCTAATCGAATGCGGAAATCGAGCAACACATGTTCAACAACAAAATTTCTTCGATTCCGCTTTTCGAAAAAGACAAACTTGGCCTGCGAAACTGAGTCTTCAGATTCCTTTTTGTGGAATAAATTTTCAGTCTGGAGAGTTTCTGTAAATTGATCTTTTAGAACTTTCTTTCCATAAACACATAGCACAAACTGATTCGTTTCTTAAGAAGCGAAAAGTAGATTTGCCGTCAGGTTAGTTTTTGGATCGTCTTACCGAATGCAATGGATGTAAATAAAGAGGTAATAATACTTGAACATATTTTTGTTCAATGACTTAAGCGGTATCTTTTAGAACATATGTGCAACGATTTTTACAGAAATCTGTGAATTCTGCTGATTTTGTGATTATCTTAATACTACGTTAAACGGGAGATGGTTGGAAAATTTTTAATAAAATTGAAAATGGTACATTCTCTACAATCCTCTCTAACTAGAAGATCGCCCGTCATGGTATGACGGGTGAAAATTGTTTCTACATTTGAACGAAGCAATTGCCTATTTGTTGATATTTTGATAGTTGAAATTTTAATTCCAATGGATTAACCTTGAACTCCAGCAGATAGCGTTAAGCTGTTGACCGATTTTTCGTTTCTCCATTCCCCTAAAATAAGTCTTGTCATTAAAACAGTTAAGTTACCGAATACAGTTCAGCCTTGTCAAAATAAAGTATTTCTCTGCATATCAAACATTACCAAAAAATAATATCAAATTATCATGAAGTGGAGCGAGCTTCATCGTTGGTGATGTCAGCGTTACTCGATCATTGGCTGTTATATATTTATGAGGATTATAAATAGTCCAACTTGATTAACGAGAGATTTTAACTTGTTTCTTAGATTATTTTTATTATTTTTCTATTTATGAACTTTAATGTTTAATATTTCATTTTTAAACATTTTCTTTTTTCTTTTGGAAATTTTTAATTTATTTTTTGGTTGTTACAATTGCTTCAACTCCAATTCTCACAATCAAAATTATGAGATGGGGAATACGCAGAGAATTTTTATGTAGTTTAGTTTTTTTATTATTATTATTTCACTACCTTCTGATTACCTTATCATTTTTCACAGAGAAAAATAGTGTTTTTAATTATTTTAAGATTAGATTTCGTGTTTTCTCCAGTGAGGTTTCAAAGTTATTGAACAGTTATGTAGCTACAAAATCAGTTCTCATTAAAAAAAAAAAAAAAAAAAACGCAAAACATTTGTTTTGCAAATAAAGTGTTTAATGCGTACTTTATCTCTACAGACTGACAATTTTAGTATCATTCGCCTCACGGTCGCCCCTTTTTCTATCCTTCCTGAGCTATCGATTAGTTTTAATGCCATTATTAGCTATCTTAACCTTTCCTTGAACTGATAATTTTTATGTTTTAGAATTATTTTAAAAACTAATTTTGGTTGACATAAAAGTGGCGACTAGAAAAAAAGTAGAAGCGACTAGTAAATTTAACTCTAATCGCCACTGGCGGCAAGACATATTTCTCAATCTTTATCTTTACGATAGATATTTTAATGTACAGTGAAAAATTCAGACAAATTAGCTCACATTCGTAATGAAAATAAGACTTATTTGTGTCAAAAAATCCCGAATAAGAAACATTGGTTCAACTTGGAATCACATTACATTTTTTAGTATACAATAGACCCTTATTTCACGGTTTTTTTTTTGGTTGCTTTAGAATTACTCTAAATATAAAAATATAAACATCAACTGCAACTTTTTAGTGTTTTTATAAAGAAACTATATACTTATTTAATTTCATTTTTTAGCGCAAACTAAGCTCATAAAAATAATCTCTAGAATTAAAAAGCATTTTTTAAAATATTTTATTAATATTCAACTTTGTCAAATTATTTTCGAAATGGTTAAATTCTATGTTTTTAAGCTTGCTTTTTCAGAAAAAAATACTTTTGAAATTTCGGAAACAACCGGATTTTGAATTTACTTACAGTATATCAAATATGAATCGATTTTTGTAAACTCTGAATGAAATATCGATTTTTTTAAATTTTTATTCGAATCATTTCCATTAATCAGTTTTCATAATCATTGAAATATTTTAATCGATAAAATTTTTATGAGAATTCGGATTTTCTGCAATTTTAAAATAAATAGCAATAAATTCAGGGTGTATTATTTCTAACTTCAGTCATAGGTATACCCAGAAACACACAAAAAAAAAGGGTAAATTGTCATTCAAATGAGGTGGAAAAAAAAAAAAACATAAATTCCGGAAGCATCAGCCTCTCTACCAACTCCTGCTGAAAGGGAAATGCAAACATGGCAAAATAAAATCGCAAATGCATTTCTAAAATTATTGTCAAGATGAAAATGTCTGTTGGAAATTCAAATGCGAAGCTTTTTCGACAAATCTTTTATAACAGTTATTATTTTCCTAAAACTTTCTTTTCCGCATTTTTATTTTCCGAGGTCTTATTTTAATCAATTATTTCATTTCAGTGAAATTTATGTTCAGATAACTGTTTTATTTTAACTGATATTGTTATATAGCTGGTTTATTTTTTCTTAAGAGTTTTCATTTTTGCTCATACATTAGTTTTGTGTTCACGCAAAATTTGACTTTTTTAATACAAAATTTGAGAATTTGTACTACTTATTTTGCTTGTTTTCATTTTCTATTTAGATATGAGTTTAGAGCCATAGTTTAGAGCTATATATTCTAATAAGGTTCTGTTACCACACAAAGCCCGATTCTATTGACCAACCTACAGCAACCCTTATAGACGGAGAGCCCAGGGCCGCCAGACCTGACCAGACCTAAGTTATTTTCTAAGTAACAAAATGTGTAGGACAGAATAGAGTTAGCATGTACTTTCAACATACGCGTGTTTATTAGTTTTTTCCGCGGGCCAATTTGTAGGTACTGGGTACTGAATGTACGCAAAAACAGTGCTAAACTAAGTTATTTTCTAAGTCTCAATTTTTATATTGTGATACCCAGGGAACTATTCCAAGCCATTTTGTAAGCTGCCAGACCAATTGCATGGGCCAAACATCCCGCCAGACACAGTTAAAACAACCTACCAAACTACCAGATACGTCCCGTGAGCACTAATGGTTGCCAGTGGCGCAACCTTACTTATTTTCTAAGTCTCAATTTTTATATAATAATACGCATCGAACTATTCCAAAGCGTTTTGTAAGCTGCCAGACCAATCGCATGGGCCGAACATACCGCCAGACACAGTTAAAGCAACCTACCAAACTACCAGACACTTCCCGTGGGCACTAATGGCCGCAAGTGGCATAACCTTACTTATTTTTAAGTCTCAATTTTTATATTATGATATTGTGCAGCTCTGGCTACTTAAGCTATGACCTTGACTATATTTACCGGCTTTAGGGGAGTTTAGTGAAAAATAGACATGTTATTGACTCGGATTTTAATTGGAATATTTTTGAAAAACTACTAAGAAAGTTTCTCAACTCAACTTAGCGCCGATTACCCCTCCCTATTTTTCGAAACAGAGGTAAACATTGTCAGAGTCGGAGCTCAACTTGCCAGAGCCGCACAATACTCAGGGAACTATTCCAAAACATTTTGTAAGCAGCCAGACCATAGACTAATAATAAGAGTAGACCGAGCTTTCTCATTCTTGCTGATGAAGAAAATTGGTTCATAGATGTATCATGTGACTAGTGGAAGGGCTTGGCGAAGACTTTGGCAGCATGGTTGCTAGATGGCAGCATTATCTATAGTTTGGCACTCGACATGTACTTTAAGACAATGTGTTTTCATTAAAAAAAACTTTCAGGTGCAGAGATTGAACTGTTTTTCTTTTAGTTATGCATTACTTTGACATTAGTAATAGTTTTTGATCAGTTTTCGGTAACTTTTTTTTCATTTGGAGCTGTCAGCGTTGGCGTGAACGAAATGGCGTAAACGTTTTGCGTTAACCCAAAAATGTACTAATCGGTATCTTAAATTGAAACTGTAGGTAAAAATCTTACCGTTTGCTGATTCTTCTGGGTCGCTTGCATCTTTTATTGCTTAGAGAGTTATTGAAATTGACTAAAGAAAATGTACAATACTATCTAAACGAAAAACTCACTATATTAACAAAATATTTACAACTTATAATAACAAATTTACAAATCGAACTCCATAAAAGATCATTCTTCCGTGTTCCATCAATTCTATTTATTTTATTTCGCGCTGGCGTTGATCGTCTGCTACGATTAACGCCCGCTGTTGCTAGGATATCCACCAGTCACATGGTTTGGTTTATGAGCAGCAAAAGGGTTGCCATAGCTCGGTCTACTCTTATTATTAGTCTATGAGCCAGACCAATCGTATGAGCAAAACATCCTGCCAGATACAGTTAAAATATCGCTGTGAGTACGAGCGCATGAAAAAAATAAGTAAAGTTATCGCTGTTTTTGCGTACATTCAGTATCCCATACCTGAAATTTGACCGTGGGTCTAAGTTAGCAGGCATAAGGGAGGACCTTATTAAAAAACGTGAAATGTGCAGAAAACGTAGATTCGGGGGACGTAAAATCGGGGTTTCTCTGAAATCATATTTCATGGTTTTTTTTACTAGGTTTTCTGCTTTAACAATATTGCTTTTTGAAAGCAGACGATATTTTTCAGTGCTTAAGCGCAAGAATAATAGCATCGCGCTCGTACTCAGAGCGATGTTTTAGCTGTGTCTGGCGGGGTGTTTGGCCCATACGATTGGTCTGGCTGCTTACAAAATGCTTTGGAATAGTTCCCTGAGTATCATCATATAAAAATTGAGACTTAGAAAATAAGTAAGGTTGCGCCACTGGAAGCCATTAGTGCCCACGTGACGTATCTGGTAGTTTGGTAGGTTGTATTAACTTTGTCTGGCGGGTTGTTTGGCCCATACGATTGGTCTGGCAGCTTACAAAATGCTTTGGAATATTTCCCTGAGTATCATCATATAAAAATTGAGACTTAGAAAATAACTTAGTTTAGCACTGTTTTTGCGTACATTCAGTACCCAGTACCTGCAAATTGACCCGCGGAGCAAGTTAATAAACACGCGTATTTTGAAAGTAACTGCTAACTCTATTCTGTCCTACACATTTTGTTACTCAGAAAATAACTTAGGTCTGGCGGCCCTGGGCTCTTGCACTATTAATTTGTCGATTGAAAAACATAAATTTCGTACTGTTGCTTCAGTTAAAAAACATTTCACTCACTGTTTCACCACTTCTTTATAGCAGAATAAGAACAACCGTGGAACAGATAAAAACTACTGTTGAAATATATTTTTAGATGCATCTTTTGCGCACATCTACAGCGCAATCTGCGGTTTATTTAAGTTTCATACCCATCTTTTCTTTAGCACTTAAAAAGCAGGGATGGCCTTTGATAGTTGTGTGCTAACATAACGACTGCCCGTCCAATTCGAAGTCTTCTCTGGCGCCACCAGTTTTGCCTACCAATTTTTATTTTCAGAAACTTAAATAGTTATGTTCCGAAGTACTAAGATTGAAATGGCGCTATCACGTCCACACTTTTATTAAAAATACTACTGCAGTATTTTACGAAATTAAAAGGATAGTTATAATTATTGTAGAATTAATTTTTAGAAAATTTAACAGCTTGATTGCTTGAATTGTTATATTCGTAGAAGATATTGTAAAATCTTTGTAGTTTTCCAACAGTGGTATTGAAAAAATATCTTTTATCGACAAAATTATACCAACGAGAAAATCGCCCGTCAAGGTATGACGGGTAAAAATTGCTTCTATATTTGCTTCTATATATAACAAAGCCATTGCCTGTTTGATGATGTTTTTATAGTTGAAATTTTAACCCTAACTTCAGTGGATTCACCCTGAACTCCAATAAATAGCGTTCATTGTTGACCACCTTTTCGTTTCTTCAATTTCCTAAAATTAGTCTTGCCATTAAAGCAGTTAAGTTACCGGATCCTGTTCAGCCTTGTCAAAATAAAGCATTTCCCTGCAGGTCAAACATTACCAAAAGATATTATCAAATTATCATGATATGGCGCGAGTTTCATTGTTGATGACGTCAGCGTTACTCGATCAGTGAATTAGCTATTATATATAAGAGGATGAAGCATCGAAAAAGTAATTAAATTGAAAAAATCAGCATGAACATTCATGCAGACTTTAACGTCTGTCGTTTACAAATTAAAAATTCCAAACATTATCTCTCCGGGAAAGTTCAACTCTTTGGCTAAAAACCTCCCAAGATGCTTACTTCATCGTATAAACTCCTCCTAGACGAATATAATTCACAACTTTTCTAATTCATCCTCATCAAATGTCACCTTCTGAAATAAAGGAATTTGACGTAATTTATATTTTACTGAAATTCATTTTCAATCCAAGAAGCTTACTTTCTTCATTTAGCTCTTGAAGGCGATTCGTGCATCAATACAATGTCATGCGCAAATCTCAAATGATTTATGAAGTCTCCATTTCTTAGAAATTACGCATTTAGAAATACTATTTTGCACATCAAGAGCAGAATCTCTGAACGTTTTATTTTCAAAGACATTTTAATTGAAATCTCTTAATTCGCGTCATGTAAACCATTGTCAACTACAAATATTTTAGTCCAGGAATTTTAATTTAGACATCAAATGTGATGAAAGAAGTCAATTAAAGATTTCGTTCTTTTATCATTGAAGTATGCGGAATATTTTAGATATGTAGTTAATGACAAAAGAATAAGTAATGTGCTTGAATACGACGAATTGCAAAACTTTGTAGATTATTCGTAACCTTTGTTAGCTCTTATAGTAACTCAAAAATTGTGTAAACATTTTGTTTTTCATATTCTCTTTACAAGATTATAGACGTTTGTAGAATTTTGTAGATCATAAGAACAAAATCTGCAGTCAATTTTTTTTCATCATATTTGATGTCTAAATTAAAATTCTTCATATGAAAAATTTGTAGCTAAATCTTGCACATTATGGCATTCACTTAACATGTTTCAGAAAATAAAACGTTCTGCGTTTTTATTCTTGATGTGCAAAACTGTCTGTACTGTTTATAGAAGTTTGTAGACACTCTGTAAAATATAGAAATTTGTACACCACTCTATAAATTGAAAATATTGTAGAAGTTTGTAGACACTCGGTAGATTGTAGAAATTCGTAGATCATTCTGTAAATTGAAGACATTGTAGAAGCTTGCAGATCATTCTCTAAATTGAAAATAGTGTAGAAGGGTCATTTTCGAGAAAACGTAACTTTTGAACGCAAATATTTTTCAATTTCGAAACCCTGTTGTTTTCTTTTTTTCCATTCTTACATGAAAGTGTTACCTACTAGAATTAACCATAAACAATGGCCCAGCTAAGTTCCAATTATTTTACTCACAAATAAAATAATTAAAAAATGCCTTGATCATAGAAATAAAAAAAAAAGAAAAAACTTTTAATATTTAAAATTCGAGCTCAATTTAATACCAAAGTAGTAATTTTGTTAATTGTGCAAACGATCAGATATTTTAATGATTAGTGGGAATATAATATTAATCTCTCTTAATTAAAGTACAGTAAGTTTAATTAGTAGTTTCCAATGTATATTAAAAAATAGAATTTATAATTTTGAGGATGTACTGGCAATTTATAATTTTGGTAGAATGCCTATTATGGCTGTATTTCTCCTCCATCATTTATTTTCACCTCAGAAATGATGACATTGATAAGTACTATCACGGAGGTGAGGAATTTTCTATTAATATAGGACTAATAGATACATTTTTCAGGGAAAAATGTTTTTTCTCCGTTGCTACAATCTGCACATGTTAAGCATATGAAAACATGTTCACTTTTTTTATATATTAATTTACATCCCTGAAATTCAAATTCACGGAGGTGAGAAGTCAGCATAACCATACTAAGTTTTTGAAGCAAAATCTATCTTTTTGTTTTTAGACAAAAATCTCACAGCTTCAACTATGGCTGAAAATAAACAAGGGGGCTCCTTTGTATCATGGCAAATAAAATTTACTGCCACGTGATAACGAGGAATGGCATTTTGTGTTTAAGTAACGTAGGTGAGAATTTATTGTGTGACATGACTTCTTGTCCTACTAAAACGAACTAAAACACAATATTAAAAAATGAATGTACTTAAACAATTAGTATTTGAGACACTCGTGACAGGAATAATCAATAAGTATATACTTTTAAATAAACAAGTTATTAAGCAACATAAATAGCCACGCAAGGTGTGTGACATGCCATGGAGGTGAGAATTCACATGTTGTGAACCAAAAATATACTAAAATAAAAATTATTATTAAAAAACTGTTGGCAGGTTTAAATAGATATATTTTTGATGAAATTTAAAATCATTGTTAAATAAATTTTTCCTTAAAGTTTTTACTGTAAAAGGCTTGTGACAAAAAAGTTACACTTTTTGAAGAATGACCCAGAGGTTTGTAGACCAATCTATAGATTGAAGATATTGTAGAATTATGTGGATCATTCATTGAAGATATTGTAAAAGTTAGTGCACTCGAACAAAAAACTCTTCCTATACCTTTTCTTGTAGTTAGTTTTCTTTTAGTGCAAATCACTCATATCTTTCTTTAGCTCTCACCGTGGCATAAAAATGGGTCGGGATTTTGTTTTTCATATTCTTTCTATATCCTTCAAGCAGGACCACTGAGAGCCAAGGCGGGTCTCCTGTCACTTTGGTCTCCAGGCCCCTCTCCCCCATAAAACTTATTAAACTTATATTACTCTGGCTGCTTTCCGGGCCCTCACAAAGCCCGAATCCCAAGTTTCGGACTAGACTGACATGGTTTCTCATCCTTCATGACTTGAAAGGTTTTAAGTGTTCTTAAAAAACTTTACTTACTCAGTTAATTATTTTTCAAAAGGAAATTACTGCTCAATTAATAACACGTAGTCATTATAAAAATGCTTTTTTCATTGCAGTATTTTATGTGTAGTTGAAACGTTATGCTAAATTGAACGGACTAGTAGATTTTCGCTCTTTTTATATCCTGATAATGGTATTGATGAGACTCTTTTTAAGGAGTTACGACAGTGGTGCAATTCACGAAGCATTTTAATGCTGGAGTAAGGAGTGATAATAAAAAAAATATTTCTCATGCGTGTGTGTGTGTGTGTTTTGCTACGGTTGTATTTTGACTTTAGTGTTAAAATACTTTGTTTTCTTTTAGTTAGTTTCTATTGTTTTCTTTTAGTTCTTTCTTTTCTTTTTTTTTAAATTTATTATATTGTTTCTCTAACTTTTTAATACAAAAAAAAAAAAAAAACTTACATAATGGATATATTGGGTAAAAGTAGAGTTTGCACTTAAAACTTATTTTGCGGGTAATGTATAAACGATACGAAAACAAGCAAACAGGAAATAAATTTAATGAAAAGGAAACTCAATAAATAATCTTTGATTGTGCCACAAAATCTTAAACTGTATTTCTAAAACTACCGTCTGCACATTTAAAGCGCTTATATGTAATTAATCGTTCGCTTTTATCCAATCAACATATTCTCTTAAGAATACGAAAACTGCACTAAGAACAGCAATAAATCAACCCTCTAAAGCTGTAAAATAAACTACGAAGATATTTGAAACATTAGCCTAAATACACTGGGATCAAGCATTAAGCAGTTCAATATTGATGATCACATTTCGAAAGTGCTATTCATTACGTTTAAAGCAATTCAGAAAGTGTGAGTGGAAACTTTTGAACGCGACACTTCTTTCTTTAACCTGTAAATTTTTAAAATTTAAAGCTGTTATATTCAATTGAAGGAATTCTTTTCCCCCCTATAATTACTTACTTTTCAAGGACTAAATAGTTTCAAGTATTTTTAGAATTTCGAAAAAAAAAAGGGAAAATAATAAATAAAGAAAGATGAGAGCTAAACTTACCTTATGTTTCATTATGTCATTGTAGTAGTTATGAGTCATTACGAAGTAATGAAAATAATGTTTTGTAAAATACTTTACAAATGTATATTAAAGAACTTTTATTGCAATAAAGCTATGCAGAACGCCTTTCCAAAAAATTTTTTTGTCCGTGTTCACGTTTTGAAAATAATAGATGAGTGAATTGGAATGGTTTAAACATATATATACTTGACAATGGAAAAAATGGGAACAAACTGTGGAATTACATCGGGATGTGGTTTAAACAGACAATATTTCGTGCTCTGTTTTAACAGGATCTCAACTGTCCGGGAGCTTATTTATAGTTGATTGATTATCATGAGAACTAATTCTATCAGTACTTTCTTTGAAGGTATTTGAATCGATCTTTTTTATGTGTTACTAAACTTTTCAAGTTTTTCACAATCGGCTACTAATTTGTGTTATCTGATAATTCCCAAAGCATTTTATTTCTTTAAAAATTGTAGAATGTTTTAAAAATGTATTCATCATACATTTTGACACAACACTTTATTTTAATTTCGAATCCTTTGTTCAACGTGTCGAAAGTGATGTACTTCTTTTACGTTTAATTATATCCGAACTTCTTGTAAATCGCAAAAAACATTCTTATTCTAAAAAAAATTTCTTTATTTTTTTATGAAGCAAATGACTTTATATTCTGAATTTTTAAATCTAAATTTTACGTTTTTTATTCTTTTGACTTTACTGCTCGTTTGAAGATTAATAAGTTATTATTATTACTATTATAATTATCATTGTTGTATTTTGATATTAACATATAGAAATACAAAACCTCTTTCAGTTTTAAAATTATTGACATTACGAAACACATTAGCCATTAGAGTTACTTTAAGCAAAAAAAAAAAAATAATAATAATAATAATTACAAACTGTAGATATCTGCATTGGTTTGCGAAGAAATTTTCCCTTTTGAAGTATTTAAGTTAATTATTTTAGGATTTTTAGGCTTATTATATTCCCTTGTCTTTGAAAAAAAATGCGCCAAATGTTCATTTAAATGATATTTTATTAGACACAAATTAAAATTAATGTCTTAACTATTAAAACTTTTATTGATATATTTTTTTAAATTTATTAGTATTCAAGAGTTTAAGTACGTTTTTGTAACCCATGATTTGCTGGTATATAAATAAAAAATTGAATGCCTAGAAGCAAAATTCAGATTCTAAAAGAAACTATTCATAAACGTTTTGTTGCCCCTCTCTCCGAACTCGCCAGTAACACTTTGGCCCCAGATTCAAAGGAGGAATCCTAATGACAGTAAGCGATCAGAGGATGCCTCGAGTTTACATGTTGCTTAGCAACTAATAGGCACCAAACTTGTGCTATGTTCTAAACTGGCACACCTCTAACATATATCCTGCAGAGTTGCGACTTGATTTAATTTGCTCCTCTCGGTAGATTCTAAATAATTGATTAGCGATGTCTCTTTAATTATGCAATGATTAGCTTCATTGTACAGAAACATTGTGATAGTTCATACATATATATCGCATTAGAAGCTGTTGTTTATAGCAATTATATAATACACTTCGCTCGTGTTTGTTTTGAGCTTTTTTTTTTTTTTGTAATATTATATTCGGCTGATTTTTTATAGTGATAAGTTTTATATGAAAGAATTGCAGAGGACGATTTTAACTATACAACTTATCCCTAAATTCAATTTATATTACTATTTTTTTCCTGTTTTACTTCCTAAAAGACAAAAAAGTCAATGAAACTTGATTCCATATACAGGGTGTTCCGTTTTAACCTGCAAGACCTTTATTTTTGCAACCGTTAGTCCTAGATGTATACTTCCAATTGCAAAAATGTTCAAAATCAGATGCAGAGTTAAGATAATAAAAATTTGAAGCACAAACGAAAACAAGCTCATGTGTGCATCACATGACTTCCTTTTACTCCAATTTAATGTCATTTTCTCATTATTGGTAGTTTTAATATGATTCAATAGTTTATTCTCTAAATATCACCAACAGTGCGAAATTGAAACCAGATTTAAAAAATAAAAAATAAATAAATAAATTTCTCGCCACTAACAATGCTTTCCCCCAAAAAGGGTCAAAAGACCCCCTTTGGAGCATCCGAATGCAACCAAAAAAGGAGGTGCACAACTAGACCTCACTAGGAGTCTACGTACCAAATTTCATTTTTCTAGGACATTCCGTTCTTGAGTTATGCGACATATATACACACATACACACATACGCACATACATCCGTACATACAGACGTCAAGAGAAAACTCGTTGTAATTAAGTCGGGGATCGTCAAAATGGATATTTCGGGTGTCTGTACGTCCCTAGGCACATATCCACGTGTGGTCGGGTTGAAAAAAAAAACTCAACATTCTTTTGGGGGTGAGCAAAATGGAGGGCCGATTTTTGGGGGAAAATTTTTTTGCGAATACAATACTTCCTTTTTACTTCCTTTTACAAAAAACGCTTGTGTTGTTTCTCTGTTTGAATGTTGTTCTAATGCTCAAGAATTAAATACGTTGTATTCATGTACAATTTCAATAAACCTAAATTGATGTGACCAAGAAACAGCAGTCAACTCCCGATTATCTGAGGATTTGGGTGGCGCAAGCGCCTCGGATAATAAAAATCGCGAAGAAACAGCAAAAAGGCTAAAATGAGGGACTAATAAGTAAAACCTGCTCTTCCTCTCAAACTTGGCGTTGTTAATGCATAATACTTTCGACAAACTGTGAAAATATATACAGTACAATGAAACTGTTTTGTATTTTTGCATGACAGAACTCAACATCAAAGTACGTACGGTGAAACAAGAATAAAAAACAAGTGTGTGTACGATGAAGAAGTGCAATGAATAAATAAATAAATCAAACACCGAGTTAAAATTTAAAATTTTTCGACAAAAAAAAACATGCATAGCCATTTTGTAATCGGGAGTTTATTATAGGGTAAAAGTGGGAGAGACGCCATATGAGGAGAGACGTCATACCTTCTATAATTCAGTGATCGAGAAATAGATATATTTCTCAATGTTTTTAACTGCCCATAGACGCTCAATTCGCAAAGTGTCAGTTTTTGTTCGACTGCGTTCGAGTGGGACGTGCGTATGATGAAAAGATTATTTCATCGCGTGAATTTTTGGACGAAAATTTTGAGTCGCTGCAGTTTCGATGGATGTTAAATGTGCAAAAATGACGCCGTAAGGTAAGATTTTGTTTTATTGTATTATCTTGTTTGTTATTTACTTATTTTTATTAGATTTTGTTCATGCAGCTGAATACCTTCATATTTTATATCTACATGGCATCTCTCCCACACAATGAGGAGAAATGCCAACTGAAGTATAAACATTAAAGAGAGAATAGAATTATACTGTCTGTTCTCGAAAGCGAAGACTAGCACTCGGGAAAGAGTCCATTTCAAAAAGGGGCGGCAGGTTGAAGATGGGTACTTTCTGCACACCCTTGTTATGTCTGTCTTTTTCGACGCTACTTTTTAATAGGAAGAACTGCTGAACTGTTATTTTGCATTTTTTTACTTCCGGGTTTCCATCCCTATTTTGATAAAATCAGAGCGGACCTGACGCATGCGCAAATTCGTCGGAGCTTTCGGCAAAAGAAAATAGACAGTGCACTCCAAGCTTTCTTTGTTTTTTTTTTTTTATCTTTGCATTTTCTCTTCAGTGATATTTTCAACGTAGAGCGTCACTAGACACTGACTTAATCCACTGTGAAAAAAGTTCGACTGTTGGATATGCTAAAAATCGCTTCCGTTTACATTATGTAACTCTCAGCGAATTTTTGCATTTGTAATATCAAACGGATTTGTTGCAAAGGGAAGCTTCTAGAGTCTTCCATCTTTACTGTTTTTTTGGTTTCCCGTACTGTAATACGAAAGTGGTAACATTCTTAGCGGGGCAGTTGACGGAGTCGCACGCAGCTTCAGTTTGGTGAATGTGATTATGTTTTAAGTGCTCTCTTAGCATTACACTGGAATATTTTTACTGGCGGTAGAATGCCGAGAAAATATGTAAGGAATCATACAGTAGCCAAAGGGCAGTGGACTGAGGAAAATTTAATTCTGGCCATGGCAAAAGTAAAAAATGGTGAAATATCGGAAAACAAAGCTTCTAGACTTTATGGAATACCGATTCGCACCTTGAGTAGGCGCCTCAAGACTGGTGATACTAAAAAGACTCGACTAGGTCCTCAAGGTATTTATTAAACGTTTATTGTTAATTTAAGGGGTCTAAGAACTGTTAAAAACTTAACGCGATGCAACTGATGCCCATTATTCAAAAGCTTGTTAGTATATTTTTATAAAATTATGTTATAAATCGTATACCTTCCTTAAGTTATAAACCTCAATTTACATTTTTTTAAAATAATTTTTTTTCTGTCTTAAAATTTAAAAGAGGGAGAAAATATTTATTAAAAAAATTTAGTTGAGTTTTTAGTAAAGTTGTGGTTTAGGCTATAGAAATAGCCTAAATAAATATACAAAAAAAAAGTTGTATGAATATATGAAAAACTTTTTGAAATATCATGCACGCAAAACGAAAAACATAGGGGAAACCCTGCTAAAGTGTATACCCCGGGAAAAGCGAATTTTGCCTATAACTGCTAAATAATTAGTTGGCCGGCAGCCGCGTTGTCATAGCAACGGTCGCCTATTGCCGCTCCGTGTGCGGCAAACACATCGGGACGAGTTCACCTCACGCGACGCCAGTGAGCGAACCAAGTATGTTTTTGGGAAAAACAAATTAATTTACAGAGGTTAGTGTTTCATTTATAACTTTAATACTATTTGTGACATGTTCTTTGTTATGAGTGGGATTTGATGTACGATTATATAGCTTTCAACAATCCGTAGACGACGAGTTTAGATGCTCTGGTTTTTTAGTAATTTCTAGTAACCTCAAAAATATACCTGAAGGGCAAAGCGGATTGGGCAAAGTGAATATCATATTCACTTTGCCCGGTCATGACAATTCACTTTATCTGAACCTGGAAGTCCTTCAATATTATCTCAAGACAATACTACCATTGAAGACCGTCCTTACACTCCCATGGATGTTCTCGCCGCTTCACCCGAACCTGCATGTTCTACGAACTACTACAGTCCTTCAGTTTTACTACCTATTCCTCAGCCTGTTAAACCAATAACAACATGTAAACAAAACTACAGAGATCTACACTCCAAACAAGTACTCCAGTAAAGGATAATCAAAGACAAAAATTTGAAAAATCAAAAAAGACTGTCATGAATTCACTAGATGATGTTTCGACTAAAGCTTCTCAGAAAAAAGACCAAGTACCAAAAAGATTAATGAAAAATCTCTGCTACAAAACATAGGACAGTATAAGAGAATGATAAGAAGAAGGAAGTAAAGAAATTTGATGATGTAAGGTGCATTTTCTGTGATGAAATGTTCATTGAAGAAGACGATCACCCAATGGAAAACAGTATACAATGTCGTATTTGTACTCAGTGATGTCATAAAGAGTGTTCTGTTCAGCATTCGAAAATGTTAACGATTTTGTCTGTGATAACTGCAATGATTAGTATTGTAGCAGAATTTTTTTTAATATACTCCGAAATTTTGGATGTTGACTTTTTTTAAAAAAAAATTTCTTTGCTTGTTACAATAATAACTGCAATGATTGGTATTGTAGAAAAATGCTTTTTAATATGAGCCTTTAATTTTCGATGCTTATTTTATTCTTGTTCAGTTTCTTTGTTTGTAATAAAAACAATAATTAGCACTGCAGCAAAAAAATGTTTTTAAACATGTTCCTTTTATTTTCGACGTTCATTTTATTTTTAAGTTTAATTTCTTTGTTTGCAATAACTACAATAATTAGCATTGTAGCAAAAAAATGTTTTTTAGATACGTTCCTTTAATTTATTTTATTTTTAATGTTTAGTTTCATGGCAAATAATGTTGCTGTTCGCTTTGCCCTAGTAACGAATCCACTTTACCCGGGGTGTGGGGCAATGTGGATATTCATGCCATTGTTGAAAACTGGCCTTATATCTAATAGTGTAATTACTATCAAGGACAACTGTTATTGCATTACGCAAGTTCATTAAATGAAGACTGAATATAAACATTTGTTTCAATTTCTAAAGTTATAACTAAACGACAGTAATCAAGAAAAGCTTAAGGTATTCACTTTGCCCGGGTTTCCCCTACTTCTGAGAAAAAGAGGTCTAAGCAGATACTGTTAACATCAATCTCATTGGGAATACTTGACGTTTTTTTAGGATAACTCGTAAATTTTTTTGTTCGTAATTGGATTAGGAAGCACATACATTTTTTCCAGAAATATTTTTTTTAAAGTTAGAGGTCCTTAGAGCCCTTAAGTACGGAATGTTTTTTTATAGGTTATAGTACAGAAACTAATTATATCAATTGTTCCAGCATCACTTGGGAAAGAGAACGAAAAACGATTGGCTTCTTATGTCAAACGTCTAGCTAACGCTGGTTTTCCACTTGATAGATCGACTATTCGGTCTCTTGCCTATCAATTTGCTGAGAAGCTTGGAATTCAGCATAAATTTCCGAAAGAAAAAGAGAAGGCTGACCAGCATTGGCTCACATCTTTTCTAGAAAGAAACAAAGATGTCTCTGTTCGTCAAGCAGAAGGTCTATCTGTTGCAAGAGCCCAGGGAATGAACAGAGAAGAAGTAGGTGCATTTTTTAAACTACTTGAAGAAGAAATGGTAAAGCATGATTTGACTAACAGACCTGAAAATATATTTAATGTTGATGAAACTGGGATCCAACTTATAAATAAACCTGGAAAAATATTAACAGCCAAAGGTGCTAAGGACGTTCACGTGATCACACCTCGAGAAAAAGGAGAAACGATTTCTCTGGTTGCATGTTGCAGTGCTGAAGGTCGTTTTCTACCTCCAGTTTTAATAATGAAAGGAGTCAATAAAAAGGCTGAATTTTCTGATGGTTTGCCAAATGGATCCGTTGTCTATATGAACAAAAAGTCATCTTGCATTAATGCTGTGTTATTTTTGCGTTGGTTTAAGGAACATTTTCTACCCAAAAAACCAAAGACAGGTAAAACAATTTTGATATTAGATGGTCATACCTCTCATTCTAATTCAATAGATTTGTTAGATGTTGCCAATGAAAATGATGTGATAATTTTATGCTTACCAAGTCACACAACACAAGCCCTTCAACCTCTGGATCGTAGTTTTTTCAAACCTCTGAAAACTTTTTATTGTCAGGAAGCAAATGCATGGATGGTGAGAAACAAAAATAGAACTTAAACAAGACTACAGGCTGGGTCATTAATAGGGCAAGCATGGGGAAAAAGCTGAAACGGTAGGAAATGCCACATCAGGTTTCAAAGCCTGTGGAATATTTCCACTTAATCCCAGTGCAATTCCAGATCATTTTTACGCCGTATCTGATTTAATTCAATTAGCTCCTCCAGCAATTCCTCTTGCAAGTGCAGTAGTGCAGTCAGATCTGTATCCACAAAAACCATCAACATCCAGGTTAACATCGACTAATAAAGAAACACCAACAAAATTTCTTGAAGAGTCTCATCCCATTCCAAAACTACCCAGTTCGACTGTAAAACGAAAACAAGTTGCTTGTATTTTGACTTCTCCTGATAACATTAGTAAGAAAACGTCTAATGTCAATTTAATTAACCCGTTCGCACCCAGCGTCACGCGGACGCTACGCAACGATTCCTCTCCTATCAGCCCAGCGTCACTTATCCGCTACGCGCTCTGATCGACGCTGTAGTCCCAGCGTCACGTATATGCTTTCTCGAAATGGAACGATTGAATTGAATATTTAAATGATACTAGATGGCGCTAAATGGCTATAACTTTGATCATATTCGAGTCACATGGTATTTGACCTTCATGTACACGCTTTAGTTTCTTATTTGGGCCTCTCAATGTGATAGATTTTTTTTTTATGTAAACAACAGTGAATCACTGCTCTGCGCATATGATTTACGAGGTCTCAATTGCTCTTGCTTATATCTTTGCTTCTCTTTTTTTTTACGAGTAATTGAAAGAGATATACATCTAGCTGAATAAATTATGGGGGAGGGAAGGAAGGTTAAAATATTTTCGCGTATGTGTTCCAGACTTTTGGGATTCCCCGTTCAATGAGAGTACAGGAATGAGTTCAAGAGGCCTGAAGTTTATGATTATTTTTGAATCCTTTCTGATATTGTTCTTCTGTATTTATTCTTTTTCATTTGGGGATGAGAAACTGCAATAAAAATGATTAGCGAAGTGAGTGAAAGGGAATGTTTTCGAGTGAATTATGAAGCAGTTTTGAAACTTGTCGCGTGGGAAATATAACTAGTTTAAATTCGATGACCTAAGTTGTTTTAATCAAAATTACATAAGGAACATATTTTTTTGCTACATTTCTTTTTCTTTGATTCCACACTCACGATGTCAAACTCTAACTTTTTTTTTGTGCACATATCATTTAATTTTGTGCACATGGTTAAAGTTTTAGTATTCTACTTATTTCGTTCCTTCTAATAATGTAATAGTCTTTATATTAGTAATTAGTAATCAGTAGTACATTGTTTAAACAAAATTAAAATTTCAAGCCATTATTTTGAGATGCTGATTTTATATGAATATTTTTGTTCAGTTAGGCTTAACTGCTGTAAATGCTCGGGCCGATGGCGGCGTTCCATTTCAGAACGTTCGGTCCCGTAGCTGCGCTTCGTTTTCCGAGCGCTGGTCCTCAAGGGGTTTTAAAGGAGCAGCTAATAAACGCAAATTAACTGGTTCAGAATTGAAATCTTCATCTTCTGTCTCAGCATCTACCCCAATTATAGATGACACAAATGAGTGCGTAGAATGCTGGGAAAATTATTATTTAACAAAAAAAGAAGACTGACTGGATTAAATGTGTTTTGTGCCAAAAGTGGCTACATGAGTCATGTACTATGTATTCTCCAAATTGCAATAATTGCGGTTGGGAATTGCTTCGCAAAAAAGTACAAAAAATGTAATACACTGTAAAAAAAATTCGGAAACGTTTCTGAGTATATCGTGCAGCTGCGGTTCATGAAATTTTCAAAAACGTTTCTGAGTATTTCGGAATTCTCTTTCTATAATGTCCGGAAACGTGTCTGAGTATTTCGGAATCCTCTTTCTGTAATGTCCAGAAACGTGTCTGAGTATTTCGGAATCCTCTTTCTATAATTTCCAGAAATGTTTCTGAGTATTTTGGAATCCTCTTTCTGTAATTTTCAGAAACGTTTCTGAGTATTTCGGAATCCTCTTTCCGTAATTTCCAGAAATGTTTCTGAGTATTCTGTGCAGCTGTGGTTCATGAAAGTTTCGAAAACGTTTCCGAGTATTTCGGAATTTTCCAAACAATTTTCAAAAACGTTTCTGAGAATTTCGGAATCCTTTTTCCGTGATTTTTTCTAAAAAATAATTCTTTACTATAGTATTGCATACCATATCAGTTTCAATTCTTTCATATCTAAGAGCAATGAAACAAGCAATTTTAGAATCATTCGTGGATTTTTTTTTCTGAATTTCTAATGACAAATAGCATGGTTAACAGCATAACATATGCACAGTTATAAATTTTTGAAAATTTATGAAATAATATAGTAGTTTCATTCATAATCACAAAATCGTCGAGGGAGGGAAGGGGAGTACTTTCTCAAAAGTGGGATTGTTTGTTAAACAATATTAAACTTCAGTTTTTCTCTCAATATTTTCAAGACAAAATTATCAACATATTGTATTTTTAATGCAGAACTTAAAAACATATCTTGTATCAAACTTGATAGCTTTTATTTTCGGATAAAATTTGACAGAACTTACCTACACTTTGCGTTCCGAAATTCGTTCACGTCAAGTCAATTTCTTTGACGAACTAAGTGTACCGAAAAGTACCAACAGAGAAATTGATGAATTTAAATATGACACCAAAGTCCCCCTGCTGGAACCATTCGGGTTTATTCTTCTGTTCTTGCCCTTTTCCAGTTTATCACAAATATAGATACTTAATCAAAATAGGTTACTGATTTTATTTTTAGAGTGTGCGCAAAATGCATTATATATTTTATTTATTAAAACATTGAACTCTATTACATGATTATTCCATTTCATATATACGAGAGTCCCCCCCCCCCCACACCATAAGAGTGATGGTGCACCCATAAAATGATATAAAGCGCCCCCCACCTTAAAAAAAGCAACCCCTTGAAAATGTCAATGGCACAGTCTCTCACAATATGTGCATTGCATATTAATAACATAGTATTTAAAAACTGATCACTTTTAAAACGATGACATGAAATAGTATTACTTTTTATTTCAGCATGTAAATGCACCTGTTCCATTTTTGCCACTGACTCATTCTTCCTGACTGTCCTACATTAAACTAGTATATCCACGAAGGAAATGTTATTTTCGGAACTAATGTCAAGGAATTTTTTTATTGTTAACCACATTTAACAAAATGAATAAGCAGATGAATTAATTTCATAACTATGTTCTTACTAATAGATAACATGGTCATTTTCTAATAGTATAAATATTTTTAAATGAATGAATAAATTATAATAAAAAAAGATAAATTATACCGGCACATTTTTTGTGATGCGTATTACAATACTAGAAAATATTTGCATTACCATATTTCTAATGAATTAAACAATTGATTTTTTTTTCTTTTTGAACCAAAATGTATGTACATCCAAGTATTTCGAAATAACTTTTCTGTGATTGCTTCTCAAATATAAATCTTACTTCTTTTGCGTAATTAATCAGTTTCAGTTAGTTACAACAAATAGTACACCGCGAAAATAGGTATGTAAGATAACTTTAAATTAATTCGATAAACCGAAAAACAGTTACAATTAGAGCCTCATCAAATGCAAATCAACAAAAATATAAATGTATATAACAACATGTTTTAAAATATTCATTAATACTTACAAGTGAACATGAGCGGAAGAAAATCTAAGTACCTCCATTACAACTGAATAAGTAATCCAAAGGGTTTCGTTTCATTAAGTATAAACACGGGTGTTGAAACTATTCACGCTTGAACACACAATATATATCTAATTATGGTCGCATTGGAAATTGTAAAGAAGCAAATGGTTATTAACTAACTTAATAGCTGCGTACATCGTCTAAAAAATCAAGGGCAGTCCAAAATGCAAAGGCGTAAAATTGGTTTCGACACATTTTACTACTCTCTAGACATGAAATAACAAGCAATCCATTGCTAAACAGTTGCTGACTGCAGCAACCATAGATAAGAAAAAAAGAAGTTCTCGTTATTTCCGACTCATTGGCGCCTGTGTTGGAAGGATGAAATAGGTTTCGAAGCGTTGCGTCATCACTTCCGCTTCTAGATATCTTGAAATAACAAAAAGCTTTCTGAATATTGAGGAGTTCGCTATTGGATGAAGGATTCCTACTATTTCGGAAACGTTTCCGATACATCCAGAAACGTTTCCGAAATTTGTTACAGTGTAATTCTATATAAGGCATCTCTCCCACACCATAGGGCATCTCTCCCACACTTTGTGGGAGAGATGGCCAGCTGTGTACTTGCAATTTTTATTGTTAATTTCTTTTTAAATTCATTCTAAAACTACTTAATTGTAATTGTAATGCTTAATATTAGTGTGTCTTTCGAATAAAAAATAAATGGTTGTTTTATAATGATTTTTTATATTTTTTTCCGAATTTCTACAAAAAGTATGGCGTCTCTCCCACTTTTACCCTAGTCTTTTTTTTCATCGTTACATGAACAGGAAAATAAGTCGTCCCCAAAGCGAACAATGTTTTTCCGTCTCTCCAGCGAGTTTGTCTACACTGGGTGATATTAGTCTGTGGTGATATCACCCCTTTTGGGAGTCACTGATCTAAACTTATACTTTTGATGAGGAAAGGAAAAAAAGATCATCTTTTGGCTTCATCACACTTCCTGGCAGTTTCACTACTAACATAAGAAAGCACTTGCGTTGAAGTACCGCTGTAAAAAAAAAGGGAAAATTCTCTCAGAAGTCCTTCTGATTAATTAAAGCCATCTCGCGGCTAATTGTTTGTGCCCCCAACCTGGGTTCTAATTTCACCCATACTCCCATTTGGCGCCTTGCCTGATGGCGGGGACACTTTTAGATTCTGGAAGGCAAGAGAAAAGCATGCTCGATCTCTTTCTAATCGGTGGTGTTATGGGGTGATGAATGTACATAAAAAAATTCTCCATCTGCACCTGTTGTCTCTTTTTTGGCATATTTTTAGGAACTGTATGCTTTTTAGTACGATTCAGGCCATGAAAACATTTCGCGGGCCTGTGTAGGTTGGGGAACAGGTATGTCGGAAAGGACATCATCAGGTGTCATTTGCAAATCCATCATATCAAAGAACGCGTGCGGAGGATGAGAAGCGAACAATGAGCTGACGTAAATGATATGATGCATGTGTCATGACTAGGTTTGGCGATATTTCGTTTTAAACACCTGTTGCGTTGGTATCAATGAACGGAGTACCAGCTCTTTTTATTTTTTTAGTTAATGAATATGATATTTTATTCTAAAGAAGTATGTAATTTAAGAGATGGGTTTTTATAAAAAATTATTAAAATATTTCAATAATAATGGTTTACAAGTATAAGCCAATTTCGTAGTTCTGTTATATTTTTATAAAGAGATTCCGATATTACATTTAATTGATTTTGCACACCTTGCTTCTTTTAAAAGAAAAATGATCAAAAAAGCTTTGTGCTTCAAAAGAGTTTTTACAAGGTTTATTGAAATGCTTAATTGAAAAGGATTTTCCATTAAACATTTAAAATATTAGAACCAATAACAAGAATGATTTTTAGCGTGTCTAGTGGCTTTAGTTTAGAAAATCCAAATTACATAAGATTCGAATTATAGCTTTCTTTGGGAGATTTTAAACACTATTTCGGAGCATTTTTATTCACGCAATCGATAACTGTTTCATTGTTGTACACAAAGCCAAAATCGTAATAATGAAAAAAAAAATTCCTGTTTGTTAGCAAATAAAATACTGTTACAAATTTTGTAAATAGTAATTATTTTTATGATGAATTTGTTGTAATCCGGCTAAATTTGGCATCTGTTCTATTAATTTTCATCCAAAATCACCTTAGTAACTTAACCTGTAAATTTTTCTTGTAATGAATATACAGCCCCCCAAAATTCGAATGAAGTATATGGTCCTCTGATACGATTTGTGAATGGAATAAAAAGAAACATCTAGAAAGAAATCGAAGCGCGTCGAATTTTTTGGATATTTCTTTGCTGATTATAAATTGCCGTGCGTCCTGTGAATTGGAGAGAGAAATAATTTGGTTTTAAATCGTCTCAGCCGTTGCGCTGGAGAGCTTGTATTAGCTCTGTTATTGTGAAGCCTTTGCGCTGTATTTTTGTGTATTTTGAAGTAAATACGTGTGCCACCGTTGAGTTTCGGGTAATAATTGATATTTGCCAAATAGCTATGGTTAATTTAGCAGTTGTTACGATATTTATTGTACATAGTTGTAAATAAATCTCCTGTGTTTTTCTGAAGAACTGTGTCGTCATTAAAGAATTTCTTGAAGTGGTCGAACTCGTAGCAACATGAAATTCATTTTAATATAAGAGGAAGGTTTTTAAAAGTGTTTTCAATTTTCCCTCTTGATTCTGCTTTGCGACTAACAAACTTTAGCAGTCGTGATTATTTTTCCTTGTTCATGCTTCCTATCTATCTAGAAAAAATTTAAATTTTAAATATGTTCTGACCCGCGAATTTCATCTTATGGTATGATTGGCAATCAGGGTCTCTTTTCATTATTTTTTTTTATTTTCATTAGCTCTTAGTATTTTTCAATTTTTTTTTAGATAAAAATATTTTTATTTTCAATTCTGAGCTATAAAAATTTGAAAACACATGCTTTGATTTTTTCCGTCACATATGATTAATTTCTGACTATGGTACAATCTTAGACTTCCATAGTCGAAGCTAATCAACGTTCTTCTCTTCCCTACGTGGACTACATATAATGAGATGAAGGTGTAGTTGGTGAAAGTGGTATAAAAATAATGTAATATATTTCACGGTTTTGTCTTTCTCCACATACAATTAGCTTTATTAAGCGTTGAGAATTTTTTTTCTCTTTTATTCAAAGATTTATTTTCTGATGATAATGTTATACATGCAAATTTTATTGATTTTAAATTTTTGCCATTTACTTAAGTTTAATTGCTTGTGTTCAAACAAGTTAAATCATTCGTTGAAAATAAAATATTTTTAGATCGAATGTTTGCTGAAGATTAAAGCCATGGCATTGAAGGTACTTTAAAGGGTAGGAGGAGCTTAATTTGTTATCTCTGCGAATTAGAACTAAATTTGTATATCCAAGCAGCTATGATCTCGAAAGGAAATTTATTTCAGCAAAGTTATCGAAGAAAGCCATTAATGGTTATTGAAATACCTCTTTTGTTATTTTCGTTTCAAAAATAAAACAAAAGACGCTTATAGGTACATTCGAAAACGCTTAAAATAAATTTCATTCAGCAATAATATTTTATTGTCTTTTCCATGTACAATTTTTGAGGTTTCATAATTGAAAAATACTTCACTTAAGTATTGAATCATTGAATATTATTTTAATTCAGCACTTAGGAAAACATCCGTTGCCATTTTCTGAAACAGCAGAATTCAGCAATAAACATTTATTGCTTTTCTAAAATGTATCGGAATAGCTATTTTTTACAATTAATGTCCTGCCATTAATATTCGCAATATCGAACTGTAACAACTGAGGCATCACTCCAATATTTAAGACCCTCTTCCCTCCCTCCCTCCCTAGAACACTAATGAAAAACTTAACTGGAACATTTTAACGTATCGAACGGCAAGAACTTATTCGTAACCTAAACTACAGTGACAGAAATATTCATAAATTTTTTTCAGAATGCTAAAGACAAGTAGCGTTCTACATTTTCAATCTTCACGAAGTGGTGCTTAGTAAATAACTAGTGTAACGAAAAAAAAAGAATAATTTCTGTCTCCACGAACATTCTATTCAATGTTGCATGAAATGAGTCGATCAGAAAAACTTCAGTTTCTAGCCAAATGATGGTTTTCATGGCAAAACCATTTATTCGGTTGTAAACTTAAAATTGGCATTTTACAGCTCAAGATGGCGGAATCACTCGAAGTTCAGTTTAAAAGGCATTCTAAATAAAAAGAATCATTTTCAAGCTCTTTCATTTGAAGTTTCAAGAAAATATTAGCTACATTCAAACTAAAATGCACACGTAAAACAAAAATGATACTTTACTACTTTTTTTAAAAATTATCTTTTATCTCTGAAAGAATGATGAGTTTTTAGTTCTACAGTTTAACAACCACTCAATAACATATTTTAAGAATGATAATGATGCATTATTTTTATATTAACTTTATAATTGGTATATTTTGTCATTCTAGACTAATTATTGAAATTACTGCGTTCATTATTGCATTAGTATGAGAGTTATTTTTAGAGACCAGATTGTATGCAAATTAATGTGTGTAAATGCAGTTCTTAACATTTGAAATAGTAAAATCGTCATTCAGGCAGTCCCTCTTGCTTTTTTAGCCTACTTTCCCAGTAAAAGTCAGAAAAAGAAGAAAAAAGCATGAAAGAAGGCTTAATGCATCTTAAAAATATCGCAAAAAGCAATAAAAAAAGTCAAAAATAAATTAAATAATTAAATAATTATCGAAAAATTAAAATTTGGAATGTAGGATATTGAGATGGGGAAAAATGTCTGTCGGTCTGCCCCCCCCCCCTAATAACTTTTGAATGAATAGTCCGATTCGAACAAACTTTTTTTTGTTCGAAAGATCTCGGCAAGGACACCTCATTCCCATATTTCACTTTTTGATTTGAACTATTTTTTGTTCAATTTTGAACAGTTCAAAAAAACTTAACATTAGCGCCTACGGGGAAATTCAAGGCAATTCCGAACTGTGAGTCGAATTTTCTTCAGACAAACTTTGCAGGAAAAAGCGTTTGATGAAAAACTTGTATATAAAATATCTTTTTGATTTGAACAATTTTCCGTTCAATTTTGAACAGTTCAAATCCCTTAACATTAGCGCCTACGGGGAAACTGAAAGTCAATGTAGATTCCGTACTTGAAGGCGGATTTACTTTAAACACAAATTTTGTTGGAAATAGCTCTTGACGCCAAACTCAAGACTTCGACTCCGAGAATTTAGGGGCCCTTGACTCCGACTCCTGTGCCCGACAATTAATCGGACTCCGACTCCCCGACTTCGACTCTGACTTCGTAGCTTTGGCAAAAATTTATACACGGAGGACAAATGACTGACTCCGATTCTTAGATATTACCCCAAAATGAGATTGACTCCGACTCCACAGCTATGGTTTTAAGTGTGAAAAAATTATTGTTGATATGACTTGTTTTTATTTTTACGCTAAAGTTCAATTTAGGTACTCAGTTTTTGGCGAATAAACTCGAAGTCATTTATATTTCTACATAAAGATATGCGCAGACGATTTTTTTTTTTTTTTTTGACAAAGAAAATTATTTCTTTAAATTGACATTTTATTTATAATTTTTGTTTGGTAAGTGCATTAATTCATTTAAAAAAATGTTTTTGGCAACAGGGGAAAAACGATTTTTTTTTTTTTTTTGATATGATGTATTTATTTTAATGTGCTAATTAATTTTAATTATTATTTTTTCGTTTTGAAAGCTGTAAGATTTTTTAAATGGAAAAAAGTGTATTAGCTGCTTTGTTTAAAACTCAGCTTAAAGTATTTTAAAAATATGTTTGAAAAAATTTGCGATTTTAGCTATTTTTGAGAATATTGATCAGGTACTAGAAAGTAGTATGAGTATACGGGAAAGTAGGCTCGTCTAGTTCTAGACAGAACTTCTTGTTTACTTCTTCCCCTTGATCTTTTACAAACAGGGAGTTGCATTAATTACATTAAAGGCTGTTTTCTCTATCTTCCAGGTATTTAATGGAAGTTTAGTATACTATATGGTTTAATAGTAGTGTTTCAATGTTTTGGCATTATATTAGCCCCTACGGCGCCGTGATTCAGTCCCTTCGCCGATTCACATAGTAATGACGCAATATCTGCCTGGAGTTAATAGGCTGGGTGAGAAATTGCCAAATTTCGTTAGGTTTGCTGATATTTGGCAGTTTTTTGACTGCTTAGTTCATTACTGGCACATGCCCGTCATGAAGGTCACGTGTGACAAAGTCATACATCAAACAACCAGTCAAAAGTAACCTATACTGCCGTGGATAGGTAAACCGCAGTATCTGCAAAAATTGGTTTTTGAGATATTTGAAGAAGCATGTTTTTGATTCCTCATAAACAATACTAAAATGTTAGAATAGAACAACGATTTCGATCTTTATTTTCAGCGTAAGTTAAATACGCTAGTTTGTAGAAAAATGGATAAAAAATGCAAAAAGAAGAAAAATTTTCACATAGAAATACATACCTACATACGAAAGTACATAGATAGATACAATGGCGGATCCAAGAGGGGCTAAGGAGGCTATAGCCCCTCCTTGAGGTCTGAACTTACACTAGATAAAATCGAAATTTCAGAGACTTTTAATACTGCAATACATTTGCGAATTTAAATATACATTATATTTAAATAGACTACTATATATAGTGGCATATTAATGGAAGAAGAGGAGGGGCTGTAACCCCTTCTCTCATTTGATCAAAACTAAAAACAGATTAAATTGTGATCTGTAATGGAATGGAAAGGCTTAGAGAAAATAGTTTCGTTCTGCAATCTTTTTTTTTTTTTTTGCATCTGAGAGTTATTACTTTCAAATTAAACCAGCCATATATATTTTACTTCGTTCCCAGGCTAAGGGTGCTGTAGCCCCCCCCCCCCCATGATGTCAGAAATAACCCTAGACGAAACGCAATACTTTTACAAATTTAAACATGCATTATATTTAAATAAATATATACACTATATATGGTGGCGAATTATTGTTAGGTTGGGGACGGGGGGGGGGCGGTAGCCCGTTTTCCCATTTGGTCAAAACTTACAACAGATCACAATGTGATTTTTGAACTTCAGGGTCAAAAACTTCTAGAGACAGCCCATAAACTTTCCCCATTTTCCAACTGAAACGCCACTAAAGTCAGCCTTTTGAAGACTTAGTCGTTAAAATATTTTCATAGAGAGCCTCCAAAACTTTCCGTTTCCTAAACGCAACCAAATATCGACTGAAATTGCGTGGTTCAGACTTCACTGACGAAACCTTTCCAGAGGGCCTCCGAACGACTTTCCTAAGCGTCACCAGTTATAGCTTAAATTTACGTGTTCAATGTCGAAAAACATCCGGAGAAGACCCGCCTAGTAACATAGATTACCAGAAATTGAGTAAAACTCCTTCTTAAAGACTGAAATTCTGAAAATTTTCCCAAGTAAATCACCAAAGAATTCCTCTCCTGAACGTTCTCAAAGATAGCCTATAATTGTGTTTTTCCTGAGTTCCTCAGCGAAAAATTTTCAGAGAGCCCCTGGACCTTCTCCATCACATTCCAGTTAACATAGATAGCAAAAAATTGTGTTTCTTAAACTTTAATTTGTGCAAATTTCTGGAAAGAGCATTCGATTCCCTAATACCTAATATCGCTAAAGGTAGCTTGAAATTGACTATATCTAGGAAAAATACTCGGAAAGGAACCCCAACCCCGTCTCACCTAACCTTACCACCAAAACGTTCCAAAATCTGCGTTTCTGACATCAATTTTGTAATTTCTTGTGAGGGTCCTGACCCCTTCACGCATCCGCTTCTTTTTACTCCCTCTCTCTAGCAATAGCCGGTGTAAAATGTTAATCCCATGCTTTTATCTTCATTTTTTTGATCGGAAGCCATACCATCATGTTGGCATACCTCTTTCTGTTATGCGAATGTATTTTTATCTACCAATGTGATAATCTACTCAACTTACAATGAGGCTTTTGCCTGGACATGATTTTAACTACTCCAGACTCATGAGCATAAAGCTAGAGCGCAGCTGCAATCTCTGGATGCTGTAACTGACCTTTACGGTGTTTGCTTGCAATTCCGCCTTAGCTCTGGCCATGGCGCAGTAATTTGTAGCTATATATCCAATTGAGATGTATATAAAGCTTTCAGACCTTTAATACATTCGCGAAGTATTTATATTCTTCAGATTACATTATATATGAGTTAATTTCAAGTAAAAAACCATATTTTAAATCCTGAATTTGAGAGAGGGATGAGGGATCGCTTGTAGAGAAAATTTCATATTTTTTTTAAACAGGGGTGTCTGTCCCTCTAAGAGCGATGGCTCTCCCCCCTCGAATTGAGAGTACTGGCAAAAACGAAAAAAAAGACCCTCTGAAACAGTGACTCCCCACTTGAACCAAGGTTAGCCCCCCCCCCCCCCCCTCCTTATTTGTTTGAGTTCTAGATCCGCGACTCGATAGATATGGAGGGATTTCAATAATTATTTTGAATTTAACTCTGCAGAAAATGTGGACAATTAATGACGGACATTGGTCCTCTTCTAAATTGAGTGGTCATTTCTAGCTAATTCTTTCTTTTTATACACTTATTGAAAATGATTTAAATTTTAGAAAATAAAACAGAAATATGTCTGTTATTAATCCTCATATATTTATTGACGCGTAGGAAAATTATAAATTATATTTTTTTATGATTTTATCAAAAGAACTAAGTAAAATTTGTAAAAAATTTCACCAAATGGTCAAGTTCATTCTAGTTTATTAGATTTTTTTTCAAGAGTGCTTTTAATTTCTGTGGTGCAATATTTCTAAAAGACAGTTTTGATCGAACGACTTGTCTTCAAAGTGTATTTGCTGATGAATTAACAAAAGATGCTTCGTCAATCATGGTTAACTCTCACTACTGCGGAGTGTGTCTTAATGTAAAGAACACTCATTTACATCTATAAAGTCAAGTTAATTCATGTTTGAATGTTCTTGTACATAAAAGTATTTCCCCTTTTTTTCTTTCAAAAAAAAAAAAAAAAACCCACCCACACACACACGCACACAAAGTTTTTTTCTTTCAAAACATTCAATTTAGTTTTATGGAACAAGTAAAGTATAGGTAAATAGACAGATGACATATTGCCTAAATCGCAACAGATTTTAACCTAAACCATTTTTGTAAGCTAATGATTTCTGAAATATTAAATTAAAATAAAAATTGTTATGATCTTCCTTTTAATCTAATATCACTTTGTAAAAGTACTAAAAGCTTCAAAAAATTTTAAATTTTTTGAGAAAGTTTGTAAGTTAAAGAACAATAAAATGAGCATTACTAATACAGTTGATCTCTAAATGGAGTGGGGGGGGGGATTGATTCATTGCATTGTGTGCCTCATCTTCTAAACTTTGATTTTTTTCTAAAAAACTTCTACTTCTTAATTTGCCGAATAAACTTTCAAGCCCCACACATTAATTGAGATCTTAACGCTAGCAATAGCCGAGAGCTCTAAAAAAAGAAAGAATATATTCTTTTCGGAACCAATAGCCGAAAGTTAATTCCGAAATGCGGGTCCAATAATTCACTGAAATTCGTTCGTTTAAGGAAATATATTTTAGTGATTGAGAAGATAAATAATTCTTTTACTATTAATTCCTTTGGCGAAAATGGTATTGTCAGCTGTAATCCATTTGTTTTTTTTTTTTTTTTTTTTTTTTACTATACATGCTTATGCGGTTTGCTTTCTTAGATGTTTTTGATCCTCATTCAAGAAGTTTCGCACTTTTAAGCTTATTCCTACTATTTGGTCAGGAATAATTTCGATTTTGGTCTCAATTTCTTAAAACTAGTTTGTTTCATTTGTAATTCTTACGTTTTTATTTACGTTGGATTTATTTATTTATTTATTTATTTTAAACTTCGTGGCTGCGTTCCTTTTATGTCAGGGGTTCCCAAAATTTTCCGATTTGCGATCAAAATTTTCTCGCGGCACCCTTGTGCCAGCCCAAAATCGGGTAGCTTTCGGAATGGTGAGCATCAACATTCACGTGTCCAAGATATTGGCAAAAAAACGAATATTTCCGGTGAATCACCGGTGATAGTCGATATTTTTCAATGTTTGTTTTTTACGGCAATCGCGGGAACTTACTTTTTTGAATTTGGCGTGCAAAAAAGTGGAGGATCGCAGAGTGGTTGGGAGAGGCTCAACGGAGAGATCTGAATGGGAAGTATTATTATATTATGCTTTCAGTTACCATCATGCATTGGTCGAGACAGCATCGCGCTTTTACTGCGAAGGCGTATTTTTCTAACAGCCGCTCGATCGAATTGGGGACTAAAACTGGCCTGCATGCTTGCCTGATTTAGCCTCTGTGACTATTTCCTGTGGAGTTATCTGAAGTCGCAGGTTTATAACGATCGTCCGCATTTTCTAAGCAAAAATTACACTACTGGCCATTAAATTTGCTACGCCAAGAAGGTGACATGGTACAGACATGAAATTTAAACGACAGGAAGAAGATGATGTGATATGCAAATGATTAGCTTTTCAGCGCATTTAGACAACGCAGGCGGAACAAGTGCGAACCAACGATATGGCATCCAGTCATTCATATGCCACCATTAAGGCGCGGATGTGAATGTCACAGGAAAATTTGATGCCCAGTTTCCACCAGATGGAGACACCTGAGCTCTCTTCGATGCGAAACTGCAATAGGAATTTAATGTTGTCAAGAGCATTCACAGTCAAACGACCTAAGGGATCTTTTACATGCCGATTAATGGAATGTATACCTAATGAATTAAATTAAGCATCTGTGTAATTTTATTTTAACAACATGTTGTTAATTTTAACAACAATACATATCATATTTTACAACGCAGGTAATGATTTTTTTTTTCTTTAATACGATGTTAGCAAAACACTCTATTGCAAGAAATAGCAAATATCTTTATCTTGAAGAAAATAAGAGTTTAAAAATAAAAAAGAAAGCAATACAGAAACAAAAAACTCAAAAAAATTTACCTCGTATTCAATTTTTTTGTTTCTTTGCTTGTAACGCAGGTAGCGGTAATTTTCAGCTAGTAATTTATAGTTAAATGCCCCACATGCCTGTTTTTTGTTACGTTTAATGCTACCTTCACAATTTACTGAAGATGGATGCATAGATGCTAATTAAAGAACTCCTCAGTACAAAGTCAGTGAATAACAATCAGAAAATGTATTCCAATGATGCAAATACAAATATTTTTTATGGAACAACATCGAATAAGAGATTTTTTCGTCAACTAAAAACACTGTTTTTCTTTTGGGATCATAGAATCACAATTCAGTAAGAATTAAAAGTAATAATTTCTAATAAATTACATACTACATGAGTTAATATGACCGAACGTAATTTCATAAATTAATCACAGTAAAATATTCAAGTAATTTTCTATTTTATTTTCCTAAAAAAACTTTGATACCGCAAAAAGTTTGTTGCATCAACTTCAAGTTTTTTTTATTCATTTATTTTATTTATTTTACCTTCAAACACGAATTCTTTTTGGGCATTTAATATGTTCCATGATCAAGCTTAAATATTGGGAGAAAACATCAGTAAAAAATCTAGGTAATTTGTTACTCAGAAAGGAGAGAGATGTTAAAAATAATATAAAAGTTCAAATAAAATTTTTATCAAAGTATAAAATGAATCTGAAATGAACCATGCCAAAAATATAAAGAGTTAAAATTTAAAAAAAAAAATCAATAATTATTTATTCTCATTCTCAAGCACACGAAATGTGTAGAATTTCATTTTTCGCTGCTGTCTTAGAATCTAAAATTAGTTTTTAAATGGCAAAACACATTAACATGTAAAATTGCTCGTATTATTAAGAAAACTTTAAAAGGGAGCACTGCAACTTACCTAGTTTGGGTAAACTTAATTTTCTTTTGCATATAATTTTGTTCAAGATATGTTTCCTATAAGTATGACGTAGATAAAAACTGCATGTTAAAACAAAAAAGAATAGAAATTTCAATCACTGATTCACCATCAACGCATCTCACTCTGGCTGTCTTTCGTGCAACATGCGTCTACAAAATCCACGAAAATCCAAAAAGAAAGAAAGAAAACCACGCCAATGAGACTGGGGGGTACGAAAGAGGCAATGAACGCTTGTTTTTATTTACTTTGCCGATGGCAATCTGATGGACCAAAGGAGAGGGGCTGGATTACAAGGTCACACGACCCAGCTGGTTTGAAAGACGAAACGGACATTTCCCGGTTTCGGACGGAGTACGCGACACGGCAAAAGGCAGACGAAAATTGGGAACCTGCAGTTGTTGCACGAGGTTCTCGTGTTCTGAATTGACTCAAACGCTGAGAAAATTGCTGGCTAATAGGAAAATTTAAGGGGAAAATGGTGGGTTTTATAAAAATATTCATTTTCGGAAAATTTTGTTGATGCAAGATGCAACAGCTGAGAAAAAAGGACAGGGGTCTTTCGGGAAGGGGGGGGGACCCCATGGACCCCCCCCCCTTGTCTACGTCCTTGAATCTGAACATTGTTGCATGGTAAAAAATTGTGATGCCTCGTATAAGAAGAAGAAAAGCGTATCGGCACGTTTCTGCCTTTGATGGAGGTCGAATTGTAGTCTACGGGGATTGCGGTTTATCTTATCGCAGTATTGCTGATCGCGTCGGTCGAGATCCTGACGGTTAGCAGATTATGGATTCGATGGGTTCAGGATGGTAATACAGATCGCCGTGCTGGTTCTCAACGGCCAGTAATCACTATCAGCCGAAAGGACAGGCATGTTATTTCCATGCCCTTAATGGATCGTACCGCCACGTCACCAGCCCTGAGTAAAGAAATGGGTCATTTGCAAGACAATAAGTGGCTGCACGAACAGTTTGACGACGTTTACAGCAGCATGGACTGTCAGTTCGGAGACCATGGCTGCGGCTACGAGTAACGCTGCATCACAGACACGAGCGCCTTCAATGGTGTGATCAGCGACGAACCTGGGTGTACCAATGGCGAGACGTCCTTTTTTCTGATGAGCCCAGGTTCTGCTTACAACATCATAACGGTCGCATCCGTGTTTGGTAGCACCGTGGTGAACGCACACTCGCAGCGTGCATTCGCCATCGTCATACTGGTCCATTCCCTGACTTGATGGTATGGGGTGCCATTGGATACACATCTCCTCACTTCTTGTTCGCATTGACGGCAATATGAACAGTCGGCATTACATTTCTAAAACGTTACAACCCATGGCACTACCCTTTATTCGAGACCTGCGAAACTCTACGTTTCAGCAGGATAATGCACGACCGCATGTGGCCGGATTGTGTCGACTTTCCTTGATACGGAAAATGTTCAACTGATGTCCTGGCCATCACGTTCTCCAGATCTCTCACCAATAGAAACGTCTGGTCAATGGTTGCTGAACAACTGGCTTGTCAGCAAACGCCAGCCACTACGGTCAATGAACTGTGGCATCGTGTTGAAGCTGCATGGGTGTCTGTACATGTACATGCCATCCAATCTCTGTATGACTCAATGTCCACTCGCATAAGCGCTGTTATTGCTGCCAGAGGTAGTTGTTCTAGGTACTAATTTCGCAAGATCTATTCACCCAAATTTCCTGAACATTTAATCATTTGTTATTTCCAAACATATTATAAGTGTCCAATAAATATCATTTCGTTATCTGCATTTCTTCCTGGGGTAGCAATTTTAGTGGCCAGTAGTGTATTTGTAAAAGCAGATCAGGCTTTTTGGATTATTCGGAGAAACTATTCTATTAAACGGGAATCTTTATCATTACGTCTATGACAAATATCCGTTTTCTGTAAATTTTACTCTAATAAGAGGAGTATACTGATAGTATATTGATACCATAAACACTTTGCGGATGGCCTCACCTTATCTGACGGCACCCAGTTTGACAACCCCTGTTTTAAACTACAATCTAAATTGTAACTGTTCACTATCTTTACTAATATGATTTATAATATCTACCTGACCCCGTAGCAATCGGTAGAAGATCACATTTTTAACTATACTATAGTTTTATTTTTCTCAAATCCTTTATTTTTTGTGCATGAGAAATAATTGAATGCGCTCTGACATTCAACAAGAGTTTATTTTACGCTTTATTTAAACTATGTTGAGAAAGTAACGGTGACATGTCATTTGTCATTCATGTACTAATCGCTCCAGCGGATGCTAACAAAACAGACTTGATTTATATGTCTCGGTGCTTCAACTATTAGCTTGTTTCAAAATCGTGCCAGAAGAAGAAATCTTGTTTACAGCACGAATGGAAAACATCAACTCGAAAGCTCATACCGAAAAGTTATGTTTGTCTCTCTTCTTAAAAGGGGTCAACTACCTGTGTATCTCTCTAGACGCTCTTTATTTCCTTTCACTTTTCTCTAAAATTGCGCAAAGGTACACTTTTGCACTCAGAGTTACATAATACTTCGATTTAAACACGACACTTTGATAAAAATAAAGCTTATATTCTTCCACAAAGCATTATTTTTGAAACAACTAAATTGCAAAACTTAAAAGAGATATTTAAATGAATAATACTTTGCTTGTGGGTAGAATACATGTTATCTTTTACTTGAATTATATTTTGAAATTTAATTTCTGCGAAGAAAAAGGTTTTCAAAAATGGCTAACCAAAAAGCAAACAACTCATGCAATTTAAAGATGGATTTACATGGAAACACAAGTTTAATTTAAAGAAAAAATAATGTAGCTACTATGGTGATGTGGACAACCGTTCAGCGCATTCATTATTCAACGTATTCGAGAAAGTATAAAACGAAAAAGGGTAAGACGAAAAAATGTAAAACGAAATATTCATTTCCTTATCAGTGATTAGTTTCTGCTCAAAATTTGGAAAAGCATCCAAGATCCATCAATGTGAACCCAAAGTAATAATAATAGACTCTTCTATTAATTCTTGTCTTGTAAACAAGAGCTGTCAAGAATTTCCACTACGCAATTTCAACAATAATCTTTAGTTGAAAATTGCCAGTCACCAAGTTTTCGCTTTTGTATCGGAATCGTAACTCGGAAGAAAAGGTGGATCGTTTCCAGGATTCAGAATAATGGCCATAAACAAACTGCATGCCAACTGTAATCTGTTACTCCCCCCCCCCCCCACACCCTTTCCTTCCCGTATATTTGGGGAGTATGTGAAGATGAGTTTTTTAACAAACACCTTGGGCACCTTCTGGTATTTGCACCCGGCCAAACCGCTAAATTTGTCTAATATAAACGAGAGGTATAATGCCATTGGAAGCATATAAGCTCAATCGCAGAATCCTTTATAGTTTTTAAGAAATTTTAAGCAATAGATATATACTGATTTACTAGCATTCTTTACTTATGAAGAGCAAAAATATTGCATACTTATAGCATTTTACTGTACATTATGTTACATTATATTTTAACTGTAAAGAAATTTTAAGTTAATAGTGTGGAAGTGTGATAAAAGCTTCAATCCAGGAAACACGTGAGCCCATTGTGGAAGGAATAATCGCTAAATTAGAATGATATACATAGGATTTGGACAATGAACATGTTCATACTATGGAATTGCTTACAGTTTCGCGTGTGTGTAAGAGATAGCGAGTAGCGCCCCTATTTTTGTACAAATCCAGTATGAGTAGTGATGTAAAATACCCGGGTATTTATTTTTAGGGGTAAATACCCAGGGTATTTATTTCAAAAATTTATATTCAACTAAAATACTTTTCTGTACTCTGTATATAACCAAAACAATAAATTTTTGCCCGAAAATTCTTTTTGATAACATATTTAAAGAATTATTGTGTGAAACAACTTAGCAATCTAATATGATATTCACATTAAATGTGCTGGATATGCTTAATCAATGCTGATAGCCAAATTTCAGATATAAAAAACCATTCTACAAAAAGTAAAAAGCTTAACTGGTTACAAAAAAGGAAAGAAGCAAACATCATTTTTTTAAGGTCCTAGTCTTTTATAACTCAGTAATATGTCCCTGCATGGCATCAAAATGTAACGAAATTCGCTCAATTTATTATTTCTATTTATTTACCTATATCTTTTGCAGAAATTTCTTCCAAACCTAGTTCAAGTGTTCAGGTCTATTCTGCATTTCATATATATATATATATATATATATATATATATATATATATATATATATATATATATATATATATATATATATATATATATATATATATACTAGCTGACCCAGCCACGCGTTGCTGTGGCAAAGAAGTTGGATTAAAATAAACGTTTACTCATTATTTTGAAAGAATCAAATAAATATTTTTAATAGAGCTTAAAATGGTATAGCCTATTTTAAAACATATGAGATTGATAATGGGCGTGATTCAATGTAAAAACGATTCATAAATGTTCCTGGAAAATTATGGACAGCTTATGGACAGTTTTCCGATAAAAGTTAATAACCTTCCTGAAATTATCTCGGAAGCCTCTTGAAAAATTCAAAGATCTTTCTGTTTGAAGCTAGTCGTGTTTCTGGAACTTTAGTGTAAACTTAGGAAGGGATTTAAAAAAAAGCTTAGCACCTTTCTGATTTATTAAGTAACTTCTATAAGCAGTAATGCAAACATAGCCAAAGCTTAGCCAGAACTGCAAGCAAGTATCGAAAATTTTTACTCAGTAACGTTTCGGATTTTTTTTTTTTTTTTACAGTGCAGGCTGAAGAAAGTACGTATTGAGTTCAGTAAGTACTAACTAAATTTTCTATGGAAAAAGCACTGTACTTACGCTTAGTAAATTTTGTAAGTATGACTTCGGCCAAAAAAAAAAAGCAAAAATAACTTGAAAGTGATAGTAAATATCGAAACTGATTGTAAAATAACCGAATATATAAACTAAGCATAAACCACCATACACTTTTAGATTCTACACTACATTTTATTCACCTCAGCTTTCTCTATAGATTGTAATCAATAACTTCTTTACAAAATACACTAACTAAATTAAAAACATATAAAAATTCAATTTTTTCAATGAAGTAGATAACATTGACTTCGAACTATTGATTCTATTATTTGAAAACTGAAAACTGTCTAAGCACTAAGTTGTGCACAATGTTCTTGATCAACCAGTCTTTTGCTAATACGAAAAGTATGATAACTTTCCACGTGTGAGTAGGCAATATTTCGTTGCCCATAAGAGAAATATTTATGTTTCAAGTACAAACCGAAAGAAGACATTTTTTGTTCTTTAAATCTATTTATGGTCTTTGCAAAAGCTAAACGAATCAAAAATTGAAGCCTTTCAAATGTGTTTGAAAATTATGACGCTAATAATGGATTACGTGGCAACACAAACATTTCTCCTTTAAAATTTTCCGACAAATATTGTTGACTTTTAATGTAGAAACGTGTACCGTTGAGTAATTTAGGTGGGTTTAAATCGCGAAAAAGAATAAATTGTTGAGCCAATTTTCAACCGGAAATCGTGTAGACGCATTCCTGGTGTATCCAGGGAATTTAAGAATTCATTTGGAGTGTTTACTGCTTTGTTTTCATCGACAACTGTATAGGCTTGTTCAGCATCAATGGGGAGCTTTTTTTTTAAAGCCGTCAGTAATGGCTCATTATTCGCAATAATTGTAGCTAAGACAGAGTCATTGCTCTGTTGTTATACGTTGCAAATCAGTGTTAACTAAGTCGGTGGCCCAACTATCAAGTGACGGCATATCATAATAACTAAGTGGCAAATTTGAAATTGAAACGCAAAAACCTTCAGTTAAAACTAAAGCTTCATATTCATCTCTGGTGTAAAATCTGGATTTGGACATTTGTGTGTTTGTTAAACTTTATGAAATACGTCTTCAAACGTGAAAGTAATATAGTTTCTCCTTAAAAAATGATGATTGTGTTGGATAGTATGTCGTCAAAATTGTTTTAAACAGTTGACGAATACTGTTTCTCCTTATGTCAAACCTGCATTAGAAAGTGTCAACTCCCAGTGACTTTGTGCTACCAATAAATACAATTTGCGACATGCATCGGGATATGTATTTGACAGTCGACAATTGACGATCCACAAATATTCCTGTCTGTTCGGGAATGTTTACCGAAAACAAAACTGCTACAAACCCAGCGCGATTACAGAGGCAATTATGATTTTTAAAAAATTAAATTTATCTGGAAATAGACTCTCAATTAGTTCACTTTTCGTCTCAACGGCAGTGCAGAAATTGTCTGGCTATTTGTTGTACTCTATATTTTGATACAGTTCAATTTCACCGTTTCCAATACTCAGCAATTGCTTAGAAAATACTTATGCGATTAGATTATTTTGCGTTTATACACGCATGTTCATGGCCAATCGCATTATCTCGTCATTACGCTATAAAAAACGTTTTTTTTTTAAACATGCGTTGATTTCATCGGAATAACTGGTAATGTCTGCCGGAAGTCCCCAGACAGTGTTCAGACAATTTCGCCTAAAAGTTTATCGTTGCCTTTCAAATCTTGCATAATCCTATGATGTGCTTCGAATGAATGCTTTTACTCATGAGCCATAGTACACTTATCCCAAATTATAATTTCACGCTCTTGCAACACTACAGCCATACCACGTCTTTTTTTTTTCTTTATTGTACGCATTGCGTTTTGTTTGTTATGAATATCTAATAGGCAACTTTAAAGCTGAATGTGCTGTTCGTGTACCATCTAAAAAAAGTAGCAGCAATGCCTGACGATGCAATTTTCTGTTGCGAATGTATCTTTGCAAGAATTAATGATATTAAAAATTTCCTGGGGAACAAAATAAAGAAAATAATTGTTTTCCGCTTAAATTCATTAACTTTCCTGAAATAAACCTGGAATATTTTTGAAGAATTCAGTAGTCTTCTTGGTTAAAAAGGCAGTTATGAGCTCGAATGTAGTTCCTCTGCGACTCTTGCAAAGCTTCGTGATCCAGATAACTTTTCGCACTCATTGGGTGTTGAGTCAATCTGGACAAACCGCAATCTCTCCGAAACCGATACACCTATTAAATACGTTTAGTTAATCTTGATACTGGTGGAGAAAAATACTTTTCACAACGGTGTAAAATCTGCAATTTGTAGCAATTCAAGGAAACGTTTTGAAAAATATAGTTGATTTTCTCAGGAAGTAAATAATAATCTGTAATATCCCGAAACGTTATATGGAAATTCTAAGCAACATCTCTGATTTTTTTTATCATGGTGTTTTTAGCAGTAAGTCATACGATGTTAGAGTTATATCGATTAATTAACTTACACCGCCATCTATATTAAGAATTTTTAGAACTAAACAATTAATTCACACTATTATTGCATAATTAATATGAAATTTGCAGTAAAAAATTATAAAAACTATCCTATCTTTTAAGTTGGACCAAATGACACATAAATATGAAATTTGAGAAAAATCGGTTGAGTAGTTTCGGAGTTTACCCCGAACAAACATCGTGACATGAGATTTTTATATATATAGATATATAATACACAGACACATTTAAAATTCAAAAATAGAAAGAAACAAACCAAAGATGTTCTGAAGAATGGACCTTGCGAACTAAGTGGCTGGTCTACCTCGTGATAACGTATCAGTCCTTAGTTCGCTTATTTTATTTTGATATTTTGACTTTCTCTTTTTATTGTGTTTCACGCATATGTATTGAGCATGAGAAAAATAGAAACGTTACAGC
Organism: Uloborus diversus; assembly: GCF_026930045.1. NCBI lineage: Eukaryota > Metazoa > Arthropoda > Arachnida > Araneae > Uloboridae > Uloborus > Uloborus diversus. Next base: position 106,136,270 of record NC_072732.1, read on the forward strand.
TCTTTTACAATGTTTTAATTTAAACAACAAAACAATTTGATCATAAAAATAAATGCAGTACAACATAAATGTTAGCATAAAAATACTCGATCAATCCTTTTTCAGTAAAATGTGTTTGAAGATGAGTAAATTTTTTAAAAATTAATTCTAAGGGAAAGAAATTGCTGAGGTTCGTTTCAAAATGATAAAGAACTGGTAATGGGAAAGAAAAATTAAAGGTAGCTGCACTTGCAGCAGGGAGGAATTTCGATACTGTCTTAAAAGTCCTGTGTAACTGATGGAATGACTCTTAAAATAAAATCCAAAAATAGTATTTTAAAAAGAAGAAAATTTGAGTCTAAAATAGTTTATTCTAAATTCTGACAATTTTTTGATGACATTTCATTAAGCCTTTAATTAAAACAATTATAATATATAAATTTTTATATTTTTAATCCTTCATTTTACGGTTTATGTTTTAAAAAGAAAATCATCACTTTTTGATACCACCTAAAAGATTTTTGCAAAATGCGCAATTACAAGGGGATTTACCCCGCCTTCGGCTAAATACCCCAAAAAATACTTACCTTCCCGCCCTACATCACTAAATGCATGTATTAAAAATAGTTTAAATAAATTTTCATCATGAAGTACCGGAGAGCAAGGCAACAGAAAACAATTTTATGATTTTTTTTTATTATTATGAATGTGAAAACTGTTTCTATATTTGCCACTTTAGCACTTAAACAGCAATAAAATTAATAAACAGCATCATAGCCTTAATAAATTTTCAGTTTATTCTTCCAAATATCTCTCATGCTTCCTTTTTTTTTTTTTTTTTTCCATTTTGGATATGACTAACCTAGATTGTGATTTTGAAATCCTGAAGTTCATCATTGAATTGCTTATACTTCTCCAATTATGACATTGAAAAGAAAGATTCTTTTGTTCACACGATATGTTTATTTCATAATATCATCAAGTCTTTCAGTAAAAAATATTATAAACTGTGTAATACACATGAATGTATCAGTTTTACTAATTATTTCATATATATTTAGATTTAAAAAAACCTCCCATTCACTTTTTGCATTTTGTTTTGTAAAATACCCATTTTTTGGGTAAATACCCAAAAAATATTTACCTACCCGCTGGGTATTTACCCGATCCACATCACTAAGTATGAGTAAAATTCAATGCTATACTTCCACTAGGTTCTTTTCTTATAAATACATTTGTTTACAATAAACTTTTAGCGTGAACAATGTTGTATGGAATTAACTTTCAATTAAACGTTCTGCTGCTGCAAAAGCACTTATTTTCGCGAGTCACAATTTTCGCGAAAATAAAGGTATCTGTGATTTCGCTAGCTGAAAATTTCGCGAATTTTTTATGAAGAGAACCAAAAGGTTTATCAATAAAATATTTTGCGAGGTTTTAAGCGGTCTAAGGACCTTTAACTTTCAAAAATTTTGACTTTCTGGAAGAAGTATATTACATATATAATTTAATTTTGAACAATTTAATACCTTATATATTACCACATGCAAAAACTTTCCAAATTATCGTAAAAATGCGTAAACTTTTCCCATAGAGATTTATGCTAACAGCAGCTGTTTATGCCTCTTTTTCTCAGGTGCCGGTTTCTCGTATTGCGTGCGTGATATTTCAGAAAGTTTTTTATATATTTCCGTAAAACTGCATGTTTGTATCATAATATTTCAAAATTTTGGGCGAAATTTTTTTAAAAATATTAATTTTCATTTTTAGTTAAAATTTAGGTTTAGATCATAAAAACAAATCACACAAAGACAAATATGCATAAAAAGTTCTACGTAAATACATCAAAAACTTTCTAAGATATCACACACACAAAACGAGAAACCAGGCGCCTGAGAAAAAGAAGCTTAAACAGCTGCTGTTAATAAAGGGTGTTTTTTTTAGAGGTATAGAACTTTCAGTTGGCAACACTGTCTGATATGTGTGCCATTTTTATAGCTGTCACTTATTTTGTATTCAGTTCGGTTTGTCATTTCATCATGAATAGATAACAAGGCGGTGCAATATGCCACACAGCGCGTGTCACAATTGATTTATTGAAAGAAACGTTCAGTTAACGAATAATTTCGCGTAATGGACCCGTGACTTGGCCTGAAAGATCATGCAATTCAACACCGCTGGACTACTTTTTGTGGGGCTGTGTGTGGAGTCTCTGGTCTGCACCGATAAGCCACAGACGATTGACGTCTTGGAAGAGAACATTCGCCACCTTATTACTGACATACGGCCTCTATTGCTGCAAAAAGTGAGAAAATTGGACTTTCCACTTGGACTTTCTCCGAGCCAGTCGAGGTGGCCATATGCCAAAAATCATATTTAAATAAAAATGGCAAAGAATCATCTTTCGAATAAAGCAACATTCATGGCAATTGACGAAATTTAACTGTGTTTTATTTGAATCTAAAGTTCTTTACTTCTAAAAAAAAACACTCTTTACAAATCTCAATGGGGAAAGTTTACGCATTTTTACGATAACTTGAAAAGTTTTTTGCGTATGGTAATAAATAAGGTATCAAATTGCTCAGAAGTAAACTATGCATAACACATATGTTTTCCAGAAAGTCGGAAATTTGTAAGGTTAAAGAGTTTTCGCGATTACGATGTACTGGCGAAAATTAAAGCTTCGCGGAAATAAGTGCTTTTACTGTGTATGGTGGCTCTACTGATTTGAACGAAATGTAAATTTATGCAATACTTATCCATACAATATTTTTTGTGGAAAAATACCCCACGTAAAATGTTAGTGTGCTTTTGATATTTTTTCCGCTTTGTCTAGGAAATATACTATTCTTTAGTACACAATAATTGTCTCAATAAACTATCTCGGAGTTAGACAACTAAATCACGAAAAATACCCATATATGCCGGAGGAGGAAAACCATTTTTTTCTTCTACAGCCTAAAGAAACCAAAATTCTTGAATATGTCTTCCCACGAAAGTAGGAATCTTGAATAAATTTGTTACGCGGAAAGAGTTATAATGCTGCATATGTAATGCAAAACAGCTGTTTTTCCTACATTCGGACTACTGAATCTAAGAGGGAGCTGCTTCTTTATGCTTTTGGGGAAAACGTAATAGAAAATATACGTCGTGCTTATTTTTATATTAGAACCTTGAAAGTTCTCAGATACGATTTGCTTTCGATAACTCCATTAGGGGTGGGGGAAATATTCCTGAATTTAAAATATTAGGTGTAGATTTGTCGTATTGTATGGTTTATTTCAAACGATTTAAAATATTTTTGGAAAAATAAGAGCAGCGTTTGCTTAAATAAGATTTTATGATATCCTATAAAATTTGCGTTATTTTTTTTTCTCTTCTATCAACGAATTCCTACAAAACATATTATTTCTGAAACCTTTTTAGCATTAAAAATTTGGATTAAAATGTTTACTTAGCATTTTAATTAAAAAAAGGTTCCCTTTATGTATTTTTTTAACTACAATTTTTACTTATTTCGTTTCATTATAGTTTTGAACTACTATAATAATAGTTTTGAACTTTTGAACTAACTAGTATAATATATGAGCCGTATATTTGAACAACAATGAATTTATTTTTTGTTATTGCCAGATCTTTAGGATGAGTCGTTTCAAATATCGATTTATTAACGAAGAGATAAAAAAATCCATCTCTCAAATAAGAATATACTGTTTTTTTTGGGAGAGGGGGCTCTAAATTGTTAGAGACAAAAATCAAATCGATCGAAAAAGATCGATCGAATCGATAAATGATCGAAATCAATTATCTTCATTCTTTTAGATGAACTTGCTGTTTTTTTTTTTTTTCAAAATAAAGGACTCACACTTTATTAAAGGACTCATTATTTACTACTAGTGGTACCCGCACGGCTTTGCCCGTAGTAGAAAATAAAAAGGTCATTTGGTTCGCCTGTATATTTACAAATAATGGATGATGAATTTCTCGCCAATTGGCTATGTTTATTCGCTCTCCCATTCCACGTCATGATAATTTCGTAACTTACTCGTCCATCTTATGATAATTTTGCTCCGGAAAATTGGAATAAAAAAGAACAAAATCGAATTTTCGAAAAATCGCTTCGAGGTGCACACCCCCATGCTACAAACTAACTTTGTGCCAAATTTCATAAAAATCGGCAGAACTGTCTAGGCGCTATGCGTGTCACAGAGATCCAGACATCCAGACATCTATGCATCCAGACATCCTGACAGAGAAAATTTGAGCTTTATTATTAGTAAAGATTATTTTACTTGTTTGTAACGTGAATTACTATTCACCCTTGGTTTACTTTGCACGTACTCTCCTTTTTTCAGAATGTTATACTTTCATGATCTATATCATAGTTATACTCTCAATAATGAAGTGAAAACATGTTTAAAAATATCTACTAATATATAAATAGTTATTATTACTCTGTATAAATACGAAATTGTACTATACACGATAGGTAAGTTTAGCTTTAATTTGTTTCACCTTTTAAAACATTGTTTTAAGTATCAGCAACAGGCAAGGCTTCACTTCTGCCCTGCAGAGTGACTGGGCATTTGTAACGAGGGTTATCAATTTTGAGTCGTTATGAAAATGTTCCGGTTATTAAGTATATAGTTAAAGAAGTTAATGATAATTTGCACCTCGGAAAAAATGAGAATTAAATTTTTGTGCCTGAATTTGCACTGAAGGCCGAAATTTCGTCATTTTAATATGATAAAATCAGCAGTATTTTTTTCCTTTTAAGATCACAAAAGCAGATATGAAAGCTCCATGCCCAGCACTTATATTTTTTCATTTCAAAATTAGTAATGTCAAAAAGAAAAACCAAGTTGCCTCGCATTTCTCCCAAATCTTTTAACATGTATGCTGAATTTGATTTCTTTGATTAAAATTAGCTGCATTAAAAAAATCAACGAAGTCAATTAAGTAAATCGGTGGAATTTATTCCTTACTTACCATCAATGACTTGATTGATTTTTGTTTCTTGTTCACTAAAAGCAATACCGTGTGTTTCATCGGAAAAATGGTATTAGTATTAGTATGGCTCTGAAATATTTTAAAAACTGCCACTTTGTGAGAAAGACTTTCTTTTTTTTTTTACGATTTTTTTTTTTTTTTGGTTTCAATTAATGATGCCAATTGTTTCATAGTTCTACGCTATTTAGTACCCCCTTTTTGCTGAAATATTCAAATCATGCATGAGTTCTTTGGCTTACTAAAATTAGCTCGTTCACATTTACCAAATAAAGCCGGGTCATTGCGGGTACAGTCGACTCCCGCTACAACGCGATTCGACTTAGGCGAAATAGATATATAACGCGATTTTTTCTCCAGTAAATAATTTTATACCTAACGCAAATTCTTCGTCCGCAACATGAAAATTTTCAGAAGGTATTCGCGGGGTGAAAGTATCGGCTTTGTTACTGACTACCAAAAATACTTTTTTCGTGAATGGACCGTCATCCCTTTAGTATCGTTTGCAGCAGAAATTCCCACACCGTATAGTCTGAACATAGCTTTGTTTGTATATACAAAAAAACTGATCTGCATTAACCATATTTTTTTCACTCTAAATGCAAAAGTTAATGAAATATAATGATACCGAAGAGCAGTGTTAAATCTAAAGTTTGTAAAGACAGAAAGAAAAAGATAAAGTTTCTGACAATTAAACAGACGCTAAAGGTTCTCGATGTCCTTGAACAACTAAAAAATGTATTGAACGTGGCACGATAACTAGGTGTTAGTGAATTTTCCATATGTACAATTAAAAGTCAAGAAAAGGAAATCCGTAAAAGCTCGCTGAATAGTGTCTAAGCAAAATGCAAAAATTATGAAAATGAAAGTTGCTCTTGTATTGAGAATTAAAGAAACCTGGAAGAGAGGTGTTGCCATATAGGTTGAAACGTAATTAAAGAACTAGCGAAGCAACTGTATTTATAAATGCATTAGAATAACGATTTGATAATGCAGCATAAATCCATCAGCATCTCATTTTGTTTTCAAGTTACAAATATCGTTACTGAATCTACTGCACAGTATTATTATAGAATATCATTTTATTATTACTACGTACTGTAGGTAACCTACTGGTTTAATTTATGTTTCTCTTTCCCGTTGATCACTGATTTTGTGCGTCGTAAAAGTATTTTATTTTGATTAAAACATCTTTTTAAAAAATACAAATAAAAATTTAGTTCTTTATGCGAGAAACGGTAATGTATATAGTTAAGGAGTGGCTTAAAACAGTTTGATGTGTTGATAACAAATGTCTAAAATAATTAGGTATGATTATAAAAAAATTTACACGTACCCTTTTCTACAAGCTGAAATTCCGACTTACGCGAGGAGTCTTGGAATGCATCCCCCGCGTAAGTCGGGATTCGACGTACTTTAAAACTGCAATTAAAAAAGTAACTAGAAAGAGGAAAACAATCTGAAAATTGCTAGGGGGATTTAATATCTGCTCCTTATCAGATGAAATGCAGAGTGGTTCAGATCAAGTGTAGACAATTTCAGGTTGTAATGTAAACGGTTGCTGTCAAAAATCTCCACTCCCTGAATTAAACCTGATCATTATACATGATGTTAATAAACTCTTGCGCTGATTAAAAAAAAACGTTTTAGAGTAAATTGATTAAGTTGCATTCTTTTTTTTTCTTTTTTTTTATCTTTATTAATCAAGTGTGTTTTTTTTTTTTTTCATTGGTACAGTATTAGATAAAAGCATAAAAGTGGCGCTAATATCGAAAACTGAAAATGGCGACTAAGAAAGAAATTACTCCAAGGCGAGCGAGGGAATTTTGAGGGTCAGCCCCGCACCCCTCCCTCCCCCAGAACCTTTGGTTTTAATATTGCCGATTCTAATATAAAAATTCATATCCATATAAGTACAGTTAATCCCCCCCCCCCCACGCACATACTGTGAGTTCCAGTTGCGATAGTGAACGGCGTAAAGATGAAAATCGTCTAGATCTTCTCAGAACTACAAAAGGTGCAGTGCAGAAGTGTGTGAGTGTTGTGGAAAAAAAATTTTGAGCATACGATCAAAAAGAAACGATCTGAGGTGTGCTTCACATGACTTCCTTTTACTCCAATTTAATGTCATTTCCCCATTATTGAGTTTTAATGTGATTCAATGGTTTACTCTCTAAATATCACCAACAGTGGCCAAATTAAAACAGATTTTTTTAAAAAATGCCAAATTTGTCGCCAAGTGTCCGCCAAATTATAACACCACTTGAGATTTCATCGAAATTAACTATGATTTCCCTCCAAAAAGGGGCAAAAGACCCCTTTAGAAACACCCGAACGCAACCAAAAGGAAAGGTACACAAATAGACCCCACTAGGAGTCTACGTACCAAATTTCAACTTTCTAAGACTTACCGTTATTGAGTTATATAACATACGTACGCACACATACGCACACACATACATATTACGTACATACAGACGTCACGAGAAAATTCGTTGTAATTAACTCGGGAATCGTCATTATGGTATTTTGCGTGTCTTTACGTTCTTAGGCACTTATCTATGTCTGGTCGAGTCGAAAAAAAAAAAAACTCAATATTCATTCGGTTTTGAGTAAAATGGAAATTAAGGTCGATTTTTGAGTGAAATTTTTTTGGCGAATACAATACTTCCTTTTTTGTAAAAGGAAGTAAAAATGAAAAATCTAAATCTAAAATAAATTTTTCAATGAATTTTCTTTGTCGGTGTAAGACTTTATAAACAACCTGTGTTTCATTAGCAAATGTACCCTCAGAGTGATGAAAGGGTAAGAGCAGTATAAGTGATCTGCTGTATACGTTACAAGTAGATTAAAAACTAACTTAACAGCAAAACTTAACTTTTTAACTTAACAGCTGCAGTGTTGTGATGTCAAGAAGATACCACTTACTCACTACCAATCTGGCAAATGCTGTTAAAAATCATGCGCACATTCTACTCTGCTGGTTATGCCTGAAAAGTCAATCAAGCAAAGTTTGAGAAAAAAAAAAACGTTCTAAAATGTTGTTTTCTACTTAGAAGCATCACTTGAATTAGTTTCAGTGTAAACATAGTTCCCTTCTTAGCTTACCGATTTCTAGGCAATTGAAACTCTGAAACGGTGAGTATTTAAACACATAGGAAAATATTTTCCACTAGCGGTACCCGCACAGCTTTGCCCGTAGTAGAAATTTTAAAGGTCATTTAGTCGCATGTACATTTACAAAAAATGGTAATGAATTTCTCGCCAATATGCCATTATAATTTACTCGTCCATGTTATGGTAATTCGCTCGGTAAAATGGGTTTAAAATTGGAGTGGAAAGAGAAAAAAAAATAGAATTTTCGAAACATCGCTTCGAGGTGCTCACATCCATGCTACGAACTAATTTTGTGCCAAATTTCATGAAAATCAGCCGAACGGTCTAGACGCTATGTACAGAAAGAGATCCAGAAATCCAGACTTTCAGCTTGGAGGGTAGGATTAGTGAATAAATTGATGACAAACTATATAATCCACTTATTTAAATACCGACTCTTTCATGATTCCGACATGAACAATAGTACTTTGATGCGCGCATTTTTACTTTCCTAAAGCAAAAAAATTCAAAAAAGAAAATCGCAATAGAGCTTTTTCTTGTTAATGAAGCGTAAAACATAGCCACAATAGGTTTGAAAAGAAAATTTAATTGCATAAACTAATTACTACTTATTAAATACAAAAGTGGAATGTTTTAAAACTAAGCATCACGTGTTAACTGATTCAATAAAGAAATAATATTACGTATTTCTTAGAAAAAAAAGCAGCAATTAAAATATCCAGGGTAATTACGAAATGAGCTGAAATTTAAACCTGTTAAGTTGACCACCCTTGTAAGTTGACCACCTGTCTATATTGACCGCTTTTGTCAGGAACGGAATTAGTCCTATCTCATAAAATGAAGGAAAACCTCCGTAACTTGACCACCTCTCTATCTTGACCACCTGCCTATCTTGACCACTAATGTACGCCAAATTTGGTTTGGAGTAATGTAAAAAGCCCTTTGTAAGTTGACCACTTGGTTTATTTTTTAAAACTTTCTTCAGCAAATTATTTTATTTTATTATTTATTTATTAATCATTGTTATTATTATTATTTATTTTATTTTTATTTATTTATTATTATTATTATTATTTTTTTTTTTTGATAGCTTTCCAAAAATGTTTTTAATGCTTTGATGACAGACTAGCATTTTACTAACTAAACAGCAGCATAAAACTTATGCTGCTCTTTATTCTCCAAACTTGTTTTTCATTTGTTGTTCTATTTGAGATAGCTTTTTGTACTCTGTTCAATGAAAATAGGTGTCAGTAGAAAAGTTTTAAGTCTTTTCTTTCAGTTGCAATATGTTGTGGCAACACAGGAATTGTGCTAAAAAGAGCAGGCTCAGATCTATATATTTTGGGCCACCCTGGCAACAAAATATGTAGGGCCCCTCCTTAGTGGCCAGCAGTGTGTATTTGTAAAGTGAATAAGCTAGTTTTTTTTCTATTTTTTCTTCAATTTCTAGGGCTGTTAGCCCCTTTAAGGACGCGGACCCCTCGCACTGCGGGTACGCAGATCCGGACCTGCTAATGAGTAAAGTTACATGTTTCTGGTGCAAGGGATTAAGAGATAGGACATTTTAATTTTGCCTTTATGAACTGGGAGAGTCGCGCTTATTGCACTTTGTGCTATAAGTTGTACAAAAAAGGCTTGAAAAAGAAAGTTAGTTGAACTTGAGATTAATAAAAAGTATGCAATATTATATTAAAATTAATTGAAAATGGAGAAAGCCAGAGAAAATTAGCCGGCACATATCGAATTTCTAAAACTACAGTGTCTAATATAGTCAAAAATAAAGAAAAAATAACAAAATTATTTGATTAGTATTTTTAATTATGGTTTCATTTTCAATAATGTTAAACAATGAAAGTGAGTTGAATAGAAAGAATAAGGGGGAATTACTCAAAAAATGAATATATTGTGCAAGAAATGACAAAAAATAAAAAAAATCATTACCACCCTTTAAAAGTTGACCACCTGTCTAAGTTGACCACCAAAGTACTGCACCGCGAGTGGTCAACTTACACAGGTTTCACTGTATAACGTTTCTTTTATTCCTTACTTGTCTTCGTCCTAGCCGCGATATTTTTTTTAAAATCGCAATTAAGCTCATAGACAATTTCCACATATTAATATTAATAATATATATATATATATATATATATATATATATATATATATATATATATATATATATATATATATATATATATATATATATATATATATATATATATATATATATATATATATATGTTTTAAAATCATTTGGTACTATGAAAAGAGTCTCCATTACGTTTTTTATGTAATTATTTAGCTTATAGACCAAATGTATTGTTTTTTTTAGCAATTCATTTATTTATTTCAGCTAGAATCTATTTATGTGTATAAAGTTTAGAATACTTACGTGCCTTTTTTATTCTTTTTAGGTAAATAAATTTTCGTTGTTCTCGATACTGTGGAACTATTTTAGTAAGTGTGAGATATTTTTCTAGATATGATGCGAAGTGAAGGTAAAACCATGACATATCAGTAATCATTTATTTCAACAAGAAATATCGTACTTTTATAATATTGAAATGAATATTGCACTATTTACTGGAAATCAAATGCTAAATTTGCTGTGTAATTTGAAATTTCTCAAGTGTGAGCTGTTCCATTAGGCTTAAAAATGCTATTATATTTTTTCCACGTGATTTTACAGCCTTGATTTTTTTTTCTTTTTTGAAATTAGCAGAAAATAAATCAATATCAGAGGCATTTTTCGCGTGCTTTAAAATGAAGTTAAATTTAAACTGATCGAATTATTTCGGGTAGAAAGAGCCATTTAATGCCATTTCCTGGTCCTAAAATTAAAATTCGAACTGTTCGGTTCTTTTTTGACGTTCGAAAACCCCCCTACGTTCCTTCTCGGGTGCCCAAGTACCTTCCTGCCAAATTTGGTCCAGATCAGACGTAAACAGTGGATTTGTATAGGCAACATACATACACACACACATATATATATATATATATATATATATATATATATACACACATACACATATATTCCTTGTTTTGCTTATATAGATTTCCAGGATGTTTTTAAGTTACTATTCAGATGAACTAAAATTTCACAAGTCGTATTTTTTGCTAGTACTATTTTCAATGACAAATTGAACCATGAAAAGAAAAAAAAAATTGTTGCTTCAACAACTAATTTTCTAATAAAGTGCAACCTTTGGGCAATATCAATTTTTAATAATGTTTGCCCAAGAATCTCTCGCATTACAGATTTATAGTTTACTTGCTAAATAGGACCCTGAGGGCAATTCTGTCGACTGCCTCCTAAGATCGCGTTAAAAATAAATATTTACTGCAGCATATATATTGAGTTACAAAACATATAAATACTGACAATAATATACAATACTGAAATAATACAAATAGTCACATAATAACTCAAACAATACAGAAGGTACAAACTCCAATGAACAATGACATAGCCTTCGGGATACCTACTATTTGTACATAGTTTGTGTACAGAGGTAGTTAATTTTCCAGCATTTTTGAGAATATTGTTCCGTTTTTCCAATTAAGTCATGAATTTTATAAACAATAGTTACACTTAATAATTCACTTAAATAATAGAAAAGTTAAATTATCATCATAAGAACAGGTAAAAAGAAAACCTTTTCAACTTTTTGAAAATCTTGACTTATTGCATTTTTTCCTTGAGAAACTTTTCAAGGTATTGAATCCATGATCACTATCTGATTTCATTAAATAATTGGCAACCGACTTAAAATGACTTTCATGTGTAAATTACATGATATGCGAATGGTATTAGTTTTTTATTACATGTTGACTGCGATGCTCTTATGTTTTGTACATTTAATACGCGGAAAATATACGGAAAAAAACAAAAGAAATCTATATTTGATTTCATTTAATTTAATCACTACTTGATATTTTTTAAACAAAATATTTTATCCATTTTTCTGAGAAGTAGTTATTTTTTTTTATAAAATCTTTAAAAACAATCCAGATAAATAATCAGACAAATTTAACACACATTAAATATTAATAGGGAGCGTAATAAATTAATAATAATAATTATGTGCAATCTTAAGATGTTGAAATTAAATTATGACAATGTTTGTAAAGATATTCCTGTACTTATTTCTTACAAAAGAAACACTGGTAGTTTCAATGAAGCTGAGAAAATTGAAGCATCTGATACTGTTTGCTATGCTCAGCGGCGCGAAGATAATGTGATATTCCCACTTCATACGTTCTTTTCCTGAAGATATTGAATCTAGAAAAACAATGGGAGTAATTGGCAAAAGAGAAAGTATCATTTGTTTACTCAGTGTTGTTATTGGATACATACAAAAACCTACTTTCATCTACAAGTAGAGAATGTTCTTTAATAGCTGCTATGGCAAGCACAACATACAAAAACTTTAAGATAAAAACAATAGGTTTTTTACCGAATTTTTCTTATACAGTGTCTCCCAAAAGTCTTCGTACACCTACGACTTTCAACGAAATAGGCCCCAATCCATTGGTTAGCTTTAATATTTCGGAATTGGTATTTAATTATAAGACCTATGATCAATTTTTAACAAAACTACATGAAAAGTTTTTAAAAAATATTAAAACTTAATTTTTTAAAAACCAAAAAGTGCCGGAAATTTTATCTCACAAAAGTATTCGTACACTTTATAAAATGTCTATATATTATTGAATAATCTAACTTTTGATTAAGTTATTAATTAGTAGAATATCATACAGTATTCATAACACCTTTCAAACGCCTGGGAATGGATTTCATTCTTTTTCTTTCTTTTTTTGCGTAATTTCTGAGTAAGTGTTCAACCACACTTCGAGACTTACTGTTTCTAGCTCTATTTTCGTTTTAAAGCTCTATTTTCGTAATCTAGCCTCCAGATATTTCTAAATACGTTACATTAAGTTAAAATCTGAAGATTGAGGGGGTATTTTCTAAACTTTAGGACAATTTTTGAGGTACTAGACGCAAACAGTGGCGTAGCGAGAAAAATCCTTGGGGGGGGGGGGTTAATTTTTTCTGAAGTTTAAAGTAAAGCCATACCCTCAAGTTTATACACTTATGCTATATATATATATATATATATATATATATATATATATATATATATATATATATATTGTTTTGGGGCTCATGGGGGGGGTTCTGATCCCCCTATCCCCCCCCCCCAATGGCTACGCCACTGGATGCAAACGTTGAAAACCGTGTGCTTCTTATCGTTATCTTGATAAAAAGCAAAGTTGTTTCCAATAACCAAATTTTTGGCTAAGAGTTCAAAATTGGTTTTTAAAATATTTAAAGGAACAGCATGATTCATTATTTCATCAAAAAATAACAAACTACCAAGTCCTGATGCTGATATGCACCCTCACACTAGAACACCTCCACCGTCCTCATTAACTGATCCAAATAAGTTCTTAAGATTAAGTTCATAATATTTTTTTCTACTTACAGTTATGGAACAATTTAACCAAAAATGTTAAATTAGTTTTTATCTGTAAGTGAGACATAGTTCATAAACGTTTTTAGCTTATTTATCACTGATTTTGCGACGAAAAGCGTAAGCTTTCTGTTTTTCGTACGACTAAGGAAATTTCTGCGGGAAGAGGTCCCATTTAATCCAGCTAATCAGAGAACTTGGCGAACAATTTTAGGTGAAAATTAAATGTAAAATGTTTCACTTAACTCTGCAGAAATTTTTATAGCACTTAAATGTGTATTTTTCATAAATTTTGTAACTTTAAATTTCCGATCACGTTTTGTCAATTTTGCCGGTTGACCTTTTCTTTCCTTGTTTTCGATCCGATTCCTTTCTTTAAAGCATTTTATCAAGCACTTTACTATACAAACAAATAAATTGTTTAATTAGAGACATTTCAAACCAATTTACCACTGCTGTGGGGAAAAAATCAAATTTTGAATGGTGTTTGCGGTTTTTTACGAATACCAGCCATTTTACAGTAATAAACACAATATTAGGAATAAATAAACAAAAAATTAAAGCCAAATGACTTATAAGGGTCAACACAATGCAAAAAACATAAGTAAAACGGCATATGATAATTTTAATAATGAATTTATTCGAAAATATTTGAGTGTACGATGACTTTTGTGGCGTGTAATTTCTCTGTCTCTTCGTTTTCTGATCCATTTCAAAAAGAAGATCCGTCAATATTTTGAAAAAAAAAAAAAAAAAACCAATGGGTTGCATTCAGAATGACATAGGAATGATGTGAAAAAATATTGGACTTCATATTCGAATTCAGTTTGGAGTTATTTTGGTTTTACTACGAAATTTCAAAGTGTGCGAACACTTTTGGGAGCCACTGCATAACACCCTTTTCCTCCTTTCTTCAACAGAAAGAAAAGACACGGCAGCGATCTTTTTTTATATCTAGTCGTCTCAGGGCAACAGTAAGATATCTTATCCCAGAAATAACGCTAAGATATCGTATTGTTGCTCTGAGGCGACGATATATCTCATGTTTTTTGAAAGGAAATTTTACGAGTCGAAATCATATTCAGCAACATTTTTCTAAATTTTTGTATACATGATGCGCAAGAAACTTTATCATTGCTTTCATACATAATATGTTTTTCACGTTTAAAATTGTTGGCAGAGCTAAGTTATAAATTAAAAATAAATTAAGTTCTATATAGATATCCTTTTCATAAAAACGCATATTAATCGAAGCTTGCGGCTGATTTTATCTTTGAATATAAGATAATTATTTCCTAAAAATGACTAATAAAAAAACTTATTTTAGTTGAACACGAGCTTTAATCATCAAAGTTTTTAAAAATTATTAACCATTATTGACGTATTAAACAGAGGTGGAAAGTTTAAGGAAAGTACTTGATTTTCATTAGAGATTATTAAAATGACTAAGACCAACCTAGGTGGACCCAGAATTTTTTATTGGTCGTTTCTTTTATACTTGTATGTTCTAATAATGTTATTTAAACAGAATGCTGCTGAAAACTTTTACTTCACTGCAATCCAATTTTGAAAATCCTCGATTTCCTTCCTCCGTAAGGAAAATATTACTCCTTTTGTCCTCATATATAATAGCGATTGATCGAGTAACGCTCATGACGTCATCAACAATAAAACTCGCACCACGGCATGATAATTTCATAATTTTATTTTTGTTAATGTTTGACATGCAGTGAAAAGCTTTCTTTTGAAAACGCTGAACTAGATGCGGTAACTTAACTAATTAACTGGTGAGGCTGTCATTTTAGGATAAGTAAAAAACGAAAAAAAAAAAAAAAGGTCAACAATGAACGCTATCTACTGGACTTTAAGGTTAATCTATTAGAGTAAGGATTAAAATTTTAACTGTCAAAATATCACCAAACAGGCAATTGCTTCGTTCAAATCTAGAAGCAATTTTCACCCTTCATACCTTGGCGGGCGATTTTCTAGTTTTAAATATTATTCTTTACTGCTCGTATCTTTTGTACTTGTATGTTCTAATTATGTTATTTAAAGAGAATGCTGCTAAAGAATCCTTTACTTCACAGTAATCAAAATTTTGAAAAAAAAAAAAAATCTTAACTTTCTTCTTCCGTACGCAAGTATAAATCCTTTTGCAGTTTTTTTAAGTTTTATGTTTTTCTGGTCGTATCTTTTGTTCTTTCACGTTCTAACAATGTTATTTCAATGGAATGCTGCTTTAGAAATCTTTATTTAATTGTTATCATATTTAATTAAAAATATCCTTGGTTTTCTTCCTCCGTTAGCAAATATTACTCATTTTGTAGTATTTTAAATATATAATTAATTTTATAATATATTTCCTGTACTTGCATGTTCTAATAATGTTATTTAAAAAGAAAGCTGCTAAGAAACCTTTACCTTACTGCAATCAATTTAAAAAGAAAACTTTTGATTTTCTTCCTCTCTAAGCAAATATAATTCATTTTGTAGTGTTTTTTAAACATTATTTTTTTAATATTTAGTAACTGAAAACACTATTATAAACACCTAACCCATGTGTATGACAAATTTAATAAATGTAAGAATAAAACAATAAAAAGTATTACTAACTTAAATTTTCTGTTCTTTCAACGGAAAGAGATTGATTGAAGCCTATGAATTATTTACCATTTTTCTCTTTATAGCGTCTTTCTTGTGATGTCAAAACGTTGTGTCCAGTTCCAACAAAGCATTGACACTTCTACTTAAAACGTTCACAGCAATATATTGCTTGAAGCAGTGGCGTCGCTACGGGAGGGCGAGAGACGCGGTCCGCCCCGGGTGTCACGGGTCTAGGGGTCACCACCCGAAATGGAATTGCAAGCTTTTGAAAAATATGAGGCTAAAATGCATTTTAAGCCCGCAAATTGAAAAAAGATTCGGAGGTAAGGGGGCGGACCCAGGACCCCCTCTTCCTGCCCTACATTATAGAGTGAATACTGCGCTCAGGATTAGGTTCATGTTGTCAATAATTAGACCTGGTAGTGACTTTTTGTTATATGTAAAAACTGAAACTCATTATCTTTCACTGAGTTTAAGATACGTTTGAAGTAAATAAGAAGCCAGCAATTTCAGACACCCCTTACTTTTTGACCTCTTAACGCCCTTCACATATGCGTCTAGGACAAGTTATATGAAAAGGGTTCATAGTTTTATTTGTCTTTCATATTTTAGTCCACTTAAAATTTCGTTATAAGACAATTGTAGTTGTTTCTGAAAATTGTATGAAATTCATATTTTTACATACGTTCTTTTTTCTTTGAGCAACAATATTGCTTATTGTTCTCATTTGATTGTTTTTGGCGTCCTTTGATTTTAGTGTCCCCCCGCCTCCCTCTGCAGCACCACCGTCGACCGGCCCCTCCCTATGCTGCTCCTCCAGCGAAAACCGTCTACAGGTTGCGTCCATATTCTACACACACACACACACACGCATACATACACACCTATACACGCATACACACCTACACACACACGCATACACACCTACACACACACGCATACACACCTACACACACACATATACACGCACACCTACACACATACACACACACATGCCCACACACTCATGCCTGCACACAGACACAAACACACACACTCGTGATTGCGAAAAACATAATTTGAATTTCAAATGTCAAAATTCAATTTTTTTTGTGTGTGTAGGGAGGAGGGGGGGGGGAAATAACACCAAAAATCACCTCCCCGGAGTCACCCATGCTAAGTACGCCACTGCTGAAAGTGATATTCTTTAACTTTATTTCGCAGTTTGCATCGCCTTTATCCTGTAAACGATAATGTGTAATATATTGGCGCATCTGGGTAATATAATTTAGTCCCAATTCTCCTCTAAACTACGGACAACTCACCGCAATATTGTTCTACCTAATTTTCATCCGTTATTGGGTCATTAGCAGGGTTATCAAAGTGATCTTCATAAGCTCGTTATTTTCCGAATTTTATTAGCAGTAATTTTCCTAATGGGTTTCTAAGCAATTCATAATGTTTAGCACGTGAATGTTTTGAAATAAAATTATTTATAATTATTCCTAGAAATTGTTGTTGATCTGGTTATATCATTGTTAATTGTTGGTAGAACATGGGAATTTAGGTTCTAAATCTTGGTAAAGGAAATCCGTTTAGGTTTATAAAATTGCACGGTATCTTTGACTGCAGTAAAAAGAAAATGTACATAGTAAACTAAATCCTTACGAAAGGGTATTATAAATTCAATCGACTTGTTCCAAGAGTAATTTGTAGTCATAGAAATTCCATGTAGCCGCCATCAAAAGATGCTTTAGCGTTAATTTAATATTTGTTGAACAGAAATATAAAGATTTCACTGCATGGAAATCTTTATATTGTTTATGAAAATCATCAAGGAAATTCTAAAGACAAAAACCGTACGGTGAGCATGTCTCCGTGCTCATTCAAGTCGAAAAGTTTGAGGTTGTCCATAACTGATGTCTTCAACATTTTTGATCTCCTTTCCCCTGTCACAAACTGTCACACTTCACACTTACCTCCACCTTGACGCTTGTCACGCTGTATTACGTATATATTTACATGAAGTTCATAAACATAAAACTAAATTGTTGTTGTATTCCTCTCGACTAGGGATTGCAATACCAAACCAAAAATTCAATACCGGTATTCGGTATTTTCAAAACGTGATACCGGAATACCGGTATTAATACTAGTGTTTAAAATTTCTGAAACTGCTTGAAAAAAAAAAGTTCTGTTGCCACATTTTAGAATTTTGTACAAAAATTGTATTATTTATGAAAACATAGTGAACAAATATAAAATGAAGGAAAAATTTTCATAATAAAAAAATCAATAGTAGTAAAACACAAAATGCATCCATTGAATTGCTTCTGAGCCTGGACTCATTTTAGTGCTCTACTTTCCTGCAATTGAAAATACTCTTTATGAATTTACGCAGGTAGGCGGTACTGATACCAATGCACGATACACATCCTCTAATTGTATAGAAGTCCTTCATTTTCAAATAATTCGGTCTCTTGGCTGTTATTTTTGGATTTTGTGTGTGTGTGTTGCCTGTTGTAATATGCGTATTATTATCATTATTTTTAACATGTATAGCTAGTTGTAATTTCTTTCTGAGAGACGATACTTCAAGTATAAAACCAAATAGTGAGACAGGACAGCAAACCAAAGCTGGTGACAACAAATTACCTTTTGTTATGCTAACAAGAAAAGGTTTTTGTCAAAACGTAATACAGTTGAGAAAAACCAAAGTGAAAGCATAAAGTATTACTGGAATTGGTGGTTGGAATATTTGTTAATAGAACAAATGCATTCAAAATTACACTCGAAATTAACTTTCACAAACGGGAAATGAGTTATAAGGAAATGGAAAACATAAAAACATGGTGCACAACAGCGTACGAAAATGCGATTCATTTCACCATCTAGTAATGAAAATATCATTTTGCAATCTCCCCCCCCCCCCCCCCGCCTTTGTTTGAAGATTTCTATTAGTTCGTGTTTTTGAATCCAAATTTATATATATATATATATATATATATATATATATATATATATATATTATATATATATATATATATATATATATATATATATATATATATATATATATAAGCAGAAATTCAATTAGTTAAATTGAAAATTCTTTAATTGAAACTATACATTATTTTCAGCTAATACCGAAAATACCGGTATTTTTCCTTAGCAAATACCGGTATTAAGAAATTGCAAAATTGCTAGAAATACCAGTATTCGGTATACCGGTATTGCAATCACTACTCTTGACAGACTGATGTATGCGGGGCTGTATTTGGAGTATCGTTTAGTTTAAAAATAGGAAGAATCATTGTTTTTGCACGTTTATGCATGCGTCCTTCCATGTCAATTTGATCAAATTTGGAATCACAGGAAATGCAAGATAAACTAAAGTTTACCTTTCGCGACATAGTGGACATAGAAAGACAGCAATTCGGGACGCGTTTTGAGAATGACTCTCTTTTAATGTGATTTTTTTAAAATGTAATGACAAACAATAATTTCGGTTCTAAGAGATTATAAAAACAAAATATGTTGAATTAAAAGTCATATTTTTTACTTTTTTAAACTTAAACTCGCACAAAAGATTCAACTTTGTAACTCTTAAGTTTTTCTTTGTGTTCCACACTGAATTTCCCCAAGCTATAGAAATAGCAACGTATCGAAGAAATACTAGAAATCACTTGAACAAGCATCTAAGAAAAACCAATCATTTCAATCTTACCATGCAGGATTTATCCAATATCAAACTAGAAATCTAAAGGTCCATAATGTGTATACATTTTCTATGGTTTTAGTTAGAGATTGATTGTATTACTAAATGAATTGTTGCTAAAGGAAACAGTAAATTGTCTTCAACCTGTTATAAGATATCATCAAATTTATCCTTCCCAATCTTTCATGCATAATATTCCATTTTAAAATAACGAGAAAGTCAATTCATCTTTCCTCTTACTATTCAAAAATCGTTTGATCCAGAGTTGGTTGAGGAAACGTAAATTTTCTTTTGCAATTCCTTCTGATGTTTCCAGTTCTATCAAATGAGAAGCAGAGATCTGATAAAAGTCCTACTCCGCTGTTATCTTGACAATCTCGGTCGTCTGCAATGTTTAGGAATCGACCTGCAATGAAGTCCACGGCCATGCCTTCGTCTGGATTGCAAAATCAATTTCGTCGATTGCTTTCTCTGGAAATGAATGCATCACGAATATTTTTGAAAATATGTCCAAAATGAAATTTCAAAGATATTTTGCTCTGTATTAAAATTTAATAAAGACGTAACGTTTCAACAAAAGTTTTTTTTTTAAATACTTAAGAAAGAACAGGTGGCAACGGTTGTTCGGTTGCGTAGTTGTCATGAACATCATTTTTTTTTAAAATTGAATCTACTTTAGTACTCCTGGTCCATATAACCTTATTGAGTACTCTAGGTTAAAATAAAACGACTATCCTGCAGAAAATATTGCTTTTAAGAACAACATAAGTTAAAATTTTAACGGTAGAGACATTCAGGGTAACTTTGGACCAAAGTTTCTCTATTTCTCTCTCTCATTTCCTTTTCCTCACTCATATTTTAGTAGCTTTCTTGTATTCATTGGTCTATTTTTTTTTTGTAATTTTAAGTGTCTAAATATCTGCATAGTTATCTACAATTATGAAATAGTAATTCACAAAATTTAATTAGAACGAATTATTAGTCTGGTTCAAAAAACATTAAAGCAAGAAAACAAATTTTGAAAAGTTTTTTTAAAAACTTACATTCTGTAAAATACGAAAAAACATTCGGTTAACTGCACAAAATTGCATATTACTGTAACTTTTTAAAATTATGCATCCATATCCTTAGTATGGAAGTTAATATCAAAAGTAATTTCTATGCTCAAAATCAAAAAAACAAATTTCGTATTACCATAAACTCGATCTTTCAGTAATGTCGCATGCATACTAAAGAATAATGAAAAAGCAAACGTATTTTCATAGACGAAAATGTTATGGGAAATATAACGATAAAAATATCTCATTTCTGATTTATTGAACTTCAGAATAAAGCCCCCCCCCCCCCGTCTTTAATGCAGTATTCTGAAAACAAAAAAAGCAACGAAAGAAAGTTCCAAACGCTTATTGCTTCACTATTGGAAAATAATAGTTTATATTAGAAAATGAATTTTGTTTTGACTGAAGTTTACAATAATCTCAAATTTATGCTTTAAATATTAAAATTCCATTAAAATATGTTTTCTTTCTCGCAGCGTTGTTTTAAAACTATTATACATCATAAATTATCTAGGTACTATAGCTTTTTCCATCATGAACATTTTCCTTTTTTTTTTAAATTTTCTAGAAAGCAGAACAACGTCGTAAATCTTGTTTAGTAATCAAACAATTTATAATGATGTTTCGAAAGTTTAAATGAACAGAACTATTAAGTAAAAGTTTAAACCTCGACTGAACTTTTCTAATAATTCAAAAACATAGGTAAAAAGTAATCTTCAAAATAGCAACTATTTTAATATATACAATATTTATTAACTCACATTTGATAACTATTTATTAACTCAAGTTTTTGTAGTTTTGTTCCTCTAAAAGTCAAGAATGAAAGGATATATTTTAAAGAAACATCGAGAGCAAAAGAAATATTTTAGAAGTACAGTAGAGTTTCAAAAAAAATCGGTACTCGATAACCCATTCGAATCTACAAATTTTAGCCGCATTCTTACGGGATTAAAAATTAAAAAAAAAAAAAAAAAAAACTATCGCACGAACAACTTGTTGCACGAGCAATCTCCCGCCACATTCACCATCCTTATCACTTTTCAGTTCACATTACGCTGAATTTTCGAGGCAGTATTGAATTGTATTTAGCAAAAAGTAGTATTTCATCAGAGTGAACTTACTGAACCAGGCGCTCCAATTCAGATTTTATTGAGCCGAAATTATTTCGAAACACTTTCCGAGTATCACAAAGTTAAAAAATATCTTAACTACACTAAAATCATCATCATTTTTGGATTTTTTAAAATTTATTATTTTTATGTAATTATGACATTACCTTCTCCCAACGTTGGCTGATTTTTCTGAATCTATTATCAGTAAAGAATTGCGGTACTTAGTTTCTTAAATTGTGTAAACAAAGAAGTTTGGTTTTTGAGAATGGCAACGATGATGATTGGAATTACGATTTTTTAGGACGCTGTATGTTTTTTGAATTATCTCGTTCAAGAAATGGTTACTTTTGATGTTTAGCTGATGTAATTTTTAAATATACCGGTCAACCAAATGGCCATTTAATTTTCTACTACAAGCAAAGCCGTGTGCTGCCGTGTGCAGGTAAACGGCAGTATTTGCAGAAATGAGTTTTCGAGGTATTTAAAGAAACGCGTCCTGGATTCAACACTAACAATGGGGAAATCTTGGAATAAGACGTCTTTTTCACAACTTTTTTTCAGCAGAAACCAAATAAGCGAGCTTGTACAAGAAACATAACGTACAATAGATGACAAAAGTGCAAAAAAAAAAATGAAAAATGAAAAACTTGCAGTTACTGCCCTTTACCTGCACACGGCAGTGTGGGTTACGCTATTTTTAAAATAAAGGGATTTCACTATACCTCATTGATCCTGTACTATTATGCATAAACACAATGTGCGTTTTTTTTTTTTTAATTTCATATTCGCTGTGGTGCCCGGTCTTGCTCGGTCTACCTCGAAAATAAAAAAATGTTTCAAGTAACGCATGTTCATACAATCAAGCTTAAATAAAAGAAACATACATCCAAGTTTAGTCATACAATAAAGCTTAAATAAAAGAAAAAAAAAATGTGAGTAAAATTTTCTGTCAAAATGTAGATAAAGCAATTTTATGACTCAAAATTTTAATTTAGACCTTTTTGAATTTCGTTTTTTAGTTCTAAAAATTCAAGTCATTGTCAATCATAGACGTAAACCTTCCGTTTCACGGATTTTCTAGTGGGAACTTCCTACGTAAATTCCTGATCATCAAGAACTGTTGTCCCCAATTTGGCAAAGATCTTGCGTAAAATATGTATTTGTACAGCGAACACACACACACAAATACACACTTCATATTATTTAAGGTCTACAAAAATAATATTTTGCTTTTACGAAATTCTATAGAAGGCTTTCCAACATTGATTTTCAATACTGACACCTGTTACGACACATTTTATAAATTTGTACAATATATATATATATATATATATATATATATATATATATATATATATATATATATATATATATATATATATATATATATATATATATATATATATATATATATATATATATATATAAGAGTGTATGGATGATTTTGCAGAGATCAATTCACAATAATCATAGTCATACTTGAAATCGCCCGTCAAGGTATGACGGGTGAAAATTAAGCCATTGCCTGTTTGGTGATATTTTGATTTTTGAAATTTTAACCCTAACTACGGTGGATTAACCCTCAACTTCAGTAGGTAAAGTTCATTGTTTACCATTTCTTCTTTTCTTCATTCCCTTGAAATGACAGTCTTACCCGTAAAACAGCTAAGTAACCGGATCGAGTTCAGCCTTGTCACAATGAAGCCTTTCCCTGCATGTTAAACATTACCAAAACATACTATCAAATTATCATGCCGTGGCGCGAGTTTCATTGTTGAAACACGCGGGTTACTTGATCATCGGCTATTATTTATTATGAGGATGTTTTACTTTCTCTTTATTTCCTGAGGTTAAAAAACCTTCCTCCAAGTCTCATCCGATTTCGAACAGTAATTGGAAGAGAGTTCACGCAAACATTGCCACGAACAAAAGGTATCCACTGCGTACGACCTGAAATTTGATTGGCGGGCCTAATTCAATTCTTTCAGACCATGCCACTGATTAGTAGCCGCAACAAATCTTCTTTCCGATGTTTCTTCAGTCGTCTGTTGTTTCTGGCAGTAACGCCCACACAGAAATAAAGTATTTTTTCAGAAATCCCATAATGCTATTTCGATGTTTCCTCAGAGT
This sequence comes from Uloborus diversus, assembly GCF_026930045.1. Lineage (NCBI taxonomy): Eukaryota > Metazoa > Arthropoda > Arachnida > Araneae > Uloboridae > Uloborus > Uloborus diversus. The sequence goes on from NC_072732.1 coordinate 106,160,451, forward strand.
ATAGAATTATTGGTTGGATGATTACATTTATTGCCCATCTACAGTTTTTCTAGGATTTTTAATATTATTATTATTTTTTTCATTTAACCTAAAAGTAGATTAATTATGCGAGATTTGTATTCAATGAATTAATAGCTAACTTTTTAGCTAAATTAATGTTTGGAAGATAAGTTTTTTTTTAAATAATTTTTTCTTTTCATTGTTTTCTGATATTGATTTGTTGATTTTGTAAAAAAAAATATTTTTTAGGGTCTAATTAATTATTTTAATCATTCTTGTTCTAAAAAGGAACTACATCCTTTCTCGATTAAGCTCCTGGAACCTTGTTAGCTCGCTGTACGTTATTGATACCCTTCAGTTGCAAGTGTTGTCTCATACCACTAACCCATAAAAGTCATTTTTCAAAAACATAATGCTCGCAGCACTCTAGATAACACAAAACGACACCCTCTAGCAATAATACGGAAAAGTATAACTCTGATTGTGACTCTACTGGCACACACACTGCTTCCTTTTTTTTAGGAGTATAATTATACACAGATGTATGTATGATTATACACAGAACAAATGTTACACTTAAGGGCAGTAAAAAGGTTGGTCAAACTACAGTTGTGATCAAAATTGTGAGCGCTTCAAAATTATTGCTTTTTAAATAAATATGCTAACTGAAATTGTTGATTGATAAGTTTTTGGCTCAAGAGTTAGGACACTTCCTACGTTTCATCTATAAGACTTAATTCGTGAAGAACCTTAAGCATTAATACGCAACAGCATTACGTTATGATTTCAAGCTAGTCATTTAACGATGAGGTATTATTATCTTCGAACTTTCTAACGAGCAATAAACCGCAGTTTCAGTTTTACTTCTGAATTTATCCTTTATATGAGCGCATCAAATGTTGATTGACAAAGATACCTAATTATTGGAACTCCAAAAATAAATTCAACCCACATTTCCTTTCCTTCTCAGAACATACCTGCATTCCTAAAATGTCTAAAGTATTGGTTTTGCCTTCGTTTTTGCGTGTAATAGTGTGCGTAATACATCACATTGAATTTATTTTGCCTTAGCGTTTCCAGTGGTTATCTCTTTCTTTTCCTTTTCCTTAGCTTCAGCAATATCTTTAATTTTTGAGAAATAAACGTCTTCTTAAAATAATATCTAAGGCTACTTCAAATATTGCACACTGGAGAGCGATTTAAGCGTCTGACTAAAAGTTTTATGGATCTTCCTTAAGGAATACAAATACATACTTTATTGTAGCAAAAGCGACAAAAATATGATCATAAAGATGAAATGCACACTTGGAGAGAAATATATTTTAAACACTCCTTATTTTTAACGCATTTCATAAAATACTGCTGTCAAAATTTTGTCGGACTCTGAATGCTAATACAGGATGGTCAAAGTTTTCCGCAAAAATACTTGGATATAAAGTATATTAAGAATCTTTTTTGTTAAATATGCCTGAGCAGTGAGATAATTTCTGCAGCAAATAACTCTAATATTGAAGGTAACAAATATTTTTTTTTGTAGTCTTCAGTCTGAAGGGATCAAATCAGAGTGTTGTGATATTACACGATCAGAGTGTAATATCACAACATGAAATACATAATGAACATCACAGCATTTTTTAAAGCAAATGCGCTTAATTGGTTAAATAAGAAATTTCTCTCAGTTCAGTTTTCATGAAGATTTGCATACCATCACCATTTCTTGCAAATGGTAATGATTGCAATTAGGCAATTTCATGTTGCTTTTAAATACCATTTGGCTGCTCAAAAGTTGGTTAATCTTTCATTATCTTTTATTTAAAGTAAAAAAAAATTAATCACCGCTAGGTAATCATTACACGAACATTCGGTTTACCCGAAATTTTTCCTCCCCGTTAAATATATCTAAAAGGTAAGGTTGAATTTTAAAAACAGGGGAAGGAAATTTCGTGTCGGTGAAAAGTAGGGGACACCGCATACTCCTCTTCATCGATATTGTTGTCACTACATTAAAACCTTTATAGTAACTGCTACCAAAATGTGGTATTGAAAGATAAACCACATTGAGGGTCTAGTTCTACAGTGTGAGATAAAAATATTTCTCTTTGTATTAGTAACATCTCCATACCACAAAACAAGGATTTGATTAAAATAGTCTGAATCATCGTGAAGAGATAAAATGGAGGGAGTGAAGACTTTCATTCCCGTGAAACAAAGACACCAAGTCACGTGATAGATTAGAAAGCGAAGCATTGGAATAAATCGGGTTTTTTTCGCTAGTTTCACGCAAAACGTGTCAACCATTCGTCGTTGTTAAATGACGTGACTTGAGACCGTTACCCAAGCTTTTGCAGCCAGTGATTGAACTTGTTTCCTCCATTTACAATTCCTGCTCCAAGTTCTGAATAGGAAAATTTTACAACACGTAATGTTTATTTAAATACAGCATTTGTGAGTTATAAAGCCTTCCAAGAAAATGTATTGTAACGGATCCGATGCGACTTCCAACTTTCTTGAAAGGACGACACAGTTCTTGATTAAAAACACAGAGAATTTATTTACACTATGTACAGGAAAGATCGTCAATAACTGCGAAATTAATCATCAGCAGTTAAGCAAATATCACACCACACCGTAAACTCAACGGTTACACACGTATTTACTTCCAAATACGAAAAACAACACAGCGAAATGCCTCGCAATAAACAGAGCAAATACGCTCTCAGTTCGAATTCTCAATCGAAACTAAACTTTTTATCACGCGGAACGCTTTTATAAACATCGAAAGAAATCTCTCAAATATTCCACAAGATTTCTAACGCTTCTCGAAAATAGTAGACCGTTATCAAATTTTATCAATGAACAAAAAAAAAGATCGTATACTTCAGCCGAATGTATAGGGGCTGTATATTCATTACGGCAAACTATTTACAGGTTACGTTACTACAATAATTACTATTTACAGAATTTGTAACATTGCCCCCTTCCTAAGGACTGCACGTCTCGGGCAGTACAATCCACAGAAAGGGTGCCAAACTTCTATCACAAGTTTACAAATATACACATTAATTAATAACTAACAGATACAGAAAACACAATAATAACAAGAAATATTACTAAACATTAAAAGCAAAAATTATCTACAACTTTTATGTTATCAACCATGGTTGTTTACGTAATACTCATGAACTATGGCCATAGTATGGGGCTAACCGATCATAATGTACAATCCTAGGTTTTGCATTAGGTGATTTTCGGATCCTCACTACGACGTCATTCAGTCGGTTAAGGACTTTGTAGGGTCCATCCCAATGCGTCTGCAATTTGGGTGAAAGACCTTTCCGTCGGATGGGATTCCATAACCAAACCTTGTCGCTTTCGTTGAATTCATGTCCAGTAGGCCTTGTGTCATATCGGGTCGTCATCTTCTCCGCCGCGATGTTGATTCGCTCTCGTGCGAAGTTATGAACGTCTTCCAACCGGGCCTGGAGATCCTGGATGTACTCCTCAGGTGATGAAGGCACATCCGGAGGACGACCGAAGACGAGATAACAAGGTAGCCGAAGCTCTCGTCCGCAGAGCATCAGAGATGGGGCATATCCGGTAGTCTCGTGGACAGCACTGCGGTAGGCCAGCAGGAACAAAGGTAGCTTCTTGTCCCAATCCTATTGATTTCTGGAGACCATAAGCGAGAGATTATTCAGGATTGTGCGGTTAAATCTCTCCACCATGCCGTCCGATTGTGGGTGTAGTAGTGTTGTCCTAGTTTTCTCAATTCTGAGAATTTGACATAGGCCCTTAAACACAGCAGAGAGGAAATTCCTCCCTTGATCGGAATGAATCTGCAAAGGTGTTCCATATCTCGAGATCCAATGCTGGACTAGAGTCTCTGCTACGGTGGTAGCTTCTTGATCTGGAATGGGATATGCTTCCGGCCATTTGGTGAAGTAGTCGATGGAAACAAGAATGTATTTGTTCCCATCAGCAGTTCTTGGTAGAGGACCCAGGATGTCGATCCCAATTCGTTCGAAAGGAGCTCTAACGTTGTACAGATGTAGCTTCCCTCTGCTTCTTTTCTTCGGTCCTTTACGAGCAGCCCAGGCGTCACAAGAATGGCACCACTTCTCCACGTCATCCTTCGCCTTGCTCCAGAAGATGCGCTCCCGAACTTTATTGAGGGTTTTCAAGACACCAAAATGTCCTCCAGTCGCACTACTATGTTTTCAGAACATCTGAAATCCTTGATCGGGGAAGTAGTAACTGCCACCTAGATGTTTTGCCGTCATCAGATTCCCATTTCCGGTACAGTACGCCGTTCCGTAAATGGAGTGAGTTCCATAAAGCCCAGTATCTTTTTGTTGCAGGACTGAAGATGGAAACGTCCTGCCAGCTAGGTCGCCGACTGTCACTCTCCATGAACTCCAAAATTGGTTTTATGTCGGGGTCTTCAAGTTGATCATTTCGAAATTGGTCGTCACTCCATGGATCAGGTTCTGATGATGTTGGAGTCACTGTCACCTGATAGGCAGTAGGGCTAGTCGTTCCATACTGTTTCTCGATTCGGGAACAATAATTGCAGTTCTCAGGACCGGGTCTCCTTGATAAAGCGTCTGCATTACCGTGAGACAACCCTTTTCGGTGCTTGATCTCCATGTCATATTCCTGGAGCCGCTGTATCCACCTGGCTATCTGGCCTTCTGGATTCTTGAAGTTCAAAAGCCAAGTTAACAAGGCATGATCTGTCCGAAGCAGAAATTTTCGGCCGTAGAGGTAATGATGGAAGTGTTCTACAGCTTTCACTATGGCCAGTAATTCCTTTCTCGTGACGCAGTAATTTCGCTCCGACTTTGATAAGCATTTGCTCCAGTAAGCGATGACATGTTCATTGCCGTCAATTTCTTGATATAAAACAGCTCCGATGCCCTCGTTGCTCGCATCAGTGTCCAGGATGAAGGATTTTTCAGGCTGAGGATAGGCGTTGATGTTAAAGCCTCCTTCAGTCGTAGAAATGCATCTTCGCATTCTTTGGACCATTCAAACATTTGCTTGCTCTCCGTCAGCTTATGCAAAGGTCGTGCTATGTTGGAAAAACCCTTTACAAACTTCCTGTAGTACGTGCAGAGCCCCAGGAAACTTCGCAGCTGATGGATGTTTTCGGGACGACTCCAACTCTTGACCGCAGATACCTTTTCTGGGTCGGTTTGTACACCTTCAGAAGAGATGATGTGACCAAGGTAGTTCACTTCCCGGCGGAACAAATTACATTTGGACGGGCTTAACTTCAGATTGGCTTCCTTAAGCTTTTGCAGCACCTTCCTAAGACTTGCCAGATGTTCTTCGAAACTGCGTCCCACGATGATGATATCGTCTAAGTAGACCAGACAGGATTCGTAGGAAAGTCCTCTTAACACTGTCTCCATAAGACGCTCGAACGTAGCTGGTGCATTGCAGAGGCCGAAGGGCATCACTTTAAACTGCCATAAGCCTTGTCCAGTTGTAAACGCTGTCTTCTCTCGGTCATCAGGTTGTATCTCAACCTGCCAGTAGCCGCTCTTCAAGTCCAGGGTCGAAAACCACTTGTGTCCGGAAAGAGTGTCCAAGGTGTCGTCTATCCGTGAAAGAGGGTAACTGTCTTTCTTGGTGATTTCATTCAGCCGTCGGTAATCGACACAAAATCTGGTGGAGCCATCTTTCTTTCGGACTAAGACGATGGGAGAAGCCCAGGGACTGGATGACGGTTCGATTACATCATTCTCCTTCATCTCTTTCAGGAGGGGCTCAACCTCTTCCTTCTTGGCGAACGGTAGTCGTCTTGGATGCTGTTTAATAGGGAGGTGTTCTCCAGTGTAAATCCTATGCTGCGTTAAATTCGTACGGCCAACATCCTCCGATGTAGATGAAAACAGATGCTTGAAGTCGTCCACCAATTGTTCCGCAGCAGTTCCTTAATCTTTCGATAATGGCGCACTCCCAATTAACTTCGACGTCAAGGACTCAGAAGACACAGTCTCAGGGGAATTGATTCTTCTAATAATGCAGTTTACTGGAGTACAAGTTGCCAACACTTCACCTTTTCGGATATTCCTTGGCCTTTCACTCACGTTGGCGACTGTCACAGGAATTACATCCTTAGAAATGTCCACAAGCGTAGATGCTACCAGCACTCCTTTTAGGTTATTGCTTAGGTTAGGGTATTCAATGAGTCCAAATCGAAAACTATTGCTTTCTTCAATGGAGTCAGGTATTAATGTTTCTGACCTTGAGGGAATCGATAAATCTGTTTGGGCTATTATTTGATGAGTGGATTTTACATCATTTTCAGCGTTGAAGATGGCTATGTCTTCTCTCATCGAGTGCAGTTCATTAGTCTTGAAGTCCAGGGTGAAGTTATATTTATTTAAAAAGTCCAATCCAAGAATGAAGGGGTCCGTGATATCAGCGACGAATGCCGTATGATGGTAGGTGGCATTCCCAAACACTATTTCCAAGTCCACTTTACCTTTAATCTCGATTTTGTCACCTGTCAGAGTCTGGAGACTTACGCGTGGCGATGTCCACAACAATTTCATTTCAAATTCACGAGCCACATCTGTCCTAATGATTGTCACATTGGCTCCAGTGTCGATAATCAGTCTGCAGGGATTTCCATTTACATGTGCGTAAATGAAAAGTTCATTACTGCCGCTACTAGAAGAGGAAATCTGCAGAGCTCTGGTGGTGGTGATTTCCTTCCCTCGCGTAGCTTGGCGAGCCGGACAACTCCTTCGCAGGTGCCCTTCACTACCACATTTCCAGCACTTCTGCTCTTGTTTCTTTTGGGATGATATGCTGTTCAGATGTCCTGCCAAGTCACCGAGTTGTCTCTCAAGTTCATCGAGGTGGGACGACCTGGAATCAGACTCATCAGCTTCCTGAGTCCGGATTAGATGGCGATCCACACGGGTTGCTTCTTGGGCGGCCTCGTACAGTAAAACCTGTAAAGTTGACCACCTTTGTAAGTTGACCACCTGTCTAAGTTGACCGCTTTTGTCAGGAACGGAATTAGTCCTATCTTACATAATGAGTGAAAACCTCTGTAACTTGACCACCTCTCTATCTTGACCACCTGTCTATCTTGACCACTAATATACACCTGCTTTGGTTTGGAGTATTGTATAAAACCCTTTGTAAGTTGACCACTTGGCAAAAGAATTAGATTGTACTAAAAGTTGAATCAGTTATGCCTCAAATAAGCAACTAGACATTTAAGAAAAAATCTATGAATATTTATGTTTCCATCGAAAAACATTGGGCTAATATTAAGTCCCAGAAAATGTGCATAACTTTAATAAGGAGTTATTATGTTGATAAGTAGATTACCATGGACACAAATGTACAAGAAAAAATCAAATGAAGAATTAGAGTCACTTTTAATTTGTTATGAATTTTTTGGGAATTATTAATTTCAATTAAGCAGTTTTTCATAAGCAATGATACATTTTTTTAAATCATATTTTGAACAATTTTAAATTTGTATGATACTTTACACGTCATTCTGGTAAATAGACTCTAAAAATATTTTAACATGTTCTCTTGTTTTAAAGTAATGTTAAACAATGAAAGTGAGTTTAAAGTATTCCAACTCTTTAAAAAATGAATGCATGGGACAAGAAATGAGAAAAAAAAAAGTTTTCATTACTACCCTCTATAAGTTGACCACCTATCTAAGCTGACCACCAAAGTACTGCACCGCAAGTGGTCAACTTACACAGGTTTCACTGTATCTCATCGCATATATCAAAGCGGATTTCAGGTCGTTTACATTCGCCCTCCGGAGGGCCTTCTGGATTTCAGCATTCCGAACTCCGTCGATGAAGTAGTTGAGAGCCAGGTAGTCTCGAACATCCGCAGGACAGTCGCAAAAAGCAAGATGAGACAGTCTCTCGACGTCCGTCGCTAGCTCTTGCAGTTGCTAATTCATTTTTTAATTGTTCTTGATTTGCAGTAAAACTTGCAGTCAAATCACTTTTTAATTGGTCTTAATTAGCCGCCACGTCATTTTTCAATTGTTCTTGATTAGCTGCCATATCACTCTTCACAGAGGTGATTGCGTCAAGAAGTTGTTTTAATTGTTCATCCACTGTGCGAGTAACCACCATAAAAATAAAGTCCAAATTCAAAAAGTCTTTATGAAAAAAATGTCCAAAGTCACACTTACTCCAAGAAAGTCCTAAAGTAGCCCCACGTTGGGCACCAATTGTAACGGATCCGATGCGACTTCCAACTTTCTTGAAAGGACGACACAGTTCTTGATTAAAAACACAGAGAATTTATTTACCCTATGTACAGGAACGATCGTCAACAACTGCTAAATTAATCATCAGCAGTTAAGCAAATATCACACCACACCGTAAACTCAACGGTTACACACGTATTTACTTCCAAATACGAAAAACAACACAGCGAAATGCCTCGCAATAAACAGAGCAAATACGCTCTCAGTTCGAATTCTCATTCGAAACTAAACTTTTTATCACGCGGGACGCTTTTATAAACGTCGAAAGAAATCTCTCAAATATTCCACAAGATTCCAAACGCTTCTCGAAAATAGTAGACCGTTATCGAATTTTATCAATGAACAAAAAAAAAGAGATAGGGGGGTCGTGTACTTCAGCCGAATGTATAGGGGCTGTATATTCATTACGGGAAACTATTTACAGGTTACGTTACTACAATAATTACTATTTACAGAATTTGTAACAGTATTTTCCGCCAACAAAGACAAATGCATGAAAAAAAAAGTGCATTGATTTTCAAGTTACTTTTATTGATGCCTCATTTGGTTGAAAACTAGTTAAACTATAAAAAAAAATAAACAGAGAAAAGTATACAAATCATCTGTTAACTCTACAAAATAAGCCCTGAAGGAACACAATAAACGAAATCCCTAACCTACTAAAACGCCATTTAGTTGGTGCATTACGTCTGCAAACAGGACACGATTGTTTGGTGAAACACCTCTTCAGACTTAAAATTCTTTCAAGCCCGAATTGTGTTGTTTGCAAGATGTAACTTGATTATGGACTCTGAATATCTTCAAATCTGTAGGACAATATAGGGCAGTGGAACCCGCTTAATGGAATGGCCATTTTGCCACGAAAAAATATTCTAATAAGCAAGCTATTCCATTAACAGGGATCAAAATAACACATTACATTGGTTTAGTACACTGAAAATGTATTATATTAAGCGGGATATTCTTTTAACCGATATTCTAATAAGCGGGCTCGACTGTACGAAAATCACGGAGTGCAAGTAAGAAAGTGATGAACCTGGAGCTTATGAATTTTGGCACTTCGGCCTACCTGTTAGAATGTTGTGTGTCTCGAAGATATTATGGTCAATTTTTATTGAGCAATCACGATTGCTTATTGCTTTCATTTGACTGTTTTTGGCGTGCTATCATTTTTCCCACCGGCGCGGCGCCACCCTCTGCCAGCACCAGCCGTCGCGGCGGCCGGCCTCACGATAATGCTCCTCTAGCGAAAGCCGTCTCCAGGTTGCGTCCATATCCTACACACACACGCATACATGCACGCACCAACACACACGCGCACACAAACACATACACACACATACACAAACACCACCATACACACACATACCCGTACACACATACACAAACACATACACACACGCATGCATACAGACACCTACACATACACACAAATACACACAACTGCCCACACATTCATGCCTGCACACAGACACAAACACATATGCTTACACACACACATACACTTCCCCCCTCCCCACACACACGTACAAACACACACTCGTGATTGCGAAAAACATAATTTGAATTCAAGATGACAAAATTCGAATTATTTTTTTTTTCATTTATTTTGATACTGTCGTGTGCTATCTGCCACACCATCGACTGATGTAACATCAAAGCTGCTGCTAAAAGTAAAAAATAAGTAGTTAAACTATAGAGTTGTAGCACCATGTAACTGACGAAGCTAAAGCATTTTTAACTTTAAGCAATTAAACTCGCAAATATATTCGCCAGAGTTACATATTTCGCGATCACTAAAACAAAATCACAAAAATTGAAAAGTTTCTACGCAACTTCCAGATTTTAAATAGAGGTAATTTCAAATGCGTTATTTTTGAAATGCACAAAACTAAGTCTTCACTATGTTGTGACAATCCGTTTATGTCGGAATACCGTCGAAAGCATATTCTCATTAAAAATAAATTGATTTTTAAAATTTTGCAAACTTCTAAATTACTTTTCGAATTCATACATTCAAGTTTCTAAATCCTTAAAAATTGATTTAAAACGTCGCTTCTCTTGCAGAGCAATTAAAACTAATTACATCGACACGACTTTGCAGGGAGATAAGCGTTCCTGAGTTTTCTGTTATCAGTTTCGCTATTGTTAATATGAAAGACTAAATTATCTTTCGCATCTAATGTATGCGAAAGCTCAGAACCTGAAATTAGGAAAGCATGTTGTTGAAAGGAAAAATGTAATCGGTTTTTGTCAAAGGAGGGAATTTAGCTTGGCATTCTTCATTTCATTCATTCTGAGGGTTTTAAATGTAATCTGAAATACAAAGCTCATTTTAGTTTCATCTTTCAACTCGCATCAAATGCATTTTTATATGATTAATATTCCTATGTTGATTTTTTTCCCCTGTTCAAATTCAATTAACTTACCGTATGTATTAGAAGTTAGTTTACAGAAGTATTGTATTCCTTCAAAATTAATTTGCTCCTGTATAATATTTTCATTTGCACAAGGGCTCAATTAAATTAGTTTAAATGTTGGAATGTAAACAGCAAAGATAAAAAAAAAGTGCATAATTTGCAAAAGAAAAAAAAAAGAGGAGAAATGCATTCCTGTGTTTTAGTGCAAAGATGAGCTTCTTTTAAAATGAAAGAAAATTGTAAGTATATGGACGTAGAGACATTCCAAAACAGAAAATGTTGAGATTGAAAAACTTCAGGTAATTGGTTGCGCTCAGTAGAAAAAAAAAAAAATATTGCTTGAAAAGTATACAACATCATTTGCAAATGTAACCCTTGGTTTGAAGAAGATTCCAGTTAGTAACAACAATTATCTTCTTAACAATATAGATGAGGAGGATAAGCACTGATTATTTTTAGAGAATTAATCAGTGATTAATTACCCGACTGTGGCGAAGCCAAAAAGAAGGGTTATGATTTTAGCAGTCTAGTATGTTTGAATTTACGTGTCTTCCACCGTAACACCTATTAAACTATTCATCCGATTTTTGATGAATAAGATGCCAATCGATTCGTTATTACATCCGGGTACATTTTAACTAACTTCAACAATAGGAGGAGTCAATTTTACCTTGTAAACTCTGATTTCAACCGATTTCATTCCTTTTTTTTTTTAGCTCAGGTTTTTAATACATTAAAAACTGTAATTCGACTACGGGGAAAATATCAAAAGGTAAGATACAGGTTAGGAGTTGATTATTATAGTCTTATTTAGTGTGATCATTTCTCCTATCAGTTTGATATACTTTAATTCACCATTCTTGTATATCAAACTAAAATACCTGCTTGTTAAGTATGTACTAAGCACCCTATTATATAACTCTTTTTTTTTTTTGTCGCATCACGGCTTAAAATATGAAATATTAAAATTTTAAAAAAGTTTTAAAAAACTGAAACCCTACTACGGCAAAAAGCACTAATAGGTGAGAAACAAAGTAGGTGTTGTTGGATATCACCATCATTTGATATTCCTATTTATTTATCTCTATTAAAATCCTGTGTCACTTCCACATTAAAAAGGTTATAATTCGGTTCAAATAAGGTAGTCGTGAGTTGTGAACTGCAAAGCAAACAAAGCAGAATTTTTTTCTGTAGTTGACAACGCACGACGACGACATCTGAATTGAATTATAATGTTATATGTATGAAAGAGTCAGAGGATTTCATTAAAATTAAATAAATAGGAATATCTAACGTATCAAATCACCTGTTTTACTCAATAAGACGATGATATCAAACAACACCCACCTTGTTTCTTACCTTTTAGTGTTTTTTGCCGAAGTCAGGTTTCAGTTTTCGAACTTCACGAATTATCAGTTAAGTTACTTAAGGAAGTTTAGTCGTCCGTTTTTATTTAAGATTTTCATGAAAAGCGTAAACCGAAAGACATAATGCAACGACAGAGAAGGAAAATTAAAAAAATGGAAATTAATACAAAAGTTAAAATATATATACACAGGGGCGTCATCGAAATTTTGGGGCTCTTCACAAATGACTTTTACGGATTCCCCTCCATATTGTTTACCCTACGTCTCTACATATATTTCAACACTGAGTTTAAAAATCTCGGGCCCCTTTCAGGCTCAGGCCCGGGCCAGCAGGTTTCCTTTCTCCCTCCCCCCCGTGCACACTCCTGTATATATACATATATATATATATATGTATATATATATATGTATATATATACATATATATATATATGTATATATATATATATATATATATATATATATATATATATATATATATATATATATATATATATATATATATATATATATATATATATATATATATTTATACATGCACATACAAGGTACGATCCAAAAGTAATCAGCCTCACCTTATACTGGCGCATGTAAACCCTGCAGCTCACTCCGCTTGACATCGAAATGGTAGGGGTTGTTGGCTTACAGCGCAACGCAGATCAGTTGCCTCCCAGCTTTCGGAGCGGCACCATCGGCCTTAACAGTAACCCATATACGGTGATTCGTGACATGGAGATATGAAAAGTTCGTCAGAGCAACGCGAAGAGATCAAATTATGCTTCCGGTTTCCTTCCCAAACGTTCGCAATGCTTCAACAGGCACATGGGACTTACTGTCTGTCCTATTCGCAAGTAGAAAAATCGCACGAAGCCTTTCATAAGGCCAGAAAGTGGTGACTGACGAACCCCCGTTCTCGGCCCGTACTGACGTAAATTTGCAACGAGTGTGTGAATTTTTGAACACGGACTGGTGTTTGAGTCTCTACCAAGTAGAAAAAGCCCTGGACTTATCGGAAACAACGGTGCAACGCATTGTTACGGAGAAGTTGCACATGCGAAAAGTCTGCGTGAAACTTTTACCGAGAGTTCTGACTGAAGAAGGTCCGATTTAACGCTCCTGTGTTCTCCTATCCTTCCTACAGTCCGGGCTTGTTGCCCCCTAACTTCTTCTTGTTACCACTATTAAAATCAGCTCTGAAAAGGAAACATTTCGATTCCATCGAGAACATCCAAGCACATGTCAAGGTAAACCTTGCAGATACCTCGAAACAGGACTTAAAGGATGCCTTAGAGTCCTGGAAAAGCCGCCTACAGAAGTACATTGTTGCAGGAGGTGCTTATTTTTAAGACTATAAGGCGGTTGTACATATATCTTATATAATTAAAAACTGAGCGTAGGGGAAACCCGGGCAACGTGAATACCTTAAGCTTTTCTTGATTATTGTCGTTTAGTTATAACTTTAGAAATTGAAACAAATGTTTATATTCAGTCTTCATTTAATGAACTTGCGTAATGCAATAACAGTTGTCCTTGATAGTAATTACACTATTAGATATAGGGCCAGTTTTCAACAATGGAATGAATATCCACTTTGCCCAACACCCCGGGTAAAGTGGATTCGTTACTAGGGCAAAGCGAACAGCAACATTATTTGCCATGAAACTAAACATTAAAAATAAAATAAAATAAAGGAACGTATCTAAAAAACATTTTTTTGCTACAATGCTAATTATTGTAGTTATTGCAAACAAAGAAATTAAACTTAAAAATAAAATAAACGTCGAAAATAAAAGGAACATGTTTAAAAACATTTTTTTGCTACAGTGCTAATTATTGTTGTTATTACGAACAAAGAAACTGAACAAGAATAAAATAAGCATCGAAAATTAAAGGCTCATATTAAAAAGCATTTTTCTACAATACCAATCATTGCAGTTATTATTGTAAAAAGCAAAGAAATTTTTTTAAAAAAAGTCAACATCCAAAATTTCGGAGTATATTATAAAAAAAAAAAAAAAAAAAAATTCTGCTACAATACTATTTATTGCAGTTATCACAGACAAAATCGTTAACATTTTCGAATGCTGAACAGAACACTCTTTATGACATCACTGAGTACAAATACGACATTGTATACTGTTTTCCATTGGGTGATCATCTTCTTCAATGAACATTTCATCACAGAAAATGCACCTTACATCATCAAATTTCTTTACTTCCTTCTTCTTATCATTCTCTTATACTGTCCTATGTTTTGTGGCAGAGATTTTTCATTAATCTTTTTGGTACTTGGTCTTTTTTCTGAGAAGCTTTAGTCGAAACATCATCTAGTTACTTCATGACAGTCTTTTTTGATTTTTCAAATTTTTGTCTTTGATTGTCCTTTACTGGAGTACTTGTTTGGAGTGTAGATCTCTGTAGTTTTGTTTACATGTTGTTATTGGTTTAACAGGCTGAGGAATAGGTACTAAAACTGAAGGACTGTAGTAGTTCGTAGAACATGCAGGTTTGGGTGAAGCGGCGAGAACATCCATGGGAGTGTAAGGACGGTCTTCAATGGTAGCATTGTCTTGAGATCTTAATATTGAAGGACTTCCAGGTTCAGATAAAGTGAAATGTCATGACCGGGTAAAGTGAATATGGTATTCACTTTGCCCAATCCGCTTTGCCCTTCAGGTACATTTTTGAGGTTACTGGAAATTACTAAAAAACCAGAGCATCTAAACTCGTCGTCTACGGATTGTTGAAAGCTATATAATCGTACATCAAATCCCACTCATAACAAAGAACATGTCACAAATAGTATTAAAGTTATAAATGAAACACTAACCTCTGTAAATTAATTTGTTTTTTCCCAAAAACATACTTGGTTCGCTCACTGGCGTCGCGTGAGGTGAGCTCGTCGCGATGTGTTTGCCGCACACGGAGCGGCAACAGGCGACCGTTGCTATGACAACGCGGCTGCCGGCCAACTAATTATTTAGGAGTTATAGGCAAAATTCGCTTTGCCCGGGGTATCCACTTTAGCAAGGTTTCCCCTATATATCTATCTATGTCTAAGTTACTTCTCCCGAACGCCAATGAACTGACTATCGAGCCAGGTATTGCTGGATTCGTAATCTTCCCATCTTTATGTTCGACTGGTAATCATAATCCTCCGATAATAATTAGCGGAGATATCAGTTAAAAACTATCAAGTATATGACGCTTAGATTTTGACATAAAATGCCTATTTTTCGAAGGTTTTTCTCCATTCAAATTATTATTCAGTGCTTCATCTCAACTTTCCGTAACAATACTTTTATTAAAATTTGTAGCGTGAAGAAAATCATTAAATGAAAGATCTGTTGCCATTTTTTTCTCGAATATAAACAAATAAAATTTTGGTTTTTGTTTTGAGGCTTTTCCTGCAATCGGGGGATTTGAAATGTTTCCTTTTTGGATATTTTTCCGTAATCTGCCGCGAAATTTTACTGATTTTTTTTTTTTTTTTTTGTTCAAGCCTGATTGTTGAACACGTGTCACTTGACATAACTTTTATTTTCGAAGAAGACCGTGCAAAGCCGGGCGACGCAGCTAGTATATATATATATATATATAGTATATATATATATATATATATATATATATATATATATATATATATATATATATATATATAATATATATATATATATATATATATAAAGGTTGTGTATTTGTACTGTGTGTGGTTATTTTGTTATTCTTGTTTGTACGTCTGTCCCCCCTTGTATCAGAAATTGGAATGTCAAAGCCCATTGACAAATTAAGTCGTCTGCAAAATGTGTTGTTCCATGTCATTCTTAACTTTACTTCAAATTTTATCTCTGCGTTGTTCAAGTTCAAAGTTTACCCTCGGACAAGCAATTTCACCACTCCCATTTTCCAACCTTCCGAAAGGAACACGAACGCGGTGACGAGTTCAAACGTGTGAGAAGAAGGGAGAACATGGCATTCAAACAGGAAAAGTGGGGGAGATGAAAAATATATTTATCCTTACGGAAGGGGGAAAAAAACCTCACGTTCTGAACACTCGATTCCAGAATTTGCAAGTCGAATGCCGAATGACAAGTTCCGCTTCATCACTGTCCAATGCTGCGGAATAAATTGATTTTGACTTCCAGGGAGGTTCGCATTGTCAAAATGGTTTAAGAGATTTCGACAAAAGGAAAATAGCTGATGGTTTATATCAGAAATTTGAAAGATGAGTATCAGTAATTTATTTTAGCTAAGGGTAATTAAGCGCGAAGTTAAAGCTCGAACTTGAGTAGAATCATGCATAAAATTATTATTTTGGTTTTGTAGTACAATTATATTCCGTACAGTACGGGGCCAAAAACGATTTGTATATAAAACTTTTTTCGTAGATTATGTTTTACTATCGTTTATATAGATTAATAACTGAAATTTTCAAATTAACGAAATAATGTTTTGTCCCTTAATAATATAACTACCCCAGTAATTGGCACTTTAAGAGTTTGTCCTTAAACTCACCTCTGTTTTCATTACTTAGAAGAAAAAAAAACATTCACTTGAAAATATTTTTGTATTAAAGAATGCACATCTGTGCATCTATTTAGTTCACTAAAATCAAAAATATTTGAATTGATATTTTTATTTAAAAAAAATATATCCATAAAAATTTACCAAAATCACCAGGAATTGGCACCTGATACCTCAGTGTATGACATTTTGTGACCCAGTAATTGGGACATATTAATAGAACTGGAAAGTCACTTTATTTTTCACTTTTAGATTAAATACAAATTTTATCATCATAAGAAACATAATTAATGTTAATTTAAATTAGGTTATTTTACATAAATTAATGTTAAATCACCCATCTTGACGTTGAAAAAGTATTTTAGAGAAATAATATAAATTCGGAGTGGTGCATGGAAAAAAATATCGAGATTATTGCTGTTTCATTAGTCGGTATGCAGTTTCGATTTTATGAATTACAGCTATTTCCAGAGAAAAAGGGACATTGACCCGATAATTCTAAGGGACTATAAAAAATAAACCGATTCTCTACAGTCGCAATATCTGACTGATGGCCAAACATATTTGTTTTTTTATTGTTTCTCTTAAAACTTTAACAGTATTTAACTGCAGGATTAAAATCAATAGTGGAACCCATATAATATAGTTGCTGAAAAAGTATCAGAAATCAAACTAGTGACATATTGCGCAACACATTACTGTTTATGGGCACATGTGCCAATCACTGGAGATCAGCAAAACTAAAGCACCACTAAATGGCATCCGTCATTATTTCAAAAATCCAAAAAGGAACACAAATATATTTCTATCCAAAGTAACACCTTTCAACTAAACCAAACTTTTGACAACGAAAATTTAAAATATATTTTAAGTCATATTTTAATAGATTGATGTGCATGCTTCCCTTAAGTCAGAGAAGAAGCTTTTGCAACAAAAATGGGTGATTTGACACAAGCCACAATTGTTTCTTTTTCCTATGCACTGCTGCCATTTTGTAACATGAATCGAAGTTATAATTTTTAAAGCAAATGTACATTCATTTGGTATATAGCCTTCTACTTTTAAAAGATTGGATACGAATCTTAATTTAAGACATTTTTGTTGGAAGTGCCAATCACTGGCGACCTGCCAATTATTGGAGCTGTTACCCTATTTACCTAAATTAATAAAATTCGATGTCAAAAGCAAAAGAATACTTTCTACGTCGATACATATCGTTCATTCGAGAGTAAGGTTTTTTTTTTAAATGTATTTATTTAATTATTTCTATTTTGAGGTACAACTAAGTTTTTCCGATTTCTTTTTCTTAACATTAAAGAGTACTGCTTTTCTCATTTTAAATGATTTTTCGTTTAAGAATGTCCTAGACATTAATCTGTACTGTCCATAGAGCTAGTACACAACTAGAGTCCATGCTTTTTTTATCTGCAAGGCAGAAACTGACTGTCAACATGAATAGAAAATAGTGATCAAATAAGGGAGGAGTTCTATATTTGACATATTTTTCGTCACATATTGATAAACTTAAAATACGTGTTTCTGCGTTTGCTCACCAAGTATAAGTGATAAAAACTGCTTTAGTGCAAACATTCAAAGTATCACCCTAGCTCGCTCTCTGGTTAAACTGAAACTCTGTGGTGGTACGCATATCAAATGTGAAATGGCCAGTTTAGAGCTAACGCGTTGTTGAACCTTAGCCATTGCATGTTAAGATAGATGAAGAGTAAAGCATTGTCCTGTTAACCAATTTTCCACCAATATTTGATCATTTAGAAGCAAATAACCATTAGAAAGGTGTTTATAGCCTTTAAACTTTAACCGACTGCTGCTAAAAGAAAAGAATATTCGACTATTGAAATACCTTACTTAACTTGTCTCCATGTCGTAAACTGAAAATGCACACTTCGGCTCTTTGCAAAAGTCATTCGAAATTTTACAAATTGTATAGGATATAAAATTTTTCCCATGCGTTAACTCAAACAAAAAAGGATCAAATTAAACAAAACCCACTTGTAACAAATAGGCTTCCATAAATTCCAACTAACTTAAATTTTAAAAGACAATTTTTAAAACCTGACATTTTTTTAATGGGAAGTACATAAAACACTGTTTACTGCATCAATCCACATAAAATCAACAAATTTTCAGAAATTTCCGTGCCGAACCATTTTTGATTTTGATAAAATTTGGTAGGTTATATGTATCGATATTCTGTACCCCGAAACTGTTATATTTTTTCTCGGAAAAATTTTATTCCTGAGATATATCTATTTTTCTGCTGTGCGGATGAGTAAAATTTGGCATTTTGTTCCTTTTTCAAAAAGTTCTAGTAAATTTATTGGAATTAGTAAGAAGATCAAGCACGTCTTATTTTAAAGGTGAAAGAATGAACTTTTATTTGTGCACAAAAAGGAAAGATTTCAGTTAAGCCTAATTAAAAATTTTCGTTTGTCAAATCATGGTTGAAAAAAATGCCGTTTTCATCATTTTGAGCCTAAAAAGGTCGATGATTTACTTACTGTAGGAAACTATTTTTTTTTTTCTTGTTGCAGTTGATTATGTATACTAGAAGTACAGAAAAAAATAAGCCGATACTGGCAGTCCTTTATTATGGAAAAAAAGCTTAAACTTAAGGAAAACTGAAAAAAAAAAAAAAAATATTCACTCTCCACAAGCGACCTGTGGGGTAGGTGATAAAAATTTGGAACTGCTAAGGTAAGATACTGTTACATTGCCCTTTGAAACAAAACAAAAACTGTCTTGTTTTTCTAGGGCGTAGAAGAGATATAAGCTTTTAAAGTAATACAATAATAACTTTTGCACATTACCTAAAAGAGGCCAAGTAGACTGGATAAATACTTTTAAAAATACCATGTAACCATGTTTCATTGAAATATATTTGCAAAATATAATTTTAAACAACAAAGAGCCCCCTAGAACAAAGAGCGTTCAATTTTTATCAACTATATTTACAAAACATAATTTTTTACCAAAAACGAATGCTTTATTTAAAGGTTTATATCTCTTGTACACCTTTAGAAAAAAAAAACAGTTTTTGTTTCGTTTTAAAGGGGAAAGGTAACAGCTTTTTACTCTAGCATTTTCAGATGTTTATCATCTAACAAACAAATTGCTTAAATTTAAGCAATTTTTTTCGTCATGAAGGACTGCTAGTATCAACCTATGTTTTTTCTCAGTTTCTAGTATGCATAACTGAGTACAGCTGGAAAAAAAGCTTCCAACTAATAGTCTTTCATCGACATTTTTAGGCTCAAAATGAGAAAAAAACAGCACTTTTTCAACTATGATTTGACTACCGAAAGTTTCTAATTAGGCTTAACTGAAATCTCTCTCTCTCTTTTTTTTTTTGTACTAATAAAAGTTTATTCTTTCACCTTTAAAAAAAGGTGGGTTTGATCTTCTTACTAATTAAAATAAAATTACTAGAATTTTTTGAAAAATAATCAAAAATGTCAAATTTAACTCATCCGCGGAGCAAAAAAATAGCTATGTCTCAGGAATAAAATTTTTTCAGGAAAAAAATATAACAGTTTGGGGGTTGTTACCTACCAAATTTCATTGAAATAAAAAAAATGGTTCGGCACGGCCAATTTGTAGGTATATTATGGAACTAGTGGTACCCGCACGGCTTTGCAAGTCAATAGAAAAATTAAAAGGTCTTTTGGTTCGCCTGTATATTTACAAATAATGCATGGTGAATTTTCTCGCCAATTGGCTTGTACCCATGTTACGGTTCCACGTTATGATAATTTCGTGTCTCGCCAAATGGCTTGTGCCCATGTTACGGTTCCATGTTATAATAATTTCGTAGTTTACTCGTCCATCTTATGATATTTTTGTTCTTAAAATTGTAATAGAAAGAGAACCACATCGAATTTTCGTAAAATCGTTTCGAGGTGCACGCCCCCATGCTACAAACTAACTTTATGCCAAATTTTATGAAAAACGGTCTTGGCGCTATGTGCGTCACAGAGATCCAGACGTCCTCCGGACAGAGAGACATTCAGCTTTATTATTAGTAAAAATAAAGATAAACATGACCCTACTTTCATTTTTCAAAGTGATTTTAAAGCTTATTTACATTTAAATAACTGTTTTGCTGGTTGCCCACTGTATGTGTTAAAAAAAAGAACATGCCTAATCACAAATATTTAACGCGAAATTTTCTTGCATTTTAAAGGCCATGCACTTTTACAGAATGTTTTCAGAATCGCTGAGATAACAAAAAACAACTTTTTTACTTGATAATTTTTTTAATGAATTTTAAGCATATTTCGACGATAGAAAAAAAAGTTTCAAATTTTTCGAAAAATATTTTTATTATTAACATGACTTGAATTGCCTTTAACAATACCTACCTAAAAAAGAAAGATGTTAGGCTATGAAAGATATTTTTCTAAAGAGAGTGATAGTAAATAAGTCTTAATCCACTTTTAACAATATTTATTTATTTTGTAGTTGAGACGTTAAAATCACGTTTTTTCTCACAAATATTTTGCGCAATATTTCTCCTACTCTTCTATTGTAATACTTGAAATAGAATTTTTCTTCAGTTCCGAGCTTCTAGGTATGTTTTTATCTTTCCAAAAAGACAATTTTAGAGGAAGTTACTCGATTTAAAACGTCGTGTGATGTTTGCTAAGGTTATAACTTTCAAAATTGCTTTTTATTAGAAAAGAAGATTATGATATAAAAGAGATACTTCGAAAGCTAAAGTATTTTAATCTTGTTTCTCTCCTTTTTTTTAGGTTTGTGTTATCTGTCTTAGTTTTTTTCGGCACTAATTATTGTTCTTCTTTTTTCTTCTTTTAAGTAAAATTCGAAATGTGGCACAAATAAATATTATAAAAAATATGCTACGAAAAAAATTTTCAAACTCTAACTACGGCTCTCATTTTTCTTGACAAGAAAATATATTGATAACATTTTATTGGATCGGCTTGCTATGTTGATAATAAAGATATATTCATTTTTTGTCAGCTGTAATACACAATTTCATACAACTATCCTGCGAAATTGTTTAATGCGCAGCAGTGTATAAAAATATTTAATACGAAAGAAAATGTGTCATTTATTTTAGAGAGTAACTTAACTTAAATTTTAGTAGTAAGGTAAACACACCAGTAGTGGCCACTTCAAGGTTATATTTGAAAAACATGGGATTCCAGGTCGCCCAATGGATTCAAAAGACCAACCCATTGGGAAACCTGGAATCCTATTTTTGCAATTCATTTGGGTGCGTTAGTTCACTGGATCGCTTTTTTTTTCTTTCTTTTAAAAAAAAAAAATTCAACTTAAAATTTTCCAAAAATTCTGACGCATTAAGGTAAAAGTTCTACCACTTTTAAAAATAGTTCCTTTTACCAATTAAAGTACTTTTACTGTGAAGTGCTCAACGCCAGTTTTTAACGATGTTCTGAATTTTTAAGAAGGAAATTTCGTTTCCGTGTTCAGTCACCGAGACATTTACCCTATGTGACTTGTCCATGAGATGAAAAATCGTTTTTTAAAGGGGTCGTTACCGAAATTTTAAAAGAAATTTTTCTGAAAGAGCAAGCTTAAAAACATAGGATTTGACCACATTTTAAATACTTTGCAAAGTTTACTCTTTTTAAAAATAATTTCAATCGGTGCGCAGATTCAATTTCCTTTCTCACGCTTTTGCCTATGACATCACAAATGAGAAAATACCATTCACTGATGCCATTAGAGCAGAGCGCAATACTTAATTCGTATCTTTACTCAAATACTTACTGGCAACTGTATGGTTGATGACAAGCGTAGAGCTCAATATTTAATTCGCTTCTGAATTAGCACAGCCTGGAAAGGCGATACACAGCTAGCGTAAGCATTCAGCGCGCCAGTGGAGCTAGCACACCACAGTTCATCACTTGTGACGTCCTAAAGACCACGCCTTATTTGAAAAATCGAGCATTTTAAAAAATTAATTAAAAATTCAACGTTTTAAAAATAAAAGATTTTTCTCGCTCCATGTTTTTTTTTAAAGAACCCCACTATGTAATCTTGAAAATAGCATTACAGCATAAGCTAGAACATTTTACGTGATAAAGTACAACATACAAACACTCATTTTTCATTTATAATGTTAGACGGGTTGAGCATTTCGCATCATTAAACTTCGGAAATGCATCCAGAAAGCAGCGTGCAGGAAATGTAAAACACTACAGATATTCTCAGAAAAGATATAACCGAAGAAACGCCAAGGAGAGCGTTTTGCATAGGTTTGTTTCTTTATGTGCTCTATACATCAAGAGAAAAAAAAATGGTCGAAGTACGGAAGCTATTTTGTACAGAAGGAAACATTTAAGCTGATGTAAGCTGCAGTCAAAGCAATGCAGCTGCACATGATATTTCTCACGTATAGTCTACTTTATTCAAGTGCACAAGCCTAAAAGATTTTGCATATAAGGGGAAAAATCAAATTTAGGTGGAAAACTAAATGTAGTATGAATCTTTAAAAAAAATAAAATACATATTTTTGACCTTTTTTTTAAATCTTAAAATTTTCCACCTAGAAAAATCAGCTTTACATTTCTCATACTTCCTTTACGCCATGCATTCATTTAATGTTTAGTTTAAATCAGTTTTTAAATACACAAATAATTTAAATAAAATTAATGTGTGTGTGTGTGTCTTGAATTATAAAATGCATAAATCAAATGAATAAGTATATGTTATTCTCTACCACGCATCGTAACGAAAAAATAAATATAAATTTAGTTTAAACAACGATAGATTTTGAAATATTTTTGAACTGGGTCATTTCTTACTCAGTGTCCCCCCATTGGAAGCTATTTTGAAGTAATTGTTTTTATACGGTTATAGTGCAAGAGTGAAATTTAAAACTTTAGTTGAAGAAATCGTCCAGAAATATGAAATACCTTTAGTAAAATAAACTAATTGGGTGTGTATTTGAAAAAGTGAAAAATAACTGTTACCTGCAAAACTCTATTTTGTAATTAATTGAAAACGATGGTTCTATATTGGCAGTAATTAAAAAGAGTTAACTACGTTTCAAAAGAATCATATACAGTTAATTACTTCTAGTAGTTAACGCAGTTGTGAAATACAGTACAGTAAATAAAAATACAAGAGTAGGTAAAGTGTGACTACGAAAAGTTGACCCTCGGCTCCGCCCTTTTTCAGAATCGTCCATTTTCTTGAAGGAGCGATATGGAGACGAAAGTTGAAACGGAATTTGCAAGTACGTCATTGGTTCTAGAGTTTGAATACATCAGGATTTACCTTCAAATTTAAGAAATTAGCCAAAGAGGTAAAACATTTTAGTTTTGTGCGGTCAAGACAGATGTATCATTGGAAAGGTCACATACAACGTTAGTGGGTGGGTCTTAGTTTCACTTCTTTCAGTAGCCATTAGTTAGAGCTAACAACGCCTCCCATAATTAATTTCAATTGAAAATTAGCGAGAATAGGGTTGAAATAAAGAATGCAAAGCTTGTCATTTTTACTTTTTCGCCAAAGCAATGCAATTTAAACTTTTCAGGTCTAAATAATCACATAACGAAAATGTACTAGGAGTACTTTTTTCTTTTTTAATATCGCCAAAATGTTGCTCAACTCCGAAATATGGCACGCATCCTTTTTTACCCCACTGCGCGTGCGCGACGCAAAGGAGGGTAATGTGTTTATTAGTCTATGTATGTATGTACGTTTCTATGTGACGTTTTACAGGCTAAACGCCTTGAAAAATTGTGGTAATTCTTACGTCAATCGATTTGTCTTAACCTTGGGAGTGTCACTAAACACATGATAGTAATCAAAATTCACCAAATCAGCAACCAGTTGCCATATTTTATCAGTTCGGGATCGGCGCGCGTTTGGTGTTGCACACTGTGTCGCACGCTACCTGCGTACCTGCGTGCGACAAAAACAGGTAGTTTTCGCTGCCTGATTTTTTTTAACTACTAAGTCTACTAATTGGGATCTCAGTGGCCGAGTGGTCTAAGCGATTGTTTCTCCCACTTTGAGGCGGTGGATCAATACACCCTTGCTCCTGATGTACTTTCCCCTCTTTCTGATGTAAATTCTTGTAATTCTGAAAAAATTCTGATGTAAAATGTGTTCTTTATTTGTATTCTGTACTGTAATAAAAATTATATTATGCGTAACGAAGGCAAGACACTCAGATTGTAGTCCTCATCAAAATAAACCCGTGCAATAAGCACCAAAAGAAAGAAAGTCGACTAATTCGATTTTCTTCTCTAACATGTTGCATTTGTTTTTGCCTTGATTCAAGGGACTGAGTTTCGCGACGTGTACTTTCTCGACAGGCCTTTTTAGTTTTGCGAGAAAGATTTGATTGACGGGACGTTTCCGATTTCACGTCATCATGAGTTATATAGGCTGTTTATATAGCTGTGCTGTGGTTGACTTAAGTTCGCGTATTTTTGCCGAAGGTCAAGCACATGTAGCTTTAAGCGGAGTTAGGTCCCTAGAGGGACTAATTATCAGTAGTTTAGGCCACCGCAAGTTACTTAATAGACCTCACGATACAAACTTTCTCAATGAAATGACAAGATTGAGAAATGTACCGTATCATAATCATAACAACTAACTCAATGAAAATTAACTAATAAGTGTCAAATAAAAAATTATTAAATAAAAACAAAGACCCGACTACGTAAAAACCAAAAAAAAAAAAACTAAAAAGAAAATTGTATAAGCCCAGTAGTTTAGAACGTTATTGAGTACTACTGAATAACTACACCGTTGAAATAGTTTTATAACCGTACACAGATAAGACAAATCATAAATTCAAAAGCAGAATAGAAGGATCAACAGTCGGGGCTCATTCAAATTTTACGGGTTCCTTGAATCAGAAAGGAATGGGCCTCGACTGTTGATCCTACTATTCTGCTTTTGAATTTATGATTTGTTTTATCTGTGTACAGTTATAAAACTATTTCAACGGTGTAGTTATTCAGTAGCACTTAAAAACATTCTAAACTACTGGGCTTATACATTTTTCTTTTTAGTTTTTTTGATTTTTACGCAGTCGGATTTTTTGTTTTTATTTAATAATTTTTTATTCTTTCTCTACATATTTTAAGGATGGGACTCGTTTTCTTAAAATGATTTACAAGGGTCATTTGTTCGCGGTCGGACTATTAACTGTTCGAAGTGGCCCACTTTCCTTACACCTCAGTGGTAACCCTCTACTTCAGTTGGGCCAAATCTTTTTAATTCAAAGGGCCGAACCTCATATCAGGATGAATTTCGCAGAATAGAACATATATTGTCTCCTAAAAGCAATAGTAAGATATCTTACTGTTACTCCTGGGAATATATGTCTTGCTCTTCAAATGAAATTGGAGGACGTGGAAAAGGAATGAAAATAAACTAAGTGTGGCTGTCACTACTTAATGCTTATTTTACTAGTTTTGCAATTGTGTTATAGAAACCAATTTATGAACATTCGGCTAAAAATTTGCAACATTGAGAATATTTGCCTGCATCTTCAAAGCTGAAACAGAAGGAAAAATTAAATAAAAATTCAGCAGTAGTGAACTAGAGAAGTGGTTTGCGACTCAGTGCAAGTTGCTGCTGGAGGGTCAAAGAAGATTTCGCGGTTGTTTTGAAAAGATCTAAAAAGTCGTTTCTATTCGTAACTTTGATAATAACGGGACATACAGGTTAGTTACTTAGGTCGCCCATTGAGCGCGGCCGTAGATTTGGAACCACTCGAATGTTGTTTTAAGATCAACTTAAAGATGCAGCTCGTTCAGAGAACCTCTCAACGTCTTAATTGTTTTGTGATGCAGCTAACTTTCCCTTAATACTTATGTATTAACCTCTACATTCCAAGCCTTTCTTATTAATCTGCTGCGTTTTTTGAGAGTAAATCAACGATTTTTTGAAATGGATATAACTTTTAAATAAAACAGAACGACATCACAGCGTCTCGATTTCCACCATTTATCATATTATGCTGTTCAAGAAAATTCTTAATACAATTATTTTATGAGAACACTTTTAGTTAACCTAATTTACTGACATAGAAGAGTTAACCGAATGAATTTCAATGAAATAATAAACTCAGAAAAATGCGTAATTTCTTTGTAAAATGTAATTAATGTACAGGGCTACGTGCAAGATACCAGGCAGCTCAGTTATCACAACTAGAGACTGCAGTTAGTTCGTTAATTAGGAGATGCATGTAGTTCTGCCTTAGCCCTGGATTAGGGGCGGTAACTTACTGCTACAAATGTACAGGGTGTTTATAAAGTCTCATACTGATAAAGATAGCTTACTTTTAAAACAAATATTTAAGATCTATACGTAAATCAATTAATTTTGATCCTTTCTTCATAAGGTTCTTACCTATTCGTACAATATCACTTACCTAAATACTTGTAGGTGACACTAACAGCAAACGCTGGAAATGACTTTTGTGAAAGACCCCCCCCCCCCCTAGGGATGCCACAATGGGGATGGGGCAGCGACCCAAACTCTTTGCTTTTCAACATATATTGCCAATTTTAGAATGACAGCTTGTATTCATAAAAGGTATGCTAGCATCAACCCCTCACCCTCCAGATGGTAAATTTTGGTTCTGCTAATGCCGGGCACGATGTCGAAAATCGTCTAAATCTTCACAGCACAAAAAAAATTTCATACGTAGAAGTGTTTAACGCTGCGAAAAAGCATTTCTAAGATAGGAATCCAAATATAAAAAGATTTATGTTTAAATCTTAAATAGTTTTTTAATGAATGTTTTTGAGTAATACAAGAGTTTGTAAATACCTAGTGTCATTCGCTCATAATGCTTATTTAAAATGAAATGCTTATTCAAATTCAGCGAATGTATCTGCTTTTTATTAATAATTTTTTTCTGGACACAAATTTCATGTTTTCCTAAGAACCTTGATTACTTATGAACCAACAACTTATAAAGCTATCCGCAGGATATCTAATGTCCACAAAAGAACTCCTTTAGCTTCTGAAATAAGAACCCGTTTTTCATATTCATGTGCGTATGCATTCAATCTGCCTGTCATTATAATGCCAAGCACTTTCACTCAACTTTCATTCCCTGTAATCTGCATTTCTACCCAAGGGAACACAGCGACTGAAAAAAGGGTCAATCTTGTCATCCTAAGAACCCGTATAATCATTCTTTTCTTCCCTATTTCATCTCCAAAGAACATTTTTGTTATTCTAAGGAGGATGCAAGAGTTCGAACCGCCTACTTTTTAAATTGAACTCATTTTTTTTTCGATGTCTTTATAAAAGCGATTTTGAATCATCAGAATGCACGGCAACGAGGCGTAAGAGGGAGGTATTTGAAACATGAAAATATTATTCCAAGAAAGTTTTTTTTTTGCATATATGTTTATTATGCGTAAAAATGCTTTCGTTATTCATATGACAAATTAAAATGGTGACTTTCTATGTCCGGTTGGGGAACTTGATGTGATTTACTGTAATAGATACAGAGGGTGATTTAAAAAGATGGACGCAATTTCGTATTAATATATTTTCCGCCCAACGCATTGTGCTTGAATTCTGTAAATTGCATAGGATTCCACATGTACGGAAGTTAACAGAGGTACAAAATGCTCCTCTCCGGCTTCCCAAATAGCATCCATACCGTAGACCAATTCACCCCATGCTCGATGATAAATGTTTTCCGTCACTGAAGTCTTCACCACTGTGATCAGGTTTCGCAGGTCATTTAAATTTGCGGTAAGAGATGGTAAGTAAACAGCATCTTTTACCAACCCCTACTAGACAAAAAATGCAGGGTATGATATCATAGAACCTCGGTTTTCGGAAATGAAGTGCCAAGTCGTCGTTCCCCTAATTCAAATAAACTTGCCACAACAGCACAGTACGGTTCTGGAACACTCTCGTGGTAGGCTGATTAATTAATTTCAGAATCAAATCAACCCAAATAGTTTATTTCTAAATAATTAGACAACAATAATTAGGATGCAAATGTAAAACAAATGAAGCCGTACACTTATTCAAGCGAGAAAGAAACCTAATTGGAAACAAGAAGTTCCGTTCAGAACTAAACGAGCCAACTTTCCCGTCTACAACTATCGAATTTCTAGTATCTAAACAATATTCTCAAAATTAGCTAAATTCGCAAACTATTTCAAACATAATTCTTTAACATTTTAAACTGATTTTTTGAAATAAAATATGCCTCTCTCATGTAAAGAAATATATACGTAAAAAATAATCAAACGGAACAAATAAAGTAATAGCACCAATTAAATATGAAGCAGTCAATATATTATTTTCTATTAAAAAATTTTTAATCGCTTTCAAAAGGAATTAAAAACAAGCTCATTAAAAGAAGTAAATTATATTTAAAAAAATCATTTGCTTTTCCCTTGTTGCCAAAATATAATTTAAAAAAATAAAAATGTACTTTAAAAAAAAATCATAGACTATCAGCTTAAAGAAATAATTTTCTTCATCATAAAAAAAATCATCTGTGCTTATTTTAATTTAAAACATAAAGGACTCCGAATTTATCCGCCAAAAACTGAATACATAAATGAAAACTTTAGAGTGAAAATAAAAATAAATCACATCAACAATAATTTTTCACAGTAAAGACCTGCAACAGCTAAAGAGTCGGAGTCAATATCATTTTTGGGTTAAGGAGTTAGAGTCGGGAATCGAAGGTTTTTCATTCAAAGACTCGGAGTTGGAATCGGTGATTTTCTTTTAAAGTCCGTAACTGTGCCAATATATGCGGTGTCGGAGTCAAACTTATTTTGGAATAAAGGAGTCGGAATCAAAGACTTTAAATTTCCAAGAGTCGCAATCTGTCATTTTTCCTCCGTGCCTAAAGTGTTGAAAATCGATGGAGCCAGAGTTGGAATCGGGGAGTCGGAGTCTGACTAATTTTCATGTACAGGAGTCGGAGTTGGGAGTTGGTCATCAAGAGCTATTTCCAACCAAAAATTTTTGAAGCAAATCCGCCTTTATGTTCGAAATTTTTTCTACCGTGTGCAGATAAAGGGCGGTAACTGAAAATTTTTATGTTTTATTATTTATTTATTCATGTTTTGTTTTGCGTTTTTGCACTTTTGTCATCTAGTATACGTTATCTTTACTGTACAAGCTCGTTTATTTGGTTTCCGCTGAGAAAAAAGGACGAAAAAAACGTCTATTTCCAACATTTTCATATTGTTAGTACTGAATCCACAACACATTTCTTCAAAATATCTCGAAAACTCATTTCTGCAGATACTGCCGTTTAGCTGCACACTACAGTATACTAAATTCTAGTTTCCCGGTAGGTGCGTCTGTTAAAGCATTTAAACTCTTCAAAATTGAACGCAAAATTGTTCAAATCAAAAAGATATTTTCTATACATGGTTTTTTATTAAGAGCTTTTTCTAACGAAGTTAGTTTGAAGTAAATTCGCCTCTAAGGGTGGAATTTATTTGCCTTGAATTTCCCCATAGGCGCTAACATTAAGTTTTTTTGAACTGTTCAAAATTGAACGAAAAATTGGTCAAATCAAAAAGTGAAATATGTTAATGAGGTGTCCTCGCCGAGATCTTTCGAACAAAAAAAAAAGTTAGTGCGAATCCGTCTATTATTTCAATTTAAGTTATTATGGGGGGGGGGGACAGACAGACAGACCGACCGACCGACCGACAGATAGATCGACAAACATTTTTCTCCATTTCATTACCTTACTTTCCATTTTTTAATTTTTCGATATTTATTTAATTATTTAATTTTTTTTTTTTTTTTTTTTTGACATTTTTTTTTTTTTTCGCGATATTTTTAAGATGCATTAAGGCTTCTTTCTTGCTTTTTTCTTCTGTTTCTGACTTTTACGGAGAAAGTAGGCTAAAAAGAAGTAGCAGTGTGTGTTGTAATTTGTCTCTTTCGTATTTATTATTTTTTTATATATTTTTTTTAAATAAAGTAAGCTTGTGTTGATACTAAAAGCCTTATTTAAGGTTTATATTTCTTTAAAATACCAGGCACTTTAACTGAATTGAAATAATTATTACTTAGAGTCAGTTGTATACATATAAAAGTATCTTTTTCTTGAATAATGCCAATTCTTTTAGGGCTTGATGCAAGTCCAAAACACGTCTACGCAATGTTCATTCTAAATTAGGGCTAAACAGTAGTTCCCATTTCAAGCTTGATTTCTTGAATGTTTTAAAATTACTTTGAATGGAGCTCAGTAATGTACTTCTCAACAAATGTTATGGTTAATGCTAAAACATGGACACATTTGCAAAGATAACTCTTGTTTAAAGAATTCAACTAGTTTTATTTTAAAGTGTAAAATTGAAGTAATGGCCCAGAAAGGGTAAAAATGTTTTCAGTATAGTTCTATACCGTTGGGATATCTATCTAATTTACATTGTGTATCTTTTTTTTCCTTATTTTTCCGAAAGAAATCCCTTTGCTTAGTACAATTGCGTCGAGTCTCTTTGGAATTAAATGTTTAAATTTAATGACATTATTTTGAAAAATTATGCCGTTTAAACTGTTATTTAAATTAAATATTATGTTGCTTTAATGAGAAATCATTTGAATGGAAAATATAACTTTGAACCTTTGGTTAAAATTAAATTTTGTATCTCAATTTTCGTTACTATGCAAAAATGAAATATTGTTACTTCTTGGAAGTAAATCTTTTACTTTAATGCTTCTTTTGTATTACTGATCCTTTAGTTTTGAGCTTTCTCACTTTGTTAAAAGTATTGAATTTGATGTAGGGTTTTTTTTTTTTTCATATTGTGATATTCAAATAAGAAAAGAAAGAACTTGATTGAATGGACTCTATTCACCGTTTGACAACGGTCCCTTCAGCAGCCGGTCTGCGGGTATTTTTAGTTACTACGCAATGTTAGTAATGCTTAAAAAACCTCGCTTTATTTAATAATTATTGGACTTCATATGCATCATGAACATGCTTAGGGCTTATACAGACCTATGACTGCAGGAAAAGTGTCGAGAAAAGGGAAAAGTAACAAGAGAATTTGAGTTTTCACCATGTTTCTGATAAGGAATCATAGAGGCTTAAAACCATGAAAATACGATTATAAAGACATCATTTCGTATTAAATGAATCATTCATCATTCTTTTACAACGTTTCTTAGTCGAAAACGTCCAAAAGATATCTTTTTTAAGTAAGAAGAAGAGTTTATAAGCCGCATAAAAGCAAATGTTATTACACACCGTTAGTACCAGATGTTCGTCTGCTACAGTACCCACAACACACTACACTGACGTTTTATACCCGCAGTGACATCAGGTTAATATGGTGTATTTAATGAAACAACTAGAGGGTTCCGTCCCCTGCTCGCTTCGCTCGTTCTCGTATCATCATATACCTCGTCATATATCATCTCATACCCTGTTCTCCGTCGTTAGTGACTCACGCACCAAACCGCCTTCGGTGCCCTAGTGTACACCGCGTACTTCGGGGGCTTCGCCATCTTTATTAACTAACTTAGCGATATTTTGCCAAATTCGACGAAAAAAGTTGGAACTTCACTCCTATTTTTGAGACCAAATCTGCTGTATGTCACCAAATGTGACAATAACCCAGAAACAAATAATGACTCTCATAGTACATTTTCAAGTTATAGCTCCGGTTCGTTAAGGTTTAGAGTCGCGACAGAGGGAAGAATGGTTTTTCCTTAACAAATTCCCACAGTCAAACACTCACACAGACAGAAGAGCACAGGTTTGAATAGTAGATAAAGATTTGAAAAGTAAATATAGAGAACTAAGAGCAGGAATTTCTTGGAAGGGTGACATTTTGAAAGGATTGAAAAGAGAAGGATAAATTCTTGACTGCAATAAAAAAAAATTCCCGTTAATCAAATTTTATCAGATCAATTATTTGCTACATACATGACTTTATCTTTGATTACATAATGCTGTAAAATAACAAAAATACGCTGACTTGGAAATCGCTCAACATAATGATCAAGTAACTAATGTTTAAACATCATAAAAGTTTGTGTGGCTTTCGCTGTGTTTTTGACACGTGTCAGCTTATAAGGCTCTGAAAATTATTTATGCAACCCTCGGTAGCGAAAGGTTAAAGACCTATAATCTAAAAGGAAAATGTGTTCATTAATTTTGTTACTGATTAAAATTTTTCAGACAGACGGTAGATCACAGAATATTTTCAATTTACTGAAGATTAGCGTTAAATTATTTTCCATCAGTCTGCATTGAAGCATAATTTTCTGTAGAAAAGTAGGTTTGATAGTGTGTGTGGCATACACATGTTCTTACAGTTAAATTATTCCGTATAATGCGTAGATGTGTTGTCAATCTATCCAAATTAAATAAAAAGTCAACGAAAAACTTACTGTGTAATATGCTATTTTTAAGATATAGGGAAGGGTGGTCCCAAGCGGGTAGGTCGCCCAAAGCGGGTAGGCCTTAGTATGCCTCCGCATGGGGTATCAGCGGCGATGCATACGTATGTCGTGCTTACTCGAACACCCCTGAGTTTTAATCAGTCCCAGTAAAGCAGCAGTGAAGCGGCATGGCGCAACCAGTCTTAAAATTGGAAAAAAAAAGATACGTTTCTAAAAAAAAATTAAGTTTTGTAACTTGTGATTATTCGAAGATAAAGCTTATTTTTTTCATCGTCAATAATATTACGTTATTCTGACACCATCCACCTACAAACTACGATTGTCATTACGTTTTTTTTTTTAATTATTTATTTAGGGTCATAATTACTGAAGTAAAAAACATGCTTTTGGGCAAAGCGGGTCGGGCAAAGCGGTATAGAATTGAATCATGCATTTATTTATAATTTCTTGGCACATATGCGTACTTAAATTTTCTATTTCAATTGGATATGTACAACTTGAAAAAGTTATTTTTTATAATGGCAACTAATTAATCGATTAATTTAACTAGTTATTTCGTTATGTTTTCTAAACAAATGTACTGACTTCAAATAAGTTTTACACACACACACACACACACACACACACATATATATATATATATATATATATATATATATATATATATATATATATATATATATATATATATATATATATATATATATATATATATATATATATATATATATATATATATATAGTCTATACTAGTCAACTAACTAATTTAACCATTTATAACTTCATGTTTGATTGGCAAATGTACCAAACCACAATTAGTTAAGCTTACCCGCTTTGTAGGGCAAAGCGGGTTTTTCACATGTTTGTTAAGTTTGATAATAAATAAATATTGTGTTATAAATAATACAAAAATCACTTTTAATTTTGAAGTTCAAGAACCCTGCTAGGAAATAAAACCGAAATTGTTGCGATAAAAATCCAAAAACTACAATTTTAGAGCATTCATCGAAAACCTACCCGCTTTGGGACACCCTCCCCTATCATCGGCTGAGTGCTACACTTAGTCTTACTTATTACTACAGTGAAACCTCCCTTAACGGACACTTCCGAATAACGGACACCTCTAATTAACGGACATTTTTGCAAGTCCCAGTCCCTCAATATAGGCCATTCCATGTAATTCACTCTGAATAACGGACACTCCGAATAACGGACAGTTATTTCACAAAAAATTTCCCTTGCGATCGTAGCACTTCCGTTTTTTTTTTTTTTTTCTTTTCACAGAATATCTTAGTAACTGCTTGCCTTACAAAGCTTTTCATCCTCCACAACTGATACCCCCCCCCCTCATTTCCTTATCACTGTTTCTTGGAATTAAAAGGGTGGTAATGGGCAGAAGCAGCGATTGGGGCTTAAAAGTTGGGGGCAGAAAAAAAAAGAACTAAAAGACATGGTACTTTTTGCGAGCAGCAAAAAATGAAAAAGAAAAAAAAAAGTTATAATTTTGTTACGGCTAGTTTTGAGAGTATTGAAGCAGATAAGTGAAAAAAAATAGAACCGACTTCAAAATTGCTCTAAAAATTGAAAAATAATTTTATTCTTTAAACAATATCGATAATACTTTTAAACATAATTTTTGAAGTTGGCGCAAAAACGATCGATAAAATCATTCACAGCCATAACTCAGTTACAACTATAAATTAAATCAGGCCCAGTTTCTTCACTACCACATGCATTACTCATTGATGACAGCATATTTGAGTAACGATATAAATGTTTCGTTCCTAACTTTGGATGATTTTTTTGATAACAATATGAACGAAGCATGGTTACAATGGATTTTACTTTTTGTTTTTGCGCCAACTTCAAAAATTATGTTTAAAAGTATTATCGATATTGTTTAAAGAATAAAATTATTTTTCAATTTTTAGAGCAATTTTGAAGTCGGTTCTATTTTTTTTTTTCAAAATTTTTTTATTTCATTCTTTTTAGTAAATGTAGATATTTCAGTAAAAGTAAAAAGTTCCCTAGTTAGAAGTTCGGCCCTATATCACTGTATTGCTTTAGAAAAGCCTTTATTCAAAATTATCATTACAGTTACTATTAATGTTACTGTTATATGGCACCGAACTTTTATACCAATGAGTTTCATTTGTCGCGTAGATGAAGATAGCGAAGACAATGTGACAGCCAAATGAAGCGAATACTCGTTAGTCTCATCTCGAGATCTTTATTCAGAACCACGAATGAACGTTACATCTCCTTATATACAACTTGAGAAAGTGCTGTCCAGACTTGGAAAGATACAGAAATTAATAGAACATTCAAGAAAATACGGGAAACAGTAGAAACGAATTTTTAGTAAAGTTCACTTTGTCCTAGTCGGGATTTGAACCCGGGTCGCTCGTGTGGGAGGCGAGAATTCTACCACTGAGCCACCGTTATCCACGAATGAAAGTGCGAACTTCGCTACAATATCATTTTAATCATTTAATAGGGAAATTGCATAAAATTTACTGTTTTTTGCCCATAACTTTTTTTCTAAAGAACAAATATGGTCAAACAAAGTAATGGGACCTAAGTTGAGCCATCCCCTATCCATCAAAAAAAGAATCATCAAAATTGGTTCACTAGGTGAGACGCTATGAGTGGACAAACAAAAAAAAAAAAACATACATACGGTATGAACTGATAACCGCCTCCTTTTTGAAGTCGGTTAAAAACTGATGTCAGTCTAACAATTAACGTACGTTTTTTCTTAAGATTTTAATGAATTTTGTACACAATAACTATTCAAAAGTTAAGATAAAAAAGGGGAAACTGGGTGTTTTTTCTAACTGGGGCTCTCGGGAGATGCAATTGAGCAGACCGGCGCCGGTAGTGGTCGGCTTTATGGCGCCGTGGTTTCGTTGGGTTGTTTAATTTTTGGATATGAAAAAGATTTGCCCATATTCAAGGTCATATTGCCAATTTCAATAATGCAATAGTGATATTCCAGATAAAATAAATAAATTAACCATAAAAAGTAGAGAATTTTCGGAAGCACTGAAATACAGTAAAGAATTGAAAAACTTTTCCTGTGCAAAGGGAACACTGAAAGATTTGCTAAGGTAAATGATTTAAATATTTATATTGAGAAACAGGCTTGTAATGCAAAAAAGAGATGTCAAACTGTTTTAACTGATTACTTTAATTGATTAAATGCTTTTTAAGACAAGTGTGTGCTGTCAGTATACCTTTATTAAGAAAAAAAACAGATTAATTACTCTTGACGTAAAATGTAGTAAATCTTGTCGCAATTGTTTCGATTGTGTTCTACAAAGGAAACAACAGCCCATTTTGAAAAAGGTAAATTAAGTAGTTCCTCCTAATAGCGGACACCTCCCAATAACGGACAAAACTTCTAGTCCCTTGACTGTCCGCTATTCGGAGGTTTCACTGTATCTTCTAGACTACATTGAAATCGAAAAGTCGAAAATTAGCATCGTTAAGAAAAAAAAAAGCCAATGTCATTCAAGTCATTTGTATCAGTTTTGAAAATCAGCACCTCTAAAATAAGATAAATGCTCTATAGCAATTTTTACAAGAAGTTCCGTCTAGAACTAAATGAACCTACTTTCCCGTAAACCCATACTACTTTCTAGTACCTAATCAATATTCTCAAAAATAGCTAAAATCGCAAATTGTTTCAAACATATATTTTTAATATTTTAAGCTGATTTCTAGGAATAAAATATTCCTCACTCATCTAAAAAATTAGATGCGTAAAAAAAATAAATAAACGAACAAATAAAATAGCAGCACCTTTTAAACAAAGCAGTTAATACACTTTTTTCCATTAAAAAAAATTCTTTAACGGCTTTCAAAACGAAAAAATATCAATTAAAATTAATAAGCTCATTAAAATAAATACATTATATAAAAAAAATTGTTTCTTTTTTCCCTGTTGCCAAAAATAATTTTTAAAATGAATTAATGCACTTATCAAAATAAATAAAAACAATAAAATGTCAACTTAAAGAAATAATTTTCACTGTCAAAAAAAAAAAGAAAAAGAAACGTCTGCGCCTATTTTTATGTAGAAACATAAAAGACTTCGAGTTTATCCGCCGAAAACTGAATACCTAAATTAAAACTTTAGCGTGAAAATAAAAACAAGTCATATTAACAATAATTATTTCACAGTTAAAAGCATAACTGTCGGAGTCAATGTCATTTTGAGAAAAAGGAGTCGAAGTCGAATATCCAAGAATCGGAGTCAGTCATTTGTCCTCCATGTATAAATAAATTTTTACCAAAGCTACGAAGTCAGAGTCGAAGTCGGAGAGTCGGAGTTCGACTAATTGTCGGGCACAAAAGTTGGAGTCAAGTGCCCCCATAAGTTTTCGGATTCGGAGTCTGAAGTTTGTCGTCAAGAGCTATTTCCAACAAAATATGTTTGAAGTAAATCCGTCTTCAAGTACGGAATCTGCATTGACTTTCAGTTTCCCCGTAGGCGCTAATGTTAAGGCATTTGAACTGTTCAAAATTGAACGGAAAATTGTTCAAATCAAAAAGATATTTTATATACAAGTTTTTCATCAAAACCTTTTTCCTACTAAGTTTGTTTGAAGCAAATTCGCCTCACAGTTCGGAATTGCCTTGAATTTCCTCGTAGGCGCTAATGTTAAGTTTTTTTGAACTGTTCAAAATTGAACAAAAAATAGTTCAAATCAAAAATTGAAACATAGGAATGAGGTGTCCTCGCCGAGATCTTTCGAACAAAAAAATATTGTTCGAATCGGACTGTTCATTGAAAAGTTATGAGGGGGGATGACAGACAGACCGACAGACATTTTCCCCATCTCAATACCCTACTTTCCAATTTTTAATTTTTCGATATTTATTTATTTATTTATTTTATTTTTTTGTGACTTTTTTTTATTTAATATGTTCAAGATGCATTAAGCCTTCTTTCATGCTTTTTTCGTCTTTCTCTGACTTTTACAGGGAAAGTAGGCTAAAAAGGAATTGATAATCTAACTTTAAACTTATCATTATTATAGTATTGTTTTCATCAAAAAGGGTAAACATGCGTAATTTGTACTCAACATTTGTACAAAACTGAACAAAAAATATATCTTGAACAAAAATATCCAATTGAAGTTAAATTTTTAGTAAGAAAAATCCGCTTATTACTTTTTTACTGAGGAGTTTTCTAAAAAAAAAAACTTTCAAAGCATGTCCGAATCATATTAATGTATTTTGCTCACATTAGCAGTTTTTTTTTCCTGTTGGAAGAAATAAAGTAACTCTCACAATTTCTCCTTCCATCATTCTGAGATTACTGAAAGCTAAAGAGAGCAAAGAAGTATGTAACTTACATTATTCGATTGTCACTTCTGAAATATTTCCAATAAAGTTCTCATTTGTCAAGAGATTCCGATAGAGAAAAAATAACGTTTCTTTTCTTAACGTTCATCTCAAAGCTTTTGATTCCAATTGATTTTTCTCTCTCTCTCTCGATAATCTTAGCAAAGTATGGTATACCTACATGACAGAAACTTTCTATGCCCTCCACACTCACCCCTTTTGAATATATTATACGTATAAGAAGGAACCGTTTTTTAAAAATAAGATAAGTATACTCCAAGATTGGCTAACTTTATTTTAATAAAATATTGTCGGCTCATTCAGCATTTTTCCTTTTATTATTTTATTTCATTATATGTATTGTCTTTTAATAATTGTTTTTCTTTTTATGTAAAAATTGTTCAACCGCGTATAAACGCAGCAAAAAAAATTTTGTATTTAAAATGCTTAAAACTGCATTATAACCTCGAACATGGGTAATCGTCGAATAAAGCTAAATTTTTTGTCCTTTGCTAAACAAAAAGGTTATCAAGCAAAATAGTCATGAATGCCCACATTTCCTTTCAAGCAGAACCTTATGCACCAGTTAAAATATGAAATCTTTTACATTTTTTATGTTTAAAATTTCAGAAATCTGTCAATGTGGC
Organism: Uloborus diversus; assembly: GCF_026930045.1. NCBI lineage: Eukaryota > Metazoa > Arthropoda > Arachnida > Araneae > Uloboridae > Uloborus > Uloborus diversus. The sequence continues at coordinate 106,199,425 of NC_072732.1, forward strand.
TACTGAGGTTGGTCTCAAGTAGAAAAAAGTTTCAACCTTTATTTTAAGAATCGGAAATCGTTCAAAGGGGAGATCGAAAGAAACAAGGCATATTTTGTTTCAATATTTTAAAAAATTTGCCTCAGAAAACGAAACTGTCTGCCTTATTTTTCTTTTGAGTTTTTCTTCAGAGGTAATCGCCATTAGTAAACCTCAGAAAACGAAATTGTCTGCCTTATTTTTCTTTTGAGTTTTTTTTCAGAGGTAATCGCTTTTAGTGAGCCTCAGAAAACGAAATTGTCTGCCTTATTTTTCTTTTGAGTTTTTCTTCAAAGGTAATCGTCATTAGTGAGGTCTGGGTTTCTTTTTTATTTACGTTTCATTCCTATTCGCAAATGTTCATCCGAATTTTTCTGGTTGTTTTCGGTTTGCTCACCTGTATCTTATTCAGGTTTAACTCTTAATTTGAATTGCCGTTTTCTCCATAATGTGCTACCTAAGAAAATTCCCCAAATTACTGTTGAAAATCGAGTTAATTCTTGAACGAATTACAAAATATTACAAGGTGAGTTATTTCGAAATGCTCACTTACTTTATTTTTTAATAAACTAAAAAGGTGCAGTGATTCTTAGAATAGGGTTGTTTCCATCAGTCAAAATAACTACTTTTAGTCACTGAAGTTGATGGAATGAGCCAAGATAATAACACTGAGAGAGCGAGGAAAGTCTTTTATTTTCAAAACGTTTAATTTTTAATTTTTTTTTTAAATGCCCGATTTTTTCAAGTAAGGCGTAGTCTGCATGACGTCACAAGGGACGGACTATGGCGCGCACTCCATTGTCACGCTGAATGTTTACGCTTGCTGTCTGCTGCGTTTCTAGGTTATGATAATTCAGAAGCGAATTAAATATTGCGCTCTACACTCTCTATCAATCATGTCGTTGATAGTACATGTGATTAAGGGAGTTAATCAAATATTGCGCTGTGCTCTGATGGCCTCAGTGAATGGCATTTCATCACTTGAGATGTCTGGTGCAGAAGCGTAAAAAAAAAAGGAAATTGAATCTGCGTACCGATTAAAATATTTTTTTAGTATTAAAACTTTGTCAAATTATTTAAAAACTTGTCAAATCTTGTGTTTTTGAGCATGCTCTTTCAGGAAAAAAAATTCTTTTAAAATTTCGGAAACGACCTCATTGCTTACGTTCGTTTCAAACAATTAACGTTGGTCTACATATTTTAATGAAATTCAACATTTTAAATAAATTCCAGGTAGTTCTGGAGAACAGAATAAATTACAAGTATCTTCATTAAAGTGCTATAAAAAGGGTTAAGGGGAAAAGAGGATGTTTTGTGACGAATGTAACCGGCTCTTCAACACAGAATTCAATTTATGCTCAACTTAAAAAATAATCAATTCCGCGGTAATTTAAAAATCAGATTTTTTTAATGGTAATTATTTGAACAAGAGTAACAATGTGATTTTTTTTTAAATTTCTTGCATTAAATATAAATAATGCCTTATTTTTGAAAATATTAAAAAGCCCCCCCCCCCCCAAAGAAAAAAAACACCCATGAGAAACATTAATCATGACAGTGTGATTGACCGGCCAATATAACCAGAGGGGGGGGGGGGGGTCTTCTGATTTTAATGCCACAGAGCAACTGTGGTTCAAAATCACAATATATTATCTAAAGTCGTTGAAAGTCTTAAAATTATATATTTTTGGAAAGTTGGATCGAATTTTGTTTTGAGAAACGAAAGTTATTCAAAAGCGACCAAACCCATGGTAGGATCCAACCAAAAACTAATAATACACACATTTTCTCATCCGTTATTTTTCAACTCCTCCTAAGTTTTTTTTTTTTTTTTTTTCTTATTTTGATGGAATGGGGTTGTTTTCTTCAGTCAAAAGTACTACTTTGAAATTGATACAGAAAAAAAATGATAACATGGAGCCAGAAAAAACTTTTATTTTCCCAACAGTTATTTTTTATTTAATATTTTTAAATGCCTGATTTTGGAAATAAGGCGTGGTCTTTGTGACGTCACAAGGGCACGTTACTCCATTGTCGCACTAAATGTTAACGCTATGCTGTCAACCGCGTTGCCAGGTTATGAAAGTTTGCGCTATGCTCAAATGGCATCAGTGAATGGCATTTCATCACGTGTGATGTTATGTGCAGAAGGGTAAAAAATGAATTTCAATCTGCGCAACGATTAAAATAATTGTTAAGAAATGTTAAATTTTGTCAACTTTTTTTTAAACATGGTTAAATCATTTGTTTTTAAACATGTCCTTTCCGAAAAAAAAATCTGAAAAAAATACTTTTAAAATTTTGGAAACAACCTCATTGATCACTATTAGTCCTTCTGCTGCTTTTCGTTTATTTCATCCTTCTAAAAAGAATTTAAATCCACCGAATATGTGAAGGAGTAGTTTCACGGCTTTATAAAAAAAGTAAAAAATAAAAAAAAAACTCTGTCTCTGATTTCTGGTTGCAAGTTTTATTCATACTTCATCCACAAACTTCAAGCTGTTAACAAATTAACAAAATTCAGTTTTTTCTTTCAAAAACGTTTTGTTGGAGAAGATGTATGTAGTCGCCCAGAAATATAAAAACAAAACATCAAAATTTTTAAGTTTAGTTTGCAATAGAAAAAACGCAGACGAGATATTTCCAGTCGATTTCAACTGAGAAGTCACTTGTAAAAGAAGTTTCAATTTCCTTCCAAAGTGAAATCTATGTAAATTGAATTGTTGAATAACCCTTGGCAGACACTTCCTCGTCTACGGAAATGAGTTGCGTGGAACGAAAAAAGCTTACAGATTAGATGAGCTTCCCATATGAGCCCCAAGAGACAGACTAGTAATTAATAGTTTTATTTTTTATACAGAAACTGAAAATGTTGCTTTTGTATCGAATGTGGAATCGAAACATATATTATGTATTAAATGAATCAATTAGCCAACATTTTGATGCACAACCCTCCCCCCCTCCACACAAGAGATGTTTTTTTTTTTTGTCTGTACATTTCTTCTTTTATTTATTTTTTCATTTTTTTGCTTTCTTATTTTGTTTTGTGATCAAATAATTCCAATTTGTTTACCTTTCATTCATTTTTTCTGCATTTCTCTAGTTATTACATTGCTTCCGTACATAATTTTTTCCGTCGATAAACTTTATCGTTAATTTATCCGGAATGCTTTCATTTTTGGACAATTTGCATTGTTTCTGGGATTGCTTGGAAATTTATTACTTAGCAGTTTTTTCCTGTTGAAATTATATAGTAAATTTCTGCTCCAGGTGTCATTTTGTCTTATTTGTTTTGTTAATTTCTATTTTTTGGTATTTATACTATCTCCTGTTCCACCTTGTTGCTTTCCTTGGATGACTTTTCATCCAAAAGCTCACACTTCTTTGCTTTGAAAAAGGTGGGCCTTGTAATACCGAAACACGTGTCTGCAGTAATTTGCAATTTTTGTGCATCAAAACGTTGGTTAATGGATTAATTTAATTTTAAAGCACAAAGGTTTCGTTAAATTCACTATGCATTTCAATATTTACAAAAAATTCGTTATACATTTTGTATGTCAATTCCGTGTAGATTTAGCTATGAGAAATAAATAGTTCTCCTCCGTCTGATTTTTTTCACGAAAGTTTGTTTCCTAAATTGTAAATAATCATTAAGCATATCAGCAAAACCGGACGTCTTTTCATCCATAAACTCACTTCTTTTTGCATTGAAAAAGAGATTCCTTGTGACTTCGAAAAACGTGTATGCAGCATTCCGGCTGATTTCTGCATGATTACGTTGTTTATACTTCTTTTATTTTTCAAGCGCAAAGATATTTATTCAATTTTCCTTCACGAATACTTAACTCAAAAACTGAGAAGCTAACTCCAATGTCAGTTTTTTTTAAATGTTTGTAAGATTCCCATAGAACCTTACGTCAAACAATATGGACATTTATATCGTTAATGTCCAAAAAACTGTCTGGCTTTACACAATTTGTACCAAACACAAAGACTTAAATGACTAAAAATTCCTCTTCACACTCTAATGCATATTTATTTTACACTAGTGGCACCCGCACGGCTTTGCCCGTAGTAGAAAATTAAAAGATCTTTTGGTTCGCCCGTATATTTACAAACAAATAATGTATGGTGAAGCTTCCAATTAACTTGCCCATGTTACGATTCCACGTTATGATAATTTCGTAATTTACTCGTCCATCATATGATAATTTTGCTCGGGAAAGTGTTCTTAAAATTGGAATTGAAAAAGAACAAAATCGAATTTTCAAAAAATCGCTTCAAGGTGCACACCCCCATGCTACAAACTAACTTTGTGCCAAATTTCGTAAAAATCGGCTGAATGGTCTAGGCGCTATGCGCATCACAGAGATCCAGACATCCTCCAGACAAAGATACTTTCAGCTTTATTATTAGTAAAGATTTTTTTTCATTTTACACGTTCAATTTAGTTATTGTAATTTCAGGCCCACGAAAACATTAAATTTCTCGACATTTGAATGTGCAATTCTCTTTAGTTACTTAATTTTATGCTTTCATAAGCGCCAGTCTTCATACCTATTTCAGTACATTTGAAATAAGGGAGTATAAGCGCTTAAATGTTTCAAATTAATAGCCTTAGTTGTTATTTTAATAAATTTCAGCTCTTTTTCAATAAGGCACTTACTTTAAAGTACCATAAGTCATGTTTTTTTTTTTTTTCGCCAAATGAAATAAAAGCTTAATCCATAAAAGTAAAGTTATCACTTTTAATATGGGTTGTGTTTACCTAAATGTTCTTCATCCTCCTGCTAAACGTTTCTGCATTCAAAACTCCCGCATAAATGAATTTCAATTTTAATATTGAAACAGCTGGAACCAGGTTTTTGTTTTTTATTCACTGCAATTATGAATGAACAAATGTTTTGCTGTGAATGCCTATATGAAATTAATAGCTTATAATAAGGTAAACTCCCGATTATCGGCGGTCGGATTATTCGCGGCTCGGATTATGCGCGGATCCTTTCCCTTTTTTTTTTCTTTTGAAACTTATGATTGTGTTGTTTGCTTTTAGATTTTACATACTTTTGACATTCAATGTTAGTAGATGCAATGTAGTAATGCTTTTAGTTTTAATTTAAATGAATGTGTGAGCTATTGTGTACAATAAATATCGTTTTTTACCTATTATTCGGATTATCCGCTGTTTTCGCTTATCCGCGGTTACCGGATAATCGGGAGTTTACTGTAAATTAAATGAATTTTATAAGACAACATAATATCAAAATTCTTAAATTTTAAAAAACTGTAATAAAAAACAAGAAATGAATTTTAAAAACTCTTTCGTGCAAAGGATTTATGTGGAAAAAGGAAGCAATATTTATTCATAAAATTTTATAATCTAATTTTAATGTACGTTTGGTTGGTTCTATTGATTTTAATGGCGCTATACTGCGCCAAACCATAGTTTTGAAGATACAAGAGAGTGGGGGAAAAATCAAAGGTGGAAAATTACTTGAACAATAAAGGACACAAAACGTCTGGAATTTAGAAGAAAATTTTCAAAAGAAACAAGAACGAAGTTTTGAATTTTGAAAAAGAGGCAGAAACAACAAACTGTTAAAGACTTTTGAAAAACACAAAAACAACAAAACAAAGATTTTACTGTTTCATCTTTTTAACCCACACTTTCAATGTCTTTTTACCCAAAATTCACTAAATTGAACACCAACAGAACTAATTCTTACACACCGTTCACCGCCTTCGATGCAACGGTCACCGAATTCCAAAACCATCTGACCAGTCAATTAAACTGTTTAAACAACAGCAACTTTGTTAATTAAAGCTAGTGCATATTTACGTCACCAACAAAACGACCCTTTTTTTCCAGGCATTTAAAACAAACTTGGTTAATTCCTGGAAAGATAGGAATTACAAGATTACATCTCTCGTTCGGAGCAATGAAGAAAGAAATCCAGAACTTTTACAGCACCGATTACTACTCTGTTCCCCAAATGGAAAACGGTTAAAAATCTCTCTGAGGACTTCAATTTGAGAGAGATCGTTCCATTGGTTAACCCTTGCCTGTGTACTTGATGACGTTGGCTCCGTAGGACATCTCCCTAGAGGGCATTAACGTTTCCTAAGTCTGAACGTGATAGCTAAAAGTGTCCATTTGTACTGAAAATCTTATTCTTCACATTCTGTTATTTACGTCTCTTTGAAATTCCATAAAAGTTTGGCCAACATTTAGAAAATTAAACCTTGCACTTTAAATAATAATGATTTCACTTCTGGCTTTCTTTTATAACATCTGAAGTCTGAGAAGCAAGAAATATTCCCCTACAAAAAATTTGAAATCAGATTAAAAAAAAAAAAAAATCAGTAGGACCATTCCACGAAAAAGTCAACCCTTTGTACCGCACGTGACGGTTCATATGTTTAATTGAAAGGTCATCATTTTAAAGGGTAATGCCGGAATTTCTTGCTTAAGAAATCCCACGTAATTTGTTAAGCAAAGAAAAAAAAAAAAATTGTTCACTAATATTTTGAGGTATTATTTTTAATGAAATACTGGCTGCGTCGCCCCGCTTCCCACGGTCTACCTCGAAAATAAAAGTTATGTCAAGTGACGCGTGTTCAACAATCACGCTTGAGCAAAAAAAAAAAAAAAGTAAAATTTTGCAGCAGATTCCGAAAAAAATAACCAAAAAGGAAACATTTTAAGTCTTCCGATTATAGGAAAAGCCTCAAAGCATTCCCCAGAATTTTATTTGTACATATTGAAAAAAAAAATGGCAGCAGCTTTTTCTTCTCTATGTTTTTCTTCACGCTACAAATTTCAATAAAAGCATTGTTACGGAAAGTTGAGATGAAACACTAAATAATAATTTGAATGGTGCAAAGTCCTCGAAAAATAGGGATTTTGTGTCGAAATCTAAGTAGCGGTTTTAATTGATATCTCTGCTAATTATTATCGGATGATTATGTTAAATAGTCAAACATAAAGACGGGAATTTTAAACACATTTTAAAATCACTATTTAAAAAACACCATCGAAGAAGAACTTATTTTGATAAGAAAATGTATATTATTTCTAATGATTTTCACGAAAAGAAGATGCGAGGTGACAAAATTGAACCACAAAGCTTTGAAAGTAGGATATTTTTCACTTGAACGGTTTTGATAGCCACTTTTAATGACAATATCTTTTAAAAATAGATATTTAAGCTCTGCAACTGTAGCTCATTAAAAACAAGTATTTTTACAATACAATCAGGATGCACGAGCATTTGAATTATTTTTGTTCAGATTTTATGACAACTTTAAATCCAGGAAAAATTTTCCCCATCGCGTTTTTTCACGAATTTAAAAGCATCTTGCACAAAATCTATCGAACTCAAATTCTCAAAAATACTTGGATATATTAACGGGTAAATTTACTTTAAACCCCTAAAACAGGGGTTGCCAACCTGTGGATCGCGACCCCTCAGCAGGTCGCAAAGCATTTCTTAGTGGGTTGCGACATCATCCTTACATTAAAAAATATATCATTGCATAATTTAAAAGTTAAAACACGTAGTTGAAAAATAGCATCATTTTAAGGTAGCATCAATACTTGAGCGAAATGACGAATGCAGAAAAAGGGCTATGGGGGGGGGGCTGCAGCAGCCCCCCTCTCAAGTCAGAGTACCTGATATCCCAACACCATCTAAAATTACCTTAAACTTTGGTTTAAAAACTTCAATTTCTTCAAATTTCCGCGAAAGCGTCCCAAATTCAGTCCCACTAACATCTTTCACAATCGTCAAAAATTTTGTTTCTCGAACTTCAATTTCGAATAATTTCTGAGGGAGGTTCTCTAAACCGCAACCCTTATTCTGAAAGATGCCCTGAAATTGCGTTTCTAGAACTTAATCTTAGAAATATTCCCGGGAAAGAGCCCCGAATCCCATCCCGTCCCCTACTATCAGAAATGGCCAAGAAATGGGTTTTCAGGATTTTAATTTCGAAAACAATTCTAGGGGAGTGCCTACTTAACCCCTTCACATAATTGAGGATCGTATAAGCATTCGTTCTTAGGACTTTAAATCAAAAAAAAAATACAAAAAGCTTCTAACATTTTCCTAAAAGGGTTCCCCAATTGCCTTCTAACATTTTCCCTTGTCATCAAAGATAACCTACAATTCTGTTTTTTGGACTTAAATTTCGAAAATTTTCCTTTTTTTTTGGGGGGGGGAGGGGTAACTACAATCCTCTCTCTTCATACATCCTCAAAACTCACCTAAAATTTTATTTTGGAACTTTAATCCGAAAAAATTCCGGGTTAGAGAGGCTCCGAATCCATTTTTTTCCCTAACGTTTACAAAGACGGCCTACAATTACGTTTTTAGAACCTCAAATTTAAAAAGTTTGCAGGGAAAGGTCCCCCGCTTCTCTTCATTTAACTTCAACAAAGATGGTCTACAACTGAGCTTATTTAGGACTGGTCAATTTTGTTTTCTCAAAATTAGAGAGCATCCCCAATCCTCCTCCTTCCCCAATCGTTAAAAATTGCTCAAAACTACATTTTTAGGACCTCAATTTCGAGAAATTTCAAAGGCAGTGTCTCCGAGCTTAAACCTTTCATAAAAGTCCCTGAACCTCTTCTCCGAACATCACCAAAGCTCGTGTGAACTGCAATTTTAGAACTACAATTTCGGACACTTTATAAGGGGAGGACCTTCCCGACTTACGACTGTAAATTCATATAGTTAATTATCTTTCTCTGCTTATATAACATAATTCTCATAATTTGATTGCTCATATCCTATTAATGACACTCCCCACACCTCCAAGCGAAATTCTAAGCTTTCTTGCTATACAATGTACATACGTTTGAAAAAAGTGAGTGAAATCTGCCAAACGCCCTCCCCCTAATTTTGTGGCCTCGCGACGGCCTTGTTTAAAGAAAATGCCTTCATTCATTTTGATGAAAGTTGAGGACACTATATGAGATTTTTATGACCTCAGTTCCTCCGAAAACCAAATCCTGCATTCGCCACTGCTAAGATTCAAGAACTTTGATATATATGTATATATATGGGTATTTTGACACATAATGGGTCGCGGGTTGTTTAGTTGGCGAAAATGGGGTTGCGACGTGAAAAAGGTTGGGAACCACTGGTTTAAAATTTCAGGCGTCCAGTGTGATGACATTTTCTTCAGCCTGCTCTTAAACATGGCAACTCGTTACGAAAAACAGAATTTCAAACTCTCTTTTTTTTAATTCTTAAGCGAAAGAACACCAGCGAAGAAAAAACTTATTTTGAAAGGAAAAAATCCGTTCTTTCTAATGGTTTTGACGAAAAGAAGATGCGAGGTAACAATCTTGATCCATAGCGCTTTGAAAATATGCTTTTTTTTTACATGAACGGTTTTGATAGCCATTTGGATGACAATATCCTTTAGAAAATAGATATTTAAGCTCTGCAACTGTATCCCATTAAAAACAAGCATTTTTACAATAGAATCACGAAGCAAGAGCCTTTGAATTGTTTTTTTTTTTTTTCAGGTTTTATGATGACCTAAAGTCCAGGAAAAGTTTTCCTTATTGCGCTTTTTCACAAGTTCACGCGCATGCTACACGAAATCCAACAAGCTCAAATTCACAAAAGAAAAAAAAAAAAAAAACTTGAATATATTAACGGCCAAACGTACTTTCAGAGCCTAAAATTTCAGGCTTCCAGTGTGATAAAATTTTCTGTAAACTAGTCTTGGCATTTCGGCACAAAAAACTGATCCGTCATTTTAGATCACATTTTTTGGAGATCCAGATTCTCAGGATTTGGATCTCGGAAGCTGGATATTTGCATAGGTTAGTTTTAAAGGCATCTCTACGCTTCTATAAAATTTCATCTAAATCGGAGATGGTCCAGTGGGAACGATTTGAAAAATTAGGTCAGTTGACGTGGAATGACTCTAATCAGACATATAATTTGAAATGTCTAAGAATATTATTAGTGGGAGCGCTGGACTTACTTTTTTAAAAAGTTCATCAATATTTGGCTCCATATTAGGAGAACTTCTCTGAAGAACATAAAACTTAATATGTAGATTTGTTTTTGAGTAACATTACTCCGCTTCTCGTTTTTGCATATACTTAAATCCCTCTGCGCTACAAACACGCACTTTATGCTTATAAATCCACAGTTGTAATTTATTTCACGATAGTAATAACGATAATGTGTAAATGTTACCTTAGTTACATTCGTCGATTAGGTTTATTAAGCTATTTCTGTTTACAAATGGCAGTTATGAGATTTTTCTCATCATGGTTTCCTTTAAGCATTCCAGCAGTAAAAATGCTTTGCAATAGATTTAACGATTAGAATTTCTTACCTAAACACCTCAGTAAGCAAAACTTAAAAGATTTTACTGAGTGCTTAATAAGTGAATCAGTATTTTGATAATGATATGTTACGCTGTGGTTGTGGTATATTGTTTGTGTTTGCCAAGGGTTAAATTAATAATGTAAGGAGCACATCCTGGAAACTTCCGTACAAACCATAGCAAGAACTAAGAACAAATTCGATTTTTCTAATGGTAATGGGGTTGTTTCCTTCAATCAAAAGTAGTAATTTTAGTCACTGATATTGATAGAATAAGAAAAAAAAAAAAATAACATGGACCCAGAAAATTCTTTCGTTTCCCCAACAGTTATTTTTTAATTAATTTTTTTAACTGTCCGATTTTTTCAAACAAGGTGTGGTCTTGATGACGTCACAAATAATGCTCTTTGGCGCATTTTTGTACCGCGTTTCCGCGTTATGATAATCAAGAAGCGAATTAAAGTTGAGCTCTATGATTGCTATCAACCATATCGTTGCCAATACACGTGAGTAAAGATGCGAATTAAATATATTGCTTTGTAAATGGCAACACAGAAGGGCATTGCATTTCATCATTTGTGATGTCATCGGCAAGAAATGTAAACATGAAAGTGCACCGGATTAATTAATTTTTTAAGAATATTAAACTTAAATAAATTATTTAAAAAATAGTTAGATCGTATGTTTTTAAGCATGTTCTTTCTGAAAAAAATACTTTTAAAATTTTGGAAACGACCACTTTGTAAACACATTAATTTAAAGCTAGATTTTGGGCTCAATATGGTAATGTAAATTCTTCTCCTTTATGAAGTAAAGTGAAGAGGAAATTCTTCAATAGGAATGTTTCATACATCGAGACCATACATATTTTTTGAAATCTTTTGAACTTGGCGTTTTTCGAACTATTTAAAAAAAATATATGTGAAAGTTTTTCACAGTTGGAATTTTTTAAAATAACATTTTTTCATTATGTTTCCATTTTTCTTCTTGTCTAGTAAGTTCTTGATATTAAAAAATTATCACAAATTTATACATTACGAAATTATATAAAGCCCTTGAATTTTTAAGCTACATTTATTAATTTAACGTTAACCCTAATCCTTAGAGGCCTAAACTTTAAGAAGAATCTCAAGGCAATTTTTGAGATACCAAGCGTTTGAAACTCTAAATTTTTTTTTTTTTCACAATAAACCCAAAGTAATTCACCTTTCATTTGCTTGTTTTTGAAATCAAACAAAGATATTTCATCTATGAATATATATAATAGCGAATGATCGAGTAACGCTCCTGGCACCATCAACAATGAAACCCGAGCCGCGGCACTATAATTTGAAAGTTATTTTGGTAATGTTTGACATACTGGGAAATGCTTTATTTTGACCGAGCTGAACTGGATCTGGTAACTTAATTGTTTTACTGCTGAGACTCATTTTAGGAGAATGAGGAAACGAAAAAGAGGTCAACAATGAACGCTATCTACTGGAGTTTATAATTAATCCTCTAGAGTTAGGGTTAAAATTTCAACCATCAAAATATCACCAAGCAGGCAATGGCTTCGTTCAAATGTAGACGCTATTTTCAACCGTCATACCTTGATGGGCAATTAAGTTTTACAAGACAATCCATAAACACGAAAGTTTGAAACATAATATTGTCCAAAGAGGTTGCCTTGATTATGGATTAGTAACGGAGTAAGGTATTAGTAAGTAGAAAGGAATTAAACACAAACGAAGCAACTACAAATTGTTTCACTAGTTTGACGTAATGAAGAAAAAGATCCAAATCTTTTACATCTCTAATTATAATTTTTTGTTTTTTTGGAAAATTTGTTGTGGTGTGGCATCTGAAAGATTTTTTTTCTGAGGGAACTAGTCGTTAAGATATTTTTTCCAGTCGCCTGGGCGACCTTGCAACCGGGGTTAGTCAGACATTGGTGATAAGAAATAATGTGCTTTTTTAGTATGAACTCTTAGAAAGCATCACGAGTTGGACGTTTTGTAATAAAAAGGGTTAATTGTATATTTAAATGAAATATTGTAAAATTATAAAATAATAACGAATTCTCCTAAACCCATGTGCAAGAAAATTTGAAACATAATATCGTCCAAAGAAGTTGTCTTGATTAGGGTTTAGTGCAAGGAATTAAACACAAACGAAACAACTACAGATTGTTTTACTAGTTTGACGTAATGATGAAAAAGACTTTTACATCTCCAATTATTTTTTCGCTTCTCATCCAGTCCGGCTTAAATCCCTCCTTCGGGACTTTAGTTCAAGAATCATCAGCGAGTTTCTTATCGAAAGCCTCTGACGCGAAACTCGACCTTCGTCCAGAATATTCCACGAGGGATCTTAATGGTGTATCTTTGCCGGACGTGAGGGAGTGACCACTTGATCAGGGAACTCCCATTTATCATCAGGTTGTTTTTGGTTTTTCGTCCGAAGGGTCTCACCATGATCCCGGGTAATGATTCTTTTCGTGTTAAAAGTGAGTAACTTCTCCAATAATCGTGAAGTGAGAATTTTTGAAAGTGTATTTGTTTCCAGTAAGAGATGAGGTGTTTTATTTTTGTACATTTAACTTGTTTTTCATATACTAAGACGTGGACCAGTTTTATATTTCACTAGTGGTACCCGCACGGCTTTGCTTGTAGTGGAAAATTAAAAGGTCATTTGGTTCGCCTGCATATTTACAAATAATGGATGATTAATTTCCCGCCAATTCGCTGTATTAACTTGCTCGCTCATGTTATGGTAATTTGCTCGTCCACGTTGTGGTAGTTTGCTCGTCCATGTTATGATAATTTGCTCGGTAAAATGTTCCAAAAATTGAAATAGAAAAAGAACAAAATCGAATTTTCGAAGAATTGCTTCGAAGTGCACACCCCCGTCGTACAAACTAATTTTGCGCCAAATATTATGAAACTCGGACGAATGGTCTAGGCGCTATGCGCGTCACAGAGATCCAGACATATTGACATCCAGTTAGAGATCCAGACTTTGAGCTTTATTATTAGTAAAGATTTATTGCACTTTGATACTCTTTTTCTCCCTTTTTAGTAAGCAGCTCATGCGACATCACTCTGGGAGAGTGCTTGAAAAATATACGTTTATTACAGTGAAAAAAAACTGAAATTAGTAAGAACTCAAGTAATTAACACTAACAATATTAAATGCCATCATGATATATTTTTTGAGCTATCAATTTAAACGGTCTTAAGTATTAAGGATGTAAGTATCAATTGAAACTATCTTAAATATTAAGGAAGTAATTTCATTATAGAAGTAAAAAGAAAAATGTGTGTTCATTTTCGTGATAAAACTTGAGGACACAAGTTTTAATTTTCTTCAAAAGATAATAAACACTATCTTAAGTTTTGAGTTTAACTTTGCAAAAAGTTTCTACAACGGATTTACAATTTATTTAGACTGTGTTCAATTGGTAGAAATGTACCTGACCTATAAGCACAATGTTGTTACACCACATGAATTTTCATATTTCCTCGTACGTTGTCTATACTCTACAGTATGCCAGAAATAACATATTTACCATCTTACCGAACCAACAACTGACAAAGTTTTTGCTATTAAATCACAATTTTCTAAATTATTTCATGAATATGTATGTTTCGTAAGTTTTAAGCAGAGACCGACAAATATTTAAAAATCTTAGGAGCCAGGAAAACATTTAGGCGCCAGACACAGTTTTAAGAGTTTGTTGGAAAATTTGGGATAGCGTGGCTTCTGAAAAAGTGCTATTATGAGATAACTAGTCGCCAAGATATTTGTTCCAGTCGCCTGGACAACCTTGCACCCGCGGTTTGTCAGACATTGGTGAGAATAAGAAAAAATGTGCTTTTTATGTATGAATTCTAAGAAAGCATCGCTAGTTAAACGTTTTTGTAATAAAAAGAGTATATTTAAATGAAGTATTGTAAAACTATAAAATAATAATAACGAATACTCTCAAACTCCACCACTTAGGTTTTTTTGTGATAATGTTTTTTTTTTAACGATTTTACCTGCAACAACCATTTTTCTAAAACATTGGCCAATCTCATAACCATTTACAAACTAAATATTAACTAGGCTCATTAATTGCTTAGCGCGGTGATCAGTCGTGTTACTGCTCTGCTTTTTTTACTACGCTGCATACGCGCGGGTTTAACCGGCTGGATGCGATTCAAAAGTTAGCTCTCTCTCTCTTTTGAACCAGGCCAGGAATCAAACAAGCCAGGATCCAACAACCCCAAAGGTATAAATGTGGAATATAAACTTGGAGGACTTTTTGACTACCATTACAAGGAGAATCTTCAACAGGCAGGCATCGAACGGCTGCGTATTGCGATTAGATAACCACTGAATAAAAGCACCATTTCACAACAAAAATAAAAAGTACAACAGCAGTCAGCAGTAGCAGTCTAATACTAAATGAATGCATCATCTTTTTAGTAGGATTTTTGTAATTATAGATGCCAGGCTTGGTGATACTTCACCATTTCGACAATACAGGGTGTTCCGTTTTAACCTGCAAGACCTTTATTTTCGCAACCGTTTGTCCTAGATGTATACTTCCAATTGCGTTCAAAACCAGATGCAGAGTTAAGGTATTGAAAGTTTGAAGTAAAATAAAAATAAGTCAAAAAATACAAAATTTAACTTTTTATACGAGCCCCAGGTCCCCTAACTTATGCTTAGGGAAATAATCTCCATTGAAAAATAATTCCAACACAACAAGTTTGAAATTAGTGTTACCATTATTCCCTGGGATTTGAAACACAGCGTTTTGTGACTTACACCATTTTTCACTCGCCGTCAATAATACCTTTTGGAGAAAAATTTAGCGGTTAACAAGTGTTTAAAAATATGTGTGTGAATTGAGTGTGGTTTTTCAAATTGTTCATTGTTCGAGGCTTTGTATTTTTCTTTTTTTTTTTATAGTGTGTTTTTGCATATCACAGCATAACATTTTGTTTTTGAATAGCAATGAAAAATGTAAACACCTTGTTTTTCTTACTTTGACGACCTGTCATTCTTCTGAAAGGGCGATAAGTTCCAATCTCATCTTCTGTATGTTTCCCTTAAACTCTGAACTGGAATATCTCCTTGAGTTTTGGTCGCACAAATATCAAGTTTTTTGTGTCAGTAAGAGTTTTCAATGGAGATTTTTCTCTAAATATTAGTTAGGGGACCAAGAGCCCGTATAAAATGTAAAATTTTGTATTTTTTGACTCATTTTTGTTTTTGCCTCAAACATATTCAATATCTTAACTCTACATCTGATTTTGAACAATTTTGCAGTTGGAAGTATACATCTAGAACTAACGGCTACGTAAAAAAAGGTCTTTCAGGTTAAAACGGAATACCCTGTATATCAATAGCCAATAGTTTACGAAATCGTCTCATAATTTGGCGTTACTTATAAATATCCAATATCGGAAAATAATCCATGATCTTTAAAACTGCTATCCTTGCAGAAATGAAAAAGTTATATTATGAAGCATTTGATCATTTAATGCAATATGTCAGGAATCAGGCAGACGGGCAAAAAAAAAAAAAAAAAAAGCAAATTCAGGAAATGTGAATCGAACGCTTATTTTCCTCTAACAAAACATTCTTCGATGATGGAAAGTGGATGAGCAAGAAGTGATTATCCGCTCCCCCGAGACGACAAGATTGATTATTTTCGTTTCCGTTCTGCATTTGCCTGAATCCACGGATGTGATATTAGAAGAAAAAACATTCCAATATCGGGCAATGCTTAAAATCGCAAGTTAAAACAACAGGGGTTTTAACCGAGAATTTCAAGACAGGAAAAAAGTGGAACGTGGCATGACTTGCAGTTTTTTTTTTCTTCTCTTAATCATTAATCGAAGAGAAAGTCTATAGAAAAATTGTTACAAAAACAAACTTCAACGGTTTTTGTTCTTTTTGTTTTTTTCAGTTTGGTTTATCTAAACATTTATTTCATTACGTGAGCATACTACACAACGGCAAAGATTCATCACAATCTATTTTCAGAAGAAATCAATCCTCTTCTTCAATAGGGTTGTTTCCTTCAGTCAAAAGTATTACTTTTAGTCCCTAAAATTGGTAGAATAAAAAAATAAAATAAAAAAATAACATAGACCCAAAAAATACTTTTATACATTTACTATTTTTTAATTATTTTTTTTTTTTTAATGTCTGTTTTGTCTCATCGTGTGACGTCACAATTGATGAAATCCATCTTGAATAGGAGCGCGTGGTTGTCTTTCCGGCAGGATATCGCTTATTAATGATTTTTTCATCGCGAGCAATTTATTAGTGGAACGAGAGTTGTTGGTTAAATAAAATATTCATTTAAGCGAAGTTTGGCAGTTTCCTGAAACTTTATTCTGGTAACCCTAGCGATTTGCTGACATGTGATTTCAGCAGCGAAAATGAAAATAACGACTGAATATCGTTTAAGATTTAAGATTTTTTTACGTTAAAGTTTTTTTTAGGAGAGAAAATAAGTCAAAAGTAAGAAAAAAAGTAGTTTACCCCATGCTTTTGACCATGCTCTTTCAGAAGAAAATATTTGAGAAATGGGAAACAACCCAATTATGACTCAAATAAAGTTAGGGCAAATTTCTAGAATCTATACTGTTTTGCATCTAAATCATGAAGAGGAAGCCGCGCATGAGCACCATTTGTGTAACTTATGTATGTTGTAGTGTAGCGTGTGTATGAGCTCGGTGCAATAACCACCGAGATGCAGTTTGTTTTTGGTAATATCGGTGAAAGTAATTGTGTTTATGAATACAATCCACTACTTTAGAGGCTTTGTATTTGTGATATGTTTCTGAGCTATCGAAGGGACATGTTTAATATGACAACTAAATCATGTTGAACTTGCTCTTAAAAGAGTTGATAAGTAGGAAATATTGAAAGTTAATTTCTTACTTTGAAAGTTAAAATTACAACTCAACTTAAGCAAACGAAAAGATCCGTGACATACGCGTATCTGGATGGCATCAAGGAACGAAAATCAACCAAAAATCAGATTATTTTTTTAAAAAAATGATTATTAGATGGTTGCCTCAATTTCTGAACATATCGATGAGTTCGGTTCTAGTAACTTCCCGAGCTCCTGATCTGGATCGATTGCTTAAAAAAAGATTCACTTCGGTAAATTTATTATGGAGTGGACTAAGCATTAGCATGCGCCGAGTAATCGACTACCCCGATACCATAATCGGACTTTTTGCCGGTTATTTACGATTGGCCAAATTTTTCCGATTAATCGGTGGAAAAAATATTTTTGAAAATAACTTTTCTTCGAGTATCTTGCTTTCTACAAGAAACTATGATAAAACCTTTATTAACAATAAATAAATGTAATTTTCTATAACATTACTATAACATGCAGAATGAAAGTGCACAGAAAAAGAACAAAACAAATAGTTTAGCTATTGCGTAAAACTTAATGAAATATTAAAGAACAACCCTCACTTCTGAAATTGATATCACACTATTATGAATAATTAAATTCCAGTACTTAAATTTCAATGCGAAAAATCTGAGTAAGAAAATTTCCACTCCCTATCTCCAACCACATATTTGCGATACTGAAAAAAACTTTCAAGCCATGGGGCATTCTCAGAAAAAGCAGGAATTTTACCTTTGATTTTTTAAAAAATAAAATTTCTCCTAATATTGTCGCCTCATAGCAACAGAAGGATAGCTTAGAGTAATTCCTGGGATTAGATGTCTTAGCGTTGCTCTGAGGCAACGATATGTTAAATACTTAAGATTAAGTTAGACCTATCCTAAAGTAATTTTGCCATTATAGTGGTTCAGATCAAGCGAGTAAATATTTCAAATTTTCTAAATTATTTTTAGTGCCATATCTATGGACAAACTGTGTCCACAAATGTGATGTCCATGGATGTGATAAAAACAACAATTTTCTACATTCAAGAACATGTGCTTTTGAAGTTTTGACTTGACAGTTGAAAAACAAATCTTTTACATTTAATATTATCAATTCTTTGAACTATTGTATCATCTTACTTGCTTATTTTAAATCTGCATGAGCCACAGATGTGATCAATTGATTTTTACATTTTATAAATCAAGGACAAAAACTTTTAATAAAGTCACAGAAGTCTCAAAACAAGCTTCTGTTTCTGTTCCACTAAACAAAATGGCTTCTTGAAAGTAGATCCTTCAACGAATACAGTTTAGTGCTGCAACCTGAAAGAATTTATTAGCACTTTCTTTTCTGTCCACAGATAAGACTATTTCTCTGGTTACAAGCATTAAACTATAAATTAAATAAATATGGGAATTAAGTTTAACTTTAAATTTATGAGAAGTGTGTACTAAATGTGTACTTGATAGAAAATATAGCTTAATTGTTTGTTTGGAGCATGAAATATAAAATATGGAAACAAAAAAAGATAAGTTGTTACAGTTCACGGATGTGATAAATCACATTCTGTGGCCAAATTACAACAGTAAATAAAAAATTTTCTTCTCATTTAGCAACTTCAATATATTCCATCAGTTGTATGAAAGTGTTCTATTCACTTGAATTATTTTCTAAACTTTTATTCTTTCCAGTAACACAAATTCCTGATTTTTCTGAGAATGACCCCCATATGCATATCAAGTCAATATTTATCCTATCTTAGGGACCCTCTCCCACTCTTTTCACATCACCTGCCTTGCAGTTTCATTTTGTCTTTATGTTATTAATATTATTTGTATTTATCTTTCGAATGACAGAAATGTAACAGAAGTTCAAAAATATTTATATGATTCCACTGCAATCGCTCCTTTACTCTCGCCAACGAAAAAGAAAAAGCTTCCTAATGCTTCTGTTTTAATTCTCAAAGAAAATCATGATTATCTCTTAAGTTAATGTTATGATACCCTTATCCCAGCTTTTGATAACATATTTTTTTTCAGTTATTTTTTTCCTTCTAACTATACACAGAATTGCATCATACATATAACAACTTATTCTTTCAGTTATTAATTTGTTAAAAAACATGTACGTACTTTATTATTGTTTTTTTTTAATTGATGGTTGAAAAAATGTTTATTTTCATTTATTTATTTATTTATTTTTGAATAAATATACACATGTATACAATGTTGCAACATTTTCCATGTATCAATAGTTTTCTCCTTTACTATAGTATTTTAGATAAAGTTACAGTTTTTATAACGTCTTAAATCGAATGGCTACTAATAATTAAAAAAACAAGTTTAAATTAAAAGTGCTCTTAAATTAGTCTGCTGATCACAGGCTACCCGCTAATACCCTGAAAGTGTCATGTCTAGTTAACATAATTTAATTTTGTTAACCGTAATATGAGAATTGGGCTCAAAGAAGAGATTTTGAAATTATTTTGAGAATTACGAAAGTGGAGAGAAATAAATCGTATCTCAGAAATAATCTTTTAACCATTTCTAAAGTCGAAATTATCTCTTTATGTGGAAAAAAAAAAACGTAAGGTAAAAGAAAATTTCGAAAGGAAGTCTGTGGCGGGTCTCCGTACAGGAGACCCCATAACACCTACAGCCTTGAAATTTTGTACAAAATTACTTCGAGCACCGGGGATTTGCACCTGGGGATTTGATTTTTAAATTTCGAATTACTTTTTTGTAATTAATTTTTTAGCTCAAATTTCGAGTAAATTGCCTATTATTGCTTATTAAAGGGATGAAAAATTACTTGCACATATTAATATTACATATCGTTAGAAAGGGTAAAACTTTCCGCGTTCTACGCAATTTGTTTCAATGCTCTAACTTAAATACGGCTGGAGTTATTGGCGTTTTTAGCACAAATTGTTTAGGTTTCGCTAAAAATTTTGGCACTACTTTCTTCATTAAATCTATCAAAAAAGGAAGGAATTGTCCCACAGTTTTCTTTTTGACAAAACTGGAAAGAGCGGCTTTTTTTACTCCAGAACTAACTTTATCTATGTTCGATAAACTTAGTTTCGATCTCCAAAGAAAGAAAAAGTTACAAGCCGTTTTAATCAAGTTCGAAAAATCTCATTTCCATTCAAATTATTGCTGTTTTATTTGGCGTTGCCATAGTTATGTCTTTTCGATTCGTTTGTTTCATCTTTCTTATTCAACAACAATTTTAAGGGTTTCGATTTTAACGGAAAATCTTAGGCTCAACTCAATTCCAGCCCAGTGCTAAAGAGTAAAATGTATTACTAGAGACCATGAATATGAAAGCGACTTTTCAAACGTACAAAACTGCAGTTTTGCAATGCTCAGAAGCCCTTTAGCCCTTATGGCTCTGCAAGTTGGTACAAGTTATTGTGAAACCCGGGGAAGGACTGCTTTTTGTTCCAAAGGGAGCTTATAATGCGTTTTTAATTTGTTTCTTTTTAACTGACGATTTATATCTTTGCGAATCAAATAAGATTGCGAAGCAATCTTCGGGGGTTGGTGAGCGTTAGCGAGCAGGGGGCAGATCCCCCTAGTAAAAGAAGAAAAAGATGGAAATTAAAAATCACGATCATTAATCGGCTCTGCATATTAATCGGTAATCGGCCAATTCGCTCATCAGCGCATCCTTACTAATCATAATCATTTCTTATATCCGCACCCTTATGTCTGCAAGAGCTAGCAACTCTTCAAGTACCTATTCTAAAGCAAATTAAAAACTTAAAAAGCATAATTCATGAAAAAATGCCAATGTTTTAAGTAATACATGTGCATATTTTAAAATTTTACTTAATTATACGGCCTTAAAAATGGTGAGGGAATTTAAACAAGAAGTTCTGTCTAGACCTAGACTAGCCTACTTTCCCGTATACCCATACTACTTTCTAGTACCTGATCAATATTCTCAAAAATAGCTAAAATCGCAAATTTTTCAAACATATTTTTAAAATACTTGAAGCTGATTTCTAGGAATAAAATATTGCTCACTCATCTAAAAAATTTAAATGCGTAAAAAAAAATAGCAGCAACTTTTAAACAAAGCAGCTAATACACTTTTTTTCCATTAAAAAAATCTTTAACAGCTTTCAAAACGAAAAAATAATAATTAAAATTAATAAGCTCATTAAAATAAATACATCATATAAAAAAAAATCGTTTCTTTTTCCCCTGTGCCAAAAACAATTTGTAAATGAATTAATGCACTTACCAAAATAAATAAAAACAATAAAATGTCAACATAAAGAAATAATTTTCATTGTCAAAAAAAAAAAAAAAAACATCGTCTGCGCTAAATTAAAACTTTAGCGTAAAAATAAAAACAAGTCAGATGAACAATAATTATTTCACAGTCAGAACCATAGCTGCGGAGTCGGAGTCGGAGTCAATCTCATTTTTGTGTAAAGGGGTCGGAGTCGAATATCTAAGAATCGGAGTCAGTCATTTTTCCTACGTGTATAAATTTTTGCCAAAGCTACGAAGTCAGAGTCTAAGTCGGGGAGTCGGAGTCCGATTAATTGTCGGGCACAGGAGTCGGAGTCGGAGTCAAGTGCCCCTAAATTCTCGGAGTCGAAGTCCGTAGTTTGGCGTCAAGAGCTATTTCCAACAAAATTTGTTTGAAGTAAATCCGCCTTCAAGTACGGAATCTACATTGACTTTCAGTTTCCCCGTAGGCGCTATATTTAAGGGATTTGAACTGTTCAAAATTGAACGGAAAATTGTTCAAATCGAAAAGATATTTTACATACAAGTTTTTCATCAAAAGCTTTTTCCTACAAAGTTTGTTTGAAGCAAATTCGCCTCACAGTTCGGAATTGCCTTGAATTTCCCCGTAGGCGCTAATGTTAAGTTTTTTTGAACTGTTCAAAATTGAACAAAAAATAGTTCAAATCAAAAAGTGAAAGATGGGATTGAGATGTCGTCGCCGAGATCTTTCTAACAAAAAAAAAGTTTGTTCGAATCGGACTATTCATTTGAAAGTTATTAGGGGGGGGGGGGACAAACAGACAGACTGACAGACAGACAGACAGACATTTTTCCCCATCTCAATACCCTACTTTCCAATTTTTAATTTTTCGATATTTATTTAATTATTTTGTTTATTTTTCTTTTTTTTGTTTTTCGCGATATTTTTAAGATGCATTAAGCCTTTTTTCATGCTTTTTTCTTCTTTTTCTGACTTTTACTGGGAAAGTAGGCTAAAAATCATATTGTATAAAACGTAAATTCGAAAATCAGTTCTCTGAAATTTAAAATAATTTAATAAGTTTTATTCAATTTGCAAAATTTGTATAGCTCAGGCACAAACAATGCCTCGCATGCGAGTGTATATTATTTAGTATGATGAAGATGTCGTGTCCATAGATTTTGCTAAATGCTGTTGAAGGTCCAAAGGACCGCAGCCGCCAGCTTCGGTGCCTCAGAACTGTAGAGGGTCTCCTGCGGCAGATCTCTGTCTGGTAGCAAGCTGAGTTTTAAGATCGTCACAGTAACGCTTTGGACATTCAAAGATGTGTCTTGGTGTGAGTTGGATCTTTGGGCAGTTCTTGCAGTAAGGTGAAGTTCTTGTCCCGTCAGGAAGTATTTTTATTCCCTTGTAATGCTCTGTTCTGAGTCGAGCGAGTGTAGTCGTGATGTCTCTAGAGAAGTCGAAGTCGGTTATCAACGGTTTCTTTAAGGGCTGGTTTAAAAGTCTGCATCAGATCACTGCGTTCGCATCTGCAAGTGTGTTGGTGGGGAGAGGTTTGTCAAGACCACATGCCTCTTTGGCCAGGGCGTCCGCACACTAATTCCCCTCGATACCTACACGTGCGGGTATCCACTGCAACACGCAATATTTCCCTTTGCAATGCATCCGATCGAGCAAGTTGTTTATGGTGGAGGTGATGTTTGTCTTTCCATTTCGAATAGCCTCTAGGGCTAATTTAGAGTCTGAAAAGACAACTAGTCCTTCAGCAAGATCCACAGCTTGAGAATTAGTTACGTAAAAAGTTATAGCTTCCTTGATCGCCAAGAATTTGCTGATGAAATTAGAAGAAATTAATCCTGTGTTAATTTTAAGATTAAATTTTTCTCCGCTTGGAAAGAGTGAAAAGGATGCCTGCTCCTTCTCCATTGCACAAATTGTCTGAAGAACCATCCGTAAAGGCAAAAGTTAGGTTCTCTTGCGAAAGCTTTTCTATGGTTTCAAGGCCCTTTTGTTTGAGTAGAATGGAATCCTCCTTTTTCGAGCATGGTTGGAGCAAGTTCAGATAACTGATGGTGTTAGGTGGAGGTGTTCTTGGAAAAAGAGATTCCAGTAGGAAATCAAGGGATGAATTCTCCAGATTTGTCTGTCTTCAAATCTCTCTATCTAACTGTGGAGTTGATGATCTTTTAAGCCTTGTCGAAGTATTCCAGTTATTAAAGACTCTGGTAGAGATATTATCGTTGTTGTTGTTGTTGTTGTTGAGTCTATTTGTGAATTTCCGACTTCCTTGTTCTGCCTTTTCATTGTTAGTTGAGGAGACGGCACCTATTATAATTTTTGAGGCTCTATGTTGCACAGAATCTATTTGTTGTTTCGTAGTAGTTGAAGCCGAAGCCCAGATTAGAATTATTTAGTATAGCTAGTATAATAGGAGCAATATCTACTTCAAACATGCCAACAGTTTGCAAACCTAGTACATTGTATCAATTATGATTGGGCCAGTGAGAGGAATTCCATTACAGAACTTCACAGGAGCATAATAATTGCATTTCGTAGTACTTGTACTAGCTATTATTAAGCCGCGTTGGCTAGTATTTGGATGTTGAAATAAGGTACCATTATTTAATAAAACGAACGATGACATATTATCGAAAATAATCAAAAATGAAAGCTCGTTAAACAAGGTGAGCTATTTTAAAAATTAATTGCAAAAGTTATATTTTTAAAATTTTACGAAACAAAACAGTACTGTTTCAAAGAAACTTTCGCGTTGTTATTTATTAGAGTATTTTATTTTTATTTCGCATTTGCTTACGATCTTATCTTAGATTAAATCATTTTGCAACGTATAGCGAAATTGTGAAGTCCATTTCAGGAACTCAATGAAAGTTGAAAATATCTTTGAGCACGCTTTAGTTTCTTTCGTCGATTGCAAAGAAACTATGGATGCAACATCGTTATTTTTTTTCGAAACCTCGATGAATTTACTGTTGATACATAGATGGCATCAACATCACCATTTTTCTTATATTTATCTTTAATAACAACGAAAGTTACATGAAGGTGACTATTTTGCTTACGATAGAACCTTCATAAAATATGCAGTTTTAGGCCCAATTCCTCTGATGATAAAAAAAAAAAAGTTTATGATTTTTAATTACCGAGAGAAATCAATTCTTGAAACGAATAATCAAGTAACCAATGTATTTTAAAGCGTTGTAAATATATATATATATATATTCCTCTATAATTAAGTTTTAAAAAATGTTTGAGAATTGTCCTTACTTATAATTTTCCTTTTGTACTTCGATTGTGTTGTACACGACAAGTAAGAGCAACTGGTATTCTGTTAAAAAGGATGACCAAAAAATGATGTTAAGAGTCTCAGGGGTAAAATGGGATGGGTACCACTAAACATTAATGAAAGAACTGCCATTTCAATCAATAAGACCTAGCCACACACTTACCGGAACCGCTGAGCCCCAGCTCTCAGCAGGACAACCGTCTGCTCTACCTATATTGTCACTCGATGACCTTCATAATTTCCATTAATACCTGAGTCTTATTAAGGGAGGTTCTATAAATGCTTTTGTTATTTACATTGATGTTTAGATATTTTATAGTTTTGTTGCATACGAAATTAAGTGTTTATTCGTTTTATTCTAAACGAGTTCCATTACCTATTTTTTTTTTCATTAAGGTTTAAAAGCTCAACCTCAGCTAGCAACAATAACAGTTGTCTTTATGTTTCTCTTTTTTTTTCGTTGACGGGTCAGTACAATCGATATTTTAATATTTCAAACATATATGTTTCGTCTAAGAATCTGCATCTCTAGAAGAAATCCACTGTTGGAAAGCAGGACCATGAAATCGGAGAGAAACTGATTGCTACGGACTCGTGGAATTTTAACCTTACACTCTGACTTCTTCACCCCAAAAATCAGTCTAATTGCGACTTTGCAACGTAAGAAAAGCTCCAGACTTGTGAAAATGACAGACCCCTACTCATGGAATTTCAAAGTCTCCGTCTCCGACTTCTTTACCCCGAAGTCAGTCCAACTCTTCCTTCACAGCTTAAACATGGCTCCAGACATGGAAAGAAAATGACCGACTCCGACTTTCTTACTTCAAAATCAGTCCAACTCTGAATTCACAGCCTAAGCAAGGCTCCGTAGATGGAAGATAATTGACAGACTCCGACTTTTCTCCAAAACCTGCCCATCTCCGAACTCAAAGCCGAAGCATGACTCCAGACTTGGTGTTAAAATTGTCGACTCCGACTTTCTTACTCAAATCAGTCTAACTTTGAATGCACAGCCGCCTAAACATGGCTACAGACATGGAGGGTAGATGACCGAATCCGAATTTACTCCAAAATCAATCTAACCCCGACTTCACAGCTTAAGCATGGCACCAGATTTCGGGAGAAAATGACGGACTCCGACTTCCTTACTCCAAAACCAGTCCATCCGAACTCAAAGCCTAAGCATGGCTCCAGACATGGAGGGTAAATGACCGACACCGACTTCTTTACTTCAAAATCAGTCTGACACAAACTTCTGCTCCGAAGACGTGGCTGGAAATTCTCGCTTGCGTATCATCTGCCTAAATATGAACATATGTTTATAAGAAAACGCATATTGTGAAAATTTGTTTCCCATTTACTATAATTGTTGGAGCAAAATAAGATATGTAAGTTGACCTGTTTTTTTTTTTTTTTTTGGTGGACACATGTAGACGAAAAAATAATCTATTTTGTAGAAACTTTCGGTAAACATAAAAACTAGTGCCAAGTTTATTTCTTGAAATGTTAACTTAACAAATCGTAATTTGTAAATCTTGGCACAAATAATCTGATATTTTTTTAGTTCTAGTATCGGTTTCTTGTAAAAAAAAAAAATCTTACCAATCACTCAAGAAAAACTCCTAAATATTGCCTTATTATTATTATTAATATTTATTTTTAGAAAAAGAAAGCAAAGCGCATGGTGCTAATAAAATATTCTTAATTTAGTTATTTTTATAAACTGAAGGTACGTAATATTTGGAAAAAAATATCAGCAATTTTAATAATACTTGCAAATGCCCTTACCAATTTAAATCAACGTTAACGAAAATGAGACTGGCATTTACTACTGCATGAACGAAACGTTTTAGATAATGTTTTCCAAAAGTAAATTAATTCCTTTTATGTGAGAATTTATTTTAGTTTAACCTACGAAGAGAAATAAAATCACTACTTCACGAATCTCTTAAAATTAAGCATCCTAAACAAAACGGATACCTTGGGGAAAAGTTTGTAATTAGAAAGGAGCTAAAGCCAAGTTGAAGAAAAAATTTCAAGTCTCTAGTTGTCTATTGTTTAAGGCGTCATAAATTGTATATTCTGTACAGGATATTTGGACGAGTTAGAATCATAGTAAAGAAAGCCAAAAAAATTACAATTTCAGTGAAGCTAAGATTTGTTTTCCTGTTTATTTCTTCTACTAAGTGTAACAGTTAGTACTCAAAAAAAAAAAAAAAAAAATAAATTGCAATAGTCAATACGACCGACAGAAATTTTCTTTTAAACAAAATTGCTCTTCAAAATGACAATGAGCCGCACGCCTTGTCTTATGGTCAGAAGAGACTGACTGCGGTGGGGAGTTCCCGGGTTCGAATCTCTGCTCAGGCAAGGATGTACTTTCTTTCTCCTGTCTTTGTCCTTCCTTTGTGTAAATATGTTGTTGTGTTGTGAATAGTTGCCTACCCTATAAACGGGTCCAAATGGCATATTCGCACTGTGGAAGCTCGACTTCGCACCAAATTATGGTAGAATTAAAAAAGGGCAGCAGCGCACCCCAAATTGCCAGCCTAGCTGGCGCACGACAACAACAACAAATGATAATAACAGTTGAATTATTCAATTTCTGTACCGTTGTTTGGACTCTCTCATGACTGACCTTGAATATATTTGATCCTTTTTCAGAAAACCCTCCAAAAATATATAGATGGACTGTGATGTGAGTTGCTACTCAGAAACAAGTTATGAGTAACTTTTGATAAAAGTTCATGCTTAAGATGGAAAGCACCCAAAGAAGAAAGTTCCATTTTCAATCTAACGACATTATTTGAAGGAAATAAACTCCAAAATAAAAAACATAGTAGGATAGATGGGGCGAAAAGTTTCCTGTTTCGGTTTGTCTTTATCCCGGACCCCCTAGCTGGTTCCAAAAAATAGTGTATTGTGCTGTTATAAAGTATTAAGCTTCCGTAAAAGAATTTTTTTAAAGATATAGGCATCGATTTGTTAAAAAATGTTATTCTCCGAGGTCTTCCATTTAGAAATTTGTGTCCTACTGAAAAAGGTATTAACACTATAGAATGGGGTCGTTTCCAAAATTTTATGAGTATTTTTTTTTCTGAAAGAGCTTGCTGAAAAACGTAGTATTTGACCATTAAAAAAAAAAAAAGACATTTTAAAATACCAGACAGCCCGGTTATTACATCCAGAGACTGCAGTTTCGTTCTTATTAGAACTCTTTAGTCTGGATTAGTGTATAACCGAGCCGGAGGCACATGTCATCTCAAAGCTTTACCTTCAATGCGCGGGACGATCCGCGCCGAACCGATGCTGCGAACACTCATTGGCGAGATGAATATACTTTATTTACCAGTTTGTTTGCGCTCTTAGCTTCAATGAGAGGACATCTGCCTCCGGCTTGGTAATTCACTATTCCAGACAGAAGAATTCTAATAATAACGAAACTGCAGTTTATGGATGTAAAAACCGGGCTGTCTGGTGCATTGCACGTAGTTCTGGGGGGGGGGGGGGCTGTCTGCCTCAGCCTTGGCTTAGGGGCGATGACTTACTGCTAAATATATTGAAGGTTTTTGGATATAGTATTGCAACTTAAGGGAAAAAAAGTAAACAATCGTACGTAAAATTGAAAATTTGTGTGAGAAATAAAAATCCAGTTTTTGTAAATGATGCCGACTTCGTTCATTATGCATTATAATTCATTAAGCGTATTTTTGCCTATTTTGAATTTGTGTCCACAAAGTTTTTTTTTTCCCCTTCCTTCTTTTTTTTTTTTTTTTTTTTTTTTTAGTGGAGGAGGTGAAGGTTCAGCGGCCTTGAACTTTATTTGTTCAAGATTAACAGTGCAACTAATAAAATTTAGCCTGCATTAATTTCTCCAAAGCTTTTAGTTTCTTTTTAACTGTCAATTTTGAATTCTTGACGTTTTTTCTGACGTAGTAGCAAAAAGTAATTAGTAAAATTCTGATAATATTCAGACGGTTATTTCCGCATATAATTTTTGTCTACTTTGTTTGGAAGTTAAAAAAAAAAAAAAAATTTTTTTTGTTGAGGACGGGATAGCAAACAAGAAAAAGACAAAAGGTGTGTAAACTTTATGAAATAATTTGTTTGTTTGTTTTTTAATTAATGGTTAATTTTGACAGAGTTCTGGTTTCAAATATCCTCTCTAACCAAAACTGAAATCGGAATCATTGGCCATAGCTTAAAACTTGGATACATAAAAGTAACATTATGTAACAAGCCAAGAAGTGTAAAAAAACCTTTTCCCGCCCGAAATAAAAATAGGCTGTTCCACGAAACGTTTTCGTTTCTAAATCAAGCAAAACATCATTCTTACCTATAATAAACATGTAAAAAGCATATCTTGTTGCTTAAAATATTTCTTCAAAATAAAATGGCTGAACAAGGTTTTTTTTATTATTATTAAAGCGATAGGCGAACATAGTTTAGAATGTGTTAAGTTCACGATAGATAATTAAAAGAGGAATTCTTTGTGAAAAATATTTAACATTTGGCATGCGTTCAGTCATTTTGGATCTTAACTTGAACATTCGTGGATAAAAAGGGTGAGGAATTTTATTTTTAGAATGATGTTTCCCGACAAAAAAAAAAACTATGAAATGAAGATTGGCGGAATGACATAGTCACTTTATTTCTAAAAAGATACTTATTAGCATACCTTCCCTCGACGCTCCATCCTTCTCTTTCGAATGTAAACAAAAGAAAATGTCCGTTAATTCCCGATTGCCACACTTTCTTCTGTCATTTAAGATGAATGACACCATTCTAACAAGAACGAGGTCGTCGAATCGAGAACTGTGTTGTTGATCAAGGAGAAAGAAAGTCTAACACACCTAATCAAACGTCAAGAATTTGAAGAGAGCGATGGGAATCTACGGGTTAAAAAGTGTTTTGAACCAAAATAAAAGGGTAAAACTATCTTAATGTAGGGTAGACCGGGGAACTTTTACGCAGTGCCCTTTTTTTTGAAACGAATTATAACTGGAGAGCCAACAGTCACAACAGCTTGATGTTGCTCCCTGGCAAGTATCCTCACAAGTTTTTGAGCATCAGTCGAGCTTCGGTCTAGCATGCAGAAAGAATAATCTGTTTTTTACCAAGCCGAGTAAATTTTGAGTTGAACGTTTTGAAGCTTATTGTGAATAAATATTACTTAGTTCAAAAAGAAGCAAATATATAAAAATCAGCAAAATTTTATCCTTTTTTGAGAGTTGTATTTGTATGAACTGAAATGTTATTACATTTTTTTGCACGTTAAAAATAAATCCAAACATGGCGACGGGGCAAGTTTACGCGTTGACGTGTGAGCACCTTTACACACGTTCTTACTGTGTCTTACTTCGAAACGTGCCCTGACGCTTTTTTCGCTCCAAAGTGTCACAAAACTTTTTAGCATTTTCAGGCTATTTAGTTTTGAAAATCACCATTTACTTTTTGATTGAGTTAAAAATTCGTATCTTAGAGATTACAATCATGTAGTGCTGTCTTCATGCTCGTTCAGCTTTAACTTTTTACACTATTCAGTCTGTAATAAATTTGCTTTATTTTAAGGATGGTAAGACATTATGTTCAAAACACTTACAGGTCAAAATACATGTGTGTAAACTAGCCCCGTGTCCGGGACAAGTTTACGCAACCGGATTGGACTTAAAAATAATTTTTTAGCGGTTAAAAACACAAAAAAGGAGCCAGAACTGAATATACGAATTTTGACTCCATTAACTGCTTCATAAAACCGCAATGTCTGAAATTTCTTAAGTTAAAACATAAAATTTAGAAAACTCATTGAAAAACATCCACGTAAACGTGCCCCGATCTACCCTAAAGTGTAAAAAAAAATCGGAACTATTATTGATTTTAACTGAAAAACAGCTTGAACTGCCAGACATGGTAGTAGTGCAGACTGAAATTTTAAGGATATATTGTTATTGCATCGCGAACATATTTTATTATCCTACAGATAAGAAGTTCGTTTTTCTAATATTTTTTATAAAATTCATTTTAACTTAGTTCTTTACCTTGCTCAATGCTTATATATGCGCGGACATGGATCAGGGTTCAAATCCCGATCAAATATTGGATGTTATTAACCCGTAAAGCACTTCTTGGTCATGTCCCACAGGTTAGAAATACATTCTAACCGATGTGCCCTCAACTATTCGTAGCCCACTTCGCTTTCAGTCTATTTAGCCAAATATAAAATAACCTGTTGTTGAAATGTTCCCAAAGTCTAAAAGGGCTCTTAACCAGTTTTGTTCTCTGTTATTGCTATTCACTTTAATATGCGTTGATTACTACATTTTGAAGCAAGTTGCTGTTATTTAATTCTTATTTTTCGGGGATTAGTTTGTAATAACAAGAGATGATATCATTTACGAATACGTAATTTTTATTTTTAATTTGAAGACAACTTAAACTAAAATAATATAAGTTTAGTAAATGCGTAAGCTGGCGTGAGATATAAAGGCAGATTAATATGCCTCTGCAGCATGAACCCGGATTCAAGTTCATGCAAGCGCATGAATCAAATTAGCATTCTTTTCAGTCATATAGAAATTCGGAGTCCACTTTAACCCGCTAATTTCCAAGGCATTTCTCAGTACGCTTTATGCTCGACCGGATAAGTCAGAAAACTACCTAAGAGGCCGGTCTGAAATACTCTGTAAGTTTCCGGAAGAATTCAAGTAAGTAAGCAAAATACTTCGTAAATTGCTTTACATGATATACTTGTGCGCAAAGGGATTTCCATCATGTCTTGAACGTGTTGAACTATTGTAAATATTTTGTAGTAAGTTACCGCCCTAAAGCCAGGGCTAAGGCAGAAATACTTAAAATACACCGCCAGCTCAGTTATTCCATCCGAGGACTGCAGTTTCGTGCTTTTTAGCACTCATCAGCCCGGAATAGGAATCACATAAGCTGGTGGCGAAAATCCTCTTAAGGGAGTCAAGAGAGCCAAACAAACTGGTAGCTAATGTAGAATGGTAGCTAATGTAATGTGCTAATTCTACATTAGCTACCAGTTTGTTTGGCTCTCTTGGCTCCCTTAAGAGGATTTTCACCACCAGCTTATGTGATTCATATTCCGGGCTGATGAGGGCTAAAAAGTACGGAACTGCACTCCTCGGATGGAATAACTGAGCTGGTGGTGTATTTTAAGCATTGTAAATATTATATAGAAATAAATAATACCGTAACAAAATAAAAAAGTCGTCATCCAACAAATAAAACTGTACATCGTCTTTTTGTTTTCGCATAGCTGCTGTAGGAGAAATGACACTTACATACAGTGATGAAGCCGCGAGCTGAGGAAGAAAACTATACACGCAACTTAAATAATATCAAATATTATTTTAAAACTGTAAATATGTACTTTGATTTGATATAGATTTTTAGAACACACCATCCTAAATTCTGAGACATAATTGATGAAAAATTTTGGAAAAACTATGATGTTACTTAAGTACTGAGAGGAATCTTTTCACTGGGAAAAAAACAGAATTCGCTTCATCAAAAACGAGTACACGATTTATCAGTAACATTTGTCTTTTGTTTTCATACACTGTTAAAATAAAACTTAATATTACACACACGCACGCTTTAAATTACACAGACAGTAAACACAATTAAAACTATTATACACTAAACAATAACATCTACGCTTCACCAATATTTCCTATGCTTCATCGTTGTTCTTAAAACTGTTTTCCCCTATGGAAACAGGTAAAAACGGAAGAAATATTTTTACATCGTTAATTAAAGAATCTAATATTTAAGTACCAGGTAGAAACTTGTTTAATTTTGTTGGAATTGCATTTGTTAAATTGTAACGACACAGTAGCTAATAGATGAGCCTCATTTCACATAGACGTCCAGTTCTCAAAAGTCAATATTAGATGTCTTTATCGATCACTAAGCCATATGAAGACAGTTCAAGACCTTGATATTGGTCGAAGACATGACTTGATTGTTCGTAACGCGCATATAGAGCTTCTGTTATGAAAACCCAGAGATATCTTATAAAGGCATCAGAAATCGAGCCTAATAAATAGAAACAAGAAGTGGAGGGAAATGAATACAGTTTATTATGTAGCCTATTATGAATCGATGAACATACATGTACGACCATCCATCGGTTTATTAAAGATATTGCATTGTAAGAATAAATAAAACGAAGTAGCAACACTAATAATAAATATTCTTATTGTAATATGATAGTTTAAATATGACTAGCAGCATTGTCCGGCTTTGTCCGGTCTACTTAGAAAATAAAAACTGTGTCTAGTGACGTATATTCAACAATAAGGCTTAAATAAATAAATAAATAAATTTTATAAAAAAAATCATGCAAACTTTCCTTTTCAAACAATAATGACAGATATTAAAATACTTTTAAGAAATTAAATCGAGAAAGATGGATTCAAAAAGCGTAACCATGGAAACACAAAATAAAATAAGTTTAAGGAATTAAGATGCGAAAGAAAAGTGTTAAAAATTTGAATGGACATGAGATTTTTCGAACTCGATTTAAGAAGGATTGTAACTTTTTTTCCTTTGGAGATAGAAACTTAGTTTTTCGGCCATAGGTCGAGTTAAATCTGGAGTAAAAAATGTCGCTTTTTCCAATGGTGTCAAAGAAAAAAAAAGTAGAAAAATTCATTCACTTTTTATTGATAGATTTAATGAAGAAAGAAGTGCTTAAATTTCGGCTAAGCCTAAAAAAATTGAGCTAAAAACGCAAATAACTCCCGCCGCAACTAAGTTAGAACATTGCAAACAAATTGAGTAAAACACGGAAAATTCTACCCTTTCCAACGATATGTGATATTAATATGTGCAAGCATTTGTTTACCCCCATTATCAGGAATTTATGTGAACATTTGGCCTAAATTGGAATAAAAAAAGAATTAGTAATCGATTTTTTTTTCGAACTGGTCTGCAAACTTTTTAGGTGCTGAAAGGAAGATACTGTGAAAGTTTCAGCGAAATCAGCCGACTAGTTCTCGAGTTTTTCGCGTTCAAACAAACAGACGCTTTTTGGAAACTTCATTTTATACTATGTAGAGAAAACATTTTCAAAAATGCAATATTATTTTTAAGAGAACTGTATTTGTAATCTAATACGAAGACAAGTTTAGGCTGAAACTTAGGCATTATGTTCAACATTTTGTTTCTGCTGCCATGGGAAGATAAAGCCCAGTATCTTCAGAAATGAAATTTTCAGATATTTGAATAAAAGCGTTTTGGGTTCCATACTAACCATAGGGCATGATTTTTTTTTTTTTTGCATCTTTCTTTCTTTCTCTTTTTTTTTTTTTTTTTTTTTTCCGACGGAAACCAAATACGAAAACTTGTAAAGTAAAGCTAATTTACAATGACGACAAACTTTCATAAAAATAAATAAATAAATAAATAAATAAAAATTAAAAATTTACAGTTCCCGTACTTTACTTTCCCACGGCAGTATGACTCTCAAAACGTCATACAATCAATACGTGTAATCAAATAATCAGTTTGTGTGCTATCTTCGTCAGTGTTAAGTATATATAGAGAAATCTATTTTGTTGTTATTCATGATTTTTTCACCCAATTATTAGAACCAAAAAATACAGAAACAGAAATTTTGCATTTTTTTATATCTTTGTTACAAAAAATCCGTTATGAGTGTTACTGCTTTTTTTAGATAAGTATGTTCGAATTTCTACCACAAGTGACAATGTTACAAATGTTTTGGTAGCTTAAAAATAAATCAAAGCAGCTTACAAGCTCTACTTTTAAAGTTCCATTCAACCAAATTTTTCCCAGAAAGAATGCTTAAAAAAAATCCCCATTAATATAATAGCGAATTGACTGATCGAGTAACGCTCCTGACGTCACCAACAATGAAACTTGCGCCACGGCATGATAATTTGATAATATGTTTTGTTAATGCTTGACATGCAGGGAAATGCTTTATTTTGAGAGGGCTAAATTAGATCCGGTTACTCAACTTTTTTTTTTTGTAAAACTAAGTTCAGGAGAATGAAGAAACGTCAAAATGATCAACAATTAACGTTATCTACTGGAGTTTGGGGTTAATCCACTGGAGTTAGAGTTAAAATTTCAACTCTCAAAATATCACTAAACAGGCAATTGCTTCGTTCAAATGTAGAAACAATTTTCACCCGTCATATCTTGATGGGCGATTTTCTAGTCTAGTTAAAATATTGAGAAATCTTTAATATTCTACAAGCGCAATGCTTTTCAATTACGTAAATTAAATATCAGATTTGAAAGCCAGTTCATATAGAAAATAAATCATTCATAATAGATCAAGAAATCAGAAAATATAAAGCACGGAAGATAAATATTTGAAAGCTCACTAACGGAACTTCTTTAGTGAAAATGCCAGTCCCAAAATCGCAAATGCACTGCTATGCGGACAACATTTTTTTCTACTCTGCCCTATAAGTTTCCAATATGTCGTTGATTGATTGAGCACCTTAGAAGGAAGGAATTCAATGATATCAATCAATTTAAGTCATTCGAAGTAGAGCAAAAGTCATTAATATTTCATTTTCTCATTCGAGAAATGCACTCAAATTTCTAAAAAAATAGATTTAAAGAAAAGTTTATGTATCTTACCTTTCTTCCTAAAAAGTAACTTTTTCGTGGATTCGTCAATCATTCTAGGGGAGATGCGGGCAAGATGGGATATCTAACGTTTAAAGGGCAATAAAACTGAAACCATTGCATTTAAACAATCATATTTATTTCAAAATCTTCCTTTGGTAATCAGTTTTTAATTTTTTTATAATTTTAGGAACGATCATAGCGTAGTTATTATTCTAGAGATATAAAAGTAAAAAAAGCCCCACCACCCCGTCTTACCCTCTGGTTCGGGTAAGATGGGGTACCCCTAGGGGCAAGATGGGGTACAGCATTTCACCTACTTTTCCTGACAGAATTCGCAGGAGAATGTTGCTTCATCGTCCTCATCATCCACTCCAGCACAAGAGCAATGTGCCCACATACCACAGAGAGAACATTTGATCCAGCCTTCATTGGAATCTAAATAAAGACCGCTGCAGTACAAACAAGGGGTATTTTCAATATCTGCATCACTATTGTTATCCGATGATTTGCGATTATCTATCGTTTTTTTCTTTTTTATGACTCCTCTTTTATTGGGTCTTCCTTTTTTATCCTTCGTTTTCGTCTTCTCCAATTTTAATTGTCTAATTTCTTTTCGTTTTAGTTTATTCTCTTCCGTGACCTGCTTTCTTTTAATCGTTTCTTCCAGTTCTTTTTTATACGGTGACTCAGTAATAATGGCTGTTCTTCCTCGTTTACGAGTCACGCGTGAAGATCTACGACTTGCTGGAAGGGGTAATATTTGCTGTGGACTAACAACAGAAAATGTTGACTGTTGTGGAGTAGTTGGTCTTCTGTCTATTTCTGTATCATCAACCCACGTGGAACATCCAGGTTGAGGACTCGACGAGGTAGCAGAAGTCACCGTAGGTGTCTCGTGAAAAGTAGTTGATACAGGAACATTATTAATGATTTTGCGAATTGCCTCTGTTTCAACCCCGGTAGATAGAAGTGAGGCACGAGATGTAGTTGCATTAGTAATAGCAGCTTCACTGGTATCCAGCACAGGTAATACGTCAACTTGCTGCGTTTCTAACTCAGCAGGTGCTGTGACTGCTACATTTGTGGTCGCTGAAGTCAGTGTTTGAGTGAGCGGAATATCAGTCACCAACGAAGGAGTAAAGTCGGTTTCAGAGAAGACCGTCGGATCGTAAGGACAAATTCCGCACTTTTTGAAGCCATTTACAGCTGTTGCCATGGTAGATGTTTCTATGAATGCCTTTCCAAAAATTTCTGCAACTTGCCGCATTGTTACAACCATCCCTGGATTGCTGCGAAGCCAGGTCGTAATTTGCCGATCGTAATAATTGCTCAACGGTCTCATATAAACAACATCGGCGACCTGAAGACGATGAGTTGTATGTGGGGGGAAACATAAAATAATTACCCCATTGGCTCGAG
Organism: Uloborus diversus; assembly: GCF_026930045.1. Classification (NCBI taxonomy): domain Eukaryota; kingdom Metazoa; phylum Arthropoda; class Arachnida; order Araneae; family Uloboridae; genus Uloborus; species Uloborus diversus. The sequence continues at coordinate 106,236,278 of NC_072732.1, forward strand.
CTTCATCTATTAAATCGATGTTTTTTGTATGGGTGCTATGGCCATCCAATAATAGCAAAACAGGTCGATCTACTGTGGCCCCACTAAATTTCACAAACTGTTTAAACCATCCAAGAAACAACTCCGTGGTCATCCAGCCTGAGTCACTAACAACTCCCCATGCTCCAGGGGCAGCATTAAGCATTAACTGTGGATCCATCCTCTTCCTGGGAAACACCATCATAGGGGGCATGTATTGTCCACTGGCGCTGAAGCATATCTCTACTGTGATTGTAGTACCTCTTTCTGCAGAAGTTAATGCCCCTACTTGTTTTCGGCCTCGTTTTGCTATAATTTTGGATTTAGTCTTTGGTACAACTGAAACACCAGTTTCGTCGCAGTTATAAATGCGGTCTGGTGTAAGATGGTGTTCGTCATAGATATTGCCCAAAAAATTAAAAAATTGATCAACAACTATTCTGTTGAACCCGGCAGCACGTGCAGCAGAAGTGCTTTCGGGTTTTCTTATTGACAAGTCTGGGTGTCTGTTCAAAAACCCTTGAAACCAATCTTTGCCGGCTTCTTGTTTTTGAACGTTAAAAGGATGGACTTTATTATTTTTTACTGCTAAATTGTACGCTAATGCTCTTAAGTCTTTGGCTGTAAGTCCGTAAAGTCTAGTCTCCATGTCCAATATATAGCCACAAAGCTCGTCCTCTTCTTTTTCTGTGAAAACAGGTTGCTTAGGTCCTAATGAAACCTTTACTTTAATACTTTTAGATGGAGATAGGGCCAAGTTCTCCCGAGCTTTTTTTACTTTTCTTTCTAGAGTAGTCTGAGGAACTGAAAATGTCTTTGCTGCTAGCATATACCCCATTTTCTCTTCTAAAACAGCTTTAACAGCTTTTTCCATGCTCTCTTCCGGCCACTCGCCTCTATTTGTCTTTCTCTTGTATGTTTTCACCATGCTAAAACAAACAAGTCCGCCTATGCATTACACAGCCAAGCCACATGCATATATACAATCACAAACATACATATAGAGCGAGAGATACATTAACATTAATCAACACAAAAGCTCGAACCGTAATAAAAACTTAGAGCGGGCAAGACGGGGAACACATACCCCATCTTGCCCTCATGGGTCTTGATGTATTTAAAAAAGAAAACAAAATAAACAACACACAAGACAGAAATAAACCAGTTTTTACCTGTTAGCGTAATATTCGGCGCATGCGGATAAACTCTTATCTCATTTACACTACTATTACTTGTATATTAAACACGTACTAAATGAATTGAGAAAATAAGAAGAAAACTTGGCGAAATCACTTTTGTTTCGATAACCTAAAAAATACGTGTCGCACGAATCACATACGAGAGTGCACTGGAAGCCGTCGTGGTGCCACATCGTCTGTGCGAGTTTGAACGTGTTCGCGCGACTAGAAGGTTATAATAGACCGGGTGCCCCGTCTTGCCCGCCACCCCATCTTGCCCGTATCTCCCCTACTCATTTCTCATTGTTCACGATTCTGTCGAAAATAGTAGTGATAGGAAAGAAAATTCATGTGCACACTTTTTAGAGATTAATTTTCGGTTTATTGGAAAAGAAATATCAACTTTGACGATATCCTTCTGAAAAATACTGTTGTTTGTCATGTATTAGGGTGTTTTATGGAACGGTTAAAACATTTAAACACAATTAACATATAGTTCTAGTAATTTAAAAAAGAATTAAGTTTCATTCATATCTTGTTTTTGATTATCTCCATCAAGGAAACAAATTTTATACATTTAGTGTCATGCTTAAGTCCACTGTCACCCTAATAATTTCATAACGGCAAGAGATAGCCATAAAAGTGGGGTCTAGGTATAGTAAAGTTGCCATGCACTGCTCCGAAACCGCTTTCAGCGTCACCTGGAGATAAAATTTGGAGTTAGCGTTCTTATCTCAAAAACGGAGCGAGATACGTTAAAAAGTCAGTTACAAAGTTATTCAGTATCATCAAAATAAGTAAGAGAAGACATCTTGCGAAAATAAAGTTAACGAGCTGATGTGTGTGCATCACATGACTTCCTTTTACTCCAATTTAATGTCATTTTCCCATTATTGGCAATTTTAATGTGATTCAAAAGTTTACCCTCTAAATATCAACAACAGTGGTCAAATCAAAACCAGATTTTTTAAAAAATCGCCAAGTTAGTCGCCAAATTGGCGAAAAAACGTGGCGACCAAAAGACTGGCGATATATCGCCAAGTGTCCGCCAAATTATAACATTACTTGAGTTTACATCGAAATTAACAATGATTTCCCTCCAAAAAGGAGCAAAAGAGCCCTTTACGAACATCCGAATGCAACCAAAAGGGAAGGTGAACAACTGGACCCCACTAGGAGTCCACGTACCAAATTTAAACTTTCTAGGACATACCGTTTTTGAGTTATTCGAGATACATACACACCTACACACATATGCACATACATACGTACATACAGACGTCACGAGAAAACTCGTTGTAATTAACTCGGGGATCGTCAAAATGGATATTTTGGGTGTCTGTACGTTCCTAGGCATATATCCACGTACAGTCGAGTCGAAAAAAAAACCCTACATTCATTCGGGAGTGAGAAAAATATAAATTAAGACCGATTTTTGAGTGAAAATTTCTTCGCGAATACAATACTTCCTTTTTTTAAAAAGAAGTAAAAATAGTAGGATCAAAATGCATTCAAACAACAAGTCATCAGGCATCGTGGCATCGCAGAATTGTTCCCACGTCCACTTGACCCGAACCCGTTGGGAATTTTCTGTAGGGATGTATTAAACAGAGAGTGTATGCAACCCATGCTCTAACACTGCAGAAACTTTGAAACCTGATTACGAATGCTTGTTTCAACATGCAATCTATCGGGTTCTACAAAGGTTGAAGAGGGAAGTGCAGTACCATGTTCGAATGTGTGCTCAAATACACCATTTTCAGCATTACAGATCAATAAGCTTCACTTCCGACAAGTGAAGATTCGTTGGAAGCGATTTAAACAAATGTACATCTGTGCTTTTCATTTGTATCATTTTTGTACGGAAAATATTGTTTCCATGATTCTAATCAAGTTCGTAATTTGCTTTTATCAAAAATCTCGCAACATTTATAAGATACTGATATTAACTCTGAACTTTGTTACAAAGTGGCACTGTAAGTTACTTCTTAGAGTAGCGCATGATGACTAGTTATATACAGTGTGATCTAAAAAGAACAGAGCTTTTCAGTGGTAGAATAAGATTTGGATGGTAATTTGTTTTAAAAATAAATATTTATTCAAAATAGGATCCATTTCACTCAATACATCGTTCTTAATGGTCAACCAATTTATCCACAGATTTTTTAAAATTGGTTTTGGGAATGTTCTTTAGTACTTGCGTCGCATTGCTTAAATAGTTGGAACATCATCGTCAAAAGGTTCTCTTCATTGCAGTTTTTAGTATGGGGTCAGAGAAAAAATTTGTTTCCTTTCTTCAAAGCGAAAACAATTTAACTTCACAAGTTAAGCGGCAATTCCTCTAAAACGCTATTTTTTTTACCCAAAACCAAGCATATGCAACACTTTTGCAATTTGTGGCTTTTTAAACAAAAGAATGCAATTGAATTAATTTTTAAAGGAATGCATAAGTGATTTAATAAAACAATTGAATAAGTAAACGAAATGTACTATTTCACTTTGTCCCATCTACTTTGCCGCGCATGCACTTAATTAATTGTACAGAACATTGAAAATAAAATAAACTTAATATTAATTAAATAAAAACCGCACCTCAATTCAAATTAAAAATGATAATAATAAGAATTTTATCTTTTCTTACAATAACAAAAGTAATTTTTGACTTGCAGCAAAATATTACAATATAAGTATGAATTTTTGGAAATTTTTCTGTACTATCAGATTCTTTGACTTTCAGAGATAATATTTTTCTGATTAAAGTAACCTACATGTTTAACTACACAGTTAAATTATTACCAGATATGTGTTCCTAAAAACTGAGTAAGTATTTCACCATTTCACTTTGCCCCACATTCCCCTACAAGAAATTTGCGTCGCATAATAGTCGCAACTGGAGTTTTACGTAACAAAATCGAAAAGAAACTTGTGATCTATATTCGAGGAAACACGGTAACTTAATCAGCAGCTTAAATTGATAACCTCTTTGCATTAAAAAATAAGCCCAAATTCATTTTATATTTTTACCCTCATATTGGAATGCTTTATTTTGACTGCTATTTCATCTTTTTATTTCAAATAAATAAAAGCTCCCACACTTCCCATCTATAACTTCTTATTCTCAGAAATGAGCAAAATCAATCAAGTCGTACCGTCTTAAGAGGAAGGAAAATCATTTCTTTCTCACTTGTTTCAATCCCCCGAAGATTACCTCGGGAACAAAAAAGCTTCAAATGAAAAGCATTCTGGTGGCATTCTCTTGCGATCTCTTGTCACTCCTAAGGTCTCGGAACTCGGTACTCATTTGTCAAGCGGTTTTTATTTTTAAGAATATCACCTCGAAGAATAAAATGGCACTGGAAAAAAACACGCACACGCTCTTTGATGCCTTATACAAATCATCTCTTTTACAGCTTTATTTCAGTACTAGTGGTACCCGCACGGCTTTGCTCGTAGTAGAACATTAAAAGGTCATTTGGTTTGCCAGTATATTTACAAATGATGGAGGATGAATTTCTCGCCAATTTCCTATGTTAGTTTGCTCACCCATGTTATGGTAATTAGCTCGTGTTCTTTTTTAATTTGATCGTCCATGTTATGGTAATTTACTCGTCCATGTTATGCTAACTTGCACGGTAAAATGTTCTTAAAATTGGAATAAAAAAGAAAAAAATCTAATTTTTGAAAAATCGCTTCGAGGTGCACGCCCCCATGCTACAAACTAGTTTTGTGCCAAAATTCATGATAATCGGCACAACGGTCTAGGAGCTATGTGCACGACATCCAGACCGAGATCCTGAATTTCAACTTTATTATTAGTAAAGATATAACTTAAAGGGGAAAAATAAGGATTTCATGTCTTTTAATACGATCTTAGGCAATCACTTAACTTCAGATTAGATTTAAGAACTATAAAAGTACTTATTTTCGGGAGGCTTTAATTTTCACGAATTTTGCAGGCCAGTCGCAATCGCGAAAATTTAAGCCTCACGAAATGTTTTTTCGAGGCTAATTCCTCAACTTTGGTTATATTCATATGAAACCTGTGAAATTTTCATCTCTCGATAAATATATGACATAATAAAATGAACGATATTTATACTTTTTCGAAAATTACGGCTCTCTAAAATAAGTGCTTTTGCAGTATTCGTTTTGACGCTTCAACAGCAATTACATTTGTTTCAGGAAGTAAGAAACACAACTTGCAATAAGATTTATAAATGAAAATACAGTTAAACTTTAACAAAAAAATCTCTTTACAAAAAATAATTTCCAGTTATTACGAAAATTTCTAGCATAAAGGTAAACGTAAGAAAAAAAATGAATACAGAGTGATTTGGTAACAGTCACAGTATTCCATCTGTTTCTTTTTCAAGATACATTTATTTTGGTCAAAAATTTTGACGAAAAAAAAACGAGATTTTTTTCCCTTCTGAAGTGAAAAAACAAATATTTAGTGAAAATCTATATGAAGCAAATGAGTTTTATGGCACTGATCCGTGCGTGTTATCTTATCGATTCTTATCTTAAATATGAAAATTTACTGCCCCTAATTAAATTAAAATAAATTCGTAAATTGGAAAAACTGGAAGAAATTTCCATCAAATTCATTATGTTTAGGGATTTTTCTTTTGTGAATTTTCTCAAATTCGACATAATTCAAATTATTTTTAAATGAAAACAAGTTCTGGAAACGCTCTTAGACGTCTTTAGTTAAAATTAAGCCGTATTTTAATCCCAAATATCCCGTACAGTCTGACCCCCGATTAGATGGAAAAGCAAACATCTGGCTTACAGGCGTAAATAATGAACCCATCTATTAGTTTTCAGGGATGCCAGCTTTTGCAGATGTATGTTAGCTTCTAAATTAAGCAGAGTCACATTCAAATGAGCAGAACACGTGAATCAAATTTTTACTTTTTTCATCATTCAGTAGACTCGTCTTAACTGGACGTTTGTCAATTTCACATAATCCGCGGTCAGACTGTACGTTTTTATGGTTTTGCACTGCAATTCTCAAATTTTGTTTTTTCGTAAAGGTAACGTTTACTTTTATAATATTTACTATGCTGTGGAACGTACCTATAAAATGAAGGATTATTTTTTTAAAAAAATGAGTCGTCCACAAATTAATAAATTCACGCTTTGAGGAGATTTTGTGGAATTACGACAGTTTGTGACAAGGAGGAGCTAACAAGAAGTGCGACATTTTAGTTGAAATAAAGGCATTCTTTCAAAACAGTATGTTCATGTAACATAGCGTGACATGTGAGAAGAGGAGGGGGTTAAGGTGAACAGGGAGGCACCAACGAGATGTCACTGAGCCCCCCCCCCCCCCCCACGTTTTTCTAATTCTGCATATTTTAGCTGACGATATAGAAAATTCGGGGGCAGTATTAGAACATTGCAAGCAGTTTTTTATTTTTTTATATGTTCTTAATGTCGCTTCTCATTAGGTATGCGTGTATTTATGTAGGGGAGACTGGGGTAATGGCTATCAGCGGGTATTGGCGGTCACAATGATTTCTCGTAAACTGAATAACGCAGATTTAAACTGATTGGTGCTGCCATTTCACGGAAGTTTATGGATGTACTACTCAAGCACTCGCCATCTTGGCAGTCGTCGTTTTCCTGTTGTGTAAAAAGAAAGACTACTTTGACGTTTCGCCTTATAAGAAAGAGAATAGTTTAATCCATTATCAGCTCTTACTGTTTATCTTTCCTGGAACGAGACTGCTCTCACACTAACAAGTTAATCCATATTAATGTATCACATAGTGTGTTATTTAGGTTTTAAGCATCGGTATTTGTTTTTAAGCCGTTGAAGGAAAACATGCGGTTGGGGTAATGGCGGTCAAAACCGGGATAATGGCGCCCCCCTTCCGAGAGGTATTTATGTGACATGCGCCCTGGAAAGTAAAATTAACTTGAGCAACATATTGGCAGTGCCCTTAAATTTGTAATCCCTTTTTTTCACAATGAAAAGATGTTTTTGTTAAATCATTGACTTCATATTAGGTCTATACTTTATTTTTTTTTATTTATTTATTTTTTTTTGTACTATCTAAAAAGTGAAGCTATGTAATAAAATAACATAAAGAGTTCAGTTTAACGTGCTTATAATCATTATGTCATTGAAAATTCTCATTAAACTTATTTTACAACCATTAAGTAGTAAATTACATTATTGACTGCCATTACCCCAGGATAGGAGTGGTACCAGTCAAAGCTGATTTTTAAACAGTCAAAGCTGCAATATTTTTAGTTTCTTCAATCGGAAAGATGAATGAAGGCTCAATTTGAGTCTGAAATTTTGTAAAGTAGCCTATATATAAGCAATTTTACACATGATTGCGTTTCACAAGATAAGAAAGGTAAAGTTTTATATTCATTTCCCTTTAGGTGATTTCCGTTACCCCAGTTTCCCCTATGCATGCATGCTCCCATGAGAGGATACAGACTAATATTTTAGAGGGGTCAACCTACGGATTTACAGTTTTGGGCACAAAAAATTCTGAAACTCTTAATAAAAAGCAGCAAATCGGCCAGAGATAACGCATAAATATTACAAATTAATTTCACGTTACAAATTAATTTTTAACATGTTTGAAACAAAAAAGAGTTTGATCATAATGAGGACGGATACAATTTTCAACGGTTTAGGAGAGGTTTTTGACCCCCAATGCCCTTCCCCTAGCATCCGCCAAAGCGTGCACCATTTTTTTTCCATTCAGTAAAATTTGGAGTTTCATCCGGTCAGTTCTTAATTCTCATCTACCCCCCCCCCCCCCCCCCACCATCCGAAAAATTCAGGTTCGGGTCGCGCCCTGGAAGATGAAGTGTGACCCTTTGTGACAAAGCGGGTTGGGGGCGGGGGTTAGTATACTGAAAAAAGGTGTGAAATAATTATTGGATAACCCCCAAAACACAGGCTTCCTTGTTCTTACTTTTATATTCAAACACAATAAAAAGAAAAATCATGGTCATAAGATTCCCATTTAATCTCGTAAGCTAAGCAAAAAGATCTTTAATAATGAACTTCCGATATTTAACCCCAAACATTATTTTGATAAATAGTTCTCATAAAATACTAAGTACCGATATATAAAGTTCCGATAAGCTTTTGTTTCTTTGAATTAATTTAAGTGGGTTCACCGTAATTTTTGCGAAAATGTGAGTAGAACAATTTATGACACGGAAATGCAATACTAAAAATGAACGAAGGAAATATAGCGATGGAAAAATTACTAAGGTAAAGAGAACTAATTTTCGCAATATGGAACGAAATTTCTGTAATTTAGTATAGGTTGTTGCTTTTAAAATAGTTTCTGATATCTCTCCTGAAGCATAAAGATGTCTAAGAAAGGAATCATATTTTATATTCATCTGATTTAGAAAATTATTTTGTTTGGGGGTTTAATCATGTATATGAATTTTAACACATTAAGGCCGATCAATTTTCTTAAGTAATTTTGCGATTACATTACAGTGCTTTATTTTATGAGAAGCATATTACTTTTTATGTACGTTATAAAGAAAATTTCATTTTATTTCTACAATAGCGTAAAATAGAAATTGACAGTGCGGGAAAAGCTATGATAATCTTTTAGATACTTTTTCAGTTCATTCACGTTTTATGAAAAGTAATTACTGAGTATCTATTTTTGTGTGTGTTTGGAGACGTTTTTTTTTTTTTTTTTCGCAAATTCAGAGGAAAACTTGTATTTTTGTGCGAAATAGAGAGGGGTTTTGGCCTTTTAAAAGTTTTTGTGGCAATATCGTAAATTGGACAAATATACAGTCCTGTAGATTAAGAAAAAAATTTTGGACAACGCATATTCTTACAGGGCAGATTTCAGGATAAACAAATTTTTATTTGACCAAAAAAAGCGGAGGGTAAATTTCCAGCTCCATCTTCTAAAGTTTTCTAGACTCCGACGCCCCAAAGTCAGCACTACACAATTCCAATTCTTGACTCTGCAGCCATGCATAAACGCGTAATCAGTAGGAAAATGATCGCGTCCGTCAATTGAAAGTTTGAAACCTTCGACTCTCGAATCCGATATTTTTTGCCCCAAAAAACTCTTCACTCCTCCACCCAGCAAAAAAAATTAGTTTAGGTTGACTTTTATTCAAAACGCAAATTTTTTTAAAGTGGTTTGACTTCAATTTTGATTAAATTTTCATTGTTTTATGCAACTTAACCTAATATTTTGAGGACGGTGTTCCCCCTCATAACAGAAATGTATGCAATATACCGACAGTCCCCATTATGACACCTAAAGACAGCAGTTTCGTCCTTGGGTTGGGCAGATCAGTCAGGAATAATCAAAAAAGAGTCGGTAACTTACGGCTTATTATATCTATGAGCCAATTATCATCTATACATATTAGGGTGGTTTGAAAAAATCGATTTTTTTCTTTCGGAATAGCTACCTCTCAAAAGTTGTAGTTTGGTATCCTCATTTGAGGAAAAATATAAAAAAAAATCCAAGTTGGCATCTTCAGTTCGCGCATGAGATTGAAAGTTTGAAAGCGTATGTGCAAATTAAAGATCTTATGTAAAAGCTATAAAATATTTTTTCCGTTCAAACTACGCAATATAATGACAATTTATTGCTGTTGCGTTATGAAAAAATACAAAAAAGCTAATTTTATTATTTTGTGAAAATTTCAAATTTTAACATATTTTTTAAAAACTTTAAGCTTCATGCGCGAACTGAAGACGTCCACTTAGGATTTTATTTTTTTTTAATTTTTCCCTGATTGAGGATACCAAACTACAATTTCTTAGAGATAACGCAATTTTTAAACAAAAAAAAATCGATTTTTTCGAACCACCTTAATACATACATATCCATACAGAATGTCCGAATCAAATATATCGAATTTGAACAATCGATATTGAACAAATTTGGCAGGTGAATTTTTTGAGTTTGACGAGCTTTTTTTTTTTTTCTTCCTCTCGCGTCTGACGCACCTGCGCTTTTTCTGAGTGGACAAAGAAGAAAAGGGCGTAATGAATGGCAAAATTCGCAATATCCGTACGACGAATGTTTCAAACAACTGATAAAAGAAATCAACTCCTGGATTAAGAGCACTAAAAAGTGGCACGGAACTTTTCTCGAAACGGGAAGTGTATAGAAAAGGCCACTAAGGGAGCTACTAAGTGAGCTCAAGATGCTAAGGGAGCTCAGGACTACTAAAGAAACTCACGTAGTGGTGTACTGATTATTTTTTTATACATAAAACCTTTGTGAGTAATTGATATCTAATTTTAGTTTTCTTATGCTTTCAGCAATTCCAATAAATCGTCCATAAACGGCTACTTTGAGGATTAATCAGCCGAAAAAAATTTTTTCCAAAATATTTTTTTAGGCATACCTTCAACAAGAAATTATGATGACTACATTTGTTAACGATAAATAAACTTAATTTTCTGCAAACATTGCTAACATGTAGTATGAAAGTGAGCAGAGTTAAAACAAAACAAATAATTTAGAAAGTACGTGAAATATTAAATTACATTATACTGAATGAAATATTAAAGGACCATTTTCTAAGATTATGTTATGGATACACTCACCCGAGCTTTTTTTTTTTTTTTTTTCAGATATTTTGTTCCTTCTCTTCTAATCTCCTCTGCACATGAATCCATCATACATTTTACAATTTACTCTTTAAATTATTAATTTTTGATTCAACAAAAAATGTATAATTAAATGTCTTTTGATTAAAAAATATTTGCATACTTTATTATTTTTTAGCAAACTTATAATTGAAGTAACTTTTTTTTTCTGTTATAAATAGATATACTGCATATGTATAGAACGGCAAAATGTTTCATTGGTCGATAATTTTCTCCTTTAGCATAGAGCTTTTGGATAACCTTATAATTTTTACTAAGAATAAAAGTCTGGAAATAAAGGGCTACTTATAATTTAAAAAAAATATTTACATTAAAAGAGCTCCTTAATTAGCCTGCTGACCATAGGCTATCCCTTAATATTTTTAAAATTTCATGTCTAGTTAACATAATGTAATCGTAAATCTTATTAAAGAAAATATGAAAATTGGTTCAACGTATTTTGATAAATTTTGAAATTATTTTGAGAAAATTAGGAAAGTGGAGAAAGTTAAATCGTCTTTCAGAAATACACTACTAACTCTATCTAAAGTCGAAGTTATAAGAGAAAAAATGTGATGGATAAATTAGTTGTATTAAAAATAATCATAATGCTCCTTAATTCATTATCAAGAGCCTGAATTGGTAATCGACCAATTTGCTTATCTGCGCATCCTTACTTGCTATATTTTAAACGTACCTAACATAGAAAATATAAGTAAAACACACACACACACACATTAATAATAGTTAACAGTAAGCATGAATCATTTGTTCTCAAGTTGATTTAATACTCGGTAAAATACCAAACCCTCCGTTGAAAATTGGTATGTGAGAATACGCAGTCAATTTTCTATCAATTTTGCTTTACAGAATAAACATTTCAAATCAGAATCGATCGTTCGAATACTTTAAAGCACAGCTCTTAAGCAATTCTTTCTGCAAGCATTTGGTTTCAATTATTTTATATTGAAAAAACAGCATTGAAAGTTTGGACTACTTGTTCGCTAAAATAGAAAAGTACTTCTCTTCCAGCCCTTTTACATCAAAAGAATAAGCAAAACCTTAAAACACTCTAGTCTTTTTTTTTCCTGCAATCTTTCAGCCACTTCTTTGACCCCCGATTCATTTCTCATTTGTAAAAGTTTTCCTTTTATATTTATTCTTTAAAGTGTCCCTTGAAAGTAAAAGTTTATTCTCAGTTCCCAATTTTCAAGAAGCTCTTGGTATTACAGATGGGTTTCGCGGTTTCAGTGGCCAAGGTAATCAATAACACTTGGGGGAAAAGAAAGTTACACTATCATCTTTCTTTATTTATTTTAGAAAACAAAATTCATCAGTATTTTGTATATGACCGTTTTTGATCAGTATTTTATGTGGGCTTTTTTTTCCATGCGAGAATAGTGCAAAATTGATTAGTTGCTTTTGAAAATGTGAATCAGCTCAGAGAAGGTGCAAAAAACGTCATTAAGGAAAGAACATAACTGTTATCAATTTCTTTATTCGTCATTAACCTAATCTAATAAGTAGCTTTGATTTGGCATAATTCCATTGCAAAAATTCTTGTCACAAAGCATGTATTTAAAAACGAAGTGATGTGTGCACCACATGACTTTCTTTATCGCCAAATAATGGTTTTTAATCTACACTTTCAGAAAAGCACCAATACCATAACCTGACCTGATTCGGGTGAGTCACTCACATTAAGGAATCTAAAAGCATTTCAAATATTAACTATTTTGTCACGAACCGATGCAAAAAAAAAAAAAGCGTTTTACAGACCTTACATTTCCTAACATCGACAATTTTAACGCGATCAATTGATAACTCTCTAAATATCGTCAACAGCGCCAAATTAAAACCAAATTCTAAAAAAAAAAAATTCACTAAATTTGTCGCCAACTTCGCAATATATCGCCAAATTGGAGACAAAACTTGGGACCAAAAGTTTGGCGATATATCGCCAAATTATAACATCACTTAGGCTTGTATTGAAAATTAACACTGATTTCCCCCCAAAACAGTGTAAAATACCCCTTTTAAAACATCCGAATGAAACCAAAAGGGAAGGTGCACAACTAGACTCCAATAGGAGTCTACATACCAAATTTCAACTTTCTATGACAGACTGTTTTTGATTTATGCGAGATACGTACATGCATACGTACATACAAACGTCACGAGAAAACTGTTGATAATTTACTCGAGGATCGTCAAAATGGATATTTCGGGTGTCAATATTTTCATAGGCATATATACACGTGCGGTCGGGTCGAAAAAAACCCATTCAACATTCATTCGGGAATGAGTAAAATGTAAAATTAGGCTCAAATTTGGGGAAATTCTTTTGCGAATACAATATTTCCTTTGTTACGTAAAAAGAAGTAAAAAAGTTATTTTTATTATTATTGTGGGTACTTTTTGCTGCATGTCACTTCTATGATTTTTTTTCATTTACTTTTGGCTCTTGCATATTAATGAGAATAACCTGGAATTGAAACATATTCTTAGGAGAAATAACCATTAATAAGTTGTAAATTACGGAAGCGTCAAGTCTATCAGCTGGAAAGAACGAATTGGACAGAAATTTTTATAGAAAATCAATATTGACATAAGGAAAAGTAGGTTCGTTTAGTTTTAGATGAATAAATTCTTGCTATGCGATAGCATGTTGATGTACCCCGCTGAATAGTTGCTAATCTCTGCTCACTCTTCCAGACATTTTCCCCCAGACATTCTTCACTCAATCTCGCTGCTCTATCTTATAGTGTGCTCTATCTCTTAGTGTGAATGATTAGCACTTAATTAATATGGTCTAGTAAGTTGTCCTATGTTGAATGGTCTACCGTGGTTTAGTACGTAATCTTCTTTTACCATTCAAAGATATTTTGATTTTTATTGAACATGATATTTTGGTATTTTAGTTTAGTTTTTTATTAATAACGTCATAAATATCGCCCAGCAATATGTCATAGACATAAATGCCTAATTTTCTAATTTAATCATGATCATTTTTTTTCGTTAAATTTATTATTGCGATTAATACTAGCCTACTATATATATACAGTTATTGCAATACCGGTTTACCGATGTACTGAATGAAGGTATTTCGAGCAATTTTGCAATTTCGTAATACCGGTATTTGCTAAGGTAAAATACCGGTATTTTCGGTATTAGCTGAAAATAATAAATAGTTTTAGGTAAAGAATTTTCTCAATTTAATTTTAAATGTACATTTCTTTTTCCATGATACATAACCAAAATCAATCTATTGACGTAAAAATTTGGCTTCAAAAGCACGAGCTAATAGAATATCATTAAACTAAAGTAGTGGAAAGATTGCAAAATGATATTGTCATTACTAGATGGTGAGATGAATCGCACTTTTGTGCGTTTTTTTTGCACCATGTTTTTATTTTTTCTATTCCCTGATCATTCACTTTCCTTTTGATGAAAGTGAATTTCGAGTGTAATTTTAAAAGTATTTGTTCTATGAATAATTTATTCTAACCATCAATTGCAGTAATACTTTATGATATTTTCTTTAAATAGTTGTCTCAACTGTACTGAATTTTGGCCAAAAATCTTTTCTTGTTAATAAAACAAATGGTAAATTATTGTCACCGGTATTGGTTTGTTGTCTTGTCTCGCTTTGCACTTGGCAAAGTAGTATTGAGAATTAAGAAGTGCCTTTGAAAATTTGCATTAAGGTTAAGCATAATCATTTGAAACATATTTTCAGATATTTACATAATTATAATTGTAAAGAAATTTGAAAAGAACACGAAAACGAATAAGGGAAACTAGCAAAATCAAGTTTATCGTAAATTTCAAACCAAAGGGCTAATAATAAAAATTCTATGCAAACCTCTCCTGCTCAAGAGAAAATGATGTTAATATTGAAAAAGTATCGTCTCTTGGACGACGGAAGGACTTCTAGACAATTAGAGGAGTTGTATCGCGCATTGTTAATAGTACCACCGACCTGTATAAAATCAGAAAGAGTATTTTCAACTGTAGGAAAGTTGAGCACTGAATGAGTTCCTGGCTTAGAGACAATTCAATACATGCGTCATGTTTTTTACTATTATTGATTTTTTTATTATAACATTTGTTCCTTCATTTTATATTTGTTCCCAGTACGTTTTCAAAACTGCAATTTTTGTGCAAAATTATGAAATGTGGTTACGAAATTATATGTTTTCAAGCATTTTTTAAGAAATTTCAAATACCGGTATTCCGGTATCACGTTTTATAAATACCGAATATCGGTATTGAATTTTTGGTACGGTATTGCAATATATCGAATATATTTTACGAAATCAAAAATGTTTAGTACATTTTCCTATATTTCAAATAAAATTACAATCGGCTTCCTTTTGTTTCAGCGTATATTGCTTTTTTTTAATTTTTATATCTATTATACAAAAGTAGCAGAACTGCTACTTTACTACCACAGTTTTGCCAATAAGCATTTTATTTGCAACAAATCAGACATTACCAATAGCAGATATTAATGTTTAAATACTTACATTAGAACTTCTAAGAACAAAGAGCATAATTATATAAAGAAAACATACTTTGCTGCATCTGTTTGAAGTAATAAAAGGGCATTGTTACAAATTTTGTTAAGGATACAGAACAGACTATTTACAGAATATTTAACGTATTTAAATAAAACAGAATATTTAAAATAATTTACAATCTAAAACAAAGAATATAGTATTTAATTTCGAAAGAACTTCTCTTTACATTATCTTGAATATAAATAACATTATTATTATTTTATGGTTAATAGAGTATTGCTTCAATCACACTTTGTACTTGAATTTTATATTACTTGTATGTTTAAAATTTCACTTTCCTTATTTTTAGGTAAGCAAATCATCACATTGACATTCCTTGAATCTTACAACGGTGAGCAGCATATAAAGGTGATATTATTTTCTCCTTCGTCTCTTTCGGAATGTTACATTTAAGTTAAATTTAATCTCTTGCAGTCTATTTAAATCATAAGCATTAGCGTCGAATATCATTTGAAATGAAGTGTTCTACCTTTCATCTTTCGGGTCGTTTTATTACTTTTTTTTCTCTGTAATATTTTTTTAAATAAAACAAATTGTGCAGACAGTGATGATGAACCGTATTTGTAATTTTAAATGGAGCAAAGTAACATCATGTGAATGTTCTCAATATAAATGGTGAATAATTAGTGATTAAGAGAGAAATATTTCCTCTGTAATCTCAGTAATAGAATTAGTTCTGTATTATCAAAGTACTATCAAGTACTTTTCTGAAATTTAAATTTCCAAGCAGGGATTAGATACTATCGGTATTTAGGAAAACAACTGAAAGAGACGAATTGATACAACCACGCGGACAAAAGTATTTGACAAATTAAAAGTATTAGATATTAACATTTTCTCGTTGGTTGAAAATTTATTTGTGCAAAAGGGTATTATTTCTAATGCAAATGTAGATTTTTGTCAAATAACCATTAAGGTAATTGAGCCAAATAAGGCCAACCCAAAGTTAAAGGCCTAATGTCTCTTTCATTTATGATTAAATGAGCTCCAACCTCAGTCGACTCATAAAAAGTAAGAACGCAATAAATCCAAGTTAAAACTTTTATCAATTGGGTTCATTCTTATTTTACCAATACATTTACTTCTAAAAAAACATGGTAAAAAGATGCGGTACGTTACTTTTTTTTTCTTCTTAATTTTGACTTATTCTCTCTCTTAAAAAAAAATAGTCTTAAACGACATTCAGTCATTGTTTTCATTTTCGCTGCTGACATCACTAGTAAGCAAATCGCTTGGGTTACCAGAATCAAGTCTCAAGACACTGCCAAACTTCGCTAAATGAATATTTTATTTAACTAACAATTCCCTTTCCGTTAATAAATTGCTCACGGTGAAAATCTATATACATAAATGGCTACTTCTGTATGTATGTCCGGGGTAAACTTCAAAACTACTGGATCGGATTTTAACCATTTTTTCACAATAGATAGCTACATTTTCAGGAAGCAACTTAGGCTATAACTTATTCCTAAAAAGCTTAGTTTAATAAAGTTATGATGGAAAACAGTAAATTTCATGTAATTTCCCCATTAAAGGATTAAATATAAAACCCATTGTTAAAAAAATTCGTTGCCTTACAACAGCAATATTAATAGTAATCATAATGAAAATTTTGAATCAAAGCTTCTCTGGAGCAAGCATGTAATTTATTGCTTTCTTAGGATTTTATCCTCATCTATGCCAATGATCGGTATCGTGACTAAGTAAAAAGTCAATTTTATTTTGGCTGCAGTTAGAAAATAAAAAGTGTTTGTTGTCTAAAATTTCACAGGTCTGCAAAATTCGGGTCATGAAAAAGTGATTGTAAGGTAATGAGTGACTTTTATTCTATTGAGTGCGCTGATTTCAAATATGACTTCCATTTTTCTCAATAACATACGAGAATTTTACTAATCGGGCTTTAACATATGGGCCGAAAAGTCTATTTTTTCCTATTCTGGGAGAAAGTCTTTTCAAAATTTCTGTAAGTTTATTACTTACAAACGAGTTTATGCATCAAACATACAATTGAAAATTAGCACAGACCAGGCGAGTGACCGAAGCAATGGTTTGGTTCAACTCGAAGATTGATGGTTTATTCAATATACCGAACCATTGCTTCGGTCACTCGTCTGGTCTGTGCTAATTCTATATTAGCTACCAGTTTGTTTGGCACTCTTGGCTTCCTTAAGAGGTTTTCTATCTCCAGCTCAGTCACTTTCCTATGCCGGGCTGATTAGTGCTAATAAGCACGAAACTGCAGTCCTTGGCTGGAAATGACTGAGCTGGCGGTGTATTTCATGTATTTCTGCTTTAGCCCAGGCTAATGGGCGGTAATTTACTAAGTAATAATATTTCTTGGCTTTCACCGTGTAACCAAAATATCGCCATTAAAAGAATCTTTAAAACTTTTGTTAAAATGTATAATAATCTGCTAACTAAATTAGGCAAAGCTATTAACAGCATAAAAACTTTCATTAATTTGTCTTTGTGCACAATTTCAAACATTTGACAAGTATTACTACTTATTTCGGAAACATTTCGGATGAAAATGTTTAGCATCATTTTATGGTCAGCGAAAATATTTCAGTATTTGGCGACAATATCTCATTGACGAAAATTAGCAACAGACAGTTTTACAAAGTAGAGAGGGGGAGCATTATTTAAGGTATCTCAAAACGATTACTACAAATTTGGTAATATTTTTAATCGCACTAAGAACCCACAATAATTGAAATTTCCCAAAACAACTAAGGCAAGTATAGAGGGATTGCGGGTGGCTTTTTTAAAACCGTTTGTATTTCAAAAGTCATTAAAAAAAAGGTTTAGACTATGTTAAAAAAACTGATAAATCTTTTTAAACAAGTAAAATTTGATATTTTGAAAATTCTTCAAATTTTTACATGCTTAAATGTCTTTTTTATACTTATTGCTATTTTTTTTATCAGTAAGAAAGAAGCTCGATTTTAAATCACATCAAAGTGGGGTGTTTTGAGCTTTCCAATTGAAACAGAAAGCGAATGAAAGTAGCGATTGTTTCTCACAATTATTACTGACCCAGGTAAAGCCCGGTATTTTTTCTAGTATCGTTAAAAGGCCGTATCTTGCCAGAAAAGGCAACAACTAGCTCCGATTCAAGGTAGCTTTCATCACTTGTGACGTCACACGATGAACATTGTGGTTTAAAAATCAGACATTTTAATAAATCAACGAAAAATTAAATGTTGGTAAAATAAAAGTATTTTTTGGGTCTAGATTTTTTTCTTTCTTTTTTTGCTTATTCTATCAATTCCAGTGACTAAAAGAAATACTTTTGACTGAAGGAAACAACCCCATTATGTTTGTCAGCAGTTTTAGCAAAGAAAGTGGAATTTGGCTCTTTTAACAACATGGGTCTTCAATAAGGCCAACTTAAATAAGGATGCCAAATGTCCATATTTTTAATCAAATCCGGATTTTAATTCCTGACGAGATCTTTTTTTTTTTAGAGAAATTAAAGATTTTTTGATGAGCCGACACCCAAATAATGTAGCATGACGAAACGATTCGTTTCTATTTGAAACATCTAATCTCAATCCATACGTAGACCATTTTTCACAATCCATCTGTACTGCAGTCTTAATTGGATAGTTCTTGGAAAGACGTGCTTCGTGCGATCAACTTGTCCTCTTGTGTGATCATTTTCTTTAGTCAATCAAATCCTTGTTTTCTAACCTAGTCAACACAAGTTTGGAAAGGCTGCTAAACGTCTCCGATAGTTGACTATTGAACACCGAGGAGATTTGAAATTTTCGAGCAACTTAGACCCCATTAATGTACTTTCTGATCAATAAACTTCATTATTGCCAGCGGTTATTTTATTTTATTTTTTTTTTATTTTAAGTGCATGACATTTCTTTTCGGATACAATTAGTAAGGTTTAAATACCGTTCAATAAGCATTTCTTTAAGTGCTAATAGCGTAAGTAAACTCTATAGATGACCCAACTCAGTTAAAAATGACTTTTGTTTTTTTGCTACGTATCGTGTTAATTTTTAAAACATGCGTTTTATATGCTCTTCTTTTTTTCGCATTTCTTACAAAAAAAATTTCAAAGCAGAATTAATTGTTCAAAAAAATTGCTGTGCTAGAAATGAGTTTGGCAGGAGCTAAACTATCGCATCGATGTATGTATGCCGTTTGACCAAAGGTTTACATATGGAATATCTGTAAAATAGGTAAATAATACTTGAATTGTTTCTGTATTCTTTCAAATGTTTTATTTTGCTGTAGTCGTCTTGGTATTTCTATTTTTAAATAGCGCATCGCAACCCCAGAGGGTTTATGAACACTCCCCCCCCCTCCCCATCCCGCTCTCAACATTTTCTACGTTGAAAAAATCCTCCTTATTAGCGCAAGACTCATAACTGCAACTGCTTTACAAGTAGTTTATTTGGTTAATGTGTATTTCGTCCTTTATTTACTTTTTAGCGGAAATTTTTATTTCATGTCTCTTTCTTCGTTCCTTGCTGTTCAAATTTTGTACTCCCAATCAACTGCAGGATACTTCAACCAAAATCATTTCAACTTAGTAGAAAATAATTTTAGCTTTATCTTTCTGGATATTGAAATAAAATTTCGTGGATATTAGGGAAAGTATTAACTTTTCTGAAAGAACTCAAAATTAAGTACACGTAATAAATGCATAAGAAATCATCCATACTCAAAATAAAACTCCATGAGTTATTTTTAACTTTTTGATTTAATACAACTATTAAACATATTAGCCTTTACGAGTCCAAAACTGTCGTATAATTTGGCAGGTCTTGAAAAAGCGCTGTAACAGGCAATACCGTATTTCTTGCAGACTTCTTCCCTCCCCGAAAACCGATAATGAATTATCGATCGTTTGTACCCATCATCAAGATCTAAATTTCAGAGCTTTTCCTCGAAAGTTACTTTGTGAAACTTTTTAGCGATTTCCAGCTACTTGAAACATCTTAGATTTTTTGAAATGCTTGAAGTAGCTCTAAAAATCTTTTTTTCCACCACTGAAGTCCTCGTAAAAAACTCCATAAATGTGCAATAGCTCTTGAACATACGTTAAGTCAAGCATTAACTACACCGGTAACGTAATAAAGATTGAGATCAGGAAAAAATATATATATTAGAATCTTCTGGAATAAGGATGTATCCTTCTAAACTGATAAGATACAACATGAAGGACACGTGGAAAAAGAGAAGTTGTGGAGAAAGAGTTATTCTTTTTGCCATTTCTTGTGGATCCCAGCAGATATGCGATATCCCTGCAAAAAAGTGCAGGAAAGAAATAAAAACTGAAAATGATATCCTAGAATTTTTCGGGCATAACTTGATGGATTAATTGTCTTTGAGGTTAAGAAGTGTTGCCATTCTCTCTTGGGAAAAATAAAAGGTAGAATATAATTACTTCTCTTTGATGCGTAATGCATCAGTTTCCTAATATATTTCATAAAAACCAGTTTTTAGGTGGACACACTCACTATAAAATGAAGTTAGAGAACAAGGCGTTAAAATTATGAACAAGTTATTGTAGTATGTCTTTGGATTTTCGCCTAATGCTATTAATAGACAAGTTACTCTATACTGAAACAAGCCGAATAAAATACTTCAAATTACTAATGACCTAGTTTCTGCTAGTAATTATAATTATTAATGCTAGTATTTATTAAATAATAAAGTTTATAAGTTCTTAAGCCTTTTGCGGTAAGTTCAAGACCAATTAAGTGCACTTAAAGAATTCCAACTTCGGTACATTCACAAAATCGATTAAATGTGGTATTGAAGGTACAATTCTACGTTGATTATATCATTATGTATTATGAATACGTTTGTCATTGTTTTCAAGCCTAAAATCTAACACTTCAAAGATACATTCAAATGTAACAATTTGAGTATTATTGTACAAAATAATCCTTAATTCTATTGTTGTTCTATGGACACAATTGCCACTACACGTTCTCATTCATTGGCGCAGTGTAGCCTATTAAAAAGCTCTTGCGCCATTGAAACCAATAGAACCAACCGACCCAGAATCTTCTGATTCGAAACAGAGCAATACTCCTGAGCCTCTAGCCTGGGGTTGTAATTGCTGATAACTATTTTATAAAAAGGTAGAAATGATGACGGATTTTGACATATAGATACTTTAAGCCAAGTTTTCCTGAGTCGGCAGTTGTTTAAGATCTTTTATTTTAAACCTATATATAGTGTTCTTTATTTCACGTTGTTCAAAACTAGTAAGCTCCTGAAGAAAGCCATGCATAGGAAATGCTTTCAAAAATCCATTCAAGCATTTTAGACTCTAGCGGTCGAAAATGACAATAGATCTGCATGGTTAAATTGAAGGTGTAAGAATAGTTGTTGCATATCATATTGCTTAGACAATGCAAACGTTATCATTAAAATTATACTTATTTATTTTTAGCAAGATTCATCATAAACTCGAAACACGCATATAAAATATTTTTTAGCGATTTTGATCTTAATACATTAGTGTACTCAGCTCACTAATCATTATCATTTTGAATAAAACAACTCGATAGCTGCAAAATGCGTCTTTAGGTCATTTTTTCTGATTTTTTTTAAATTTATTAATATTGATTTTTTTCAGAAACAGCAACAAACTCTCGTGCGTAATTTAAAATATATACGCATATTTTTCATCCACGCTTGCTCAACCCGAATAAAACCGATTCTTCACCTTTTGCAAATTTGTTTTTCTCCTCACTGCCGTGAGCGTTTAAAGGATCATATCCTTCAAATGCAGGTGGGTATTCAACTATCTTTTTACTCTTGGTACAATAGCTTTTTCAAGGAAAAAAGAGTTCCAGGGTCCGAAAAATACACTCATGCTTCTCACTTACGTCAAGCAGTGAAAATGCTATTTCGCGTGAGATCAGTCTCATACAAAAAAGCATGGGAGCTGGTTTTTAGAGGCATCGATTTCAGAAAACGTTCTTCCTTTTGAAAAAGACGCAAAATGCTTATAAAAAAAAATCCATGAGGCGCATTTACTGTCATAAGTTGGCGTAAAATATTCAGATGTTTAAATTGCAAAATCTGATGGATTTTTTTTTTTTTTTTTTTTAACATTTAGGTATCAAGTTTTAGCGATCATCGATGGCAATAGGGGCATAAAAATCATTTTATTTAAAGTAACTAGGAGGCCCCCATGCTCGTTAATACTCACTTACCCCGAAGATTGCTTCGAAATTAAGTTTTGAATCGTCAATTTAAAAGAATCAGATTAAAAACACGTTACGAGTATCGT
Organism: Uloborus diversus; assembly: GCF_026930045.1. Lineage (NCBI taxonomy): Eukaryota > Metazoa > Arthropoda > Arachnida > Araneae > Uloboridae > Uloborus > Uloborus diversus. The sequence continues at coordinate 106,258,952 of NC_072732.1, forward strand.
TTAGAACAAAAGAATTCCTTTCACCGGTTTTGAAAATACTTTTACTAACTTGCAAAGCCGTAAGGGCTAACCGGCTCCTGAGCATTGCAAAACGGCAGTTTTTTACGTTTGAAAAGTCACTTTTAAATTCGTTATCTCTAGTAATATATTTTGCTCTTTAGCAAAGGCCTTGAATTGAGTGAGTCTAGGATTTTCCGTTAAAATAGAAACCCTTAAATATGCTGTTCTAATTACGTGAGAAAGTTGGAACACAATATTTATTTGATGCAGAAAAAAATCTCTTTCGAACGATATGGAACTTCAAGGGGAGTGAGAAATGTTTTTTTTTTCCTTTTATACGCAATTCACGTGAAAATTTAGCTTGAAATTATTTAGAAAAAAACTAACTTAAGATTTAGAAAAAAAAACCCAGGTGCAAACCCCCGGGGCTGGAGGTAATTTTGTGCCAAATTTCAAGGCTGTAAGTGCTTTGGGGTCTTCTGTACGCAGGCCCGCCACAGACTTATTTTCACAATTTATTTGGCGTTACTTTTTTTAATGTATAGAGATACTTATTGTTATTTAATTTATTCTAAATGCTCTATCTTGCCCCTAACTCGCACAGAATTGGTTCAGCTAAGTGGCACGTAGGTGGCGTATAAACGATGGAATCAATAATGACATCAAGAAAATTTAATAATTTAAAAGAAATGTATTTAGTTTTAACTATACACTATTAATTTATGCTTCAAAAGCTTACTGGGGCAAACCTAACCTGGCAGCGTCGTACGCCGTAAATTGTGAATTCATAGCTTTCACAATGCTGCCAGGTTAGTTTTGCCCCAACTATAAGAAATATACCCTCCCCCCCCCCCCCTCCTCAGTTTTGCCGACACGAAATTTCCTTCGCACCTGTTTTTCAGTTTCAATCATATCTTTTGATATATTTAAGGGAAGGCGGTAATTTTAAATGTCGGCGAAACTGAGGATAAACCAAACTTTTTTTTTATCTATAGTAAACGTTTTGGGCCTATTGTAATACAGTAGACCCTCGTTTTACGCAGGGGTTACGTTTCAAAGAAATGCCGCGTAAATTAAGACTTTATAATAATATTAAAATAGGGGTTAGGTTCCACAGATGAAAAAAAAAAATCTTCATTCTAGTGATTGATAAATATAAATAATAAGTTTAATGCGTACTTATTCCGATACGTGTGCACAACAAAACATGACTTAACTTAGTGTTTGTAAAAAAAAAAACTGGTTATGATATTCTTTTGGCAGTCACTAATTATTTTTTCTCTGTAGTTCTTTTTGAGGCATTGACGCTTCCATGATCACTGGCATCATTTCCATCAAGGGATCTTCTTACAGAAGATCAGAATGATCATCTGTCATTGTCAAAGAATGGTTCCAAACTTTCAGGGTGAAAGCATTTGGTTGTGTGTCATCGATGTCGGTATCCTCGTTGGTTTCTTTCTCCTTTGTCTCTCCTAAAAGCTCTTTTTTCCGGTGAACTCTGAATTGTGTGAGTTTAATAACTTTACTTCTGAAAAGAGCTCTAGAATCATTTTCAAAAAAATGTCAGCAAAAGCCAAAGCTCGCTTATTAGCACTCCAAAATGCGGTTTATTATCTGTAATCTCCGGTGTTTGGATTTTAAAAAAGTGGAAAATACTATATTTTTGCAGTGGCGCATTCGCATAAAATGAAAACTCATCCGCGTAAAGTAAAACAAAGGAGTCAAATCTAAAACCGCGTATAGTGAAATCCGCGTAAAATAAACCCGCGTAAAACGGGGGTTTATTGTACTTTTATCAGTTGAAAGCAATATTGAGTGAAACCTTGATTTTTCCCATTACTGTTATTTTTTCTTTTGAGATAGTATTTGTTGGTTAGGAAAAATTCAAAGATATTCTATAACATTTTTATCATACATGCTCATTTTTTGTAAATTTTGCGAAATTTTGATGAAATTTGGTCGATTTTACTCAAAAAAAAAAGAAAAAAAATCGATTTGTAAAATATATGCAAATATATCAATGAAATTTAGAGACATTTAAACTTTTTGTTATGTAGTAGTTAAGGCATGGATTGCAAAATGGTAGAAAGAAAAAAGAAGAAAAAAAGGAAACCATCCAATCTCTCGTAATTCATAAAAACTGGTCTTTGTTTCGCTATTTATTTATTTGATTTTTGCTTTTAAAGAAAAGGTTTTTAAACATATTCTATCAAATTCATATTCTTACTATGCATAGTCATGTTTTGTATATCCAATGAAATTTGACTAACATTTGTCCCACTATACTGAAGAAAAAAAAATCAGTTCATAAAAATATTCTAAAGTTCATAAAAATTGATCTGGTTTTGACACATGAAAATAATTTTTTCGTTTTGCGTACGTATATTAAGAAATATCTTAGAAACAACTACTATTTTAAGAGAATAAACGCCATTGTTTTTGCACAAAGTGATCTCGCTGAAGGCTAAAATTTGTTCTGTAATACTCTTCAATGAGGATTACAAAAGATAAAATGTTTTCTTTTGTTCTTTTGCCATTTTGTATGACTTGTGATTCCTGGCACATCTTGTTTTATTTTACTTTTCTGCCCGCTACTATGTCGTTATCTTAACTACCTCCAACCTCTGGAAGTCTTTTTGGAAGAAAGATTTTCATGGATGGAAATTTTACTCATCATTATTTTATTTTATTTATTTATTTTTTTGCTCTGAATTTCAATAATAGAGCTTCAATAAAGGGTTTTTTACATATTCATTTATTTATGCTTTGTAGGGTGTCATTAGCAAAAAGTAAATAGTATAGGCACGTTAAGGAAGTTTTTTACTCCCATTAATTTTTTGATTAATATTATTATCTTGAATTTTATTTGAAAAAGATAAAACTTTTTTGGGATCTTTCTTTTCGTTTTTTATTTGTATTATTCTTCTTGGCTCAATATTTTGATTCATTTTCTGTGAGGACAGGGAAGGTATAATGTGGTGCCGAAGTTCTATGCTTCTCCAACTCACGCATATATTTATTCGTCAACATGAGTAAAATATTTTCAATGAAAACGAATGGTATTCTTCTGTACTATTACGCTTTTGCCATTTTTTGTACATTACACACACATTGGTTATATTAATTTAAGATTTTTCTAGCGATCAGAGTGTTTAGTGGTATTTTACATTAATCGGACTTAATATTAAATTAATACGAATTTCACGAAAAAAAAAAACAAAGATAAACGTTGCAGGGATAATCGTTGAAAGTGAGAAAATAAATTATTTATTGGAATAAAATTACCTAGGGATGATAAAAAAATGGAAAAAGAAATCACGCTGCTTCCAAAACAGGAGGAAAATAAAAGTTTCATTCAATTTTTCTGCAGAGCAAAAAAATTAAGAGAAAGACAAAGTAAAATTATCTATAAACTGTTTAGGAAATTAATTTAACTAACAACTTCTGGACTTCGCTTAACTCGAATTTCTGCTTATGCGAAGTATTTGGATGATCAAAAACTTGTGTAAATGTTCTATAATGAATTTTTTCGTTAACTCGAAGTACACTCCGTTTATCTCGAAGTTTCAGACAGCCATCTCTTAACATGTATTGTCCTGATTTCCAGAAGCAAAACCAAATTTACTGTAAAATGACTGAGAAAATTTACAGTTTAATTTTTACCATCTGCTCTTTTTGTTAGGGCGTTGAAGATTCGGACTTAACTGACAGGTCACAATAATTTGCCAACAAATGCAGATGTTAGCAAAGCACTATCAATAATTCATTGTTCGATTGAAAGTCGAGGAAATATTCCGAAGAATATATTCAATGCCATATCTAAAATTAATGATTATATACATATAAGATACATATTAATTTTTTTAAAAAATAATAAGCAAGCGTGGGGAAATATTTAGTAAATGTGAAGTAAGAAATATATATTTTTTTTATTAGTAATATTATCTTTGCTTATTTACAAGATCACGTACTTCAAGTTTTACAATTAATATCCCTTTTGTATTTTTGGGGGAAGATAATAAAAGTTTTCTCTCCTATCTGAGTATTTGCGTGGTTTTTTGTTTAATTACTGTTAAAATAGTCTCAAAAGGGAAGTAAAAGTCAATTTTTGGTGTCTCAAACTTCGGATGTGTCGAATATTTTTCTTGATCCCTCGTACTTCCAGATATCGAGAGTCGACTGTATATAGATTAGTAATATCATAAATTAATCGAATCAATGTGTATATAATGCAGATAAAAATGACTAGAACGTAACAGCAGAGAAGAGTAGCATGCGTCTTCTTTTCAAGATAAACATTTTATTAATGTGTGCCTACAAATGTTCGCTTTACTTGAAAAATTTTTCAAATTTGGCACTTTATTTTACCGTCCTCTCATACACACACACAAACCATGTGAATAAATGCTCATTTGAAACTACAAGAAGAGATTAAGGTATATCAACACGGTTTTGAAACTTTGTGAATACACCCTGAATTGAATTGAAACCACTGTCTAATTAAATAACTTGTTTTAAAACTGTACAAATTAACATTTTGACTTTTGAATTAAAATTGAAGCTTAAGCCACTGCAGACATATCTGCGTGTCGTTTTCTGCCCCTTACTTTCAAGCATTTTTCATTACCTGAATACAATTAAAGGGCTCGGGGCAGAAATGTGAGAAGCCGCAAGGAGTGACTTTTCGATCAAAATTTTTGATTCTCATAACTAAAATTGAAATAAACATAGCAATGGATAATGTCATACGAGAAAAATGTATCTGGTTTTAGTATTGCAGAATATAGAATGTATAACACCTTTGAATAATTCTACAAATAGTTTGAAATAGCCTACTGAAAATGGGGTTGTTTCCTTCAGTCAAAAGTAGCACTTTTAGTCACTGAAATTGATAGAATAAGCAAAAAAAAAACATTCTTTCATTTTCCCATCAGTTATTTTTTAATTAATTTTTTTTAAATGTCCGATTTCGAAAATAAGGCGTGGTCTAGATGACGTCACAAATGATGCATTTTGGCGCATCCTTGTACTGCGTTTCCACGTTATGATAATCAAGTAGCGAATTAAAATGGCGCTCTATGCTTGCTATCAACCATATCGTTGCCAATACACGTAAGTAAAGATGCTAATTAAATATTTTGCTCTGTGAATGGCAACACAGAATGGCATTTCATCATTTGTGATGTCATCGGCAAGAAATGTAAACAATGAAAGATCACCGATTTAAGTAATTTTTTTAAGAATATTAAACATAAACAAATTATTTAAAAACTTGTTAGATAATATGTTTTTAAGCATGTTCTTTCAGAAAAAAATACTTTTAAAATATTGGAAACTATCCCATTCACATCATGTGGCATATCACATTCTTGCTCTGAGCCCTTCAATTCATTCCATTCTTTAAAACACTAATTTGTAATGCGAAACTTGTTATCGTCGCACATTGCAAGAGAAAACAGTTTATTCAACTTCAAGCGTAAACCGTGAGATTGAAAAAAGTTTTAAATTAAGCTCTGATTACCTTACACGAATCCTGCTATTTTTAACAACGTAGATCCGTTCAGTTTCAGCTAAACCGCTAGATATGGTAACATTTAGAGACAACCAAGTTTTTCAACTTTTTTTTTTTTTCAGATACATTTTCCGCTTTACGCCTATTTACCTCCAAATTGCTCACAATTTCGAATGAATGTCTTGGAATTAAATTGCATAAGCTGTAAAAGTTTACTTTCTTGGAATTTTCCTTTCGTAACGGATCCAAGAAAAGAAATTTGACCGCTTCGTTTTCGAGAAGATTTCCATATCATAATTAAATTTCCACTGCGGCATGACCTGTCTTGACACACTCGGCACAAAGGCAAAAGTTAGGAATACTATCACACAAATGCTTACTGCTCTAGAAAACCATTTATTAAAATGCAAATCATGTTGACGCACGTAACCTTCCCTTATACGCAATTCCCATAACAGTTGTTTTTTTGCAAGGGAGATTTTTCTTAGATGCTAGATGGGTGAAATAGATGCAAATTTTATTTTACAGGCTTTACTTGAACGAGCTCATTACGCGTTTTATTAAACTAAAATAATATCCTCTTTTTTTCTGTTTTCATTTTGTTTTTGACGGTGTCTTAGAGTTTTAAAGTTCCACTAAAGATTTGTGTTAGGGGCTCAGGAAAGCAATGTTTCCTTTTTTTTTTTTTTTTTTGAAGACAATTTCTTAGTTTGCATCATCAGTCATAATCCCTGCGTTTTGCTTCCGGTTTTTAATTGTTGCCAAAAACAATGAAAACAAATGAATAAATTGTTAATAAATTTAACCAAGGCTTCACTAGATGCGTGTCTTATCAGGCTCAGTCATTTCTCAAAAGATCAAAGGCGCCGCCTTGCTCCTAAGATGGCGCTGTAGTATAACCGGGGGAAATCATTTGTTTACATTAGTTAATGTATTATTTCTGCTGTAAAAAGGGATGTTTTTTCAATCTTTAACGTAAAATTTCATTGATATGGTTAACCGATGTGTAGTAGTGTAGTACAGGGTGAATTGATGCCGGAACGGCGTACCAGGTCTGTTTTTCAAGGAAAATAAATTCTTTTTTCAGGTAAAGCTGGTCCCAACTCAGTATTCAACTATTTCTCATTGGCGTTCATTTCTGGTGAAATGCATCCCTGAAGCACAGGGAACTCCAAAACAATTTGAGCCTTGGTCTCACTTTTAATAAGTCGGCCCCAGAGATTACGTATACATTTTTTGAGACATTTAATGTGAGTTGATATCAAGAAGGGTTCCAACATTACTCTTCCTCTAAATTAAAAAAAAAAAAAATGTCTGAGAAGGAAACCTTGTTTTTTATAAATTATATAGTACTTTACTGCATATTTAAAGGAGGTATTTAATGGCGCAATTATCAAGATTTCGACAATAATTGTTTTATTTTCACAATATCGGTAAGACAGTAATACATATTTGCTATTTTGATATTATTTAGTTACAGGTACGTCGCTCAGCTTGGTGAATTTTCTCTTTACCTTTACTTGGCGAAAACTGAAAAATTGCACTTACATCATCGTCGGCGAAACTTAAAAAATAAGACTTACAGTGTCGTATGTTTGCTTCTTTTTCTAATTTTACAAAATTTACACACTTTCAATTTTTACTTATGACAAGGTTAATTTATTCTGCTGATTATGTCACATAATAATGGAGAATTGAAATTGATCATTTAGCGAAAGATTTTAACGAGATTTCTCATATTATTTTAACGTCTCGTTTTTATTTGGCGAATTATTTTACTTTGTTTTGATTAAAAATCCGCGACAAAAACAAAATAAAATACTACTTCAAAAAAATAATAAATTCGATGATCGAAAGCATGGAACTACTTTGATATCCCCCCCCCCCCCCCAAATCGAAAATTTGGCGACTTTTTTTGTTTTTGTTGAAACAAAACTTTGTTGCCACAAAAATTGTTGCCACAAAACTTTTAAAAAAACTCAAAAAATGGTACAAAATACATGAAAATACTAAATTTGGCAACAGTAAAAACCTAAAAGCTGAAAAAACCTAAATTGGCAACACCAAAATAAGGAACAGCAACCCTAAAAAGTCCGTAGGGAATGCCACATTTGGCGCGTAATTTTTGGGGGTGTATATCAAAGTTATACCGAAAGCATTTAAAGTTTTATTACATATAATTTTATTGCCATTTATTTCTTAAAAGTTTCAGTAATCCTCTCAGTAAATGAAACTACCCACGAAACGACACTAAAGTTTCAGTAAAATATAAAAAAAAATATGCTGAACAAACTATGTTTGACAACTATAAAAACTTCATTTTATTGAAACCAAAAAACCGAATACGGGGACAACAAATAAAATGAAAAATTATCGCCAAGAGTTGAAATGCATCGTGACGCACATATATGAAATTCTTTGACGTCACAAAATTTGACAGCACTATATTTCTTGACATTTAATATTCACATTAAAATCATGGGGGAATTATCGAGACGCGGAACATGTGAAATTGGCGAAAACTTTTTCTATTGCTAAAATTGCTGTCGCCAATGTTTGTTCTTTTGATACTTTGATGGAACTTTTATTGTTTTTTAATTAATTAATACATTTATCTGGCGAATTATTTTACACTTAAATGGATCCTTGGCTGAATACAGTAACATGGTTGCTTTCTAATACTGTTTAGTTTTGATTTGGCGGATTACGAAATAGCTTAATTTAATTTTCCTTTTTTTTTTTCATTTTAATGTAACTTTTCATGCTACTTAATGGTTTTTTTTTAATTTGATCTTTAACAAATAACTTAAAATTTGTGGAACTTTTCATGTTTTTTGTGCAATAATGTATTTATGTGGCGAAGTTTCTCCCCTTTAAATTTCCTCACAATGCGTAAACATTGGAATACCGTTTACCTTTTTAACAGGCTTGTTTTATTTTTTTAACTGTTATTATTATTTTTATTTATTTTTTTTTTCAACAAGCAAAAGTTTTGTTCAAAAAAAGAAGGAATTATCATTATTATTATTTTTTTAAAGGCTGGAATGTATAGGTTTATAAAAATCTTCAAATGAAAAGCTGCCATGTTTTCCTCTTATGAAATTTTTACTGGCATGTTTTTCGGGGTGAATTCATTATTGTTTCAATATACTTTTAAATGATTTAAATTTCTTGTTTTTTAACATACAACGTACTCCTTTATGATATAAATTGTAATTTATAATGATCGATACTAACTATCAGTTTTATGGCAAAATTTTTATTTGATATCTTTTCTACTTATTTTTCTTTATAGAAAAATTGTATCTCTATGCATTTTAATAATTCTTGTTGTAAAAAAACTAAAGATATAAAATTGAGTCATTCACCATTTTCAGAATATGTTTTTAAAAAATAACTAATTTTAAATTAAACTTTAAAGTATAAGAAAAAAAAATACTAAAAGCTCTCCGAATGTTTCCATAAATACATTTATCAACTAACAAAAATATCCGGCGTTGCCTGGGTTAGTAATAATTATGAGAAACAATCGCTACTTTCATTTGTTTTCTGTTTTAACTGATAAATATATTTATCAGTTGTGCTTGATGAAGCATATGTAATTAATTTTTGCATAATAAAACCAAAAAAATACTTTTTCTTGATACAAATTATTAAGCATAGTTCATACGTTTAATAGACAGTATGGTTTCGTCCGTAAGATGTAATGTTTAATTATATAATATTACGCATTATTTCATTCAGAGCGAAATTTCCAATGCTTGTTTGTTATTAATTGGAAGCAGGAATTAACCCCCCCCCCCCCTCTGTGGTAATTTTTAAAAAAAATGTGTGTGCGTGTGTGTATATTAGGGTATAGTGCCAAAATAAATATTTTTAGATGTTAAAGGTACTAAGATAATTCATGCTTATCTGATGGATATCATTTGGAGAAACCCCGGTATCGTGATTCCGCAGGCGGGGAAGAAATAGTGATAGCCCAACACCTTCTGCAATTCCAATACATTCTTCGGGAGCTGAAATATTTTGTTTAAGACATTATTTTGTACGCACATAAAATATTAGACTCGAATCATTTTTATATGGTTGCATCGAACAGTGGTTCTTCCGTCTTAGGTGTGGTGGGACACCCAGGTTCTGAAATATTAGGTATGAACGGTGTAGAATACATCACAAAAAATAATGACCATGATCCGTTCCAGGTAAACTATTTATTTTTCATTTACTTTCCTCCTTTTTTCTTCTTATTTCATCATTATAACACAAGAAAAATATCACTCATGACCTTAATATATATGTATAGATCAATCAGATTCATCAGCCACTATGTATATGGATGTGCAGCAATCGCCGCGCAAATTATGTACATTTATAATACTAATTTAAAAGAAAGGAGATGATACTTATCAATATCACATTTCACGAAGGAGATAGGGTCCCGATTTTTCGTGTCGATGCTGACGGCACGCACCCATTCGCCATCAAAAGTAGCGGGGCAAACTCAATAATAAGACGAACTAAAAAAGAATGCATCACTATCCCCACGCCATGCCGATCTGACTCCCTTCCACGACGCGACCCCGTAGCATCAAAAAACCGTTGCCAAACGGGAGAAAAACTCCCCTTTGCCCGTAAGAGACAACACAACTCGATGGACCTGGAGCGCCGCCACTTCGAGTGAAGTAGAGGCAAAGCCGATGCATTGTACGGATCGAAGTGGGGTGGAGTCGCGACGCAGAATGAGGTAACTGATCAAGATTGCAGGCGGGAGTGCTGCAAATGAGAGGAATTAACAATCGTGGTACTGGAAGTTACCACACCCTCCCCCCCCCCTAAAAAAAAAGAAAAAATTACAGTATTTCCAAAACATTTAGTCGCATACGTTTTCGAACAGAAAACTTCTTTTTAAGCTCGTTTGAAATTGTTATTCAGTGTATAAATTGCAATAAATACTCACTCCTATTTATATTTATTGAAGGTTTGCAATTAAATTACTCAAATAATTTTGAAAATGCTTATTGCAAAAGTTGGAATAATTAATCACAACATTTTTTCATACACGGAATTTACATTGATTTGTCTTCCTCAGCTTATATTCATCTGATTTTGTTTCCAAACTTAATTTTTCTTGAAAACAAAGTTTCATATTTTTTCACTTTTTGCCAAAAATATCTTTTCCTCAGGAAGAAAAAAACCGCTTTTAAATTAACTCAAATACTTTTGAAATCAATTTTGAATAACTATTCTCTTTAAGAATAATCTTATCTGTTGTTTATATAGTTAAAAGTTGCCACAAAATCCACCAGATGTCACTGGAGTCTGACCAGGTTTTTTGTTTGATTGATTGGTTTCATACTACAACTTTTATTGAAATGACTGAGCCTTATAAGACGCGTATGAAGTGAAGTCTTGATTTAACAAAGTAATGTCAAGGCTAAACTTCAGCAAAAATATATTCGTAGGCGTTTTTCAAATCTTTTTTTTTTTTTCACTATACTTGTTCAAAATTAAATGGCTGGCTTGTACGCTTTTAAACTCGTACGTACAAGCCAGCAGAAGTGGGAAAAAAATACTAATGATGAACTATAAGCTGTTATTTTTTATGCGTAATACATTTATACTAAGTAGCATGTCAATGACGTTTTTTGTTTTTTTTTTTTCGTTCTAATAAGTATATGCAACAAGAAAATATGTTTTAAATTTTAAAAAGTTTTATATCAAATTTCAAAACAAAAATCTTCAAAATAAAATTAATGAAAACTTAATAAACTTATTAATAATTAATAAAAACTGTTTTTTAACTCTAAAGAATATTTTTATAAACTTAATTTGCACTAAAAAGTATGAAAAAACAGAAGTATATGATTTCTTGATTAAAACACTCAAAAATTGACATTAAATGTTAGTTTCATTGGCTGCTTCAGAATTAACATAAATATAAAAATATTAAGATCAACGTCAATTTTTGAGTGTCTTTATCAAGAAATCATATCTTCTTTTATTTCATAATTTATAGTGCGAATCAAGCTTATAGAAATAATCTGTAGAATTAAGAAACATTTTTTATCTTTTATTTATATTAAACTCAAGCATATAAATATTCAAAAAAGGTTTTACTGAAGTGAAATTTTTTATACGAGGGCTTTGAAATTCTGTTTCGCAACCTTTTTTTTTTTTTTTTTTTGTGACGGAAGTGAAGTAGTTGCTTTTTAACTGTTGCCAAAAACAAAGAAAAATAATAGTAACTTTAACATAAAGTACTTCCACTTTTTAATTGTAGCAAAAAACAATGCAAATGATAGCAATTTTAAAGTTAATTTTGTTAATAAATTTAGCAAATTGATTTCAAGGCTGAACTTTCGCAAGCATATATTTATGCATTTTGGGCCTTTCAAACTTTTAAAATAATGCAATTTTTCAAAAATTCATTCAATCCAAGTCTTCAGTTAAAAAGTGTAATTCACTCTGCTTTTAAGCCTTGAAATTATTTTGCTAACTTTTATTCACAAAATTAACTAAACAATGAAAAATAATAATTTATTTTTCATTGTTTTTTGCAATAACTAAAAAACGGATGTTCACTTTTCTCGTTGTTTATATTCAGTTTTCTTCATTAAAATAAGCAATTTTGTTTTGAATGTGCTTTAGTCAGGCGCAGAAAGAAAAAGAGCGTGGCATGAGAGAAAAAATGTGGGTGAAGTGACAGTTCAATATGTATAAGAAAAAGGGGAAAAAATCACTTCTGTCGTATGTCTTTACGACTCACAATTCTTATTTTTAATCAGTAATGTAATTACTCGTTTTATCCTTCCAACTTTATCTGTGATTGAAGAAGTACTATAGTTCTACAATAACCCCGAAACCCATTTCCAATTCTATTTGTCAAATATCATCTATTCATTTAACTAAAACAGCAATCATATAATTGTCTCTGCGTGCTTTCAAAATAGAGGTCTTTGTCAACGACGCCAATTTCAACTAAATATTTTACATTCTTTTAAGACTTATATAATCTGAGCTTCTTTACCATACGTAAAACCGAAACTGTGCAAAGCTCACGTACCAGATTGCGGAAAAGCGTCTAAAATATTGTTACACGAAGTGAATCTCTAAGGAATTGTGAGCATTCCAGACAGTTCAGATTCGTTGCGCTGCTAAACGTCTCGTCTGAAGCCAGGGATCGAAAAGTACGGAGCGTACCAGAAAGAAAGGGATTTTTTACGAGCAATGGGTTGAGGGATTTGACTGGGACTGGAATTATGCCAAAGGTAAGAAAGAGAACATTCGTTTTTACATTGAGGAAGGAAAACCTTCACTTCAGCCAAAAAATATTTAGAGTCATCACCTTGGCAAGAGCAAAGTTTGTTGCTCCGTGTTACTTAAGTTCTGTAATTCTGACGAACTTTGCTGCTGAATCCAACGAATCAAATAATTGAAGAGCGAAGCTTTAATAATTTATTATCAGACTTACATGAAATGAAGTTTTTATGTATTTTTTTCTTATAAAAAGAGCTCATAGGATGATAAAAAGACGAATCTGGTACTGTGATTCCATACCAGATGATGAATCACAGAGGGGAGTGTAGTTTTTCATTGTATGTTTTATATTCGAATTTCTGAAATTTAATGCGTGATTGTTTATACTATCTGTCAGAGCACATGTAAGTACAACAATAAGTAATACAATAATAACAACAATAAGTTCCTTAAGTACAACAATACAAATTGATCCTGCATTTTAATAAATCAATTGTAGATACCTTTGATGATTAACTTTTTAATTGATCTAGTTGATAAATATTTTTATATGACGCAAAACACTACGAAGATTCCGATATGGTATCAGGAGTGTAACAATGAATCTAGAAATCAATTGAACTGCTAAAAGACAATAATAACGTAGAATGACTGCGAAAAGCTTGACACATTGTTCATGGGCAGTTGTTAAATGCAGAAACAAAAAACATGTTTTAACTTAATTTTATATGTAAAGAGGTATCTTTAAATTTGTTATATACACTGTAAGATAATTCCCAACAGATTATTTCCTGGCAACGTTCCGGGATTTCAATCGTTCACGTTAGTTTTCTATGAAAATCAAGAATTTTCAGGGAAAAGTTTTCTAAATCGTCGAAAGTTTCATGAATTCACAGGTTTTACACGGCTGCGAAAAACATTTTTAGCTACTGTGTGAAAGCCCTTCAGCTCAGTTACGGCCCTTCCAAGTTGACTGAGTCCTAGACGAGGCAAACTGCAGTTTCTGAATATTGCAGCTTGTTAAGAATTGCAGGGAGATAAGTTATTCGGAGTTGCTTGCGTTTCTGTCATAGTTTCGGTCATATTTATTTTTTGAAGCTATTCTTTGCTATTACTATAAAAATCTAAGTTTTCTCTAAAGGTTCCTGATTCATTCCAAAAACATGTCTAACTTTGAATGGGGATGTTTCTGAATTCTTCAGAAAGATTCTCGGCTAATTTAAAGACTATTACTGGTTTTTAGCAGTAAATATTCTAGTTTTTTTTTTTTTTTTTTTGAAAGATATGCTACTGATAGAAATTCGGCAAATTAGCTGCCTATTATTTTCCAGGAGCGTTCCGGATTTTTCTTAGTGTAGCTACTTATGTAACGTTATGAAGGGTAAGTGAAAAGTTCATATTCATTTTTTTTCCTGTCAAGCCATTTTACCGAATTCTCTCGATTTTAGGCCTCAAGAGATGTATTTTCCTTTTAAGCTGCGGGTCGCTATCGGAGGATTAGGAGTGATATAAGTTTTCTGTGCTTTAAAATTAAGGAGGTAGATTATTGATGTGGTCCTATAATAGTTACGAACTATTGAGAGTATCATAAAGCGACTAACGGTACAAAAAAATATAATTTCTGTGTATTAAGCGCATTGAAAAGTATGAATGTTTCTATAATAAGAGTTGAGCTCAGCACAAATGTATCCAGTCTATACTCTATAACCTGCAAAAGATGTAAAAAAAAAGTTGAGAAATTTAGAAAAAAATAAAAGCACATCTCTATTACCACATGTAATACGTGAGGCCTGATTAAACGCTACCTGCTATCTTTTAAGTGTAATTCGCAGTTGTTGGCAAACTATTGCTCGTAAAAGAGCTATGATGCGTCCAATGTTCCGGACTTTAATTTTTGAAATTAATATATCAGATAAAAAACGATGAAGTGTCAAACAAACTTGAAAGTGAAATGTTCTCCAAGCAATAATAAAACATAATATCAGCATTTGAAATGATTAATAAAATATTATACATATTTTTTTTTTTTCAGAAAGAAAGCCTCGCTTTTGTGACAAGAATCCATGAATTGAAAAAATGAGTCACTCTCTATCTCCCAATCTCTATACGTCAGTGTTGTCAATAGCAAAACGAAAACTTCTTTCACAGATAATAATAAACAGAATGTAAAAAGTCAACTATAAAATTAATATCTAATAATTTAAACAACTATTAAATGATTATCAGCTGTTTAAAGTTCATATCCGGTACACTGGACGCCAGGTCTGAAGGGGTAAAGTTTTTACTCTTTCAATTTTTTTCAGTTTCTAATTTTCTTTATATTTGGCAACAAAGGAAATACTATTACTTTTACGTTTATGCTCTTATGATTTCTGAATGAAAGAAGCTACGACTTACGGTATATACACATTGTATACGAAAGTTATAAGTTAAGTTACGATATTTATCTTTTGCGTCATCTATGCATTCAGGTGTGCGCATTAATAATCAAGCGTTTGCATATATATCAATATGCTAATATTCATATTCATTTGTCTCAGTATTAAAAACATAATCTGCGGTTAATTTTTTCAAAAATGTGTTTTTCCACTACTTTGATTGACTATTCCCGAAAATCATCTATTTTTCATCAAAGTGATACGAGCCGGCTTGCACTAGGATCTACTTATTGTAGCCATAAATTACAATATATAATACTGATACGTTGAGACGCAGTTTTCCGGGAGATATTTTAGTGCTTCAGAAAAACATTTTTACCAATATATCGTCTACAGAAGCAAAATAACCGGCGTTTAGTTTACTCCAAATGAGATACCATAAAAAAAAACTTTAAAAAAAAGACTACTTTTTTTTTTTTTTTTTTGTGCAGATTTATCTAAATTTAATTGACTAAACTTTAATGTAGCTTTCTTTTCTCTAGTAAATTTTGGAAATTATAATTCATTTGAATAAATCAATAGATGAACTAAAAAATATTTAACAGTAACATTTATCCAAACTCAATATTTTGATTTATCACATTTCGAATAAGTGCGCATAAAGTTTCTCCCCAAAAGCTCCTCCATAAGCTTTAAAAAAAGTTCAATACGAGACGAATCCCATATTCTAACCTCTCTTTTGCTATATTCAGGATAAAAAAATACGACACTTTTTTGGGCAAAAAATGGCTATGGGAATGCTTCTTTTCTATAGCCTTCAGAAGGAGCTGAGCGAATTTAACTCATTCAACATGGCTCAGTGTCGGATTGCATTTAGCGCATGCACATTCAATTTCGGAAAGTAACATTGTCTTTTCGAAAAGATTCTGTATTCGAAAAGGTGGTATGTCTCGAGAAGAAAGCCCTCTTCTTTCTTGTGCCATTCAGACGATTCCATTATTGAGAAACTCGGTTGTATGTCTTTTCTCTTCAGTTGTCTTTTATACTATTCAAAAGAAATAGTATACATTTTTTTCTATAAGAAAAACACATTGATTGAAGTAAGCTCCAAGTATTAGTTTTCTAAAACGCATCATAACATTTTGCCATGCACAAATAACGAAATGTACATTTTCTTCAATCTGTTTAACTGCAGTTAATTTTTGTAAACATGAAACTGACAGGAAAAAACTGATTTTCAGCCGAAATTTCATAAAAAGAATAAGAGAAGAAATCGATATATTTTTGTGGTATGATTAGTTAAAAATTTGAACAATAGTAAAAAATGTTCTAAGTTTAGTGTTGCGATTAAATTATGTAACAGCTTCATTTTATTTTAATTAACCTAATGGTTTAATAGAAATCGTTTTTTACTTTCTTTTCTGCTGGCATTTAAATTCTTAACGTAAAATAGTAAAATGACTTCAAGTTAATGCCATTTTTTTAAAGAAAAATTCAAAAAAATAAGTAAAAACCTTTTTTTTTCTTTCGAGTAAAACCAACTATTAAAGCACCATTTATACGCTTCTCTTTTATATGTTTTTATCATGTATACGTCTTAAATTGAGGAAGTGAGAAGCAAAGGAATGTAAGTGGAAAATTTTAAAAAATGGAGATTACCAGCACAAATGGTAGGTAAACCTTTCCTCTGTCTTGGAGCAAGAGAAGTACCAGTAGCCCTGGTAGGTGCTAATATACAGCATGATTTAGAAAAACCTTTCAATGAAAGTCTACCTAGGACCTTATAATTAAACGCGTTTTACTCGAAATTTGAAAATGTCTACTTACATCCCTTTGCTTCTCACCGCCTCAAAAGGTCTCTGGAGAACCCAATATCTATTGCACTTTTATATATATAACGTGTACACGCATATGTAACGTATACCTATAACACTTTTTTTTTTATTTATTTATACTCTTTTTTCATACAGTCTCTTTAAAAACGTAAAAACGGTGCCTCACTTTGAATCAAGTAAGTTCAATGCAAAATGTCTTACATTGTTCGTCCAGGACAGACCATTTATCTTGCAAAAATTGTTCGTAAATGACTTTGGTTGCAATAAGAGCTTCAGGTTCAAATTCAATTTAAATTTACAAAGCTTAAAAATAATTCAAGGGATCAAGATTTACATTAACTCAATAAATACCTTTGTGCTTGAAAACTGAAAGAAAAGAGGACAACGTAGAAAGGCAATAATTAGCAGGAAAACTGTATACACGTGTTTCGGGGTTATAAGGTATCCTTTCTTCAACGCAAAAGAAGTGAACTTAGGAGTAAAGAGAAATCCAACAAACGCTTCAAGGCAAAGTAGCAAACAGCTAAAAAGTAAAAATAGCGGATTTACCGAACTCCAATGAGACAATTTTAAACCGAGCCATAAAACAGAGCTCTTTAATTTGCAACTCCAGAGCTCGAATACGCTACCTGGCGGTGACTAACAATACCAAAGAAAAAGGTAAAACATTCCATTCCACGTGTGTTCTTTGGGCAAATTAAAGGCTTCTGACAGTTTATGATGCAATGTAATTTCCGAAGAATAGAAAAGAAAGCTTCCCACAAAGACGATGAAAAATTGCTGTCATTCACTAGCATCAAAGCAAGTTATAAGTTACGGAATGCGGTTGTTTTACCTATTCCATCCGCTATTATTCAGTGGCTGCAGCGCCTCCTGCATTAAAGTTGCAAATCGTTTGAAGCACAAACACATGAACAAACCGCAGGAAAGACAAACGCAGTCCGGAAATATTTTTGCTTAATAAATTTAGAAATAGAAATGGGGTCGTTTCCAAAATTTTAGAAAAAAATTTTTTCTGAAAGAACATGCTTAAAAGCATAGGATCTAACCATTTTTTAAATAATTTGATTAAGTTTAATATTTTTAAAAAATTATTTAAATCCTTTTTCCTTTCAGTGTTTACATTTCTTGCCGATGACATCACAAATGATGAAATGTCATTCACAGAGCAAAATATTTAATTCGCATCTTTGCTCACGAGTATTGGCAACGATATGGTTGATAGCAAGCGTAGAGCGCAATTTTAATTCGCTTCTTGATTATCATAACGTGGAAACGCGGTACAAAATGCGCCAGAGCATCATTTGTGACGTCATCAAGACCACGCCTTGTTTGCAAAACCAGACGTTTTAAAAAATTAATTAAAAAATAACTGTTGGGAAAATAAAAAAAATTCTGGGTCCATGTTTTTTTTTTTTTTTTTTTTTTTTTTTTTGCTTATTCTATCAATTTCAGTGACTAGAAGTACTACTTTTGATTGAAGGAAACAATCCCATTACGCATTTGTTTTTAAATCTTTCACATTATACGTCTAATATAGATTATGAAATTAAAACACTCGGAATTGAATTCTGACGAGAATCAGTATTTTATGCTTCACACTTCGAAGATTAAGACTTAATAACTTCCGAAGGAAACTTTTGGCCACTTCAAGAAAATCAGACAACTTCTTTATGGAGTTAACAACAATTCATAATCTCCTCATTTCATGGATGCGGTGTTTTCCTCGATAACTATAAATCTTTCTCAACCATTTCGCGATTGACGCAAATCCTTAAAAGCTCTGTGACGCACTTCTTTTTCATTTTTCCTTTACCGAGAGTTGAGATGTCCGTTCACTGCAAATAAACAACTAAGATATTTCAGATTTCAAACAGCAGACGATTCATTTAAAATTTTCTGCTAAGATTTTCGAAGCTGATTAAGGAATCAGAAGCCTGTTTCATTTCAATATGGTTTATTTTAGAAGCTTTCTGCTCAAAATAGTAACAATACCAAATGCTATATAATTATAGAATATTTTCAAGCTATATGAACTACAACTATGATTTAAGTGTTTGAGGTTTAACAAACATTTTACGAAATAAAAAAAAAAAAAACATTTCATTATGCCATACATTCAATACTATAACAAATATCCCTCATCACTCGTGTGCATCATTTTATCCCCGGCTTTTTATGATTTGTATTCATTTCCCGATAATAATTGAACATTTTAATTTTCTTTATTACTTCGTCAGGTCACCGTAATTTCTTCAAAAATTGAAAAATAACAAGCATGAAGTTAGTCATAAGTTTTAGCCAGCTTTTTGTTACACGGGTGCCTTAGGGTGGCAAAAAAAAAAAATTGAGCTAGAGCCCAGGACACCCCTCATTTTTTTAGACTTACTAATAGTATTATGCTGTAAAAGTTTCAGCTTCTTACTCAAATTTTAAGAGGGAGCTCAATTACCCCTGAATTTAACATTAGCCATTGTATATAAAATGCCACAAGTTTAGAAACATTTAATTTCTCCAGCTGTTTTTTTTTTTTTTTGTAAATAATTATTTTATTGCCATGTATATGCATATTACTAGTTTATATAATAATATGCAGCATTGTTTTTTCAGTTCAATGTATTTTTTGACCCCCCTTCCCATACGTATGAAGTTTAGGGGAGGGGGTTGAACACCCTCTTTCAGTTGAAATAGGAAGCTAAAATCCTTCCAATACATTACTAGCTACAAATCTAAAAATAATGAAGGGTGGCCCGTTATCTAGGAGAAACTTTTTTTTTTTTTGTATGTATTTTTTTAACCACCCTAGGATGCGTATTAAGTTTTAGAAACATTCCATAATAAAATGAATTGATTTAACATGCTTACTTCAAAACTTGGGGAAAACCGACGTTATAAAGGAACAATTAACTTTTGTGTAGTTCGTTCTTAGTCATAAACTAACGTTTAGTAAGCAATTTTATCGAATAATACTTTTGACATTACACTCAACAATATACTGTGACATTATATTTTTTTTTTAATATTGACGATAAGTTATGGTAACCCTTTGAGGACCATATGCTTTTCGGAAAAGTACGGAAATTTTTAAACATAAAACTGTTAAATAGCAACGTACATAACATGTATGTCAAGTTTTATAAAAATTGGTTTTGTAGATTCGTATAAATGGATGGGACATATGTGTGTTTGCATGGTCCATTAGAGGTGCAAAACTACAACAATTTTCAAAATTTTGTTAATTTATTGCTCTAACGAGTTACGTTTGGATAATTAATGGTATTCCTTACATTTAATCTTCCTTTAAAAGGTAATATGGGATAAAAGAAGAAGTAAGACAGTGCGAAAGCGAGGTATTCAATTAAAATGTATTTCATTTGCGGTGTTTTCAAAATAAAATTTGCTAAATTCGTAATCAATAAGAGTTTGCTTTTATTTTTATTATTCATTTATTTGTTATTAATGATAAGATTCTGATACATCGCAATAATGAGGGAAAATTATTTTTAAATTATGTGTATTCAATAAATACTGTTTATAAAAGAAATTTAGAACTTTGGACACATGGATGTCACTTTATTCTTAAAGGGTCAATTCCTTTTCCCAGGTCACACTTCTGAAATTCAACAGCCAATTTAATTTTATGATCTGAGCCTACGCTTTTATAAGGTTTTCTTTTACTATCCGGTTAGTCGGAATCAATTTCCTGTACTTGTGAAGCCATTTCTTTCGAAACGAACAAGTTTTCTCGCATTTTAGGGCTCTTTTGCGTTGGAAAAAAAAGGATACTGAAGCTATTTCCGTATTCGTATGCAATTTCGTCGTACGATGCAAAGGGATTAAGTTTGTGAACAAGCGGTTGAAATTTCATGAGCCATTTCAGCAATGTTGGAAATGAGTAAGTTTTGCATAAGAATTATTCCTAATTTATTTTACTTATTACATCGCGCACCTGCCTCAATAGTGGTACGCCTTTTTAAAAAGAGAGTTAGAGAAAATCAAGGTTTTACTCAAAATACTGCTTTTTACTATTTTATTCTCAAACTCTATGATTCACACTACATATTTATGAGATTAGGGTAACGGCACCAGTAACAGACATGCTTAAGACATCGCTCTAAGGTTAGCTCAGTTTTCTGAGCCTTTTAATGTATTTAGACTTTTTAAACTATTTTTCTCTTATACAACTATATCTCATCTAACTGCTACTGGATCCTCTAAAGTATTTAATTCTATTTTTATTTGCTCAATTACGAAACAAGGTCTGACCCCAGTAACAGACACCCAAAAATTTGATGGACAAAATTCCCTTTTCTCTTCAAAATGTGTAAAAGTTCTTTATTTTTAGAATTAAACCCTTATTAAATTCAAATAAACGTGAAACTCCAGCAGACCTCGTAGTTGCTGTTCATAACCTTCCACCACTGCCTTGTAAATACCAACTGGCTCATAAAATTCACTCTGATAACACTAGACGGTTGCATCGTATTCATGAGCCACAGCAACATCAGTTTTACCCGCCTAAACTTATTATTATTATTTAAATTCAAAGATTCCGGGCTGTTGTGCCGTGATCTGAATGTTGTCACTCCAAACGTTTCGGCCGCATCTGTGGCGGGCATCTTCAGTGTCAGCGTGGTCGCAGCTTCTAGGGAAACGAATTCCTAGCAACTGATGCAGTTGCAGATATCGAAGTGCTGTCCCTATTTATGCGGGAACAACTAACTATCCCTTCGTTCTGGGCTTGGATTGGCTGATGAACGTTCGTATTTGTTTCTCGTGGGCTGAAACTTGAGCTCTCTTCATAGATGCGGTGAGCTTGAGCAGTACGTATAAGACGTTTCTGTTGTAGAAACTTGAGAATGGTCTCAGAGTCTCGGCAACGAAGCAGGAAGGTTAGGAAACTTAACAGTTGGACTTTCCTCTTTCGTAACACTTCGAAACTGTGTATCGAATGGTAAGTTTCTTACCCATAGAGGTGATTAATGTAATAATGAAGGCTTTCAGGGCCGGTATCAATAATGTTGCAAGATTCCGGGCGGTTGTGCCGTGGTCTGAGTGTTGTTACGCCAAATGTTTCGGCCGCATTTGCGGCTGCCATCTTCAGTGTTAGCGTGGTCGAAGCTTCCAGGAAAGCAACTTCCTAGGAACTGATGCAGATATCGAAGTAGTGCCCCTATTTATGTGGGAAGAGCTAGCTTTCCCTTCATTCTCTCCCCCCCCCTTCATTCTTACATTATGACTGTCTGTTACTGAACCCTTGTCTATTACTGGTGCCGTTACCCTATGTTTAAAAGATTTTTTTCCGTCTAAATTCATAAAGCTTAGTTAAAATTTCAAAATTTTTCTTCAGAACAACGAAATTGCAATAATGCGTCATTATTGATCGTATCAGAGGCTCCCAAACTTTTCCAATTCGCGGCACCTTTTGACTAATTGGAATTTTTTTCGCGGCACCCTATTCAATATACATTGTGTACACGTTACTGTAAGAGCTAATACGTTCCGTAAAAAAATCGAAATCAAGGAATGTCGACTTTTATCAGTGATTCACCGGAAATACTAGGTCTTTCGTCTATCTCTTTGATTGTGTGAATGTTGTTATGTTGTTATTCACCTGCTGATGTCAACATTAACTAGATTTCGGACATTCACAGCAACATATTATATTATATTATATTGACACCGAGCACACTTCACGACACCCCTTACCTCTCTTTACGGCACTCCCTTTGGAAACCCTTGGATTACATTGTTTATAAGCCACTCTGTGGCAGCTATGTAAATAAATTTTATGTGTTTGTAGCAAGAAGGAGCATTAAATTTACATTTAAAATCAATAATAATTTCGCCATTTCTTTCTAATTTTTGCTATGTGCCACAATTGTTGCCATTAAGCACTATATTTCTGCGCAGATGAAGGAGATTTGCACATGTTGCATAGATTAGTATAAAAATATTTCAGATATAATAACCGTTGTAATAATTGCTCTCTTTTCGTCTTTATTCCACAGATGGGAGGAATGGGGAATTTAAAAGCATAAAAAAAAAAAAAACAATACGCAGTGCTATAGTTGAAAAAAAAATGTTGGGGCAATTCACCTTGGGTTTTGAAGAGATTCACCAAAAAAAAGGTGGTCCGATACTAATTTACATTTGCATTACTTTTTCAGTAAAAAAATAACAAAAATAAATAAATAAAAATTGGGGGTACAGCATCCCCCACGTTCCCCTCCATTTCCTAAAATTACAGCACTGCCAGTACGGCAGTCTATACACATGAATTTAGTATTACGATCCCCCCCCTCCCATAAGGTAGATTCTCGTTTATTTAATGACTTGAATAGAGATGTAAAATTTCCGGAAATTTTGAAGCGGTGGAAAAAAACCGGTTTTTTACCGATTTGTTTCGGGAAAATTTGGAAAAAATGGAAATTTTGATTTCTTTGTGAATAAAATTAGGGTTTCTTAATAGCTCTGTGTTTCTTGGAACATATAAAGGGTTAAGCATTAAAAAATATATGCTATCCACACATCTTCTTTTCTGCTTGACAGAAATAAACATAAAAGTAAGATTAATTAGAAAAAAAAAAACTTTTTTGTTTTATAACCGAGAGCTTTCATTGTCAAACACCAGAAATAAGTCCAGTCGTCATTCAACCATTAATATTGGGTAATGTGTATCTAATCATAAAAATTACATTTTATATTTTAGATTGCCTTTGAAGCTTGAAATATTAATTGAAATTTTCGACTTTCAAACGTGATTTTTTTTTTTTTTTTTTTTTGAAAGAAAAATAATACAATGTTACTGTCTGAAAAAAAAGCTATTGAGTTTTGATTTTTTCCAACCCAGTCTAAGTCCAAATCAAAACTGAATTGTTTCTTCTTAAGCTGAACCAAAACTTAAACTGGAGTTTCAGTTTATTCATATGGTCGTTGCTAAGCACAGTAGTAAAAGTAGTCATACCAACCCTTTTGAACAAAACTGAGTTATTAGAACCAAGTTGTTCTCTGTTTCGTATTTTACGTAATATATAAAATATTTTAGGGTCATTTGATTAAGAACTTAAAAAAAGAAAAAATAAATAAATCTGAATCAAATATATGGAAGAGCCAAACTTTAAAACACAATAAAAAACACTTTCAAACACTTGAGCCCAACTTCAAATTGCACTTTTTTGCTTAGCACGGCAGTATACAGGGTGCTGCAAAAAAAAAATACCGGACGAAAATTGTATCATCGAATGGAAGAAAGGTAATTTCATTTTTATAAGTGCCTAATTTATTTTTGTCTCTCACTTTATTAAAAAATAGTTTACAATATATTTCCTAGTTTATGTATTGTTTTTCGGTTTTCTTTCAATTTTAAATAAAATACCTGCTATTTTAAGTTGTTTAACCAAGTAGAACGACAGTTCGTTTGCTTGTTGTGCCCCGGCAAACAGTATTTGAAACGGTATGTCGTTTCGAGTGACTTGTAAATGATCGCCGATGTCCGGAAAGTTGACAAAATAAACAATGAACATTTGAGTTAATCGTTGGTCACCCAAAAGTGAGTTCAATGAAATCCTTAGGTTTCCACGAGAGCAGTCGTTCGTAAGATGGGAATTTGTGACTGATAAGGGCGAATAAGGGAAAAAACGGCTCAAACAGAAATTTTACGAGTTCCAAAAAGTTCAGGCATTTGTATGACTCAAAAAATGCCAAAAACGTTTGAGACGGGCCGCAAGGCCAGGCTGAAAGAGATAGTATTCAACCAGCTCATATCCCCCAGAACAATAAGAATTGGTTTGTAGCCTAGCATCTTAAAAAATCCTAAATATCGCCAAAATCCGAAGTCAGACTTGGTCTGTGATGGAATCAACACAAGCGAAAAAAAATCTCTATTTTTTTTGTGGATGACGGCAGTAAAATGAATCAAAAAGTGAACCAGAAGGACATTTTAGAAGTTATTGTAATTCTGTGGGCCTAAGAGCACTTCAGCAATGTAAACTGGACATTTTCCTTGAACTCCACACCGATTCATATGGGCAAAAAGACAAGAGTGGTGCAAGGCGCATTTTTTTTTTGACATGATATTATCTTTTAAGTGGACGCTCTACTCGCTAGACTTCAATCCCATTTATTACACTGTATGGCCTATTTAGGTGTCGAAGGTCTACCCTAAACTACACGTAAGTTTGAACTCTCTAAACCAATTGCTTTATAGGGAATAGACTTGATTAAAGGACTTGTGGCCCTTGAATGAAAAATTCAATAAACAGTTGCATCTCTGTATTACTGCAAAAGGCTGCTAATTTGAAACCAATTAAATTTATTGATTGCTTAAGGTCTACTCATATTATTATTTTTTGTGTTTTGTTACTTTCTTCATTTTTAATAAATTTTCATGGAAAATTGCTTGCCCGGTTTTTTTTTTTTTGCCGCACCCTGTACATTTGATTCGCACAGTCAGCAGAAACATAGTTTTGTGGTTGATGTTATGCTTGTTTGTTTCATGAAGAAGGAAAATTAATTCTTCACTAAGGTTATTGGTTTAAGCTTTTTTGCAAAAAGTATTATTAAACGTGTTTTGATCCATATGCAAATTATATTAACATACAAAAACTTGCATTAAGGTTAGACAGTTTTTTAACATAAAACGCTGGGGGAGGGGGAGGAAATTGCATCAGAATTTAAGTAGAAAACATTTCTTATCACTTTTTGCTGAAAATTTCAATTAAAACCATGAAAAGTTGAAAAAATTCTTTTTTTTTTTTTTTTTCAATTTTTACAAAGTGGAAATTTACTCCTTCGGAAAAAAACGTTTTTTCCCCGTTTTTCGGAAATGTTCCGGTTTTTTCCCGACTGTTTTCATCTCTAGACTTGAAACATAGCATTTCATAACAAACTTCAAAATTTGGGCAAGTAAAGGTATCAAGAGGATCAATAACGTCCAAATTCATAGAATAATTCGAGTTTCCCTGCTGAGTTTTGGGGCCAATAACAATTGCAAACTTTTCTCTTCATTCAATGAAACTATTACTCACTACTTTTCACAAATTTAGGATTAACGTTCATATTGTTTTTTTTTTTTTTTTCTGCCGTAGAGTATCAGTTAGACTGCGATGGGAATTTGAAAAGTATAATTTTTATCCATTGGTAATTTTTCCGATTTCGATAGTTTTTATTTGCTAAAACTAAGTAAATGGTCAGCCACTCCCAGAACCCTGGATTTTAAGCCATATTGGCTATACTAGAATAATATTCTATGCAAATATGAAGGAACATATAACCTGCCTCGATAGAAATTCTGGTTGAACTAGACTTATCTTACTCTTCCAATTTTTTCATTGCTGATTTTATGTGTTTCTCATTCAGAATCCACACTTCTGTTTCTTTAATTCTAGGCTGTTAAAGTAGTTGAAACTGCTGCTTGTAACTTACAAGCTATTTTGAATTTTTAAAATAAAAATAGCTTGTAGGTTTTTTACCTGATGTTATGTTGCGCAGCTGTTTTATTTTATCTACTTTATTGCTGTTGCTTTCATCATATATATTTTGTTTCATTTTGAGTTTTAGATGCATAGCTATTTTTATTCGTGGAATTTTTCTTTTTTTTATTTATTAGGCATGCATTAATTTGCTATTTTTATTAAGTTTCGAAATACATAAAACCTTTAAAAATATCGCACCTTTTCTTTTCTTTTTTGCATTATTAAAATGCGTGAACATTAAGGTGGTTCAAAAATACATGCAAAAAATTCCTAGATAACAGGACACCCCTCAGTATTTTCAGACTTGTGGATAGCAATATACTAGAAAAATTTTAGCTTTCGATTTCAACTGTAAGAGAGTGCTCAATCCCCTCATCCAAACTTTATAAGTCTGGGGAGGGGGTATAAAAAATACATTGAACTGAAAAAACAATGCTACATATTATAACATACACGAGTAATATGCATATACATTGCAATAAAATAATTATTTACATAAAAAAACAGCTGGGGAAATTAAATGTTTCTAAATTTGTGACATTTTCTATGCTACGGCTAATGTTAAATTGATGGGTCATTGAGCATTCACTTAAAATTTGATGAAGAAGCTAAAACTTTCACAGCATAATACTATTAGTAAGTCTAAAAAAATAGGGGGTGTCCTGGACTCCAGCTGAAAAAAAGTTTTTTTAAACCACCCTAGTGAACATATTTCTGTTGCCAAATATACTTTTTGAGATTATCCTATAAGAGACAGTTCAAAATCAAATCTGTCGGAATTATCAAACATGCTATTTAAGACTTTTATTCTGGCCTTTCAGACAGCTTTCTAGTTAACGATCAGTTACAAATAAAACTCTCGGACATTTTCCTTATTTTTCTCTATTAGACGATTACGAAATATGGCGCTCTTATCCTCGTCTAATAGTGGTCATGACAATGTATAGCGTCATAGAGAAGAAAAACAGTATAATTCTGATCGCTGCCCCATTCTTATAAAGTATCATTAATCATCGTAAATAGGCGAGATTGATGTTTCTTCCCGCCAAAGTTTGGATCATCAACAATGTTCTGTTTCGTCCCGCTCTTGCTGAGATATTTATCCTGTTAATTTTCTTTTGTGTTAAAATATGTGATAATTTTTATCGACTACAGATGAAAAATCAGCACGCGTGTGATGCTTACAAATTGAGTAGAAATCATATCCAACACTTTTAACTTTTGTTTATCAATTTTAATAGTTAAAACCGATTAATTATATTTTTTATCCCCTACTCTTTTGTAGTTACTCTTAGCTCATAGGTTTGTGAATGTCTGACAGAAATTACAAGATTAAAACAGATATAACAGTTATTCGAAATCAGTCTTGCCGCTCTATTCACTGATAGCCTAACCAAACGTCCTCGTAGTTGAGATTGTAACCGCGAGGTGAAATAACCGATATTCACCGGCGAAAAAGAACCCGCAGTTTCTCAACTTCGCGTAAATATGTCTGTAACATAAACGACTTCTAAATGTGTCATTTGATTCAGTAATCTTGATGAAATTGACTAATTCTTATCCCCAATATCTATAACATTTTTCAATTATTTGTTTATCTTGAAAAAAGACTAACATTAATGACTATATTTCGTCAGACACAGGAACAATTCACAGAAATTATCTTTGCTTTACCATTTGTATTGCTGGTGTTTTTTATGATACAATGCCATTAAGATCTTTCAGAGAGAGAGAAAAAATCCAGTGTTTCACTGAAGTTAGAAAACGTAAAAAATAGCTATGCTTATCATCAAAACCAAAACGAGTCAGGATTTGATTTTCAGCTTTTTATAAGCAAAGTCTTTCGCCATTGTTGCAGCATGACGGATGAAGTGCTCTTCTTCCCAAACATGATCTACTACACATGCTGACATCTAATGGGGCTGGCACGTGACATGAAATAAAAATAAAGTCATACTTTATGAGACAAACTTCTCCAGCGACCTGAAAGAAAGAAAGAATCAAACATTTTAAAGCTCGTGTATGCATTAAGCCACGAATCGTCTAAGAGAACGCAAATGTTCAGTTCAAAGAACTGTTTTTATTTCTGAACAAAATTCAATGATCACTGCAATGTATTAACTAATGAAAGAGTATTTTTTTCCCTCGTTAACTAATGAAAGATTATTCTTTCCCTCCGTTTTTTATTATGTTAGTACTCAGTTTTAAAAATTAAAACTATTTCAGACTTGGTAATGCAGCAACAATAAGTTCAAAGAATATTATTACAAGTAGCGCATACTCCAAATGACTTTCATTTAATGCTTTTAAAGAGAACTATAGGTGAATAAATGTATACAAATAGGAATGAGTGTATGTAAGTGTGTACTGCCAAGGGCAGGTAAACGGCAGTATCTGCAGAAATGAGTTTTCGAGATATTTGAAGAAATGTGTGTTGGATTCAATGTAACCAACGGGAATTGCTGGATTTAGACTTTTTTTTCGCGCCTTTTTCTCAGCGGAAACCGACTAAGCAAGATTGTACAATAAAGCTAACGTACAACAGATGACAAAAATGCAAAAAAATGAAAAATGAAAAATGTGCAGTTACTGCCTTTTACCTGCGGACGGCAGTGTATCGACCATATACAAATCCTGTAGTATGCGTCGGATCTTCGACAAATTTGACACAAAAGTCTTGATGATCAGGAATTCACGTACAATGGTTTTCAGAATTCAAGTACTGAAGTAAAATTTACTTAAACTACACTAAAATGCAAAAATATACTTTAATCCTGCCTGTACCTTCAAAATTTTAAAGGAGAAAAGGTTAATTCTGCCGTGGGATGTTAAAACGCAGTACCTGCAGAAATGAATTTCTGAGACATTTGAACAAACTCGTTTTGGATTCCAAAAAAAGAAACGTTTAAATATGACGTTCTTTTCGTGCTTAATTTTTAGCGAAAACTAAATAAGCAATTTTGTGCACTAAAGTTAAAGCAGAGGTGCTCACCCCCCCCCTAAAGGCAAGGGCGCACCCCCCTAAATGTCACGAAGATACCCCAAGAGCAAGAGCCCTCCCCCCAAATAAGAAAAATACCCCTCAAAACACCCAACTAAAATTTTCAATGGCGCAGTCTGCGCCACGGCCCCACCCCTCCCCTCATGGTGAGCACCTCTGGCTAAAGTACAGAATATGTCAAAAAAAAAAAAAAAAATGCTGATACTACGCTTTACTTCCCCACGACAGAATTATACAAAATGCTTATGCCGAAAAGCAACAGAAAACACACCCACATACACACAGCTAGAGTTGAAAATAATGTATCTGGGAACTCAACTTGAGGTTTAGGGGACTCGCCAGAAAAAAAGGTGGTTTTAAATCAATTTACATTATATTAGCATTGTTTTACAAAAAAAAAACGGAAAAAAAACGAACAAATATTTCTGGTGACAGCGTTTCCTCAAGAGCTCATTTTTGTTAAAAACCAGGAGACTCAACCTTAGCCTCTTAACCCCCCCCCCCTTCCCCACTGGGGATGATCATTAATAATGAGATAAAATTTCAGTTTAATCTTGATTTAAAGTTGTTCCTCTGGAAAAACTTTCCGCTTCATAAGCTTGACAGTGGTTCTTAACTTTGACGCACACAAGTAAAGCAGGGGTCCGATTTCCTCCAAGAGCTATAGTGCTCCCCTCCCATACTAATATCATGTAGACCCCACAAAACAGAAGCCTTCCTAACGAGAGAAAAATACCCCTGAAAACAACCCCCTAAAAACTTTAATGGCGAGTCTGCGCCACGACACCCTCTCCCCCTGGTACCCACCCATGAGTAAAGAATCAACTTAAAACGTCTTTCACGTGTTTTGGTGAAGACTAAAAATGACAATGAGATGTCTTGTCAGATGCAGATTTTGAACTCGCGCCGTACCTACCATTTTTGAAGGGCACGTACTTTTTGTGCCATAAACATGTTTTACTATAAACTTTCAAATGCTACCAATTTCGATTTTTTTTTTTTTTTTAATTTCCTTAGTCGTGTGGTTTCCTGGTAAGGAGGACTAAATTTAAACTTGGTGTCATAAAAATTGCTCTTTTCTGCACGTGGACAGAAAGTTTTACACATTTTTTTCCTCTTTTTATAAAGTCTGATAGTTGCTTATGCATCACTTAAAACTTTTTTTTATTTTCGAGGAAGACCGTGAAACCTCGGGCGACGGAGCTAGTAAGTATATAAGTAAGAGCAGTAAATGCGTAGTTGTTTCATATTTATTTAATGTATATTGTTTGCTTCAAAAATTTCATACCTTCGAACCTTCGATATTGAATCTCAAAACAAAATATCTTTTGTTTACTCGTAAGCGCGGTGCTATGTGCCACAAAATTACTGAATATCCTCGTCTATTTATCCACATTTAACATCCTCAACGCTGTGAATGGAACGCAACGTACACTTAATCCTTCCCATCAAACAAGATCGAAGTAAGTAACGTCACTTTCGAAAAGATAATTCCCTTTCATTCTTCCAAACTTCGAGGCCTCACTCATAATAAACTACAATTAATTACCATCAGTAGATCCAATAGACGTTTTCTCCCATCATTTTCACACACACACACATCATCGACTAGTTCATTAAATCTCTCTTCGGAGAAAAACGCCTCTCTCTCTTAAAATTTATCACAAAGTTTGCTTATAGCTTCTAATTCTAATACCGCTAAGATCTTTTCATGCGTTCTTACATTTTCCGAACTGAGTTCGATATTGTGAGTAACATAGATGTTATACGAGATTGTTTCTTCGGTCTAAAAATATCTGATTTATATAAATTGATTTCAGACATTTTTATCAACTACTTCACCGGATAAAATATTTTATCCAATGAAGGACTTTATCTAAAATATTTAAAATTAATTAAAGCGATTCAGATATTTTTAGCGCTAGAATACAAATTCATCATGCGTTGAGTTTAGAATATAATCAAAGAATTTTTTTTAAAAAAATCATTTTTCTTCAAACACATATTTATATTAGTTTGCGGGTATTTTATTGGAGAAGAGAAAAGGGGTACATATCTATCAGAAGTTAGTCTTGATTGCCATGTAGTATTTCATAAAGTAAAAATAAATTATGAACTTAACTT
Organism: Uloborus diversus; assembly: GCF_026930045.1. Lineage (NCBI taxonomy): Eukaryota > Metazoa > Arthropoda > Arachnida > Araneae > Uloboridae > Uloborus > Uloborus diversus. The sequence continues at coordinate 106,290,535 of NC_072732.1, forward strand.
TCTCTGTTATGAGTTAGTAGAAAACAAATTAGAAACTGTGGTGAAAAATAATAGAAAATGATTGTAGGGAAGACTGTTGTACCTTGACCATGGTGTACCTTGCGCCATGCACTCTAATCAGCTAGTGCTTTTACTTAGTGAGGAATCAAGGTACTATGTCAGCCATGACAGTCTCTCCACATGCCAGAGTGCGTTGTAGGTTGAAACTCCAGCTTTTATGTGGACAGTGATTGTTTTGTGATTTGTGTAAACAAAAGTAAATAATTCAAGTGTTACTTAAATGAAATTGGACTTTTAAAGACTAGTGTTACCCAACTGATTGACCATTATATTATGCCTATCTCTCGGTAAGTGTATTCAACATTTAGTCTTTACTTGTTACGTAGCTATTAGTTTAGGGTGGCACTTTTATATGAACATGCACCCTTGTGTACCTTGAAACCAAGTTCCGTCTTGTTTTTTGAACCACTGGTTTCATCATGCCTCGAAGTAAAACTGGAATCAAGAGGGATCCAGTAAATGTTGAGGCATTTCAAAATGCTATTGAAACAGTAAGAAGTAATGATCCTGACAAAAAAAAATTATTTTTAGAGAGGCCGAAAAAGTATTCAAAGTGAGCAGGTCTACCATTACTAGGCATTTAAGAAAGTTGAATGAAAGTGGGTCCAATAAACTTGAATACAACGTAAGTTATGCAGTTAAGCAAGTACAACAGGTCTGTCTCAAGGTACACGAGCATCATGTACCATGGACCAAATTACATAAATTTTGTGAAAAAATTACAAAAATAGAAAAATATTTTTTATAATCCGAAATATTTTTTAATTTATGCAAAAAGGCTTGAAGTTAAGTGGCCCAAGGTACAACAGTTTCCCCTACCATTTAGTTCCATCGAATTGCGTTAGAGATAGCCGTAAATGGCAGAAATCCAATGAATCCGTTTATAAGTATAGGTAGCACTAGAAAAACACAACTAATCGGTTTTATGTTCTTTGAAACCGTGTTGTTTGAAACTGTTGTTCAAAATGGGACATTTTAAGTGCGAAATCAAAAATTAAAACATGTCGTAAAAAGTGGCTTTTTATCATAACTCTCACTTTTATCAAACGAATGATATACATTGGAATTATTTTTATACCAAAAAAAAAAAAAAGTATTTTATTCCTTTTCTAAAGAATTACTCGAAAATCGAGTAGTTTGAAATCGTTCAATTCAGTGAAAGGTATCCGTACTATGCGAAACTTTTGTTCTTCAAGTTCCGTGTTATTTGGGAAGTTATTTGTATCCACATTCTATCTTCTCTTAAGTAGATTAGTAAGACACCAAGTCACGTGATAGATTTTAAACCAAAGCATTGGAACAAATCAGGTTTCTTTCGCTAGTTTCACACAAAACGTGTCAACCATTCGTCGTTGTTCGGTCACGTGATTTGGGGTCTTTGCCCAAGCTTTTGCTAACCCAATGGGTTGAACTTGCCCCCCCCCCCTCATTTACTAATTCCTGCTCTAAGGCTTGGTGGCCGTCACAGACTCATTTCAATGACTTAAGAGTTTATATGGAGCTATTTACTTATATATAAGGAAGAAGTTTGAAAATAACGTTCGTACATAAGATAACCTCATTCGATTCTCGATAGAAGTAGATAGGATGCTGTAGTTTTTGCATCAATAAGCAAAAGTTTTAATGCATTTGTAATTCTAAAGCTTGAATACACTACGTTGCTGTGATTTAAGAAAGTGGTAAAAAATTATGTTCCATTTTCAGTAAGTTAACGCCCTATAGCCAGGGCTAAGGCAGAAATACATGAAATACACCACCATTTCAGTCATTCTAGCCGATGACTGCAGTTTAAGCACGAAACTGCAGTCCTCGGCTGGAATGACTGAGTTGGCGGTGTATTTCATGTATTATGCTTTATGTTTTTCCTTTGGGTTAAAATATGGGCTTCAGACACTTGATGATGTTAATATAACTTCAAAAGAATAAAAATGAAAAGAAAAATCCATAAACACGATGAAAAATTGCTGTCATTCACTAAGCTTAATAGCAGGTTATATGTTGCGGCATTTGTTTGTTTTTCCTCTGTGAGTCGCCATTAGCCAGAGACTGCAGCGCCTCCTAGGGTACATTTTATTTGCGAATTGCTATCCTTTGCTTGCTATAAAGCAGCTTTAACGATTCATGATTTTCTGAAATTATGAAGGGCAGAATATACAAGAACCCCTCTCTAGACTTTTAATTGCTGCAATGGTTTAGCTTTAAAAAATGAGTTAAGTAAAGTAAAAAGAGTGAGATAACAAAACTTTATAGTGAAATGAATATATAGCAGTGTATTTATACTAAAAAATAAAAAAATAAAAAAGCGGACTAAGTTTAGTTCCTGAAAGAGCAAAATAAATGTTTGTAGAGTTGAAAAAGATAAAGCAGTTATTATATTTTGAGTGCACTCTCAGAAATGGACTTTCAAATTCGACGAAATTTTCTTCGTTTCTGACGAAATCGCTTCGTGGGATATTAGTCCAGGATCTGAAGGGGGTTGAGCATGCATGGGAAGGATGACGCAATAATATTTCTGATTATTGTTACAGGCACGATGGTGATTATGAAACCACATGTCGTCGCCCCCCTGGGTGGTCGACAACCCCGGGGGATGGGGGAAATCAGTGGGGGAGCCGTTTGCTAAAACACTCCTAACTCGCGAACTATTTGAGATAATACACTGAAAATAGTGGCAATCGACGCAACAAAACAAGGGCTTCATCAAAGCTAAATATGATTATGGACCTATCTTTGTTGGTTTCCATGAGTAAAATTCCATTTTTCGCAAACAAGCAAAATTTTTGAATAACATGCGCAAAACAAACTTTTTTTTGACCAAAATAAATTCCAAATAAAAATTGTTTGATTTTTTTTTTCAAATAAAGTCCTAAATATCATTATTCAGTTTGTTATAACTATTTAAGTACTGTTAACGCGTTGAAAAACAAAATGACAGTAGCAAGCTCGAACACTATTCGTAGTATAGTTCATGATCTGAAGGGGGGTTTTGAGCATGCATGGAAGACCTGACGCAAAATTATTTCTGATTATTGTTACAGGCACTATAGTGATTATGAAAACACATGTCGTCGTCCCTCCCCCCCCTCGGCGGTGGACATCCCCGGGGGAGAGGAAGCAATAGGGGGACGCCGTTTACTAAAACACTCAGAACTCGCGAACCGTAGGAGGTAAAGCACTAAAAATGTGGCAAAAGTTGCAACAGAACAAGGGCTTGAAAAACCTAAATATGTTTATAGTTCTATCTTTGTTGGTTTATAAGAAAAATTCCTTTTTTAGCAGCCATGCAAAAATTTTGAATAAAACACGAAAAACTTTTTTTCCAAAGATAAGTTCTTTTTTAAAATTATTTAACCGTTTAGGGAATCAATAAAATCTGAAACTTCATCATTCAGTTTGTTTAAAACTACTTAATTATTACCAACGTGAGCGTTAAAAAGCGAAATACAAAATGCAAGCACTGCCTAAGTTAGAGCATTGAATAAAACGGCAGTATGCTAAGGAGAAAATAATAGCCTTATTATCCTTATAACGAACTATTCATTCTTCAGTTTACAAACTTATTCTAATTGCAAAGTTTTCAATTATGGCTTTAATTTTGTAACATACTGCTTTACATTTGAGAGGAACTAGGGAACCAGACCCACAGTAGTTTCAATTCAAATATAATTTTAATTTATTTCTATTAATTTATATTTTCAATTTGCACAAAAGAATATTGCGGGTATTGTTTTGCGGATATTGTTTTTTATAATTTACCCAACAAAGAACTATGATACAAGAAATAATATGTTCTAAATAAATATAAAAAATGAGAAGCATCTTTGAGCTTTTATGAAAACGAATATAAATATAAATTTATACACTAAGAGTTCTAATAAAACTACATAAAGCATTAATATATCAGAAATTCTGAAAGCTGGATTATACTCTTTTTTGTTGATTTGTGATTGTTCTGTTGAATAGTTCTCTTCCGAGTATTTTGTAGTTTATGGGTTTTTGCTTTAGTCTTAATAGCACAGTATTTACAGCACGATGAATTATTAATAAAACATTTACAAGATTATTTAGTTCTTGCCTGCGCAGAGTGGAATTAAACTCTCTGGTAACACTGGCTGCATCATAAGGTGTGGGGCTTAATTGTTTTATTTTCATCCAAGTGAAACCCAAACTTGGTTATATCTAAAGGCACTGCTAAGGTACAGGGGAATTGATTCAATAGTACAGTTGACATCTAGCACATCTTAGCACATGTTGGAAAGAATTGCAGGAGGATGGTAGATAGCTGATATTATATTTATTTCTGATTGAAATGTTTAGAAATTATTAGAATGTTTGCATTCGCAAGAAATACCTATTTTCTTGACAAGTTTTTATAATACAGCTTCTAACCGTTGAAATTCTGAAGCACTCAGATTGTTTTAATGATAACTCTAGTGTACAAAAAACAGTTTCCGACTTTTTTGGTAAAGTGAAAGCATACTTTTTTGTTCCTATTTTACTTGTTGAATCGCAGTCGGAAAATGCATCAAAAGCGTGTAAAATTTTAGATGTTTTTTATGCAGGAAGATAGATTCTGTTGCGTGCTTCGTCCTGGTTGGACTCGGGCATTTCAGAGAAATTTATTACTTGACTCTCAGATTTTAAATAATATTCATTTTCGTTTTCAGAGTTACCAGACACCAGAAGCTGATTCGATGCAGAAACGGATATGTTACATATTACATACTCTAAAATGTACTTTTAATGTTCTTTTTATTTTCAGGAATGGCTATGACACGAAACCACTGGTTTGGTACCTAGTGATTTTTTTATAAGCGAAGGAGACTTTCCTGAACTTCTGGTTTTTAAGTTATGAAAACGACAGTGAGATGTACCGATCGTGTTTTAGGTTCACTTGTGTAGTTTGACTATAGGAGAGAAAATTTTATTATTTTTTATTTAGAGTTCTGCAAAATCTTTGCTGCATTTGAAAGTAGTGTTTGGGAAATTATGGACCAGAGTCATTCCATCGATAACTTGAACTTTGTTCTTAAAATAGAGTGCTTCTTCTATAGTTTTGCTGCAATAAGTATCATTTTCAATTACATTCACGAAATCGGACCGCTCCCTTTGCTTCAGTGAACCATTCAGATGAACCTAACCTAGCATTGGGCTTATTAAAGTCAGACCAAACAACGTAAGTAGAAGCACAAATTTGTAAATTACAGCAGACACGTGTTTCGGCGTTACAGGGAACGCCTTTTTCAATGCAAAAAATAATGAGCTTATGGATGAAAAGACATCCGACAAAAGCCAAGAGCAGATAAGCATGCAGCTTAAAAGATAAAAACAGCGGATTAGCCAAACACCAATGACAAAGTTATAAACCGATCAGGAACCAATAGGAATGCAAGCAAAGGCCTGGAGCTTTCTCTTAGGTACGACCCAGAAAGAAAGAATTCAATTGGACAAGGATTAAGCCGAAGCTTCAACAAAAGGAAAAGAAATTGTCAGTAACCGTGAACCGCAAGAAAGGAAAAGCAGAATGGAAAACCATGAAATAAAATAAACAGAAACAAAAAATATTCGAAAAAAGGAAAAATAAAGATAAATAGAAGAAAATTGGGGGGGGGGGGTGTCAATCAAGACAAAAAGGTAAAATTAAACAAAGGAAGATAGAAAAAAAAAAAAAAAAAAAAAAAAAAAAAAAAGGGGGGGGGGGGGGGAATGGGGAAAGGACAGTATTAAAGATATGGGAGCCAAATGTTAGAAAAATATGGAACTGCACTAAGATCGTTAACTAAGTTAGAACTGTTCCTCAAAATATGAAAGGATTCCCAAAAGTCAAGATCTGATGAATTGGGGCATTTTTGGATAATCTGATAAGAGTTAAAATCAAAAGAGTGATTCGAATCCCAACAATGTTGAGCAATACTAGACTTATTTAATTGTTGTTTTTTCACATAATTTTGATGCTCTTTCAAGCGAATTTTTAAAGCACGCCGAGTCTGTCCAATATAGGCAAGTTTACAACTACAATTAATTCTATAAATTCCACAACAATTAAGAGGGTGAATAGGATCTTTAAGAGAAGAGAATGAAAGTTTATTAATAGGAGAGAACACCACCTGGAATTGGAAACGTTTTAGAATCTTAGCAACCTGATAGCTTACAGATGGAAAGAATGGCAAAACAACCAAATTCTTTCTGATGAAGGTTCGGTTAAGAACATTAGTTTGGGATTTATTTGAAAGTTTTTTATAAATGGAATCAATCAAAGTTGGCGGATAGTCTCTATCAATTGCCACAGCTTTAAGATAATTAAGTTCCACTTTAAGAAGTTCCGACGAAGAACAAATATTAATTGCGCGATAAACAAAAGAATTGAAAGCAGAATATTTTTGATTTGGAGGATGAGACGATAGTCTATGAGGAGGTAAAGAGACAGCAAAAGGTTTGCGATAAACAGTAGTTTCAAAACCAATTTCAGTACGAGAAACAAGTACATCAAGAAATGAAATGCAATTATTCCGTTCTTTCTCACAAGAAAACTGAATATGAGGATCAATGGAGTTTAAAATAGATAAAACCTCATCACTCTCAAACTGATTCTGGTTCATTAGAACAAAACAATCATCAACATACCGAACATAAAATTGGAACTGCAGTTTTTGGAACAGCTTAACCTCAAAATAATGCATGTAAATATCACTAAGAATGGGGCTAAGTGGGTTACCCATAGCCAGACCATCTAACATAATATAAAAATTCCCATTAAAAACAAAAGAACATTGCTTAAGACAAGTACGGGTAAGGAAAATTAAATCCTCAATTTCCGTATTGGTGAAATGAAATTCAGAAAGTCTTCTACGAAGGCATAACAATGAACCCTCGACGGGGACGTTTGTAAATAAAGAGTTAACATCAAAAGAAGCCATAAAAGAATTATTTGGAACGAAATTATGAATTTTTTTAACAAACTCAACAGAATTTTTAATAGTAAATAAATTGTGACTCCTAAGGGGAGAAAACACAGAGACTAAATATTTTGCAAGTTTGTACGAAGCCGTACCAATATTGGAAACAATCGGCCTGAAAGGAATACCAGCTTTATGCACCTTAGGTAAAGCATAAAATCTAGCACAATTAGCAATAGATGGAACAACAGAGCGTTTAACATTTGAAGGAATAGACTTAACAGACTTGACAGCAGATGCAATAGTTTTTAACTCTTTATCACTAGGATCTTTAGAAATTTCAGCATATGGCCCAGAAGAAATCAAATCATTAGTTTTATCAACATAAGATGATTTGTCAAGAACAACAATTTGGCCACCCTTGTCAGGTTTGGTAACAACCAGATCAGAATTCGAAACTAAGTCTTTAACAGAACGGCTAACAGTATTAGCAAATACAGGTTTAGAAATTTTCGAGTTAAAGTCAATATTAGAAGCTATAAGATGCCGAATCGAATCTTTTTGAGAGGAAGTTAAGGCACTAAATTTAAAAGCTTTCTCAACAGGAGCAATAAGCTTTGAAAAAGAAGGATTAACACTCACAGCAAAATTATCATTACATTTTAGAGCCTCAATTTGAGAGTTACTTAATGGAACGCTAGAAAGATTAACAACAACATTCTTATTAACAACAGGTAAATTATCAAGAGGAACGACATGAGAAGATTTACAAAGCATAGCTAATTTCTTTTTCAAAACAATTTGATGTTTATCAGAGGAACGGAGGGTTCTAGACCAAGAATTTCTGTCAATAATGTCAAAGTTGGGAATGGAATTAGAAACCGAAAGATGTAAATCATAAAGTTCACGTTCAATAAACGATAAATGTTTCCTAGTTTCCTGGATCGAAGCTCTGAGTAAAGCCAATTTCGACCGAAAGATTACTTTGTCAATTTTTACAGAACGTGGTAAATTACATTTCAAAGAAATAAACTTCGGAATAATTTTCTTGCGCCTACACTCTTGAAGAAATTTCAAATGGTTCAAAAAACGAAATTTCTTAATCCGAAGATTGGCAAACCTATTGATTTGAGACATAATCAAAAGCAAAACCAAAACAAATGAAAATAAACAGAATCAAACAATAACAGAATGAATAAGAAACAAGAAGTAAAAAGTCACGATCAAAATACAACAATAGACAAAAATTCCGAAAACAAAAACAAAAACACAAATTGCAAAAAGGCGGAAAATGTAAACGTAAGGCCCGTTTAAGCCACAAATAAGATAAATAAATACCTTTGTGCTGAATAGTAAAGTCAGACCAAACAACGTAAGTAGAAGCACAAATTTGTAAAGTCCTTTGCTTGCATTCCTATTGGTTCCTGATCGGTTTATAACTTTGTCATTGGTGTTTGGCTAATCCGCTGTTTTTATCTTTTAAGCTGCATGCTTATCTGCTCTTGGCTTTTGTCGGATGTCTTTTCATCCATAAGCTCATTATTTTTTGCATTGAAAAAGGCGTTCCCTGTAACGCCGAAACACGTGTCTGCTGTAATTTACAAATTTGTGCTTCTACTTACGTTGTTTGGTCTGACTTTACTATTCAGCACAAAGGTATTTATTTATCTTATTGGGCTTATTGTATGGGAATGATTTTTAGATGTATTATATCACTTTTGAGCTAACGTTTCCCAGGTTATAAGTTTTTTTTTTTTTTTTTTTGGTTTTATTTTGCTGTTTTGCAGTTGCTATTGAAGACATTGCCATTGCAAGACTTGTCTGGATAAGAGACTAGTCACATTTTCTTTAACGTTCCGCCAAAATTTTGATGCTGCTTATGTGGCAATAGCCTCGCTCACTATGTTTCATAACTCAGGTGTAAAATATGCAAAAGGGTTATTCTGATAGTTTATCCTTTCCGTAATTACTTCGTACTTGCAAACTTGCATGTTTTAATTTTTTTAAAAGTGCCATTGTGACCCATTCTAAGCAGCTATAATGCGTTAAAGGTTAAATTACGTAATTTTAAACAAATTTGATAATGATATTTCAGATTTTATTGGTTCCCTAAACAATTAAATAATTTTGATAATTTAAAAAAAAATGCGTATTTTATTCAAAATTTTTGCTTGTTTGCAAAAAATAGAATTTTACTCAAACTAACAAAGATATGATCATAGTCATATTTAGCTTTTATGAAGCCCTTGTTTTGTTGCCTCGATTGCCACTTTTTTCAGTGTTTTATTTCAAATAGTTCGGCTCCCCCCACTGCTTTCCCCCTCCCCCGGGGATGTCCACCGCCGAGGGGGGGGGGACGACGATATGTGTTTTCATAATCACTATAGTGCCTGTAGCAATAATCAGAAATAATTTTGCGTCAGGTCTTCCATGCATGCTCAAAACCCCCCTTCAGATCCTGAACTATACTACGAATAGTGTTCGAGCTTGCTACTGTTATTTCGTTTTTCAGCGCGTTAACAGTACTTAAATAGTTTTAACAAACTGGATAATGATATTTAGGACTTTATTTGAAAAAAAAAATCAAACAATTTTGATTTGAAATTTATTTTGGTCAAAAAAAGTTTGTTTTGCGCATTTTATTCAAAAATTTTGCTTCTTTGCGAAAAATGGAATTTTACTCAGAAACCAACAAAGATAGGTCCATAATCATATTTAGCTTTTATGAAGCCCTTGTTTTGTTGCGTCGATTGCCACTTTTTTCAGTGTATTATCTCAAATAATTCGCGAGTTAGGAGTGTTTTAGCAAACGGCTCCCCAACTGCTTTCCCCCCTCCCCCGGGGTTGTCGACCACCCAGGGGGGCGACGACATGTGGTTTCACAATCACCATCGTGCCTGTAACAATAATCAGAAATAATATTGCGTCAGCCTTTCCATGCATGCTCAACCCCCTTCAGATCCCGGTCTATATGCTCCGAGCGAACATTTCGTCAAATTGAGGAAACTGCTTTCGTCTCTGGTTTGAAGATGAGAATTTCGTCAAATGTAACGAAATATTTCTTTATTCTAGTTTCGGCAAATCGACAATCATTTTCGTAGTTTTGAGAGTATTAGTTTCGTCAAATTAATTTCGTCATATTTGAGCATGTTAATTTCGTAATTTTTTGAGTTTATTTATTTTCTTTCTTTTTTTTTTTCTTTTTTGAGCTGATTAGTTTTCTTTCTTTTTTTTTTTTTTTTTTGAGATTACAGACGAACCTCGTTAATTCGAACACGCTTAAAAAGAATTACTTCTAAAACGGACTTTTTTGTAATCCCTGTTTCATTGTTTATTGTTTTTCAGATAAGACGAACTCTGTAAAGAATAATCGATTTTAATGATCAACTAAAGTTCGTTTTAACGAGGTTCGACTGTATCTTATAAGATTTAGTCAAATCTTTACCTCCAGAATCTTACCACCATAATTTCCCACTTTGATGCGTATAGTCATCACAGGCCCGTCATTTACGGGGGGTCATTCATGGGGGTTTACCTCCCCCTCCCCCCCCCCTTCGTTTTTGAACATTTATGTCTTTACGTACGAAAGGCCGTGGTTTTAGTTGGTTTTCTATAAAATTTTTGAAGAGTATACACCTTTTTCCACAATTGGAAAAAAAATCAAAATGATTGACCTGCATCCCCCCCCCCCTTCCCGCCTAAAGCAAAAGGCAAGTATTTGTTGAAAAAAGAGGCACATAAAAGATGTTAAAATTTTTTTTTTATTAATGCAAAAATACAAGCAGACAATGTCTTTAAAATGTAAAACTAATTATTGCAAATTCAAGCTAAAGAACAATGTGAAATGATATCTGGGAATTAGGGCTGGGCGATGCATCGATACATCGTAAAATACCGATGTACAGTACACCCTACATGATTATACTGGTTTAGAATAAAAACCTCTAAACCGATAGATCGTGTGCTCCGCAAGTGGGCTTACATCCAAGCTTTTTTTTTATCCAAGCAAAAAAAAAAAAAGAACGGAAACCTGCATGTTAGTCCGGCCCCATAAACTCCCCATGGTATCTAACTAAACACCATAAGGGGATTTTCTTGTAAAAAAATCTAGTTTTTGTCGGATCTTTTCCAAATTTGTCACAGAGGTTCCTTCTTTGATGCTCAGGAATACTCATTGAGCAGTTTTTCGTCCCGTTATGGAAGGGGGGGGGGGGCCACCCTCATGGGGGTTCTCCTTATAAAAACCAAGTTTTCGTCGGATTTTTTCCAAATTTGGCACTGAGGTCGTTTGATGCTCGGGAATTCAAAGGGCAGTTATAGTCCCTGTATGGGGGGGGGGACCTCCATGGGGGTGCTCCTTATAGAAAACCACGTTTTTGTCGATTCTTTTACAAATTTTACACAGAGGTCTTTTGATGCTCGGGAATTCAAGCAGGGTAGTTTTCCTTCCTCTATGGGGGGGGGGCAACCCCATGGGGGTTCTCCTTACAAAAAAACAAGTTTTCGTGGGATCTTTTCTAAATTTGGCACAGAACTTCCTTGATGCTGGGGAATTCTCATTGGGTTTTTTTTGCCCAGCTATTGGGGTCTGGTTTTTTTTTTCAAAAACCTGTTTTTATAAGATCTTTTCCAAATTCGGCACATAATTCCTTTGATGCTTGAGAATTCCCCCGTTTTAGTCTCCCTATGCAGGGGGAATCCCCCGCGTCGGTTTTTGTCGGATCGATTCCAAATTTGGTACATTTGTCCTTTGGTGTTTTGTGAATTCCCACAGGGTAGTTTTCGAGCCAAATTTGGGAAAATTCTGACAAAAGCTTAGATTTTTGCAAGGAAAATTCCCCTAATCGGGGGGTTTTCCTCCTATAGCGGGAAGAATAATTCAAACTGCTTGAATTACTCGCAATGTAAGGTTGGCGATGCATCACGATGTAAAAATTCCTACATCGCCCAGCCCTCCTACTGGGAATAAACAAGTGCTACTTCCTCAGCAGACATTAGGTTCTGGAAGAATAAGACATAGGTTACTTTTATGCAGAGTTACATCAATATTTGCTCATGGGAGAATTGCTGGGGATTTACTTCTGCATTGCATCGCATAAAAAAAAAAAAAAAAAAAGATTTTTATCCAACTAATACCATAAATTTTAAAGAAATAGTGCAATAAAATGGACAGCTTTGAGTTTGTATATCTTTGTTCGAAAATTAGATATAGAAAATGAAATTAGATAATCTTGAGAAAAAGCTTACCTTTTTCTTTTTTCAATCGATTATTTGTCTTATTACTTTTGCTTCTATGTCGAATGCTTGTTTGGCAAAATTTATGTTTAATACAGGAACTGTATTATTGCATGCAGTACATACTTCATATTTTGGAGTACTTAGGTACATACTTCATACTTAGGGTACCTTTATATAACATAATTGATTAGAACCTTACTGATTTACTAAGATAGCTTCATAAGCATTAATGCAACCATGACCAACGCTAAGACAGAATTGCAAGTAAGAGTTTCAAAGGTATGTAATGAAAATAATGACTAGCGTATTGAGCAAAGTTTGCTAGTTTTTATAATATAGTTTTTATTTTCCTTTCAATTTTTCAATTGAAATTTTACATTAACATTTTACTTTGTGTACAGCAAAAACTAAATTTGAACTTACTAGTAGTTCATCTATGAAATACTGCATTTATTTCAGCTGTAGAAACTATGTATAATGGAAAAATTTATAAATATCACAAATCAGGTAACACAAATTAACATAGAATTTAGCGTACTAAATGTGAAAATAAACAACATAGAACGCTTTATAATTGTTATTGTTTTCAAACATGCTGCTATCTTACCTTTTTTTTAAATCAAGGTTACCTTCAATAACTGATTTTAAATTTGGGAAAAACTGAAAAAATATTGAAAATATTTAGCTGCAAAGCACAAAGATATAAGTTCTTTATGGAAATTAATATTTTCTTTGTAACTTAAAATGCCTTACATTAAATTAATACTTACTTTACTTCATGTTTTATTTTGCAAGTAAAACCATTCAAAAGAAAAAAGAAAGAAACAGACTAAACAAATAATGAAGTATTTATACAACATTAACAGGAGACAGCTGCAGAAGGGAATGACATTACATAAACAACATGGGGGGACGACTTTAATAAGTCCAGGCAACGAGCCTAACAAAAAAAGGGGGGGGGGTATCATTTCCGAACCAAAAGCTGATAGCCTGTTTGCATTTATTTTTTATTGCATTAAGCGCTTTTTTTCCTCGATTTTTATGGGTTTGTTTAAAAGGTTGCTAAACAATTAGGAAAAAATATTTTTTAAGAACACTTTTGTGAGATAAAGTTCTTAATACTTTTTGATTATTAATTTCTTCAAAATCATATTTTATTTTGCTATTAAAATATTTCATGTAGTTTTGTTAAGAATTAACTATAGTAGATCTATTGTTTACCCATTCCAAAATATTAATCTTACCTAATGGGAAGAGCAATATTTCATAGAAAATGATAAGTGTTACGTACACTTTTGGGAGAGCTACTGTAAAAATTATTATTGTATTGAATAAAATATTACATGTAGAGTAGAAGAAGAAAAAAATACCAATACTTAGAGAGGGGGTGGGGGCAGCATATTTGTTTAAGAAAATAAAAATACAGAGTAAAAAAAATTTGAATTATTAAACAAAAACACTTTGTTCACCAGAATTATATTGGTAAAATTCATGAAGAAGAATGAAAACACATAACCATGTAACATATTCAACGTTGAAATTAAAAGCTTCAAAGTTCTATGCTATTTATCAAGCCGCTGTATTTATCATCTGCGTTGCTGTAGCTACGGTGGAATTTTTTATGTAAGTTTAAATTCGTGAAAATGCTTTGGTCATCTTTGTCAATTGTCTAACGGAAATAAAGGAAGTACGTTTTCGGAAACGAATGCAACAAACACACATTTTCCATTTGCAAATGAAAAATAACGCTAGTTAAGCCTAACGTAGAGGTGACTCAAAGTTAGCTTATACAGAATTCCGAACCAAATCGAACAGATTGTTTTCAATTTTAATGTGTTTTAAATACAACAAAAAACAACACTAAACAAAAATGTAACAATACATAAATGAAGGCACATTGCACATACAAATTTTAATAAACACTAACCTTTTTTATGAATCCTTTACGATAACTGTCGTAAAATAATTTAACGAGCAAGTACAAGACTGAAACGAAGACTCCCAGAATGCACTGCAATGTGACGAAATCGGAACGAAATTATTTCGGGAAAAATTTGAGATTTCTGGTTTCGTCAAATATCACGTGATTCGGTGACGAAAGGATCGTCGAAAATAACGAAATAGTGCTCGAGGATTGCCGAATCGTCAAAATTGAGCGTTTCATTTTTGACAGTGTGTTATATATGACATTTAGTTCTTTAAAACAGGCAATGTGAAACACTGATTTCTTAAAAAAGAGCGACGAATAAATTTAACATCTAAAGGTAGAAAATAAAGAAGTAGAAAGTAAAGAAACTTGAACACTGCGAGGATATTCTTATATCAGCTTCCTTCAATGATTACTATAATTCGCAACTCCAACGAAATATAGGGGGCACTGTAGCCACTTTCTAATGGCGGACGAAAAAGGTAAAACAAACGCACGTGGTAGCGTAGAAAATTCTCAAAAGCCTAGTAAATTTTGTTCTTATGCGTGACTTTTTCGCTTTATTCTTTTTAAATTAATTTTCAAAGTCTTGTGGATATTCTGGCCCACGTAGAAAGAAATGAGAATTCAAGAAGCATTACTAAACGTCAAAGAATAATGCAAACTACGTAGTTCGTAGTTCTAAGCAGCTATTTCCACGATGTTGAATTCGATATTTATCAATTCTTGATAAAACTAAATAATAATTGTGGCCTGACAAGAACAACAATTAATGCTAGAAATTTCAATATGACATTACAAATTATTATCGAAAGAAGATGATACTTCTTTGCCTTGCTTGGCTAGCGCTTATTGTTTCGCATTTGTAGCTGAGTTATTTTTCTCAAATTCCCGAATCGGTTAATTTAAAATTTTTCCGTTTCTAATGTTTGCAATTTTTGAGTTATGATTTAATTATGTCATGGGGGGGGGGGGGGAACTATGCAAATCATCAACAAAATTCTCACGGGTATATGGTGGTAGTTTTCTTTTCAGTTGATCTACCATTATTTCTTTTTACTTATAGAATTCTGTAACCTTTCTACCATTTTATTCCACTCATGATAAAAATTAAAAATGGTTTAAATAACATGCAGAATCTCGCCAAAGGATTTTTCTCGCACAATACTAAAACTATAAACCTAAACAAATTTGGCGAAACCTTTCAGCTGAGAATAAAAGCAATAAAGTAAATTCTTTCACGGTTAAGCATTTTTCATTTTGTCCTACAATAATATATTCAAGAAAATATTTTGCACACTGTCTATTCCAACTAAATGCTGCTGTATTGTATTAAGTAATTAGTATGGTTAATTAAATTAATTTAAGATTTAAAAAAACCCATATTCTTACAAATTCACACAAAACAATAAAAAATTTTGCCTGGTAAACTGGTATAACGTTATCCAAGTTTGTTAATCCAGAGTTCTCTTGTGTTAACGCTTTCACCATTTCTCAATCAACTCACTTTTTGGAAGGAAATAAGGAAAACTAACATTATTTTGAGAAGCTCGAGAATACAATGAAGGGACAAAACAATTTCTGTAGCTGAAAGCAATCTAAGACACATCGATTGCGTTAATAAAGATTTTGAACAAACTGCCTGTGGTACGCCAACAGACACACGTGGAACGCAATGTGGCAATGTTTTAGTTTTTTCGGCAGTTTTGTAAATCACCGCAAGGTAGCGTATTCGAGCGCTGGAGTTGCGAATGACTTCTCGGTCTTCTAGGTTTAACATTGAATTTTTGAAAGAGAAATTAGTAAAATAATTTGCATTATAAAAATAGTTTTGCAGCAGTGCTGAACCACTAGAAAATTACTTAACATCTTGATAAACTTAAATTTAACATATGTCTGTTATCTTCTCCACGAAAGAATGAACATTGGGCTTTACTTACCTGTGAAAGAATGTTAAAAAGGAAATAAAATGCATTGCTCTGACAAAATAAATTTTCGACAAACATAAATGTTTCTTCCCAGAGGAAATCAGAAACAGTTTAGTTTGAAATTATTCGAAATTGTGGCTTTGAATTACCTGAAGCCTTTTTTAATTGTACTATTGCGAATAAAAGCGTTTTTGAAATCCCAGAGGAAATTTGAGTGTTTGATTCGCATTAGTCATTAAAGTTTGGTAACAAACTGGGAGAACAATAATGTATTGTCAACAGCTCCACCAAAATTAGCGTCTAAAATACTTTTTTATCTTTATCCTAACATTATACTTTATCTTTAATGGAATTTTATTTTATTTTGCTTGTGTTGCAGGAGAGTAAAATTTGTTCCCTTGTAAGGAAAAGTAATGAAACATACGACGACAATAGGAGCACAGGTTTTTTCCTTTTTTTTTTAAGTAATAGTTATTGGTTTAAAATCTCTTTCTTGTTGCAATTATGCACAAAGTTAGATTACATTACTGGCAAGTAGTGACGTACAATCGGTAAAATATTTAAAATTCACAATGAAAATGTGCATATTCTTTTGAGTAATTTTGTAGTTTGAATTTGCACAACTTTAAACAGCGTTTCTTAATTTCTTTGGATCTATGGCCCGGTAAAAATTTTAAAACATTTCGCAAATCGGGTAGAGTTTTCCTTTTTTTTTTTTAATTAATTTATTTTTTTTTACATCAAAACTTTTACTAAGCATAAAAAACTTTTTTATCTATCTCAGAGCCAGACTGATGTAAGTCCAAAAATTGCGATTTTCCGTTTATTAGTGCATTGTAGAAGTGTATTCGACATCGAGCCATGTGAACGTAATTCTTTAAAAAAAATCCTTTTCAAAATTTTACCAGTGTTAAAAGAGCCTGCGTCTCATCTTTTGCATGCATCACAAAAAATTTCCTTCTGGTTCTGAGACACAGATACATGTTAATAGCAAGGATTTTATTATGGAAAACAAAGAATAATTTTTAAATGCACAGATGAGCAATTACTGTAATTATTCTCATAGGTAAAAAAACCTTAGCGAAAAATGTCGGAAAATTGTAAAAAATAATCACTAACTAACTTAACAAATCGCATGAAATACAGTTATAACTTTTGGAATAAGGGAACTTTTTAACAGAGACAATTTCTTGATTAAAGACAATCTTTGAGTATTGAACAAATATTTTCACCACACAAATCAGTGGTTGAAAATTCCGGACTTAAAACCTTGAATTACTCCAGTAAAGATTTTTTTTTCGGACATTTGCTACTATTGTTGCCGATGAGCGATAGTTGAAAAAAGAATGCTTGAGAAACTTCTGGTAGCATAAAATTGCATTTTAGTTTATAATGTTTTATAAATTTAGATCAACATATAAAGCTGATTTAAAAACTGAAAGTCACAACTGAAAAAAATTCAAACTAGTTGAGAACATTGCTAAATCAAAATATTTTTTTTTAAAGTTTTTTTTCCCATAAATCTCAAAAACAAATTTTTACTTTTTTTTTTGGCATAGTTGTGTCAGCTTATATCATAACAAAAAAAAGTATAAAAATTCTAAGAGTCTATTTTAAAATGTACTAAAATGTACACAGATCACAAAAAGTAGCGTATCTTTAATAAATGTATTTTATAATTGTAATAATTTTTTTGAAAAATGATACGAAAATATTTTCAAAAAGGGCTTTTTTAAAATTCAAGTACAATTTTGCGCGACGTTTTATGTGTTCAAAATTACCATAAAGTAAAAGAATAAAATTGAACCATTTTACGACTATAAAATTCAATACATGCATTGCACTCGATAAAAAAAATTGTTTTTCTAAAACTTGCATTATTCAACACAGATAAAACAGAGCTTAAATTTTTTATGCGATCAGAAAGAGAAGGGGAAAAAATCATGACCATTACAAAGAATGGAAAACATAATTTGCTTATAAAATTCCATTCATGACCTTTTTTGCTGATTCTTTAGCGTAAACTTATTTTACACCATCAATTTCTTTCAAAAGTTTATACCCTAACGCTTTGTAAAAGGAACACGAGCTATAAAATATCAACACTGTACTTTTTTTGTCACTTGTCCATCCCTTTAAAATGCTTAGGATGAGTATATCAATTCTGAAAAAGGAATATTCATCAGTCAATCCGCAACAAAGAAGCGAACTTAAAAGGGAGGAAATAAAATCCCGTTTTTATCCACGCTTGCGTTAAAAATCGCAGAAATTGAATATTTTTATTCCCAACCCATGTTTTTAAGAATAATAAAATCGATAACGCATAAGCTGCCGAAAGTAAGTTTCAAAATCAATTTAATATATTTTGGTGTAATACGTTTCGCGGAATAAGTTGTACCTACGGCGAAGATACTTCGCAGCTCAACAAAAAGAAATATTTGAAGAGAGCGAATACAATTATTTACCGTTCAAAAAGAAAGAGAAAAGAAAAGCAGGAGAACATTAGTTTAGAAGCTTAAGTTTTTACTTCAACTTTTGAGTTATAAAATAAGATTTAAAGTGAATAAATATAAAATTTGGGTAATAAAAATTATCTTGAAGCACAAGATGGATTTTGAGGTGAAGTAAACGCAAGGTATTTCAAACAGAAATGTATGCATTGACATCGGGCTTATTTGAATATCCACAAATAGTTCTTTTTGAGATAAACTCAAGCACTCTGAATAGAAATACTTGATCATAAAATCAAAATAAATTTCATATCAAAAACGCTAGTCTTTTGAGTTAATACAGCACACATTGCGTGTAAAAGTATTAGGAATAAGGGGTCATTTATTAATTACGTAAGGATGATTTTGGCAATTTTTACCCCCTCCCCCATGTAAGGGTACGTTAGGTTTTTCAAAACCCTCCCCCCTATTCATATGCAAGATTCGTTTTTCAAAATGATGAAATAACGAATCTTACATCACTGGAATGAAATTAAATTCTAAACCTTATTGTTTGAAGAATTATTTACTAAAACGTTGGCATCTAGATTTAATGTTTTTTGCGACTTTGTTTTGTATGTGATGCAATTCTAATTAAAAATAAGATAACCATACATAGTGAGATTCTTTTATTACATTTTACACGATTCATTCGTTGTAAATAAAACAAATAAAAACAGCTCATCCTAATATGTTTTTTATCTTCCAGGCGCAAATAAAATATAACCTCTGTCAAACCACTTGACCGCGCGAGTTTTAATAAAAAATATCGACTTGGAAAATATTACGTAAGAATGAGTTTTTTACCCCCTTCCCCCCTCCAATATGTAGAAATTTTTCCAACTCCCCCTCCCCCGCGGGACCCTTACATAATTAACGAATGACCCCTAACCACAAACGATGAAACAGAACGTTTATTTCAACATCATCAGAATCAAATTTGCATTAAAGATTTTCTCCACAATTTGCATCATCACATAACATGATCAAGTGAATATTTCCAGTTTAAACTGACTTTCTGAAGGTGGTTCAGTTTACTGCTGGCATAGCAAACATTAGAAGTTAATAGTGTATCTAAGAAGATCTCATCCGTTAATAGCATAGCACTAGCACATGAAGTTTTTAGTTCTTGTTGTGTTCTAATCCAGAAAAACGCAGATTCATATTGTTCTAAAATCTCCTCTACGTATATTGTTCTAAAAGGGTTTGATTAAGAATTTTTAGTAGCATAACACAAGCACACATAGTGTTTTTCGTTGTGGTTGTATTCTGATAAAGAATGAAGTTACACACTAAATGATAAAGAAAAAATAGTTTGATTAAGAACTATCATTTGTTAATGGTATAACACTCATACATGATGCTTTTAGTTCTGGTTATGTTCTAATCCAAAACAATGCGGACTCATCAATCATTGAAGCAAAAGAGTTTGATAATAATAAAAAATAAATCTCATCTGTAAGTAGCATAACACTAACACATGATATTTTTAGTTTTGGTTGTACTCTAATAAAGAATGATGCGGACCTGTCAAAATAAGTTGATTTAGAACTATCATCTGTTAATGGTATAACACTCACACATGATGCTTTTAATTCTGGTTATGTTCGAATCCAAAATAATGCGGACCCATCAAACATTGAAGCAAAAGAGTTTGATTATAATAAAAAATAAATTACATATGTAAATAGCATAACACTAACGTATGATGATTTTAGTTCTGGTTGTAGTCTAATCAAGAATGATGCAAACCCATCAAACATTGAAACAAAAATAACTTGAATAGGCGCACCTCATTTGTTAAGGTTGTAACAGTAACACATGATGATTTTAGCTCTGATTTTATTCTAATCCAGAATAATGTGGACACATCAGACATTTAAGTAAAATGCAGTCGAACTGGCTTATATATCGAGTCCTGATTTAACGACATCCCGGATTTAACGAAAAAAACAGACACATTTCTTTGACATAATGTTAAATATATGGCGAGCGAACTCGCTTTTAACGAGCAAACCCCGGCCAAAGGGAGAAATGTTTTGCGATTCATTTCCACTCATTAATTTCCACTCCATAATAAAGCCCAGCTAATATTTACTTACAAAAATATGTTCAACATTCTAAAGCCAACCTAACGTTAATAATAAGTCAAAAAATCCTGCAAAAAGTGAGGATGAATTCTTATTTATTTATTTATTGTTATTTTTTTATTTTTTTATTTTTATGGAGTGCACATGTACATTATTCTCGAGTTATTGCATCTAAAATTCAAGCCGAAGCTGGTAAACAAAATAATAAAAACTTAGAATGACAGTTTAAATCACCAAACTTGTTTGGGTGTGTGAAGAATATAAAAAAAAAATAATAAAAATCCAACTATGTGTGATTGTTATTTTATCGAACCCGTTTTTTTATGAGTAATCGGTTATAACAAGCAAATATCTTTGTCCCCTCACAGTCCTTATAAACGAGTTCGACTGTCGTTTGATTAAGAGCCCCTCATGTGTAAATGGCGTACCATTAACAAATAACGCTTTGAGCTTTGATTGTATTTCATACAGAATAATGTAGACGCATCAAAAGTTGAAGCATAATAGTTAAAGAACATCTCATCCTTTAATGGCATAACACTTAAAACATGATGCTTTTAGTTTATAGTATTATAATCGCTTTTTTTAAGCCTTTTTACTTCCTTTTACAAAAAAGGAAGTATTGTATTCGTGAAAAAAATTTCACTCAAAAATCGGCCTTAATTTCTATTTTGCTCACCCCGAGTTAATTACAACGTGTTTTCTCGTGACGTCCACATGTACGTATGTATGTGCGGATGTATGTCGCATAACTCAAGAACGGTATGTCCTAGAAAGTTGAAATTTGGTACGTAGACTCCTAGTGGGGTCTAGTTGTGCACCTCCCCTTTCGGTTGCAATTGGGTGCTTCTAAAGGGGCTTTTGCCCTTTTTGGGGGGAAATCGCTGATAATTTCGATCCAAACTCGTGGTTTATAATTTGTCGAACACTTGGCGATATATCGCCAGTCTTCTGGTCGCCAAATTTTGTCGACAAATTTGACGATTTAAAAAAAAAAAAATAATCTGGTTTCAATTTGGCCACTGTTGGTGATATTTAGAGAGTTAACTATTGAATCACATTAAAATTAATTCCCCAATAATGGGAAAATAACATTAAGTTGGGGTAAAAGGAAGTCATGTAATGCACACATCAGCTCGCTTTGTTAAATTTTCGTTACGGAGCGCTAATCATTTAAATGAGACCGCCCATTATTAGTCTGGAAAACGTAAACTTATATAACGAATTACATGGAAATAGAAAAAAAAAATTAAAAATGTCTAGTTTTCTTTGTAGGTAAGTTGGACTCCGACGAATCATTTCGTAGTTGGTACAAAACGTGTCATGTAGAAAAATATATTTTCATTTCGATACCGAATACAATGTCATTTGGAGAATACTTAACATTACTGCAAGCAGATATTCTGGAAACAAAGTTTTAAAGGTGTAAAACCCAAAATACTCTTGAGTGTCAAGAGTGGAATTTAGTCCATAAAAACATTAGCAACAGCTAAAAAACGTTCTGGCTAAAGTTTTCCATGGCAGTTTCAAATATTTGATAAATCACTAGAAAATATTTCCGTCAACAGCATATATTTTTTTCTCTGAAAATTACAATATGAAAAAATTGCATCCACGTTTTCTTTTATTATGTATGAAGAGTTCAAAATGTCCATTACTTGAGCGTTTAACAAATAATGTTAGGAATGAAGGCCTTGACATGGCAATTTATATTTTTTTCTCTTCCTCACGCCCCCCCCCCCCTTATTTTTTTAATGAATATAAGAAAACAACTTTTTTAAAATGGTATCAAGAAAGAGTATAATTAACTCGCTACTGAATCTAAAAACAAATTCTGTGGATTTTCTTATTTCTTTTTTTTCGCTTTGTTACTCACGTGATCTAGCAAGAAAGCTGTTATTATTTCTTGTTTAAAAGAACGGTCGAGTATTTAAAGCAAATGAAAGTACATCCTTAAGGACCAAAATTTTATCTATGCTGTGTCTGAACTAGTGGGTTATATCAACCCCATAAAATCTCAACAATTAAACTTTATTAAAATCTCCACATGCCTTCAAATTTTTACTAAATTTCCTTTCCTTTTTCACCTTTAATGTACTCGCTTAAAGAAAGTATGACTTAATTGAAGCGTAGATTGGTGAAGTATTCAATGTAACCCTAATCGAGGACCTTGAACAACGCAAGCCTTTTGAAACAAAGCTTTTTTTTATATTTCAACTGGTATTTAAAGTCCAAAAAAATATAGTATAATATGTATTGCATCTACCGGAAAGTTCAGTCCGTTTATAAAGCGGAAGAAAGTAATATAGTTTAGTACACACACACACACATTTAGCAATATTTACTGTGAAATATAGTTTCCATCCATACTATTAAAATCTGTTCAAGTTCGTCTGTCTGCCTGTCTGTCCGTCTGAAGATAGTTCTCGAGAATCACTTCGAGTCGAACGAAATACCGATCATTTCGAAAATTTCCAAGGAAAACAATTATACCGTTCTCGTAATTGTATGACTTTAATTAGCGCATACATTAATTAAAACGTCAATTAATATTACGCTACTCAAGAATTTTTATTTCTTTCCTGTTGCCATTCTGTATATGGGTTAGAAAATAAAATTCTAAGTTCTAAAAGGAAGTTTTTTTGGCTGCTATCCAAATCTCAAAAACATTTTTAGTCCATAATTTCACTTTAAATTAATTTCATTTCTTTTTTATTCTGAATTCTGACATATGAATCCTGAAACTACTGTTTAGTACTGTTTAAAGCCATTTTTTGTTTGGAATTTTATTGTTAACTAGAAAGTCGCCCGTCAATGTATGACAGGTGAAAATTGCTTCTATATTTGAATGAAGCTATTGCCTGTTTGATGATATTTTAATAGTTGAAATTGTAACCCTAAACTCCAATAGGTAGCGTTCATTGATGACCATTTCTTTGTTTCTTCATTCCCCTGAATTGACAGTTTTACTAGTGAAACAGTTAAATGTCCGGATCGAGTTTAGCCTTGTCACGATAACGCATGCATGTTAAACCCTGCATGTTAAACATTACCAAAACATATTATCAATTGCTGAAACATGCGGGTTACTCGATCATCGACTATTATTTATATGAGGATTAGCTTAAATATTTTATTCATTTCTTTTCAATAGGACTCACGTCATCTCAGCAACCAACCGAGTTAACCGGTCGCTCTATTCGAACATAACCTTTGTTTATCGTCAGCCTTTTTCAAAAAATTTTATAGCCAACATTCTTAACTCTTTTTAGCATATGAAAGTTATTTCTTTAGTTATGTTTGTTTATTGTAGTGTAAG
This sequence comes from Uloborus diversus, assembly GCF_026930045.1. Lineage (NCBI taxonomy): Eukaryota > Metazoa > Arthropoda > Arachnida > Araneae > Uloboridae > Uloborus > Uloborus diversus. The sequence continues at coordinate 106,314,482 of NC_072732.1, forward strand.
TTTAATATAACCAGCCACATATTTTGATAAATTTAGGATGTGCGACTAATTATGTTTATTTTGTTGGACTCTTTCCCTTTTACATTTGGCATTTCTCCAGAATGGGTGAGTTTTCGAATTATTATAACTTCCTTTTTCCCTCTATTTTTTTACTTTTGAAATGCACTTTGTAAAAGAACACGTTAATTAAGATTGTTTCTTTAAATGAAACAGAAGTTCCAGAGCTAAGAAAGATTGCTTTTAATGAATTTAACTAAAGTTGAGTTGGAAACTGATGACTTGGTATTAAAGATATGCAATTATAAGTCCTCATGCTTAAATTTCATGTAGGTAATCAACAAAGCAATAAGGGGAGGTGAGGCACGTTGATCCGCTTTTTTACTTATCATTTTTTTATCTTATCAAAATATTTAATGATAAGTTCGATTTTCTACAATAAGTTTCACTAAACACTTCTCAACACCACAGATTTTTTTTGGAAGTGTTGACTTGATAGCATTTTTTATATTAATTTTTAATGGAACCGCTTAAAGTGGACCAACGTGCCCCACGGGTGGGGTACGTTGGTCCGCCTGGTAATCATAACTCAAATAAAATTTGTTATAATTTTAGTGATAAATACTATTAAACTTTGTAACTACCTTATTCTCAGTTGTGTGTAAAGTGAAAAATATCAAGTCTAGAGATTAATATAACATAGTAAATTGATTTTTTGATAAATCATCTTTATTTAAAACAGCAATAAGCATTCACCATCAGTACACAATTCTTTTTTTTTTTTTTAATATAAAGAAAAAATCATAGAATATTGTTATAATTATTGAGATTTAAGAGCAAAAAGAAATTTTCAAATTATGTGGGGCAGGTTTTCTGGGTCCAACCTACCCCACCTTCTTGGTCTGAAAAAATTGATGTCGTATTTTTTTCTTTTTGACAGAAAATAAAAAAATTGCCAATTATATTGAACTAAAGGAACTTACTTTAAGAAAGCAGTTCAATTTTTCCCCCGCAATCTTGATGAAAACCATTAAAAAAAATAAAATAAAGTTACAGTTTTCTGAAAATTACTCAGGACTACTGAAATAACACTTTCTGGAATAAAATGTGTTCAATATAACTGTACAATGTGATTTCATTATAGGATTTGTAGGATCATAGGTGCTATTTGTTGGTCATAAAATAAAATAAAAAATATTAATATTATTGAAGTAATTGAGACCGGTCCAACGTGTGTGTGCCCCGCGGCCCAACGTACCCCACCTCCCCCTATGTCTCGCTTTATGTAAAAAGCTGACTGCTACCGTAGATAAATACTTTAGATATAGTCTATCAGATGTAATGCAGTTTTTAGCACAAATCATAGTTAATAATGCATATATTTTCATTTTTTGAGCTCATTGAAAATATTCATAATTTGCATCATTGACAACTATTATTTACGTTAATGAGATTTTACCAAAAAAAAAGTTTTAATGGTGTTTTGAAAACCCTGCAGTACACATATTTATTTAATCCTTAACGCATTAGAACCTGATGTCAAAGTATTACAAAAACATCAACTTGACATGTCTTTCACTTTTGAGGTAGCCCGTGCAACCCCGGGCTACCTCAAAAGTCGCTAGTCGTTGCTTATGATTTGTCTGCGCGATTGAAAAATATTTATAAATTATATTTTTAAAGAACGCCTTGTCTTTACGAAGAACTCAAGTAGTGATGATTTGACATCTTCTTAATTTTTGAACTTTGCAAAAAATTTATCAAAAAGGAAAAAGTAAAAATTGGAGGGTCACACCGTCACACTGCTGACTACATGCATTATTTGGCGACTAGCCGGAAAATCGCAAAACTAGGCTTGACTTTCATTTCCACCATATTGCCTAGACCTCGCACTCTCCAAGTTTCATTAATTCTCTCCATCTATCCATTGGTTACATGTGTTCCCTTGGCACCGCCAGACAGTATTTGTAACTAAAATTATTTTTAAAGAAAAGTTTTTCTACCGGATCTTAGTTTATTTATTTGGAAACCACCGTCTTAAAAATTTAGATATTGTGACTTGCTTCCTTCCTGTATAGGGCAGTTTTATTTATGATGCTTAGCAACTTCATTTCCATTAAGTATTTCGATTGATTAGAATTCGCTTTGTTGAAATGAAAATTGATACTGTAATGAACTTTCATTGTGGAAAAGTCTCACTTGGGTAGAATCGAAACAACTTATTGCAGATTTTAATCATTTTTATTTGGCACTTTTAATTACATTGTCTCTCAGCTGACTTATCTTGGCATAAGAATGGGGTTGTTTCCTTCAGTCAAAGTAGTACCTTTTGTCACTGAAATCAATAGAATAAGGGAAAAAAAAAGAAAATTAATTTGAATTTTGAAATTTTGAATTCAAATTATGTTTTTCGCAACCACGAACTGAGACAGGACCCTACTCATTGGAGTTATTGTTTCTAGAAACAGCTTTTGTCGCCCCCTCCCCCAAGCCTGCCTCTCCTCCTGGGCGGTTACGTGTACATAATTGTGTGTGTAAGTGTGTAGGCTTATGTGTGTGTTTAGACCTGTGTGTATGCACGAAGGAGTGTGTGTGTATGTGTGTGAGTGTGAGCGTGCGTGTGTGTAGGACATGGACGCCTCCGACCAGGAGAAGCAAATAGCTTAGGACCGGAGCAGCCGCGCCGCGCCGCCTGCAGAGGATGGTGGGCGGTGGTGCTGCACCAAGGCACCACCGCCCACCAAAAAAGGTTTCTGGTCCAAGCTGAAAAAGGCACGGACCTCAAAAACGGTTAAATGAGAACAATAAGCAATCGCGATTGCTCAACATGGACGCAGAAAATACTTTCATTTTCCCAACAGTTATTTTTTAATTATTTTTTTTTAAATATCCGATTTTTCAAACAAGGCGTGGTCTTGATGACGTCACAAATGATGCTCTTTGGCACATTTTTTTACCACGTTTGCACGTTATGATAATCAATAAGCGAATTAAAATTGCTCTCTACGCTTACTATCAACCATATCCTTGCCAATACACGTGAGTAAAGATGCGAATTAAATATTATGCTCTGTGAATTTCAACTCTGAATGGCATTTCATCATTTGTGATGTCATTGGACAGAAGCTTAAACAATGAAAGCGCACCGATTTAAGTATTTTTTTTTAACATTAAAGTTAAACACATTATTTAAAAAAATAGTCAGGCCCTATGTTTTTAAGCATGCTCTTTTAGAAAAAGATACTTTTAAAATTTTGGAAACGACCCCATTCCTTACAAAACAAGGTTTCAGTTCAACAAACTTTTCAATAGTGTAATACTGCCGTGGGCAAGTAAAAAGCAGTAACTGCATTTTTTTTTTTTTTTTTTTTTTGTCATTTGTTGTACGTTAGCGTTTTGTACAAGCTTGCTTATCTGGCTTCCACTGAAGAAAAGGCGCGAAAATAAGTCTAATTGAAGGCTCGGGGCAAGAACGTGATAAGCCACACTTTTTTAAAAAAATTAGTTTTTTGTTCTAAAGGTTGCTTTTTTTTTTAAATTGAAATAAATATGACAATGGCTTATGTCATCGTCAGAAAAACGTATCTAGTTTCAGTATTGCAGAACATAGTATGTATAATATCTATAAAAAATATTTGTAGAATCTTTCAAAAGGTATAAATTAGCCTACCGGAAAGAAACTCATGTTGCATATCACATTCTTGCTTCGAGCCCTTCAATTCCACATTTCCCCATTGTTAGTATGGAATCTAGCACACATTTTTTCAAATAACTCGAAAATTCATTTCTGCAGATACAGCCGTTACCTGCCCACGGTATAATACTTCTGCAATATGCAGGGTTATTACAAATGATGGACCCAATTTCAAGCATTTGTATTTATTTATGTATGAATTCTAAATAAATAATACTTAGAGCAAGGAATACAGAAAATGTCAAAGTTTTTTTTTTTTACATGCTTATAAATGTTCAATGTGTCCCCCCTTGCTGCACGAGAAACATTTAAACGATAGCTCAACTCATCCCACACACGTGCAAGCATGTCTTCTGTTACAGAATGCACAGCAGCAGTGATACGGTTCCGCAGATCGGCGAGAGTTGTTGGTAAAGGCGAGACGTACACAGCTTCCTTTACGTAACCCCACAAGAAAAAGTTCAATTTGGTGAAATCAGGAGATCTCGGTGGTCAGAATTTTAGAGTCAGGTCAAATTTCAACTACAGCAGCCCAATCCCACCACGCATGTACAACGGGAAAAAAAACTTTGACATTTTCTGTATCTCTTGCTGTAATACTATTCATTTAGAATTGATACTGAAATAAATACAAATTTTTGAAATTGGGTTCATCATTTGTAATAACCCTGTAGTTTGCCAGGAAATACTTGATGTCTCTCGTGCAGATCCCTTCCCCCCGTGTAACAGCTTCACGTCAGAAGAAAAGCACTTGATATACTTCTTTGGTAATGACATGAGCAATTGTATCATAGTAGGCACGAAATGGTAATTTCAGTGGGACGACAGCGCAATGTGTTTTCTATCCTATCGTAGAATTGCTAAAGAAGCATTTTCTCGGAGAGAAGAACAGAGATTTTTATTCCCTGTTCAGGTTTTCGCCATTTTGAAAGTTCACGAGAAAATGAATGCTTCAAAACAAAAGATAAAACTCACAATTTATGTTAGATTAGTTTTCAAACCTCGCGGATATAATGGCACTTTTTCGTCAGCGCATTGAATTTATCTAAAATTCTTTTCCATCGAGAACAAGTTTAGGCTGTTGTAAGAATGAGTATGCAATGAATTTTTTTTTTTTTTTTTGCTCGTATTAGTTTTTTGTTTTGAAAAGGTTGTTTTATTTTCTTGCTAGAACAAAAAAAAATTGATCAAAATATTTGTTCATAACTTAATTATTTAACGTTAACAACACCTTTGTTGCTTCAACATTGTTTGTATCAAATTCGATATGGAAATGGCATATACGTGTTTCAGAATCAAGAGGTTCTCCGAGTATTTCAGCTCAAAAAAAAATTAGCAATGCGAGAAAAATTGCATTAACATTGTACACAAACACTTTCGAATTATGAACCAAAAACGAAACAAAAACCACTTCTCCCATGCTATATGACAATCCTCAGGCTTCACAAGAATAGTAAAGAGGGGAGAAACAAATAATTGACTAATATTTTAGTTAGAGTACGCCTATTATTGAACGCACCGTTTTCTTGTTACTGCATATTAAGATTCTAAAAGTTGTAAAAACATTTTGACCCTCTTTTTGGGGGTTATGGAACTAAACGTAAAAATAATCACTTGTCATTCGCCATTCAGCCGTTAAACTGTTACTTACACTATTAAAGAAACCCTCTTAACGTGCGACTATTAAAATATTTACTTCGTAGTTAGACTCTTTTTTTAGCACATAATACTTTATTTTTTCAGCTACAGAGTATTTTATTTCCTCAACCGAAAAGCCACGGCTTGTTTCAACCCCTATCGTCTACCAACGCTTAAGATATAAGAAAACATATTATAAGAAATAAAACGCATAATTGCACAAAAAATGCATATTACTGAGCACACGTGTTGGAGCTACATGTAACACCCTTTTCAGTGAGAAATAAGTGAGCTTATGGATGGAAAGAAGTCCGACAAAAAGCAATCGATATCTTTTCATCCATAAAATCACTTATTTTACGTTGAAAAGGGGATTCCTTGTAGCCGCTAAATAGTGTATGCTGTAATCTGCAATTTTTGTGCAATCATGTTATATAATTAAAAGAGAGCGTATGTACCTATGTATACATCTATGTATCAATGAATGTCCAAGTTACTTCTTCCGAAAGCCAGTGAACTGACCATCAAACCAGGTATCGATAGATTTGTAATTTTCTCGTCTTTTTGTTTGGCTATTTAACATAATCCTCCAATAGTAATTAGTGAAGATATCAGTTAAAAACTATTAATTATGACACTTAGAATTTCGACATAAGATCCCTATTTTTGAAGGCTTTCCTCCATTCAAATTGTTATTCAGTGCTTCATCTCAACTATCCGTAACAATGCTATTATTAAAATTTGTAGCGTGAAGAAAATCATTGAGAAGAAAGATCTGTTGCCATTTTTTTCTCGAATAAAATTTTGGCGTTTGTTTTGAGGCTTTTCCTGTTATCGGGGATTAAAAGTGTTTCCTTTTTCGGTTATTTTTCCGCAATCTGCCGCAAAAAAATTTTTTTTTTTTCCCAATCCTGATTGTTGAACACGCGTCACCCTTTTATTTTCGAGGTGGACCGTGCAAAGCCTGGTGACGCAGCTAGTACGTTGTTATTTCTTGTTTCTGTTTTTCAAATGTATTTATTAAACTATATCTTAATATATAAAAATCTTTTGTGCGGACGTTTGTCACCATAAGGCTTTTAAACGGCTGGACCGATTTTGGTCAAATTTTTTGTGTGTAATTAAGTTGTGGGATCACGGTTTCGAAGCGCGATGGATCGAATCAGAAACGTTTTTGTTAGTTAATTAATTAAATCATTGGATGGTTAGATCTCCCAAATGATTAATATTTATTTTAACCTATTGTTGAGCGAGAACTGAAATAAATATTTAACCCGTTGCCAAAGACAATAAGAAAGCCAGCTCTGCTTTTTGTAATGAAATTTCCTACTGTGGTTCGTCAATTGAGAATATATAAAACGTAGAGAGAGGGAGAGTGAAGCCTTCATTTCTTGAAAGCAACGATTTTAGGTCCCGTGATATATTTTAAAGTAAAGTACTGGAAGGTTAACGCAAAACGTGTGTTCTATCGTAGTAGTTGAACCATGTGACCGGATCGGTGCTTTAGGTTTTCCTGACCAAATGATCAGAAGGTACCGTAGCTAGCAACATTTGTTTCTCGGCTCAAATCCATCTGAGTTTTGGCACCAATGTCAAGAATACTTTAAGGATGATCTAACTAATCAGTACATTGTTAAAGGAAAGGATGATGGAATTAAAGACGAAACAAATTTTATTTTCGTCCAGATAAATTACAACAGGGTAGTTCTGTACACAAAAAATCAGTGCAGTGGAAGATCTTTATCTTTGGTGGAAAGAACAAATTAGGCAATATATGAAATTTAAAAAGTTTTCGTTCAAAAGATCGGACCGCTAATCGGTCGGAGTTGGCTTCGCTCACTGATCGGCTGGATTACAGTAACGTGGTGGCTTGGGGACTTTGGCTATAAACAATAGAGTTGCGTGATCATTTGTTTACATTTTAACGCTACTGTTAATGTAATTTTTTGTTTGTTTGTTTGGCGAAATATTTCAAATTGCAAATAATTGTTTTTCGTTTTTAAAGAGTGTTTAGTCATTTTAGTTGAAGAATGTGTTTATTTTATATCGATAGGGGGGGATGAGTAATTTTCGTTGAGTCAGAAAACTGTTTTTACCTTTATCATTTTTCTAAACTATATCCTTTCGATCGTTTTGTTCTTTTTCATATGGGGGATGTTGCAGCGGGATTTCCCTTTTTTTCTATATGGGTAGTTAGATTTTTACACTTAATATCTGAGGACACTTTTTATCCTTTGAGTATGGCTGAAGGAGCAAACCATTAACTATGGGAGAAAAAATAATTACTAAAACAACTGCTTAGTGGGCATTCGATAAATCAAGTTGTAATAAATATATGCATTCATGCTCACCATAGCAGCTTAAAACATTTTTTTTACTTTTTTTTTCAACAGAATGGTTCAAACACTTGATAGTTTATTGAAATTTTTTAACTTTTCAATTTACAAAGTTTGAACAGAACAACGTCTGTTGGGTCCTCTAGTTGCTTTATAGTTTTCTTCAAAAAAATATATAAATCAGTAAGTTATAGTATAATTAATTAATTAAATCACAAATATTATCAAAACGCAAAAACATAAAAGTCGTGGATGAAGTGGCCTCTGATAATTTCAATAAGGGTTACTAAAGTCAAAGTGTCTACTAGTAACTACTGGATACTAGTTTAAAACTTGAAAGCGAAAGAGCAAAAAGACATTTTAGTGGACCTCTTATTAAAAACAATAATGCTTGCAAAGTATTTAATTGATTTTTTATAGTAAGAATACATTTAGTCGTTTAAAATTGTGACAGAAAAAATGAGAAAAATAGTTCAGGCGAATATAATCTCATGATGACACAACTATTACACCTTCTAAATTCGCTGTAGCTTCGTTCAATATTAAATGTACTTTTTCGCTTCCTTATAAATAAAAATACTTGTATCATTTTGAGCTTTCTTAGTTTCGGCGGGATATGTATATCGTTCCTTTGACAAAAAAAAATCGTTCGCAGAAATAAGATAACCTTAGGAGCACAAAGGCTTGTTTTGCAAAGGAACGTTCCTCATTAGTAATGACAGAATGATAGAGGAAGCGGACTTAAAAAGAAGGGTATTGACATAATCCTCAGAAAGGAACTAAGAACAAAGACTAAAATGTTTCTAGGAATTAAAACAAATGCACTAAAGAAGACGACAAAGGCATCTTTTGAGAAAAACTGCAGCTACAATGTACCGTAACATTTTAATCAAAATCTAGACAAACTTATTTTCCTCTTTAACACATTAGAAAATAAATCTTTAAAAATTGAAAAATGATATTTTCATTGAATTTTCAGCTTGAATTTTACTGTTTGAAAACAAACAAAAGTTTTTGATTTTTGAGGAACAGATTGTTTTTTCATCGATATTTTTATAATTTCAAATATAGATGAGGGAAAAACAGAACACAATTCGTGACAATTTCTAAAAAGGGGATTTAACACTTATTTGTTTAGGTATCCGAACATGTTCTTGGCAAGGTCTCTGAAATTTGTAATGTACCGGTAGTAGAGTATTGTAACATGTATTTCAGATTTGAACTTAATAAAGATGAACAATATAGCAGTATTTTAAAAACTACTATAAACTTTTTTTTTTGAAGTGACATTTTCGCCGTTTTTAGAGGAAATTTCATGCGTGTTATAGGTAAAAATTTTATCGAAAGTCATATGAAACTATACAAGTTATACATTTTGATCTAAGAAATGTTAGAATTTCATCTTTATTTGAATAACTAAAAATTTTATAAGTAATCGAGGAATTGTTATGGTATCTTTAACAAATTTTTGATACTCTTTTTTTCAATAAAAGTTCATAACTAATAAAATAATTAATAATATATTTAAAAAATAATCAACTTCATTAAACTCAAATCTGAAAACCAGATCATAGTAATCTTTATTACAAGTTTCAAAACTGTTGCTTCGAACATGTTTGGATATCTTGAAAAAATGAATTTGAAAAAGTACGTTCATAAAATTATAATATATCAAAAATATAATCATCTTTTTATTAAACTCAAATCTAAAAACAAATCCTAGTGATCCATATTACAAGTTTCAAAACTGTTGCTCCGAACGTATTCGGAATACCTTGAAAAAGTATGTTTTTCCATGCCCAGTTATGACTCTTAATGAAACTTTCTTCTCTGCATAACCGCGTTGGAAGTATTCTACTGTTATAGCGATTTTCATGTTTTGGTGCTTAATTAAAGTAGTAAACGAAGAAAATATTCTAATAACTAAATACAATATTTTACTTTAAACTGAAAAAATATTACTTTTTCATATAAATATAATACTATTTTTTAATGTTTACGAATTAAAGTACATTTTACGCATAAAGCTTATAAACCATGATCTATATTTGACTACATATTTGGAATTCCTGTATATTCTTTTTCAAATCCACATTCAGATATTTGAGGGAAATACTTTTAAAGGTATTCAGAAGATATTTAAGTTTTGCACAAATAATTCGCTCATTTGATAACAGACCAAAAAATAATAATAACAATAATAATAATAATAAAATAAACTTCCTCGAAATTAATTTGGAGCAATACATGAGACCTTACTGCCCTAGAAGCATTTTTTCATCGGAATTCAATCCCGTTTTTACGGGGGAAAAAACGAATTTTTCAAAACTGAAGTTTTGCCCTTTCTCTTTGTTTGTTCGAGGTCTTTGAACACCTCAAGTAAATCAATATTTTTTGCGAAGTTTTTGTGCTATCACAAGTTTAATGATACGTATTTAGTAGTAATGAGGGAATTAGGTCTTTGAGCAAAAAAGGATCAATAATTTTTTACTACGACGCAAGAATTTCATCGAATACAAATGAGAGATTTTCGTCTTCGTGAAGGCTCTTATCTTGAGGAAAAAGGAAATTAAGTATTTTCAGCCATCACAGCAATTAAAAGCAGCAAAACGTTCTCTATTTTTTCGCTGATAATAAAAAAAAAATGGATGCACCAAAAAAGCTACAACGTAAGCAATAGTCGCTAGAAAATGTCACTACTTGGGGTTGATTGTTGTTAAATGAAGCGTAAAGCATTTAATTACTTTTTAAATATTTATTCTTAAAAAGTTAGCAATATAAATCACCTAACTAATGTAGGGTAAGACAAGGCTGTCTGGAGTAGTGGAGAAGAACAGGATACCTCAATTTTTTAACTGATACTTTCGGAACCGTGAGTAAGTGTTTAGAATATTTTTGTAAGTTGTGAGTTTTTTAACTAAAGCTGTATTTGAATATTAATCCACACAGAAATCTTACCGCAATGAGAGAAAAAAAGAGTAAATACAGGAGAAATACATTTAAAGGGGAGAAACAAACAACAAAGCGAAAGTCAATAATGGGAAAATAACAATAAACAGTAGGGCAGTCACAAGGATCAAGTGGCAAGGAAACCACAGGTGTCCTTAGATCATATGGTCTCTTGCATCCCAAAATACTTCGGGCAAATTTATTTCTCCTTGTGCGACACTATCTAGTCCCGCACAGACCAGGAGATGGTCAGAGTTCATAGTTCTGGAATTGCAGATTAAACATTTTTCGCTGTTCAGACCATCTATCATGTAGGTTGTGAGTTAAAGACTGCGAACATATATTTCGAGTTATTAAGTATGCTTCAAAGTGATGTACTATTATGTAACTTTGCTGTGTGTATATTTTTTTTTTTTCAAACTGTTTAACAAATTCCATCCAAAATAGTATTGCCAACCGTATATAATAGTCGAGTATTGCCAACCATATTTTTTACATAATTACCATAATTAATTAAAGACTATAATTTAGTCTAAAGATACGTTCATGAAGCTTTAGCATTATACACTTATACGAAAAAAAATTCCAAAGTGTTCAGTAAAAGTGCCAAAGTGTTGTGAAACTCTGTCGGGTCTGTATAAATTTGAAAAACAAAAGTCGATTTCTGATACTTTTGGAAGTTTTTGGAATTTCTTGACCAACAGCTGAAGTTGTAACACGAGGAATAAGATCGAGCAATCCCAGTCTGCCTAACCATTATTTTTATATCATTTATTACGTTTTTAATGGTTTTATCCGGTGCGAAATTAATCCAGAAAACAGTGGAATGCTAAGTTGATAGAATAGGCTATACGCACAGGGGGAGAAGGGGTGTCCCTTCTCCCCCAGTTGGCCCGGACCCGAACCTGAAGGGGGCTCAATATTTTAAAACTAGACGTGAAATATAGGGGTAAACAATATGGAGGGTAGCCCGGAAAAGTCATTTGTGACCGGCCTCAAAATTTCTGTGCTCGCCCCTGGCAATACGAGCTATATTTTCTCAAGAAATGAGAAAATTTAAGGCATTTCAGCAACTTGCCTGCAAAAGTGAACTCAAGCACGATATTTAAAAGGAATAAAAGTGGAAAAGAAATGAAAATGAAAAAATAAAGAAGAGAAGCAAAAGGATCAGAGAAGAAAACATTCGGTGGGAAATACTTAGATTTTTAAAAAAACAAAAAGCCCAAGAGAACTACAAAGAAATGTAAAAGAAAAACAGTTCTTACCACAGCGAAATTTATAGCTACCAAAATGACGATGATAAGAGTGTGCGATGCTGAGAGTCCTATTTTACGTCTACTGAACAGGTGGGTGTCATGGCAGGATAGTTTCAAATGGCCCTACAACTCATGCGCTGGTGTAGACAGTGAGAATGAAAAGCAGTCTTAGTGTGTGTGTTTTGTAAACAGTTATTTTTAGATGCTTAGGAATATTTTTTCCGTGATTTTCTCTCTACAACTGAGCACTGCGCTTTCTTTCTTTCGATTTAAAGCTTTTTTAAAAACTGTTTTATATATATATTTTCTAATTTTTTGCTGAAATGAATTCTATCCCATCCATAATTTAAGGTCCATAGCTTGAGGTAATATCAATGGGGTCGTTTCCGAAATTTTAAAAGCATTTTTTTTCTGAAAGAGCATGCTTTAAAACACAGGATATGACTATTTAAAAAATTATTTGACAAAGTTTAATATTTTTTAACAATAATTTTAATGGTGCGCTGATTCAATTTCATTTTTTACGCTTCTGCACATGACATCACAAGTAATGAAATGTCACTCACTGATGACATTAGCACAGAGCGCAATACTTAATTCGCTTCTTAATTATCATAAGCTGGAAACGCGGTAGACAGCAAACGTAAGCATTCAGCGCACCAGTGGAGAACGCACCAAAGTTCATCACTTGTGACGTCATAAAGATCCTGCCTTGTTTGAAAAATTGGACATTTAAAAAAAAGTTGAACATTAAACGTTTTGAAAATAAAAGTTTTTACTCGTTCTTTTTTTCTTTTTTTTTGCTCATTTTATCAATTTCAGCAACTAAAGGTAGTCATTTTGACTGATGGAAACAACCCCATTGCAAGTTACCGATCTCCTGAACTCTCCCTCCTCCTTGATCATTACAAGTTTCTTGTCTTCAATACGTTAACAATAGGCAACTTTTTTCACTTCTCCACGAAGCAGCTATTCTAACTGAGACATGAGTTGTTGCGTTGAAACAAGATTAACATCCTCGCCATAAATATGTACCGCCTAGTCTTATAGCCATTTAATTCCCTGCGCTTTCGCTAATTCGCTTATGATTACTGAATTTTTGTCCTTTGAGCTAGATTTTTATGTGAGCAAAAATGTGATAGTCAGAAGCAGGATCGCGCCAAGCCTGATCGGCACCGTCTTGCAAATGTCTTTTGAGAGCCTTTATGCAGTGGCGTTAGAGGAAAGTCTAGTTATCACCTGGAGTGAGGTTTTGTAGACAAATATAGTGTGGAAAAAAATACATTTCAAATTTAATTTATTAAAAAAACTATGTGTAAATATTTAATTTTGGAATACAGTGTAAGTTTTTATTTCATAACTCGAAGTTATTTCGAGTTCAGTAGCTCATCTGATATGCTAATGCGTCTTTGAAAAGGAAAATGTTTTAAAATAAAGTTACCGCCGCTCTAAATGTCTCTCTGGTCTCTAAATGATAAATAATTGAACAAAATTTAATACCTATCAAAACATGACAACAGGGTTCTAATTACATTTCTAAATTGGAAAATACTTTCCACCTCAAAAACTAAAATGTAATTTTTTTCTGGAAAAAAAGTAATTCTAAAGTACGGAATCGTAAGAAAGGCATTGAATTTAATATCTAAAACAAATAAATTTTCCAAAGCTCTTCTTTTTATTTAATACACAAATAGTTGAAAAAAAGGGCGGTAGGGGGGAGGAGAATCGAGTAATTATGGTCCAGTCGTTACTTTACGAAATTATAAAGTTAACCTAAAATTTGCCTACATTACATAAATATTACGCACAAATAAATAACATGCAAATGTGCTTACCATATTTCACGGACGGATCCGGAACTTTTTTAAGGAGGGAGCGATTGATTTTTTTTTTCGCCCTTTTTTTACTTTACTTTTTTGTCTTATTTGCTCGTGTTTGAGATGAAGGGGGCTACTGCATTCATTGTAATTCAAAATAACTGAAATATACAAATTTAGCCAAGGCAAATGGTTGCCTCCCAATCTTTTCCTTCCTTTTTCCTTATACCATAGCATTCTTAAATTGTGCTTTTTGGACGTCAATTTCGAAACATTGCTGGTGTAGAGTCTGTCAAAGGAAAGGTCGACCGCCCCTCCTTTGTATCCGTCTTTGCCAAATTTTTATATACATGAAGCTGTCGAATTACCACGAACAATAGTTAAAAATCACAAAAATACGAATTGGACAAATGAGTAAGAAACTTCAAAAATGGAAAATCTCCATTTTTTACACGTAGATTTCCTGCATAGTACAAAAAAAAAAAAAAAAACTCAAATTTAAGTGCAAAGAATTCTATATATTTCCTCTACTTCTTATATCATGCAAGGATCAATGGAATATGAAAACACTTTTTTTTCCTATTTTTCATTTAAAAAACCGTAAGAATTTCACAAAAAAAATGATGTTACGACAAAAGACGATTATTCCTCCTAGAAAGAAGGTCTAAGAACGTCAAAACGTGTAAAAAATCAGAAATACCAGCTTCTGAAAAGATTTTTTAGCAAAATCGGATTTGAGGACATCTAGTATTGGATAGGTTTTTCTCTTTTTCGTAAAAACTTTTTATAATAATTGGCACCGCACCGAAATTAAACCCTGGCTTCGCAAATTGTCCACAAAACCCTAATTGGAGAATAGCAAAGTTCATGCGCTTCGTATGCTCCAATTTGTGTGCTATAATAGACATACTGTAATAGTCTTCAAGGCTACACATTATACGAAGAAAATGCTAATCTATGCATTAATTAGCATCACGTGTCCTCAGTGTAAAAGATTGCGCTTTTGGAAAGCATGTTTAGACACAACAAGGCAATAATCTTTCCTTTTAGATGTAGGGCGAGACGGATTGCTTGTTTCAGTGAGCAGTATAATTTCTTCTCCACTTTTAGATACAGTGAAAAGTTCAATTTTATTTTTTTGGTCGGAGACTTTTTCCTCCAATTAGGGCATTTTTTTATCGGTAGAGCTAGGCGCTTTTTTGACTTTGGCGCCGTCGTGTTCCGCACGACCTTGCACATAGGGATGGCGCGGCCCTAGTCAGAAGGAGACAAATTCGGACTGCGAAGGTCAGAAGATATGCAACATGAACTCACATAGGGCCTTCCTCAAAGTTTCAGCACCATTTTCACTTGCTGTTGCTATGCATGACAGTTTTTCCGTTTACATTCTCGATGAATGACTGCTGCATTGCACTCCTCAGGATGCAGAAATAGAAGGACAGCATACTGCACGAAACTCACCGTTCGCAGGGTACTTTATTGTGTGAAGCAACGTTTCTCAACCTTGTTTTTCACTCGAGGACCAGCAAAAGCTTTTGAAAAAATTTCGAGGATGGGTGAGAGGTTTTTTTTCTCCCGTCGACTCGCGAACTGGCTGTTAAAAATTTGGAAACTTTTTGTAACCAAAAATGTGTTTTTTCAAAGTAATAATAAATAAATAAACAAATTAAATTTTGGATGTTCTTAAAGAATTCGCATTTTTTTTTTTTTTTAAATTTAATGTCGACATAAGTATTAAAAGTAAGGTATTGTAATAATTATACATAAGTCAATAAACATTCGCTAAAATACATAGAAAATTACAAAAATTAATGTAAAACACGTCGAATGAGATGATTGTTTCATATTATTATTTATATTTGAAATATGTTTAAGTGCTCATTGTGCTCAGAATTGACTACTGCGACATGAAGTGATTAGAGACATTAAGTAATACACCTGCGCACAATGTTTTCCCGGTAGTTTGAAAGAAGGATGAAAACATTATGGTAAATAAGAATAATAACATTTTCAAAACAACCTATCGGACTGCTACAATACATTGATACACAGCTAACTTGAATGGTATACATTAGGGTGGGCCGAAAAAACTTTTTTTGGAAATCTGTTTTTGGATAGTGCGGAAAAGTTGCTATATGGGCCCGTTATTACCCATAAAAAATTTCGCTAAATTTGTTTAATATTTAGCCGACGCTATTTGACCTCGAAAAACTGAAAAAAGGGCAAAAATGCACTTTTTTCAAAAAAAAAGGGGGGGGGTCGAAAATAAAAGTTTGAAGCTATTTTCAGCAAACATTAAAAGTATCTGTCAGTGAATTAGTTGAAATCCTCAAAGACTTTTGTACATTTCGTAGAATATTTAGCTGCGCTCCTTTCAGACTGAAACATTGGAAAAATGAAAAAAAAAAATTAAAAGTAGTTTTGAAATAAGTAAGTACTGAAATGTTACGCAATACGTTACTTAGAAAAAAACAGTGAAAATTCAATCAATTTTATGCGACATTTGTACGCCAATTTTAAAAAATGCACACACTCAAATAAAAAATAGTTACATAAGATGCTAATTTTTTAATCTTCGGTTCCAATTTTTTCTCCTGGATAATAAACGGCGCTCAACTACTTTTATTATTCCTAAGATTATTTTATAACTATTTTATATATATTTGACAAATAGAGCCCTTGAGTATTAAAAAAAATGTGAATCCTCTGAATTTCTTTAAACTGATTAATGAATTGAACGCAAGTATTCTTTTTCTCAAGCCATTTCTTCCTCTCGACTTTATGACCCACTTAAGAGACAAAACCCCCCGACAAGAAATGCTGTATTTCTACACCTCCACAGCTGGGAATTAAGCAATTAAAGGTGTCCTCTCTATTGTCCAATGTCCACAATGAGTTGCCACTGAGGCATCTTATACTGGAATTGGACGGTTGCACTAAGTGGCCACATTCATATTCTGGAGCTATCGAACAACTTCTTAGAGATTGTGAAAAAAATCCGGTGGTCAAATTTGATAAAATTGACTGCAATCTTCTGGTTTTGGATATGGAAGATATAAAAAAAATTAAGTACTGAACAACAATATTTGTATAGAATCTGTCTTGCCGTAAAAGATGGTAGTTGTCCTTCAAGCGTGGCTGACAGTAGCCCAGGCAAACTCAGTCAGTCATGCGCGATGGCTGACAACTACAAACAGTTTGTTACGCTTCTATATAGGCACTCCAATTCCATCAGAAAACCTTACAATGCTTGTAAAGTATGTAATTTTAGTTTATGCTCCAATGTGGTTTGAAATGAAAATGAGACCGAATTGCCAGTACCGCGCCCAACATTTTTGGAAAATGATTTCTCTTGCAAGGCAGTTTCCAGACAACGTTAAGGAGATAATTTTCAAAGTTCTCGGTCAAGTAATGCATATTTCGCTCATTCTGAACAGCTACTGTTGACAATGTTGTTTGACTCAAGAAAATACATTCGGGAATTAGCTGTTAGGTGCATTCTGAACTCTAGAAATAAGAAGACGAAGAGTTCGGATGGTGTACGATTCTTGAGCGTCCTAAACTCAATTTTGAAGCCGTTGATTATGTTGATTTAGTTGATTGGGCAAACTGTGTTGTAACAGAGCCACCTCTTACAATGCATCTAAAAGACCAACAATGGAAAGAAATGTGCAAAGAACATTCTACAGAGTTTACTTTCGAGAAATTTCCCTGTCACACGCAAGCTGTGAAACGTTGTGTGAAACTAATACCCGAAGCTGCAATAAAAGTTCGTGGTGAAACTGCACGAGATGGATACATTCGTGCTAAACTTCAAGCTGGGAAAGAACTTCCATCTTTGATAACAAGGGACAATATTATTCCAAAAAATAATATTCATTATGCATGAGGTATTATAAATCAAATTTGAAGATTTCTTTTTTAAAATTTTATTATCTACATATGTAGTTCTCGAAAATGTATGATACTATTGCGTGATAATAATTACTATGATTAATGGCACTATTTAATTAATTAGTCTATGATTTAATTTTGAAAAATAATTTTCACATTGCTTTTTAAAGAAATTCAATATTTTTTCATTTTTTTCCAATTTTTGATGTCGGAAAGAAGCGGTTAAATGCTCATTAAAATCAATGAAACATTTTATGGGATCAAACTGCCTCATTATATAACATTTTCGGTGCATTCCAGCAAAATATTTGGAATTTAGTTTTTTAAAAAAAATTTCGACAAAAATTCATTTTTCTCTTTTTTTTTTCGTTTTTCAGTGTCAAATAGCGCCGGCTAGATATTTTTTAATATCCAAGAAATTTTTTGTGAGAGCTAACTAGCTCACTACGCAACTTTTGCGCGTTATCCAAAAATTGACTTCGAAAAAAAAAAATTTTCGGCTTATTTCGGCCCACCCTAATATACATGTCACAGATGAATAGTAGTTTAACCACGCAGGTTAGAAGGAAATAATTTTAAATGAAAATATTAGGCTAGAATGCAATTGTTATAATGGTTTGCAAGCTTGTTATACAATGATATATGAGTAACAAAAGAGTACTTAATCTTGCAAAATACAATAAGAAGTGCAATACAATAAATTATAAGTACAGGCTAATTATAATTATAAAGCTGTCAGGTAAATGATAGAAACGTTGAATAAAACAATTTTGTTCAGAAATTTGCTTTCTGAACGGGTCATTTAACAGGTGATTTAAATTAACATTAATTTTTAATTTCATTTATAATGCTCTTGTTTGTGAAAATTTTGCATGACTTCTATTCCAAATGCAATAGATAATCGATTTGATGGCGAGCAATGGTTTGTCAGTTGGCCCAATTTGCTACCGTAGAAACTTCTTGTTGAGTGTCTCCACTCATTCATCTCAAAAATCCTTCTCCTGAGAGAGAGAGATTGTCTGAAAGTGAAAATCTCCCTCTTACTTATGCATGTCCGGAAATAGCGTTCCGCACACTTCCGGGAGGGAAGATGTACCCGCCATATCTATTTCGGTAGTACCTATTTAAAAAGGCATGCATTCTTTTTTTTTTCTTATTTCAATCCTTCGGATCGTGGAATATTTCTCTTTGCGAGATCCCGACGGCCTTGTCCCCCTTATGAGCAGAAAAACCATGGAGAAAAATTTGTGTACCTTGAGATGATGGCGAATCGAAAAGAGTACTGGCGTCGAATGAATATTTTCCTTTTAGATAATACTGTTTTGTAAGTTTTGCGTTTTATAGTTCTCAAAAGCTGACCGTTTTAAGAGTTTTATGTTCCTTATTGGTAGACATCAGTACCGATTTGATAATACATTAATCCGTATTGCCATTTTTTATTCCCTGTCCGAAGTTTAAAACTTATATATGCATACACGAAAATTTTTCACTCACATTTCAACATAAATTTCAGTTGTTTTAATCAGGTCCGTCATTTTAGGGACGAGTGACGGAATTGCGGCAGTGAGAGAAGCTTAGGGATGTAAATGTACTTTTTAAAGTTTCAAGAAAAAAAAGTCCCAAGCCAAACGTATTCAAATATAAATCAATAAAGTACACTTAGGTAGTATGAGTTGAATAAAGGGAAATTTTTAGTACTAATAAAGGCATGTTTGATGACTTAATTTGACAATAACAAAATTGTATGATGCAGCTAGGAACTTGCAGAATTTCGGAAGTTCCTTAGAGGAAGACAATATCAAAAAATAGCCGAAAGTACATTTATTAAAGAAAATTAGTTTCATATAACCAAATAATCGATTAAAATTATTTAGGTACGTCAGAAACCTAAACGATGAGGCATAATCATCAATTTTTCACTCACATTTCAACATAAATTTCAGTTTTAATCAGGTCTGTCATTTTAGGGACGAGCGAGGGAATTGCGGCAGTGAGAAAAACTTAGGGATGTAAATGAACTTTTTAAAGTTTGAAGAAAAAAAATGTCCCTCAGCCAAACGTATTCAAATATAAATAAATAAAGTACATTTAGGTAGTATGAGTTGATTAAAGGAAAATTTTTAGTACTAATAAAGACATGTTTGATGACTTAATTTGACAATAACAAAATTGTACGATATCGCTAGGAAATTGCAGAATTTCGGAAGTTCCTTAGAGGAAGACAATATCAAAAAATAGCAGAAAGTGCATTTATTAAAGAAAATTAGTTCCATATAAACAAATAATCGATTAAAATTATTTAGGTACGTCAGAAACCAAAACGATGAGGCATAATCATCAGCCCGGTATCAGTAAAGGACCCTTTCCTATTCTTCGGTTGAGAAGGAAAAGAAAGCAGCTAACGAACAATAAAATGAAATTCAAGGAAGAAGGGACATAAATATAAATTCAAAGGAGCTGCCATCGGACATGCCCATTAAGAGAGATCTGGAAAAAGGGTTTATGTTTCACATAAAATCAAAATGTGTGATAACGATGGAAACTGCTCTGTTTTGCTTTTTCTGGCATGGCATCGCTTCCACTGACAGAAAAAACACGCCTTCTACACCTCAAAAAACACTAGCGCCATTCTTGGAAACACGTCTTTCATCTTCCTTGTGTAACAACAGTTATAAGTTACCTTTTCTATACAGATGGATGGATGTTCTACGTTCTGTTATGTGATATGTAGATCTTGTTCGTGTGCTGAGTGTTTGTTCTTCCAAATAAAATATGTTTTCAACTAAGCTTTGCTCAGCTATTCGATTAAACTTAAGAATTAATGCAATAGATAACTCTTCATCTTTAACATTATAAATTTTTTATATATTCTCCCTATTGATTTCCTACAATTAAAGGAAGGTTGATATTTCACTTCTTTCTAAGCTCTCAGAAAAGTGTTTACCTGCGTAGAAGAATTTCCCAAAAATGAACAAAACGTACTGAACGTTCGTTGGAACTTTTATCGTCCCTTCTTATTCAAATATTGGAATTTTCCATGAATATATTTTGCATCTTATGTTTTTATTACTTCTATATAAATTGGATGTAGAAGAAATAAGAACGTAAGATGCAAAAATTTAGCTGTTACCATTTAATGGCAAAATATTTTCTGTCCGAATAAAATAACAATATTTAGACAATACCTTTGAAATTGTATCAACGAGTTGAAAAGCAATACTTGTACCAAGCTTGACTTTAAGAGCAAGGATTTATTCCACACTTTTCCCAGAAGAACGATAGAAAATAATTATTTTGCTTAAAAGCGCGTTCGGTAAACATCTTTCCTTTCATAAGTACCTATACAAAGGAAACCTTTCAAAGTACAAAGGAACGCCTGGAAGAGATTTCATACCGCTTCAGGAGAGTTCTTGCACAAATATAATGCTTTTGAAGATCTTGGCGTTCCATTTTAGAATCTATCATTCCTTGCTGTGTAGCTTCAGGAACGATTTCTCCGAATTCTACCATCAAAGTGCGCCGCAAGATTTGTTTATCAACCAATGCTCTGCATTTAAGGGAAATGAAATCAAACCCTGTGCTCAAAATGATTTCTTCCTCGAAAATGCCATTTGCTAATCCATTCATGCCAAAAGTTAGTTTTATTCTCCGACTCTTCCCTGTGTTTGCTTAAAGTTGTCGGTTAAATAATTATTATTCTATTCATATTCATCGAGTGAATACAATTCAAGTAAGTTTTCCTTCTTACCGAGATTAAGCGGTTATAGTTAAATTTAAGTGATACAAAAAAAGAATAAATAACATGTGTTGTGTCAAGAAATTGTAATTATTTTTAGCGATGCAACTACAATATCATCTTGCGTTTGGCTGCTTCTGGATCCTCTGAATTAGTTAGTTCTTTTTTTTTTTTTTTTTACTCTATTTTGAAAAAAGGTCCGACTCCCAATAACAGACACCGAAATATCTGATGATACCCGGTAACAGATAGGATGAGGAAAGAATGAGTGATGGTCGAAGTTCCCTTTTTCTCTTCAAAATGCAAAAGTTCTATTTTCAGATCAAAAACCTTATTAAATTCAAATAAACATGAAACACCGGCAGACCTCGTATTGGCTGTTCATATAACCTTCCACCGCTGCCTTGTATATATCAACTGGCTCGTAAAATTCACTTTGAATAGCACTAGATGTTTGCACCGTATTCATGGGTCAAAGCAACATCAGTTTCACCCGCCTAAAATTCTTATTATTTAAATCCAAACTTATGACTGTCTGTTATTGGTGCCCGATACCCTATGTTTTTTTTTTTTTTTGAGCAATCACGATTGCTAATTGTTTTCATTTGACTGTCCTTGATGTTTGGTTCCTTTTTCAACCCCACCGTCCTCTGCAGGCGCGACTCCTCCCGGTAGCCGCTGCTCCTGGTCGGTGGCGTCCATGTCCTACACACACGCACGCTCATACACACACACATCCACACACGCGCCTTTACACACATACACACACGCCAACGTGCATACACACGGGTCTACGCACACACACAAGGTTACACATACACAACTATGCACACGTAACCGCCCAAGAGGAGGGACAGGAACTGTTTCTAAAAACAAGCGAGTGGGGTAGTAACCAATGAGCAGGGTCCTGCCGCAACTCGTGATTGCGAAAAACATAATTTGAATTCAAAATTTCAGAATTGAAATTAATTTTGAAAATTCAAAAGTTTTTTTTTTTTTTTTTTTGAAAAAGCATATATTTTCAGGATGGGAAGACAGCTTGATAAATGTACACTTCTTTAGAATTATAAATGTTCGTAATTGAAGTGCTGAGGTGCAAATTCATGTAAGGGGACTTTTTAAAGTTTTGAATAAGACACTTGCGGAGTTCAAACGGTGTTCCCATCAGCTTAGCCGACACGAAATTCCCTTCCCCCCCCTTCAGGTTCAATCATACCTTTTGACATATTTAAGAGGGGAGGAAACTTTAAATGCCAGCGAAACTGGGGGTAAACCATTCAAACCATGTAGACTTTTATTGTTGAGACAGTAAGATGAAAATAATTTAGGTGAACTTCTTAAAGTTTGGAGAAAGATACTTGTGCAAAGTTCAAACTGTATGTAGGCGTTTGTTCTTGAGGTGTTAAGATGCAAATAAATGTAAGTGAACTCTTTAAAGTTCTGACTAAAGCGCTTATACCGAGTTTGAACCATACGCAGATTTTCATTACACAGTTTTTTTCAAATCATGCTGTCAAGGACGGATCCAGAAAATGTCCAAGGAGGGGAAATTTCTTTCCTTCTCCCTTTATTACGCATCTGATTTACACCTGCTTTAGGAAGAGAGGAAGGCTGCCGCATCATTTTTATTTAAGACAGCAAAAAGTTAGAAATTTAGCCAAGGAGGTTCCCGAACCAATTCCTTTCCTTTTTCAATTGATAGAGTGTTTTTAAAATTGCGGTTTAGAAAATAAATTTTATAATAATTTCACTGAAATGTTTTGAAACCCACTCGCCCTAATTTCATTGAAGGTCTGAAACTGCGTTTTTTCGGAATTCAGTTGCGAAAATTTACCGGATGAGAGTCACTGAACCCATTTCTGCCTTCATATAAGATATCCACAATCGCATTCTTTTAGGCTTACATTTAGAGATTAGAAGGCCTCCAAACTCCTCCTCCTAAAATCACTCAAGATCGTCTAAAATGATCGTTTCGAAACTTCAGTTTTGAAAAGTTTCCGAGATGGAGGTTCGAAATCAATTCCTTTCTTCAACAATATATCAAATATAGCCTACAGTTTCGTTTTAGGATTTCAATTCGGGGAAAACTGCAGGTGAAGGGTCCCTTAAGAGAGGGGCGATCAACCTACCCTTGTATCGGTCCTTACATGCTGTATAGCAGCACATACCAGAACTTGTATTATCATCGCTTGCCCCAAGGCAGATGAAAGTTTCCCTTTACTAGTGTGTGCTTCTATTATAGATTCAGTAATCTTTACCGGGAAAGTCACTGAATATTCATTCGTAGGGAATTCAACATCTATATTGGTTATCATTGAATCATTGCATTTAGTCAGAAAGAAAGATGGCACATCAACAATACATCAACAATTATACATTTAAACGTTGTATAATTTGTTTAGCATTCCCAAGAACGCTAAGTTCCTCTTAAATTCATTTTTATCACTTCCATCTTGTTTTATAATTAGCCGCTTTTTGTTCCTTCAAAAATGTTTGCTGCTGTAAGTGTTCTTCAATTCGAAATTTCAGCTCGTGTTTGACATGGTTGCCAAAATTGAATGCTAGTTTTACTAGACACATATTTCCGTCTTGCCGTCTAAATAGTCTGGTCTGTTAAAAAGTTTGAAGTTCGAAAAGCTAGCAAAAGGGCTGACCCATATTCCGATACCCGAACGCAATCATTTTGCTTCGGACTGACGCCATAAACTTAGAGCAGATATTATAATGGAGGGAGCCAATCATTTATTTAGCAAGAACTTGGCCAGCGATCTCAAGTCACGTGACTGAACAGCGACGAATGGTTCACTAGTTTTGCATGAAACTGGCAAAAGAAACCTGATATCTTCCAAAGCTTCGCTTTAAAATCTGTCACGTGACTTGGTGTCTATGTTTCACGAATGTAAGTCGTCACTCCCTCCTTTTTATCTCTTCTCGATGGTCATAACATGTCCCTCAGGCAACTCGGTACTGAAGTTTCAGGGAGGAATTATTACGTCGATCAGATGCAGAGTGATACCAATTTTTTAGGGGCGCAGGCGGGATTCTGTTTCAGTATTCTCAGAAATAAATCACTCGAAATCTTAAACGAAGAGGTGAGACCGAGAATGTAACAATACTTTACAAAATCGTTTCCTTTAACTTGATGATTATATCGGATTTTGTTGGTGACAGATACTTTTTGTGCATCATATGTAACTTAGTGGAGTTCTACTAGATTTGCTTTTTCGTGCTAGTTTGCTAAGCGAGACTTTGGACGCTTTTTTTTTTTTCAGAAAACTTATCAGATTTAGAAAGTTCTCTTAGCAGCGTATTGAGAGAGGAAATTAAATTAGCAAAGATTACTTCAGAAAAAAATATTTATAAGTTTTTTCTGGTTATAATGACCTTAGAAAACAAACATTTTTAGTATTTATCTAATTTCCCAGAAATCTGATCTGGCTTTCTGTGCCAAATTTCTGTATTTAACTATACAGAAAAACTTTGAACACTAACATTACTATATACTATAACAATATTAATATCATATAGCAGTGATGTCGCTGCAGGAAGGTGGTCTGGCCCGGGTGACACACGTCTGGGGGTGACACCCAAAGTGGAACTGTAAGTTTTTTGCAATATATAAAGCAAAATGCATTTTTAAGACTACAAATTAGAAAATTATCCGCGCTTGAAACAACTAAGGAGCTATCTATTATATACAACCCCTTACTTTTTTGACTCATCGATGGTCTCCACATATGCATTTAGGGCAAGTTATGTAAGGAGCCTTCATAGTTTTTGTTCGTCTTTTGTACGTTAAACCACTTAAAATTTCGTTATAACGAAAATATAGCTGTTTTTGAAAGATGTATGACTTTCATGTTTAAAAAGAATGCGTTTGTAGGGGAGGAAGGTGACACCACAAGTTACCGCCCCGGGTGTCACCCATGCTAGGTACGCCAATTTGTAATACAGATATATTTTAAAAGTTATTTATTTCACTTAACTTGTTTGTCGGAACTCGCATAACATTGTGTTTAATTCATTCAGGAGACTAAAGTTTTGAAAAATATCCTGTAAAGTAAGTAAAAGAACCCCTGAAAGCGAAGTTTTCTTCCACTTCCATCAACAAGAATGATTGGAAATTATTATTTTACTTGAAATCGCTTTTCGTAAACATCCTCCCTGTCAATGTTTGCCCCTGCAAAGGAATCCTCACTAAAGACATAGCTTTAGGTTAATTTCTGCACAGACACAATGCTTCTGAAAATTCATATTCCATTTTAGAACCGACTCATCTTATGTTGCATCTTGGAAACGGTTTCTGTGATCACAGCTGGTAAAGTAGACTGAAGGATTTGTTTATTAACAAGAAGTTCCGTATAAAACTAAACGAGCTTACTTTTCTGTATACCAACATCTAATTTCTAGTCTCTAAACAAAAATAGCTAAAACCGCAAATTGCTTCAAACAAATTTTTTAAATATTTTAAGCTATTTTCTAGGAGTAAAGTATGCCACACTCATCTAAAGTATCATATGCGTAAAAAAAATAAATAAAAATAAATAAACGAACAAATAAATTAGCAGCACCATTTAAACAAAGCAGCTAATACACTTTTTTCCATTAAAAAAAATCTTTAAACGCTTTCAAAAAGAAAACTAGTATGTTGTGGCCATCACGAAACTTTCTTCTATATTTTTCCTTTTTCTGATCCCTCCCCATGCTTGACGAGGAAGCAATATTCCTAACAAAAACAAAATTACACATGCAAAAACTTGACGACCATCCCAATGTCTGAATTATTGTAAAAAGAAAACAAAGAGCGAAAATTGAAAGTTACTTTAAAAGCCTTACTTGAATTAATTACAAATATTTTATTTATTAACAAACATAAGATGGCAACAGTTAAAAATTTTAAATCATTGAGATAATATTTCTGATCATTTCCATACAATTAAAATCACGAGAAATACGCAGACGACAATCTATTATGATTTATCTTTCTTATTGTGGCATTTATAAAACTATTTTTATTCGCAAAAAAAAAAAAAAAAATCAACACCTCTTGGAGCGATTGGAGTCAAAATTGAACCAAAGCCTGTTTACGTATGGATTCACATATATTCCAAATTTCAACCAGAACGTAGCATTACTTCTTAAGATAGGGCACTCACAATGGAAAAAAAGAACGGGCGATTGCGCTACCCCCTTTTTAGTTGTTAACACCAAAATAAAATCAGCTCTTATACCCACTAAGGGCTACTTGTCAAAAAATTTTTGTTTGATTCCGTTTGTTATTTCTTGAGATACAGCAGTCACAATTGACGACAAAAAACGTTCTATAACTCAACCCCCGTTTGAGTTATTGACACCAAAATTGAATCAGCACCTGTTCCTGTTAATGGCAACATATGGACCAAATTTTGTTTGATTCCGCCAGTTACTTCCTGAGGAACAGCAAGCACGCGTAACTCAAATAACGTCCCATTGCTCCACCCCCCTTGGAGGGATTCGCGCCAAAAACCAATGGGCACAAGTTCACATAGCGGCGCATATGTGTACCGAATTTCGTTCGATTTCATGCGGTAGTTTTTGCTGTAGAGTGGCCACAAAAAACTGGTCACACACAGACGTGACACACACACATACAGTGACTCCCAAAAGTGTTCGTACACTTTGAAATTTTTTAGTAAAACCAAAATAACTCAAAACTGAGTTCGAATATAAAGTCCAATTTTTTTTCAAATCATTCCTATGTCTTTCTAAATACAACCCATTGGTTTTTTTCAAACTATTGACGAATCTTCTTTTTGAAATGGGTCAGAAATCGAAGAGACAGAGAAATAACACGCCACAAAAGTCATCGTACACTCAAATATTTTCGAATAAATTCATGATTAAAATTACCATATGCCGTTTTATTAATATTTTTGTATTGTGTTGACCCTTATAAGTCGTTTGTTTATTTATTCCTTAATATATTGCTTATTACTGTAAAATGGCTGGTATTCGTAAAAAACCGCAAACGTCATTCAAAATTTGATTTTTTTTCCCACAGTAGTGGTAAATTGGTTTGAAATGTCTCGAAAATAGTTAATTTATTTGTTTGTATAGTAAAGTGCTTGATAAAATGCTTTCAAGAAAGGAATCGGACCGAAAACAAGGTAAGAAAAGTTCAACCGGCAAAGTTGACAAAACGTGATCGTAGATTTAAAGTTAAAAAATTTATGAAAAATACACATTTGAGCACTGTAAAAGTTTCTGCAGAGTTAAATGAAACATTTTGAATTTAATTTTCACCTAAAATTGTTCGCCAAGTTCTTTGATTAGCTGGATTAAATGGGACCTCTTCCCGCAGAAATTTTCTTGGTCGTGCGAAAAACAGAAAGCTTACGCTTTTCGTCCCAAAATCAATGATAAATAAGCTAAAAACAGTTTAGAATCATGTCTTACTTACAGATAAAAATTAATTAAACATTTTTGGTTAAATTGTTGTATAACTGTAAGTAGAAGAAAAAATTAGGAACTTAATCTTAAGAACTTAGTTGGATCAGCTAATCAGGACGGTGAAGGTGTTTTAGTGTGAGGGTGCATATCAGCATCAGGACTTGGTAGTTTGTAATTTTTTGATGAAATAATGAATCATGCTGTTCCTTTAAATATTTTAAAAACCAATTTTGAACTCTTAGCCAAAAATTTGGTTATTGGAAACAACTTTGTTTTTTATCAAGATAACGATAAGAAGCACACGGTTTTCAGCGTTTGCGTCTAGTGCCTCGAAAATTGTCCTAAAGTTTAGAAAATACTCCCTCAATGTCCAGATTGTAACTTAATGTAACATATTTAGAGATATCTGGAGGCTACATTACGAAAATAGGGCTTTAAAACGAAAATAGAGCTAGAAATAGTAATACTCGAAGTGTAGTAGAACACTTACTCAGAAATTACGCTAAAAAAAGAAAGAAAAAGAATGAAATCTATTCCCAGACGTTTAAAACGTGTTATTATTACTGCATGATATTCTACTAATTAATAACTTAATCAAAAGTTAGATTATTCAATAATATATAGACATTTTATAAAGTGTACGAAGACTTTTGTGAGATAAAATTTCCGGCACTTTTCGGTTTTTGATTTTAAAAAAATTAAGTTTTAATATTTTTTAAAAACTTTTCATGCAGTTTTGTTAAAAATTGGTCATAGATCTTAAAATTAAATACCTAATCCAAAATATTAATTCTAACCAATGATTTGGGGCCTATTTCGTTGAAAGTCGTAGGTGTACGAAGACTTTTGGGAGCCACTGTACATACACACACACATACATACACACACACATACACACACACAGACAGACAGACATTTTCCAAAAATAGTCGAAATGGACTCAGCACACCTCAAAACGTTCGAATTCGTCAAAATTCGAAATTCGAAAATTTGCACGAATCCAATACTTTCTTCTATATATTAGATATAGAAGAAAGTAAAAAGAATTTAAAATAATAAGCTTATTAAAATAAATACTTCATATAAAAAAATCGTGCTTTTCCCCTGCTGCCAAAAAATAATTTTTTAATGAATTAATGTACTTTCAAAAATAAATAAAAACAATAAAATGTCGACTTAAAGGGAAAAAATCGTCTGCGCATATCTTTATGTGGAAACCATAAGAGTAGACAACAGACTAATAATAAGAGTAGACCGAGCTTTCCCAGACTTGCTGATGAAAAAATTGGTTCATGGATACATCATGTGACTGGTGGAAGGCTTGGCGAAAACTTTGGCAGCAGATGGCAGGATTATCTATAGTTTGGCACTCGACATGTATTTTAAGACGTAATGTGTTTTTATTATAATTTTTTTCCAGGTGCAGAGATTGAACTGTTTTTCTTTTAGCTATGCATTATTTTGACATTAGTAATTAGTTTTTGATCACAGTTTTCATAACTTTTATTTAATTCGGAACTGCTACGTCAGCGTCGGCGTAAACGTAATGGCGTAAACGTTTTGCGTTAACGCAAAAATGTACTAATCGGTATCTTAAATTGAAATTGCAGGTAAAAATTTTACCGTTTGCCGATTCTTTTTTTGCGCTTGCATCTTTAATTGCTTAGAGAGTTATTGAAATTGACTAAAGAAAATGCACAATACTATCTAAACGAAAAACTCACTATATTAACAAAATATTTACAACTTAGAATAACAAATTTACAAAGCGGACTCCATAAAAGATCATTCTTCCGTGTTCCATCAATTCTATTTATTTTATTTCTCGCGGGCGTTGATCGTCTACTACGATCAACGCCCGCTGTTGCTAGGATATCCACCAGTCACATGGTTTGGTTTATGAGCAGCAAAAGGGTTGCCATAGCTCGATCTATTCTTATTATTAGTCTATGGTGGAAACATAAAAGACTCCGAATTTCTCCGCCAAAAATTGAATACATAAATTAAAACGTTAGAATAAAAATTTAAAAAAAAAACCTGTGACCCTCTTCCTCCAATCAACTCTAATTTGAATTCTGAAACTTTGAATTCAAATTATGTTTTTCGCAATCACGAGTTGTGACAAGACCCCACTCATTAGAGTTATTGTTTCTAGAAATGACTCCCTCCCCCCAATCATGTCCCTCCTCCAGGGTTTGTATAGTTGTGTGTGTGCAGGCTTAAGTGTGTGCACGTAGGCCTGTGTATGTATGTGTGTAAAGGCAGGCGCGTGTAGGCGAGGGTGTATGAGCATGCGTGTGTAGGACAAGGACGCCACACCCAGCAGAAGTGGATTCCGGGGGACAGTGCTCAGAACCAGAGCAGCCGTGCCGCCGCCGGTGGGCGGTGGTGCTGCTGGTCCAAGCTTAAAAAGGAACCACAACGTCAAGGACTGTCAAATGAGAACAATAAGCAATCGCGATTGCTCAAAAATCGTGATTGCTCAACAAACCATATTAACAATAGTTATTTCTCAGTTAAAACCATGGTTGCGGAGTCGGAGTCAATCTCATTTTATTACAAAAGAGTCAGATTCGGGAGCCGAAGGTTTTTAATTCAAAGACTGGGAGTTGGAATCGATCATTTTTCCTTCATGTCCGCAACTCTGCCAATGTTTGCGGAGTCGGACTTATTTTGAGATAAAGTAGTCGGAGTTGGAGTTAAATTTTGAAGAGTTGGAGGCAGTCGTTTTCCTCCGTGTATAAATTTTTGTCAAAGCTACGAAGTCAGAATCGTAGTCAGGGGGTCGGAGTCCGACTAATTTTGCGGCACAAGAGTCCTAGTCAGGTGCCCCAAAACTCTTGTGGTCGGAGTCGGGAGTTGTTCGTCAAGAGCTATTTCCTACAAAAGTTGTTTGAAGTAAATCCGCCTTTAAGTTCAGAATCTATAATTACTTCCAATTTTCCTGTAGGTGCTAATATTAAAATATTTGAACTGTTCAAAATTGAACGGAAAATTGTTCAAATCAAAAAGATATTTTCTATACATGTTTTTCATTAAAAGTTTTTTCCTGTAAAGTATTTTGAAGCAAATTCGCTTCTAATTTCGGGATTGCCTTGAATTTCCCTGGAGTTGTGTTAAGATTTTTTGAACTGTTAAAAATTGAACGAAAAGTTCTTCAAATCAAAAAGTAAAATATTGTAATGAGGTGTCCTCGCCAAGATCTTTCGTACCGAAAAATTTCGTTCGAATCGGACTATTCACTCAAAATTTATTGGGGGGGGGGGGACAGACCGACAGACAAACAGACAGACATTTTCACCCATCTCAATACCCTACTTTCCTATTTTTCATATTTTGATATTTATTTAATTATTTTATTTACTTTTGACTTTTTCTTGTTTTTCGCGACATTTTTAAGATACATTAAACCTTCGTTCATGCTTTGTTCTTCTTTTTCTGACTTTTACTGGGAAACTAAGCTAAAAATATGTAGGTTAATACATGAGAAGGAAATGAATTCGAAGCTTTGATGCAGCTAGATTCATTTAAAAAAAAATTAACAGCTTCTTGTGAAAAAATTAGACTTTATCGTTACTTAGGGCATTATTCAAGACGTGTGTGAATAAACACTGAAAATGCTATTTGAATATTTTAAAGCTTAGTATGTGTTTTTCTATTTAGTTTGCTATGAATGTAACCGAACTGGTTTTGTGCTGAGCGGTGGTGATGTTTCTAAAACAATACTGAAAATATTTTTTAAAAATAATTAATTACTTTTAATTTTGACATCTTGAATTCAAATTAAGTTTTTTAACCTTACCTGTTGGGTTCATTGTCTGTACAACGCCCAGTCTGTACTACGGCTCCTGTTCCACAGAATCGACTTTATTTATACTCAACCCTCTCAACTTAAGAATCCTCTGTAGCATCCCAGCATCCAGCACACAACAAACTTCCGCAAGCATGTCCGCGGAAACGGATGATTTGCCAGTTGGCGAAATTCTGAACTATACGATAGCCCTATTGCCGCCAAGTTAAATCATAGTTATATAAAAACTACTTATATGACAATACCAAACATTATTTTGCCCCCATCAATGAACTTTTAAAACAAGCCATTAAACAATAAAAAATCTTTGGATGGAGTGCAGTGTCGTGGTCACTTGACGAGATTGGTGATAAATATAATAGGGATGAATCATGATTTTGGATGAATCTTTAAACGGTAATTAATGTCTCGTTTTTTTTTTTTTTTTTTTTTTTTTTTTTCATTCCGGCGTTATTTTAAACCTTAATACTGGAGCTTTTAATCGTTTTTGATTACATAATTGATTTGGCTGAACTTTCACATTTTGATGGAACTGTTGGAATTGATAGCTATGGTATCAAGATTTTGAAATCTCGCCACGTCCACGTTACCGCAACTTCGCTAAAAGCTCGAGTAAAATGTAATATAATCCGTAAACTAAAAAAATTAAGCAATTAAATACCATAACATGTAAAATAACCGTCATCCAAATAAGTTTATCGAGTTATTAAAAAAATATAAAAGTTTCATTAAAATGAAAAAATTAAAGAATGAGAGGCAAACATGGCGGCGATGCAAACAATATTTTTTTGTTTTCGCCAATGTAGAAGATAAGCTAGGTGGCAAGCGCCAATGTGTCACTATTCTGATCTCTTCGTCTACGCATTATTCTCTTCCAAATAGTAACTAAACCTGATTTTCAAACTTCCTCTTCAATGGCCATAGGTTTATTCAGTTAGCATGTTGTAAACAAACTCACGGAACAAGGACAAAATCTAATGAGTACATTGCACGGTATGATATCCTCTCTAATTAGACAATAAACAGGGAGAACGAATAGTAGTACTGCAAGTGTCTTCGAAACGCTCGGAAAATCTCCAAATTTTATTCGTTTCGCTTCGCGTCTGCTATACCTTCATTCAAAAGGCCTCAAGTCAAGGCTGGTACTATTTAAAAAAATCAATTAACTATATGCAAAAAGTGAACCATTCTCGTTTCTAACTTGTGGATTCAATGGGAATTTAGGGACTTTTCCGTTGTAGATACGTCACTTGGCGCATTTTTTATCCTGACAATCACTTTCCATTTTGTTTATTGCCGCCATGTTTGGAAAAAGTTACATAGAAGCTACTTGTTCGGCAATACCATACGTTATTTTGTCTTTTCAATGACCTTTAAAACAAAACTAGCCATTAAAAATACTAAAACAAAAATAATTCGAAAACAATTAAATTACGCTATTAAAATGTAAAATTATTCGCCTATTAAAAAGACAAGCCATAAAATAACGCGAAAAGTTCGACTAAAATTATTTGGAAGCTAAACAAGATAATGTTAAAAACTGCATCAAAATATTAAATAATCCATAAAATAAATCATTCGAGAAGGAAAATATCATAACGTGGAACACTTGGCGCGAATTTAAAGTTTTTTACCAAACTACTCAAAGCAAAGAGCTTATCTGATTGTCAAACGTTGCTAAAATTAATATTGCAGAAATTTAACATTTGATATTTTAGTTTTTTAACTAATCAAACCATTAAAGTAGATTAAAAGTTGCATTAAGTAAGTTAAATAACGTCAAACAATGATTAACCATTAAAACCATAAAATAATCTTCCAAACATAAAATTCATAAATTAACATAAGTTCCATTAATGTGAAGTTCAAGTATGAGGAGCATGTAAGACAACAATTGAATTTTTTTTTTCGCCGATGTGGCAAGTTCCAAGTAATGATAATTTCTTTCACATCGACTTATTTTTCTATTTTTGCCAAAGTAGAAAGCAAACAAGTCGCCAAGTAAGTGATGCACCTTTAAAGGAAAGTATCGAATTTTAATGGGGTGGTTTCCTTCAGTCAAAGGTACTACTTTTAGTTTATGAAATTGATAGAATGAGTAAAAAGAAATAGCATGGACCGAGAAAATACTTTCATTTTCCCAACAGTTATTTTTTAATAAATTTTTTTAAATGTCCGATTTTGAAAACAAGGCGTGGTCTTTATGACGACACAAATGATGCAATTAGACGCATCTTTCTACCACGTTTCCACGTTAGGATAATCAAGAAGCGAATTAAATATTACGCTCTACGCTTGCTATCACCCATATTGTTGCCAAAACACGTGAGTAAAGATGCGAATTAAATATTTTGCTCTGTGATTGGCAACACTGAATGTCATTTCATCATTTGTATGTCACACGACAGAAGCGTAAACAATGAAAGCGCACAGATTTCAGTAATTTTTTAAAAATATTAAACTTAAACAAATTATTTAAAAAATGGTCAGATCCTATGTTTTTAAGCATGCTCTTTCAGAAAAAAATACTTTAAAAATTTTGGAAACGACCCCATTCACAATATGAAGTTTCTTAGCACAAAATCTGAAAATATTATTGTTCTTTTATTACAAGTCAATTTTTTTAAAAAAGTGCGCAAAGCTTTTTTTTATTATTATTATTATTGCCACTTTTTATGAGAGAATAAAAAAATTAAATTGCTCCTTTATTTTTTCGATTACAAATTAAAACTTAACAATCAAAATCAAAAATACATGATAATGGGGCTTTTTTCGAAACCATCGCTTTATCATTCAATTAATTTAAAATTATACTTCACCCACATTATAGCAATAAAAATTGATACTACAATCAAAAGGAAAATCATCACATATATTTTTACATTCACACGTAAAGTAGCAGAAGTTTTCGTTTTGGTTGGCTTGCAGCATTTTTGAGGCCTAACAGAATTAGATTTTTCGTTCTGACTAATCAGTTGATTTTTTTGTCTTTTATGTACGGCTTTCTTTTCATTAAACGAGACGGAAATCTTTTCAATTTTCTGCTGGGAGGGAGTTTGCAATCCAGAAAGATTACAAACCGTATTTTGTTCTCTTTCTTCGCTTTCAAAGTGGGATGTTGAACTATTTTTCAAATTTTCGAAGTACTTAACGAGATTACTAACCGACTGATTAAGAACTTCCATTCCATTTCCCGATACTTCAGAAAAACAAGCATTGGAACTTTTCTTTGGGTTACAGTTAGTTACAGACTCGGTATCGGACACATGTCCTTCATTTTCAATACGATCAAAGCTTTTATAACCACTGAACTCCGCTACCTCCGTTGGCTCCATTCGCAGTTTGCATCCTGTTTGTCCAGCGGCAAAATCTCCGGGATTTGTTGTGTCAGTTGTTTCAAAGCAAAAATTGCAACATTTTGCCGAAAAGTGGCTTTTTGCTTTGGGGGGCGAATCATGTAGACTTCTTCTTTCAATATCACCCTCAGAAACTTCATGTTGTGAATCACACATTTCATGTGGTACTCCGTAATAGTTGGTGGCAAATCTTTCTGAATTCATACTTTCAGTATCTTCAGCATTAGCACATGGAGGATCTCCAGAAAGCGGTTTGAACTCAGTAGAGTTTGTTTTATTTCGGTCTTGCATCGGATTTGAAGTACCCGATCTGTTGAAGTCGCCCGAAGATAGATTCGATACGTTATTGGAAAACTCCATTCGTTGCCTCGATCTCGATTCTTGCTCCACCTCTTGCATATTTGTTTCGTTTCCTCCAGTCGTCTGCACACAACTTTGCTTTTCAATGAGCGTAGAATCAACTGCTACATCTGAAGTGCATCTGTATAAATAGCCATTTTTTGCGTATTCAGTTTTAGATTCTTGCTTGTTCAAAATCTTACTTTCTTTCGTTGTTGACGTTGTGTATCGCTCCATAACAAATTGGTCGTCTCTAGTTTCAGAAGCTATACCAACCCTAATTCAAAAATTTCTGGAATTACGACAAAACTATTCAATCATCAGTATTAACTATGATCCACAGCTTCAAACCAAATTTTACCGAACATCGGTTTTGCTTATGCAATGTTTAGCACGCGAACCGAGAACTTAATGTTTTTCAAAACTGAGAAATTGTTGCAAAATATTGGCTTTTACTAAAGGCTTTGCTCGATATTTTATTTATAAAATGTGCTTAGTGCTTTGTCCACTATAGTTTTTAACACCCCACGTAACAAGAGGGTTATAAGTAGGATCGACGCTTCCATTATTCTAAATGCCTATCGTTTTCTCGCTTTTAACATAAAAAAAGAACAAAAAACTGTTCGGATATCACT
This sequence comes from Uloborus diversus, assembly GCF_026930045.1. NCBI lineage: Eukaryota > Metazoa > Arthropoda > Arachnida > Araneae > Uloboridae > Uloborus > Uloborus diversus. The sequence goes on from NC_072732.1 coordinate 106,350,369, forward strand.
GCCATCAATCAGAGGCATTAGAAAACAATAGTGGAGAAAATAACAATTGGTTAATTTCTATAAAATTTAGAAATTAACCAATTAATTTAATTTCAATCGCTTAGATCCATCGTCATAGAGGCTTTTTCGTTGATTTCCGTTTTGTAACTCTGTTTTCCGAATATCTACATAGTATAAAATGAAGTCTTCAAAAAGCGTCTGTTTATGTGAACGCGCAAAACTACCCGGCCGATTTAGCTGAAGTTTTCACAGTATCTTTCTTTTAGCACCGGAAAGGTTAGCAGACCAGTTCGAAAAAAGTTCGATTACTAGTTAGATTTTTATTCTAATTTAGGCCCAATTTTCACATCCGCGTTCTATGCACTTTGTTTCAATGCTCTAATTTTATTATGGCGGGAAATATTTGCATTTTTAGCTCGAATTTCTTTAGGTTAAGCTGAAATTTAGGCACTACGTTCTTCATTAAATCTATCAATAAAAAGTGAAGGAATTGTCCCACAGTTTTCTTTTTGATACCATTTGAAAACGACTTATGGTCGAAAAACTAAGCTTCTATCTCCAAAGGAAAAATGTTACGAACATTTTCAAATCAAGTTCAAAAAATCTCATTTCCATTTCAGTTGTTAACCATTTTATTTTCGCGTTTCCACGGTTACGCTTTTTGAACCCATTCTTTCTTTCCATTTTTCTCATTTTTTGCGTTTCCATGGTTACGCTTTTTAAGTCCATCTTTCTCATTTAATTTTCTTAAAAGTAGTTTAATATCTGTCGTCATTGTTTGGAAAAGAAATTTTGCATGATGTTTTTTTTTTCTTTTATTTAAGCATGATTTTTGAATATACTTGACACAATTTTAATTTTCGAGGTATAGACCGGGAAAAGCCGGACAACGAGGCTTGTTATTGCTATATCGATGCATCAAAGCAAAAGTAAAATATCTAAACCCAGAAATAACAGTAAAATATCGTATTGTTGTTCTTGGTCTATGATATATGAGTTCATGCAATATGTCAAGGGCAGCTCACATTTTGAGGAAAATACGACAGGCATTTAGTATTAAGGGGGCGTTGGTTCGACTTGTCTATGTATCTGTTATGTCAGTGTGTGGCACCGCAGCTTCTAAACAGATAAACCTTTGATAATTTTCTTTTCGATCGAAAGGAAACTTGATCGAGTGTATTCTTTTAGTGGCCTCATCTTTTTAGTATTTTGATTACTGAAGTTATAAATCATAGACCACAAAAATTAGTACTCTTTCTCGATTTGGGTGGTGAAAACTTACTCGCACTTTATAATAATATTACCAAATCAAAAATTATTTGGAATTAAAATATTTGTACCAACAAAAAGAGTGAATTTTTCTGCGTCTGATGGAGTTTGTTTAGAACTTCCTAGTTATATAAAAGGGAATTATTTCACCTTTTTTTCTAAATTTTAAGTATAATTCTGAGAGGCTCACGCGATTGATAACTATTTCGTTGCTGAAGGAGAGAAAGCTCATCAGTTCTTTGATGTTCTTAACTATTTATCTCTGATGCCATTTTATCAACAAATAAAATTTTTTGTAATTAGTGTTCGCGTATAAAATTAAGGCTTTTAAATGGGTTTTCAATTTTTTCCCCTTATTCAGCTTGTATGACTAGAAAATACGCAATATCTGTAATTATCTGTCATATTCCATATTTTCTCATGGTTTTAATTTTTAATTTAACATTAGTTCTAGCCACGAAAAGAAAAACCCTCGAATCCTAGTAACCCGTTTACTTCATTGATTACTTGTTTCACTAGTTGAAAAAAAATATTTCATAGAATTTAAACTACTTCAACTCATCGAATTAATATTCATTGCGGGAACTAAATTTCTTCATTCTGTCTTCGAACAACTTTCTGAAATGAAGAGAATTGTTTTTTAAAGAAATCCAAAATGCCAGTCACTTTCACGGCATACAATGTTTTTTATAACATCCGGAGAAAAGAATAACGTTCCTTTCTGGATGTTTTTTAGCTTGCTGTTTCATCCTCTAGAAATGGAGGCATTTACTTGTTGTGACATTCACGTAGTTAAAATTCAGGATGATTTCCCAAAAGCTGAAGTCTAATTCTAACAAAATTGCTCTTGGTTTTGAAGTTGCTATTTGATTACTTATTCATATTGCACGAGGAAATTTTCCAGTTATTTAAATAACTTCCAAGAGTGGAACAAAAGAAAGTAATGAATTCTGAAACACTACATCACTTAAAAAGTGGGGTGTTCTTTCGCGTGGAATACATTAGCTTTTATTAATTATTCGTTGCAGGCAATTAATTTGTTTATTGGTTAGCAGCAAAATAATGAAAAGACTTTTTTAACAATTACAAATAACTTTTCTCAGTAATTTTTCAAAAATTCACGAAGTGTTAATGCAATAATCAATTATTTACACAAATTACTTTTATCACACAAAACGTAGCTCTTTGTAATATATTATTTACATTTTTCATCCATTTTATTTGATGAGTTTTTTCCTTGTGGGCTTTTTATGAATTGAACGAAAGAATAGTAATTTTTCATTTTAGCTGTCGCTGATTGAATAATCAATAGCTGTTTCCCCTTAATTTTTTCATCAATTTGAAGAAATCAGATATTTTACCGCGTCAAAAAAATGCACGTCAAAAATGAACTTTTCTTTGCTAAAACAATAAGTTTCTGGAGCCGGCTTCTTTTTCCTTTGCGTATTTTACTGGCAATTTGTAAGCAACATTAATTCTGAGAAAAATTAATTCATTTAAAAAGTAATGATACTTTCCTAAAATAGGATGTCTTTTACATATTTCATGTGAATTTTTTTGCGAAAAAGAAGTGAGCAAAATGTTCACTTCTGAGCAGAAAACTGTGTTTACATTCAACACTTGAAACCAATGCATTTTTATTTTTTCCGGAGATGAATAGAGAGTTTCAAGAAGTTTTGCTACCAATATTTAGAACTAAATTTGGCCTAACTGATCCAAGCACCAACTATTTGCCAGAAAACCAAACAATAACATTATGAAAACAGACACGAACAGCAAACTATTTTGAGCAAAAAAGTGGAAATAAAAAGTGAAAATTGAAACTTTTAACGACATTACTTTTTGGTCCACTTAATACATATAATAGCGATTTTTTTTAGCATTGTTTCTAGCATTTTTTTTTATTAGACACAAAAACTTCCTATGCACCACATAGTATCACATAGGGCCAGAAGGTAAGACGCACAAAAGTACAAAAAAGAGAAAAAAACACAAATACACGTACAAAAAGGTCAAACAATTGAATATACAAAACGTTTAAAAAGAGAAAAAGTTTCGACGCTCTGAACCAGAGCAGAGGGAACCGGAGGCTAGGAGGAAACGGACGCAAGGGTTTCTCTCTGGGGATTAAAACGGATGCAACGAAACAACAAGTGTTCTGGATTTTCAATATCCTGTCCACAGTCACACACGTTACTAGTAAAAATATTTAATCTATGCAAGTAATCGTTGAAATTACCATGCCCAGTAAGAAACTGAGTGACCGAAAAAAAAAATCAGTTTTGAAATGTTGCCGCTTCAATCTAAAGAAAATAGTGGGATGGAAGCGCTTGGTCCATTTTCCATTATTTGAAGATAGATATTGTGCAACTCTGAGAAGTTGAGCTCCAACTCTGACAATGTTTACCTCTGTTTTGGAAAATAAAGGAGGGGATTATTGACGCTAAGTTGAGTTGAGAAGCTTTCTTAGTAGTTTTTCAAAAATATTCCAACTAAAATACGAGCCAATAACATATCTGTTTTTCACTAAACTCCCCTAGAACAGGTGAACATAGTCAAGGTCACAGCTCAACTAACCAGAGCTGCACAATACTCTGAGTTCCAATCTTCAGTAGCTTGGTGTACGGTTTCCTCGATAGCATAAGGCTATTGGAACGGAGTTTTTTCAATTTCAATTACTTGAAAACAATTATTCCCACTGTTCTACATATTATACAGACTGAGAACATTTGAATTCAGAGATATTTTTACGGGCTTTTACATGGTATAAAATTTGAAACGATACGTAAATTCGTTCCTGTTGAAAGAGTAATTTTATGACTATATATAGAATGCTTTGATAAAACCTCCCTTGTTAATTCTTTGGTATCCAAGTACCTCCGTGTCAAATATGCTGAAGATTCCTTACGTAAACTTTTGATTTGTATTATGAGATCGACGCTAATGTATAAGCAGTAAACACAGATAAATACACATACGTCATTTTTATATACGAGATAATGCTCTTAGTAAAATTTAATTAAGGGACCGTAATCGTGATAAAATTAACATCATTTTTTAAATTTTTGAACAGCATCAAAAACTTAAATTTAAATATAAGTTTTTAACTGGTTTGCTAGATCTTTTTTCAGTTTCCAAATTGTGTGCACTTTTACAACTGGGTATTTTATATTTTAACTTCTACTTGATAAACAGATATATATATATATATATATATATATATATATATATATATATATATATATATATATATATATATATATATATATATATACTATGTGAAATTTGTGTGTGCTGTCATACTAGAATGTTAACAAAAACACTATTGGAATTAATAAATTGAAATACGATGTTAGAAAGTTTATAAGAGTGTAAAAAATCAGAAAGTTATGAATAGAAGCAAATAGTCATTAAACGTAGTTTATTATTGAAAAAAAAAGGTTTTTTTTTTTTGGTGTCACAGCAACGTAATGTCAAATTCGGGATTATGTACCCCAAAATTTTTGCTTATATTGGAAACCTTTGCTCCTGTATCACGAAACCACTTAGAATCACTTGCATTTCGTTACTCAGTGAATGCTGTTACTTATCAAATTATTTTGTGAATGCAATTCCAATCTATTTCTGGAAAGTTACGATTCGGGAACGGATTACGTTCAAATGTTTCTACCTTTTCCTTCTTTTCGTCCTTTTAGTTACATTTGTGACGTCATGATACGTCACTGACGTCTCACTACTTTGTCCTTGGCTTAGTTCCAGGTCGTACTGTAACAGGTGACAAGTAACAAAATGAACGAAGCTAATTTTAAACTGAAAACATTTCTTTTTTTTTTTTCTTTGTAGATACTTCATCCACTGGGAATTATAGAGAAAGAATTTCGTTTCAAGCTCGTCTGGGTATCGCGATGATTTTTTTCCTCGTTCCATTTAGAGATATAATTTATTTTTAGGTGTCATAGCATGTGAAATCTTATTCATTCCTTTCACCTTTTTATTTTGGTATTCGTTGTGAAAAATTGATATAATATCGCACTAAATTTTAGTATTTAATATATTTTTCGCTTTCAGTATGTATTCTTCTTGTGGAAGAGTCTTAGATAAAACACAAAACGTTCTTGGATCAAATAATAATATTTACATTAGTCTGTCAGTTCTTTGGGAATAGAGTATAACTTTGATTTAACGATACTCGATTTAACGATTTTCTCAGTTTAAGGCTAAATTTCACTGGTCTAGATTTGATAGCATTGAATGTCTACGCTCCTCGATTTAACTATTTCTTCGATTCAACGATAACTTTTTCCCGTTCCTTGACAATCGTTAAATCAAGATTATACTGTAATAAAGTATGAGATTTTGTTATGGGGTTGTCTTCTTATTTAAATCAGCATTAACTTTAAAATTTCAACTGTCAAACCCCTATGTTATTGCTTATTGCAAATCTATTACCAGTATTATAGTTTAACCTTGTAACCAATTTTTGTGTAATTTGGTTCAGCCCTTTTTTTACAATTTAATCGAGAAAAATCCACTTTATAAAGTTGATCTGAAATAACATTTTGTTTCCATGCAAAAGTGTTCTAGATAAGCTTTATTATGGATTTGTAATGCTTAAAAAGGCAATTTATTTTCATTTTGGGGTTATATATCATTGCTGAATGCATAAAACTGTACCCCTTCGTTTGAGGGAAAAAGAGGAACTTAATAGAACTACACTTTTTTTGCAGAGCACAAGAGAGCCTCCTATGTGGCTTTTTTTAAACAATTTAAAAACACATTTTTATTTTTTAAATTACAAGTTTCAGACATTTATATTGACAGAGTTTTCTGTGTCTCGAAAAGATTTACTTGCATTATTCAAAACATCAGTATAAAGATTTTGATCCAAGATCAGTGGTGGTATAACGAAGCGTTCTAATGACGCTTGACTCTCGTTCAAAGAGGCAGCAATTTGTAGTGATCATGTGGTTCATTACTGAAGTTACTCGGGCGACCATCATTAAAATGTCTTTTCCTTTTGCGTTTCCTTTACAAGGCGAGATGCTGGAACAATTATGATGTGTGTGTAGCAGATACGCGAAATTTTGAATAAGATGTGTATTTAATGTTCCGTTTTATCATTACTTTTCATATCGTTCATATTAAAATGATGCTTTTTTTTCTGTCATGCTTTGTCATTCTAAATAACATACTTTAGCAGTTATTATTTGTTAAATATCTCAAGTAAAAGGTTAAAGATCAATTACTCGTGCAAAAGCTTGTGCTCGAATAATTCTGAAAATATCATAAAACATTTACAAAAACTACCATTGCAAGAATGAGCAAGTAGCGTATGACATACACTCCCAAGGAGAAATATTACTGACAGTGGAGCCAAGAACTTACATTTTTAGGGGGCGGAAATTCTCAATTGGCCGAATGGAACTCCAAATTTTGCAGGATGTTGATAATTTTACCGATTGTAACTCCAAATTTCACCGATTGAGGACAATTTTACTGAGTGGAACTTCAAATTTTGCCGAATGAAACTTTAAATTTTGCCGAATGCTAATAATTTTACAGAATTGTCAAACACAATTTGCTGAATAAGGAAGTTTTTTAAGATACAAGTAAACTTCCGCAACCTCCTATCTGGGTGCCCCTGATTGCTGAACAACTTTTTTTTTTTTAGTGGAAAAGGGGAACAACTTGTGGTACCCTCGTATCAAAAGAAATTCGGGCCCCGACAGAACGGATTGAGAACTTTAATCAACAGTAATTTTCCTTAAAGTGTTTGCTCAAAGATGTCTAAACATGTTCCTTTTTCTTTCTTTCTTTCTGTAGATTTTTTTTATGCCATGGTCTCTTGCTCTTCTTCCAGATTGCTACCAGTTGGATTAAAATTAAAAAGTTTAAAAGTTGTGTACTTTAGTAACGAAAAAACTGCACTTATCGTGGAACCCACTTATTACGAGGCCCCCTTGCTAGATCGTGTCATGGGTCTCTCCTATTTTCGTCTATAGGTATCCAAAAGTCTTAATCACATATTTTTGCATGTTGACCACTTTTTAGCCCGCACCCAATTTCTATAGCCTCCCTAGCACTCCCCCCCCCCCTCCCGTGTAGTCATTTTCTTTCTAAACTCTTAAAAACTAAATTTTCGGATTTCAAATGATAATTAATTTACAATCAAGCAAAGTATGCTTTTTAAAGAATATTTGTGCTATCCATTTTTTAAAAAAACTTTTTGAACGTATAAAATAATTCACACCTCAGATTTCTACCAAAGAAATAACATTTTATTCACTTCTTTGCTAGATTCTTAGAAGAAAAAACATACATTAAAATAATGTCAAAAAAAAAAAAAAAAAAAAGCGCAACTCCCAAATGTACTAAAACTCGGTACACTTTTTATGTTCCACGGCATCTACATTTTCAGTTATTGAATTTCTGACTCATTTGCATTCAGTATAGAATTGCATTGATTGATCTCGCGAAGTTTCAAAATCTGTTTCAAAATTCACAGGAGAACATGAGATGCATCTTGAATACCTGACGCAATATCTTTTCCAAAAATATAAATGTTCTATCTTTTGAGGAATTTCTTTTACTAAACAATGACAGTCCTAAAAAAACTTTAGATAAGCAAAGGGGGAAACAAATCTTCAATGACTTTAGCTACTAAACGACTTTTCCTTCTTATTGCCAGTTAAGTATTATGGCTTCGACCATCACGATATATGAAATTTTGTTCTTCCTTTCGGACGCTTAATATGGTGGAAGAACACGTGACCGAAAAGTTTTGGGGGTCATATTTAGTTTTCTGGCTAAGAGTAATGTTTGAAATTGTAGGTCACCAGGGGGCGCGGAGAAAACCCATTTGTTATGAGGTTCCACGAAATATTATGTTGAAGGACTATCTGCCGGAATGTTTTGTTCGGATCGTGAGGCTACTTTCTTGACCGCTCGTGACGTGAATTCAAATTGACTGGAAGATAGATCGGATTCAATGTTCGAATGTTCGATTCGAATGTCATATTACAAAATATTCTGAGACATAACTCCCGAGTCACCTTAAGAAATTTTGCTATTTGTTTCAAATATTTATTATTTTCGAGAAGCGGTTTGATTACCTTTTTCAATTTACTCGTGATTATATAAACAAAAAAAAAAGGTTCTGTAATTGTAATATGGTCAAAATGTATCAAATATTTCAATTTCGATTTGACTTCTTTTGAGCAATCACGAATTGCTTATTATCTTCACTTGACCAAAGTTGATGTTGCTCTGACTTTTCGGATAACCGTGACAACGGTTGTTTTAATATTTATTTAGAAAGTGAAAGTTTCGTTGTTATAGTTACAAATCGTCTGTGGTTTGACTTTATTCACATTTTTTTCAAGGCTTATCTCAAGGAGTCTTTACGTTGAAAAAGGGTATTTTTTGAGTAAAATTACGATTTTTCGGGAAAGAACACCAATGTAGATGAACTTAAACAGCAAAACTTCATCTAAACACAAAATTTCCAGATTACTAGTTCCCATCTTTTGATATTGATAAGAAATAAAAAATACCATAATCTTATACTCTGTAAATAATCTTTATGATAAGTGTACTGGATGTCGGCCATTAAAACTTTATCTATATTACCATATACTAATGACCATTTCTTTTTTTATGGATATGCCTCGTATTATCTACTCTACAAATCACCAGTAATAATATGACGGTTTCAAATTTCTCGGCCATTTCTATTCCATTCGTAGAAACAAAAAATCCAACGAGTAGGGTCCTATCGCAATTCGTGATTGCGAAAAACGTAATATGAATTCAAAGCGTCAAAATTCAAATGATTTTTTTAATTTTAAAAAATACTCTTTACTACTTTATGCAAATGCAAAAAAAAAATCGATTGAATCCATTTATCAATTAAAGAAATGGAAAAAAAAACAAAACAACCTGGAGTTATAAAACCAAAGAGGAAAGAGAAACTTGCAAGGAAATGAACCGAGCCTATTGTAATGGGATGAAATTGAAATCAATTAAGTAATTTAATGGGAAACACCGGAAATGCACGGAAAGTGTACTAATTCTAAAAAAAATTAAGGAATTTGATTGTAACACTATGTGAAGTTTGAGAAAAAAATTGCATAGTGCCTTTGCAGATTAACATGATTTTACGATTTTTTTTTTAATGCATGAATAGCAATATTTTGTAAATTTGAAACAAATACTTTTCATCCTACACATCAGGTGGAAGTTAAAATTCTTTGGAAACTAAACAAACGAAAACACTGAATCCAGTTTTACAAGCACATACGTTGACTACCTGCTCGCCTAGGCTTCATACATTACACAGCTTGTGTGGAAGAAAAACATATAATGATCACGGATATCCACTCGTTTGTATAGGTCTCTACATTGTTAGTGATTCTACACATGAGTATACTACTATTTTTATTTTTATTTATTTATTTATTTATTTTATTTATTTGTTATTATTTTTTTATTCATATTTTTATTATTTTTTTTATTTTTTTTTCACGTTGAGTTGAACAATTATTAAATAAAAATAAAAAACGCGACTGCGTAAAAAAAAAAAAACTAAAAAAAAATATAAACCCGGTAGTTTAGAATGTTATTAAGTTCTACTGAATAACTACACCATTGAAATCGTTTTATAATCGATACACACACGAGAGTTTTATAACCGTACACAGATAAGACAATTCATAAATTCAAAAGCAGACTAGAAGGATCAACAGTCGGTGCCTATTCAAATTTTATAGGGTTCTTTGATACAAAAAAGAATGTGCCCCGACTGTTGATCCTTCTATTTGCTTTTGAATTTATGATTTGTATTATGTGTGCACATAGATTATGAAACTGTTTCAATGGTGTAGTTATTCAGTAGTACTTAATAACATTCTAAGCTAACGGGCTTATTTTTTTATTTTTAGTTTTTTTTTTTTTTTTTTTTTTTTTTTTTTTACACAGTCGGGTTTTTGTTTTATTTAATAATTATTTTTTATTTTAATTTTTAGTTAATTTTCGTCGATTTATAGATATTATGATTATAAGACGGTTAATTTCGCAATCTTGTCATTTTATTGGGAGAATTTATATCGTGAGGATTGTTAAGTAACTTGCGGTGGTTTAAAGTACTGATTAATTGGTCCCTCTAGGGACCTATCTCGGCTTGAAGCCACATATGCTTGCCCTTTAGCAAAAATGCGCGATTTTACATCAACCATAGCTCGGTCCAAAGTACAGTAAGACCTCTCTAATGCGGACATTAACGGGACATTTTTTTTTTTTGTCCACAATAGAGGGGTATCCGCAGAACGGGGATTTAATAATGTTATTCGCATTGGAATCGAGGAATTAAAAAATGTACGTATAAGAGTGCTGTCCGTTAAGAGGGGTTTTTCTGTAGCTCTTTGAACCTTGTGTACAGTTACACCCCAGCACAATATCAATGGTAACATTTTTCGTTCTATTTCGCCCTAACCACGAAGTGCTTCGAATTCTGTTGTTGATGGTTCGATAGTTCGATTCTGACTTTTACTCAAGAACATTGTTTTTAATTGCTTTGTTATCAAATTCTATATCAACAAGTTGTGTAACACATGATGACGCTAACTCGGAAACGTCATCAGTCAAATCTTTCTCGTAAACCAAAAAAGCTCGTCAAGAAAGTACACGTCGCGAAACTCAGTCCCATGAAACACGGAAAAAACAAATGCAACATGTTAGAGATGAAAAAACAATTCAGGCGATTTCAGGCAGTGAAAACGCTACCTGCATTTGTCGCATGCAGGTAGTGTGCGACACGATCCCGAAATGACAAATATGGCGACTGGTTGTTGATATAGTGAATTTTGACTACTGTGATGTGTTTAGTGACACTCCCAAGTGTTAAGACAAATCGATTGAAGTAAGAATCATCAAAGTTAGCCAAGGCGTTTAGCCTCTACAACGCCACATAGGAACAAACATGCATACATACTCATAAACACATTACCCTGCTTTGCGTCGCACACACGCGGTCGGGTAAAAAGACAATGCACACTTCTCTACGCCTGTTCTAAGACTGACACAGGGAAGTGTGCCTTTATATTACTAATTGCCTTTACATTACTCAAAAGCCTTTATATTGAAGAATGAAGACACTGATGTTGAAGAAATCAGCCATAATGAAGCGCTGAATGCTGATATAACAAGGATGAGAGAGTTATAGAAAGAATTCCCTCTTTCTGCAACCATGCATATTTTAACTCAAATTTTTAACATAAATTTGATGAAAAAAAATATTGACATTTTTTTTTATTCAAGTACAAAATAATGAATTACGAGCTACGCCTGTTACGAACAGTATTCTGAAATGCAACTCATTCGTAAGTGAAATGCCGTCAGTACTTTTTAAGTTTTTCCAGTTAAGTGAAAACTGTACATCTGGGGGTTTTTTATTATTATTTTTTATTTTTTTTTTAATTGAGAGTTATGAAATTTCAACTTTTATCTGAGAGTAGGTATGTAATTTAAAATGCTTTTTGTAAACATGAATAACTCTGGAGGGTACCTTTAGAACACAAAGCGTGTATGAAAATATACATGATAAAGAAAGTTTCAGACAAACAGAGGTAAACTTCCATAAAGGAAATTGTGATAAAATATGAATTACGTATTAAGCATTTGCGAAGCATAGGAATTTGATATGAGGTGGTATTTCAAACAAGATTTTTTCTAATATTTCGGATTTTTTTTTCTTTTTTTTTTTTTACAAATGGTTTAAAGGACTTTTGGTAAAGACTAATTAGTACAAAATTTGACATTAGCTAATTTTATGAAGACAAAAATTAATGTACAGTGGACTGTTTTGAAATGTTTAGTGTTAAAACGCGTAAAATTAATTACTGGGTGCTTAACTTGATGGCGCTGAATCCATTGGTAATGGTCTATTTTTTTCCTTCAAACTCAGCGTTTGAGAGCTAATGAACCTTTGGTATCCACCTCAAACTTCCCACGATTTGCATGATTCTACATTTGTTTAACACTTTTGTTTTATTAGTGAAAAAAAAATGACAGTTAAGAAAATATCTTATTATTCGCCAGCCGATCACCAGCTCAAAAAACAATGATCTTAAAATATACGAGAGGCATTAAGTAACTGATAAAATATTTTCCACCAAAACCAAGAGATTGCCTTTAAGAACTAGTAGTTTATTAAAAATACATAGATTACATTAATTAACGTATTTGGGATGGTTAATTAACAATGTGAAATCTATATCGCACCCCGGCAAGAAAAGTGACACAACTCAAAATTTAAAAGAAAAAAAAAACGTATTAGCTATTAGTTTAAAAACAAAATTTAGGGCTATTTCTTGGCAAAAAAAAAAAAACTCGCACAAAGTTAGCTTATATAACTGGTGCATGGTGGCGTAAGAATGGTGACACATTATTAAAATTACATAACTTAGAAATAAAATTTTCGAGAGTTAAGTATGCATTATTTATCTAGACCATAAAAACTAACCAGTAAACATCACTTTATAAATTATTTGTGCTCATTGTAATATTTAAAATTGAATCGTCTAAAACTACTATTACGTAAAACCAGCGGAGGAAAAATGACTCCGACTCTGAAAATTTCAAAGTTTTCGATTCCGACTCCGACTCCTTTATCCCAAAGTCAGTCCGACTCCAACTTCGCAAGCACTGAGAGGTGTTGTGGAATTTGAGGGGAAATGACCGACTCCGACTCCTCTACCCCAAAATCAGTCCGACTTCGACTCCGCAGCCCTGCGCGTTTCTCCATTCCTGTTTTGTAGAGTTGTGTCGCTTTTCTTGCCAGGGTGCGGTCTATACAATATAGTACTTTGAGTGCAATAAAAGTGATCACTGTTTTAAGGATGTGGTTACTAATGAAATTGTTATTGCCGGCCACTGGTGGCTAAAGAATTTCGGAGGTTTTGCTCTTTACCAATCACTAAAAACAAATCATAAGAATATCTAAGTAAGAAAATTCTAAAATAATGCTTTAGACTGAAACGTTGCGAAGTACGATATGTAATTTAAAAGCTCTTCAGTCGGATGAGAAATGTTGTGGCACAATATTCCTTATGGTGAGTAATATCAAAAAACGTTTAGGTAACTTGAAGTTAGTCCATTTCTTAGAACGACAAGTAACAAAATGATATATATATATATATATATATATATATATATATATATATATATATATATATATATATATATATATATATATATATATATATATATATATATATATATATATATATATATATATATATATATATACAGTAGACTCTCGCTACAAGCGATCCGACTTACGCGAAATGGATATAACGCAATTTTTTCAACAGTAAAGAATTTTAGGCCTATCGCGAATTCCTCACCCTCAACACGAAAATTTTCCGAGAGGAATCGTGGAGTGTAAGTGTTGGCTTTGTTATTGGCTACCATATATTTTTTTTTCGTGAATAAACCTTTATCCCTTTCGCATTTCTGAAAGTAATTACTGAAGTTCCCGCACCGTACTAATCTGAACATCGCTTATACAAATAATCTAATACTATCTTTATTTTCCATTTATTTTTTTTTTCATTCTAAATGAGAAAGTAGATGAAATATAATGACACCTAAAAATGCTGTTTTATCTAAAGTTTGTGGAAACAGAAAGAAAAAGAGAAAGTTTTTGACAATTAAAGGAAAACTAAAGCTTCTCGAAAAGCTGATGAGGCTTCTTGAAAAGCTGAATCTCAATTAAAAAATGCGTCGAAGGTAGCACGACAATTAAGTATGAGTGAATCTTCCATACATACAATTAAAAGACAAGAAACGGAAATCCGTAAAAGTTCACGAATAATATCTTAGTAAAATGCAAAAATTTATGAAAATGGAAGCTGCTCTTGTATTGTGAATTAAAGAAACCAGGAAGAAGAATGTTGTCAATGTCACAGATGGAAACCATATGATAAAACTAGTGAAGCAACTGTATTTAAAAATATATTAGAATAACGGTTTGATCTCATGCAGAATAAATCATTATCATCTTCACTTATTAAAGTTACAAATATCATTACTTGATCTACAGTGTAGTACAACTATAGTGTATTTGTTTTTCTTACTATATACTGTACGTACCATATACTAGCTAATTTTATGTCTTACTTTCCCATTGATCATTGATTTTGTGCATTGTAGCAGTATTTTATGTTGAATAAAATGGTTTTTTAAAAAATATATAAGTAAATATTCAGTTCTTTATGTAAGAAATAGTAATGTATAGTTAAAAGAAATGGTTTTTGGGGGTGTTTAAAAGTGTCTAAAATAATTGGGTACATTTATAAAAGTTTTTTATGTATACCATTTTCCACAACGCGAAATTTCGACTTACGCGAGGGGTCTCGGAACGTATCCCTCGCGTAAGTCGGGACTCGACTGTATATATATATATATATATATATATATATATATATATATATATATATATATATATATATATATATATATATATATATATATATATATATATCGAAAGCATGTAAAATACTACGAACTTATTCAACTACTTAAGCAACCAGTCATTTTTCTTACGGTTCCCCAAATCTAAAATTATTCCTCTTAAAGTAAAAGTCTTGGAGCCTTTAACTTCTTGAACCAAGTTTGCCCTCCATTAATCATAATCCATGCCATATAAAAAATGAACTTCCAGTCTTCTGGAATTGATGATCCCGATGACCCACGAACCATCATTGGAAGAGACAGCAGTTTATAGCGATCAGGAAGTTCATTACTCAAGATCTTGACATTCATTATTAAAACTATCTCTCTGTCCGTACGTTTTCATTACATTTTGGGAATTTGCTAAGCTTTGATGCTTCCGAAGACAGCAAATACGCGACTGCAAAAGATAACGCGCTCTTAACTGACGCGTAAACATAACATAGTTTAATGAAAGAATCTACGAGATGATTAATTACGAGAGTTATTTCCTGCTGAAGAAAAAAAGTTTTTTTCAGCAGTAGAGCCTCATAGCTGAAATGAGACACATTTTGACACAATTTGACACAAAGATTTATGTTTTCTGGAACATGGTAATGCGACGGACTATTGTGGTGATCAACATGGTTTTTCTGTTTCCCATTCATGTTTCACATTTCCTTTTGAGTAATCTCACTTTGAAAATCGCAACTATTGGAATTTCAATTTTTTTTTTTTAACCAGTTTGCTTCTAAGTGCTTCAAATATGTGTATAAAAAGTACACACCGTAACAACGGATCAAGACATCTATTGTATTAACATTAATGTACATTAAAAAAAATTCTGAAATGCAACTATTTTAAACGATCAGAAACTTTGTCAAAAATAAAAATGAAACGTTTTGAGTTAAGAATCTTGAGTTTTGAGTTGAAGTATATTATTCCTCTTACTTGTGGAAAAAAAACTATTTGGTTAAAAGTTTTCCAATTCTGTCAAAAACTAAAGAAATTGCGGACTAATTGAATATTTTTGAGCAAACAAGTTGAATCAAAATATGCAAATTTGCTTTTTAGTTGAAAGTCTTGCGGTTTCTTATCTTTTCTGTAGGTAAAATAGGTAAACCAATAATACATTTTTTACCTATTTGTTCTTAATTTTCTGTACAAATAATCATTGAATTCCTTTCGACGAAAATTTTCATGCTAAATTGTATTCTATAAAAATATAAATCTCCCCGAATCCTGCCCTTAACAGGTAAAAAATCCTTGCATCATGTTTCCGCCACCGGAATTTCGCCTCATAAATCATAACTTGTAACCAGAAATGTCGATTTACCGTGTTCAACCGGAATTCAGCATTCTAATGATCCGTAGTCTTTTATTAGAGGAGTCAATTTATAGCAGTCAGGAAATTCATTAGCGAAGATTTGCGTATCGTTATTAAACTAGTATTTCGGGAGCATTCCTTCCTTGACGGTCTTATTAGAATTGTGCGCTTGGTTATTGATGAAGTAGAGGACTAATATTTTTAATCATGTGTTTGCTTTAAATAACAGTGACTTTTCTGTAACGGGTTTAGCCATTCCTTTGGATTTTCTGCTGTAGTATTTGTGTGTGTGATAACAAGAACTAAAATTGTGTTGCTTGACATCATGTTGTATAATGGTAGGAGAAAACCAACATTTTACAGCTATAATTGCGAAAAATACTTTATAAATGTGTTACAAGCATAAAAATTCACGCTACTGCCCCTTAGCTGGAGCCAAGGCATAATTGTAAGCACATACGGAGCAGAATTCAGAGCCTTTGTCCTTGTTTGGTCTTGTCAGTCAAGAATAGGCATAATACCGGGTGATGCAAAAAGTATGTTGGGGTCCCATACATTTATATTTTTAAGAGTCAAAATGGTACAAAAACGAAAAATTTTTTGCATACTTAAATGATTCCATGCTTGTTCTATGGGGCCTCAACGATATGACACAAGTTCGATATGGTCACCCTTCACAGAAGTCACATGACCTTTCGGTTGCAAAATGTTACAGCTCTGAAAGGTGGCCATATTGAACTCGTTGTAATGATATTTGACCTCTGTTTAATAAGTACACTTTCATACACCAATTAACACTAGAATTACGGCGATCTTGGTATACCTAGAAATACGGTGGGGGGTCATTGATCTCTGAGAAGAAATTTGCATAATTCCCTACATTATGTTGTACATTTGTAAAAAAATAGTTAAGAATAAACATATTTATAATAAACGCAGTTTATTTAAAGAATGCAGAGATTTTAAGGATGTTTATTAAAGCATTTAAAGAAAAGTTTTAAAAAGTCTTAAAATAACCAGCGCTGTTTCAGTTGCATTTGAGAAACTAACCACTAATGCTCTCTTTTATGTGCAAAAAAATTTTAAATGCTTCAAGTTTTTTAAATACTATATTCTATGAGGCATTTTTGAAGTTCTGACATGCTTCAGCATCAGTAAATGTATTTTCATTTATTTTTTTTCTCAAAAGGGTCGAAATGACGCTTGCCCACATTGTTTAGGTATGACCCTTTAGTTTAGGTTTTAAAAAAAATCAATATTCTTGAATGCTTTATGTTCATTAAACAATACTATTATTTAGGAAAAGTCAAGGATTAAGCTTTTTTCTGAAAATACAGAGGAACAGTCAGCAATAAAAGTTTGTTTGGAGCTCCCGTAATTCTAGTGTTCAGAAAATTTTTAGCTACAGCGCTCTCTGGTGTCCAATTTTTGAAATGTTGATACTGGTACAACATATTACTTGCTCCACCTTTCTATCTCTCACGTTTTTATTTTGCTGTTATATCATTCAAATTAGAGGAGTTCTTTCTCAAACACTCTGTACTTCTTATTGGTGGTTTTTTTTTTTTTTTCAGGAGGGGAGGGGGGTTTTTCTTAATGCTCCATAAAACTACAAAAGTAAGAAAATCACTTTAGTTCCCCCCCCCCCCCACCGCCGTCAGCGAAGAATCTGCTATTGTTGTTCAAAATATTTCCATTAGCAAAATTCGGATTTTTAAGCTAATTAAAACTATTTAAAATTCAGTATAAAAACGTGAATGCTTCGCCCGGGGTCAGCTAGGGCTTACCAGGAAATAATGTGATATTCACTATATCGTCACCTCAGAGCAACAACAAGACATCTAATCCCAGGAATAATTGTAAGATATCCTACTGTTGCTCTGAGGCGACGATATTTTAAACAATCATCCTTTATTGCTTGTTAAAGATTGTTATATGTTGTCTCGTCTAGTTCGAAATTTAGATTTAACAGGAACATTGCTTAATCTATCTACTCAATCCTGTTACACCTTCCTTTTATTTTTAGAAGAACACATAAAATGTGACATGATCTAGCCTGAAATCTCAAACAATCATCCTTTATTGTTTGTTAAAGTTTGTTACACGTTATTCTTGTCCTGTTTCAAAATTCGATTAAGCAGAAAAGTTGCTTAATCTGTCTTCCGAATCATGTAGCACCTTCCCTTTATTCATATATAGCCACAAATGTGATATGGTCTAGCCTGAATTTTAATCTAGCATGTTTGTTAAAGATCGTTATATGTTGTTTCGTCTAATTCGAAAATTACATTTAACAGGAATATTGCTTAATCTGTCTTCCGAATCATGTCGCACCTTTTCTTTATTCTTAGATAAGCTACAAATGGGAAATGTAGCCTGAAATTTTGAACATCTACCACTTATTGCTTGTTAAAGATCGTTTCGCGGAATTAATAGTGGAAAATCGAATTTCACTTTCCCAAGCACTTAAATCACCCAATTAAATCCGCTCTTCGTCTTGTATCTTTCAGATAATTTAATTCCATAACGTATATCTCCCCTTTATATCAGATTTCAAAACTAAAATCACTTGGAACGTGCCCGGAATGGCTAAGATTTCATAAACTTCGAACGTTCTTAACGATCTTTGGGAACTTTTTCTGCATCATGGTTTTTCACTCTCAGAACATTTGAAGCATCTTTTTGCCGCCGAAGAGTAGAACAGACCGACATGACAGGAAACTTTGAACCGTGATTCGGATTGCCTCACTGTTCCGAAAGACGTGCCTCGTGTACTAGAAATATGAGATGATGTTCGTAAAATCAGGATTATGTTGGGGGAATAAGGGATAAGACTTTGGCAATGCTTGCTTATTTTTTCTTCAGCAGTTTCAGTTTAATAAATTCTATATGTTACTGAGAAAGTATGAAACGTACGTATGTTGCAGAATGCCTTGGCATTTTAAATAATGCCAGGCGTTTTTAAGCAAAGAAGGAAATATGTGAGCCACTACATACTTTCCCTAGGCATTGTAAATAATAATTAGACTTTCTCATGCTATTTAAGTAAAGTATGAAAAAAGGTCTTGCTTAGACTATTATAACAAATAGACAAAATGACAAATGACGTGCATTCCTCAAAAATACGAGTCGCTGTTCGTCTAAAGACCATGACTCTTTCTCCAACACTTCATCTTGTTCTTTCTTTACTTCCTTTTACAAAAAAAGAAGTATTGTACTCGCAAAAAAGTTTTCACTCAAAAATCGACCTTAATTTCCATTTTGTTCACCCCCGAATGAATGTTAAGTTTTTTTTTCGACTCGACCACACGTGGAAAAGTGCCTAAGAACGTATAGACACGCGAAATATCCATTTGGACGATTCCCGATTTAGTTACAACGAGTTTTCTCTGGACGTCTGTATGTATGTATGTGCGTATGTATGTCGCATTTCTCAAGAACGATATGTTCTAGAAAGTTGAAATTTGATACGTAGACTCCTAGTGGGGTCTAGTTGTGCACCTCTCTTTTTGGTTGCATTTGGGTGATTCTAAAGGGGTCTTTTGCCCCTTTTTAGGGGGAAATCATTGTTAATTTCGATGTAAACTCAAGTGGTGTTACAATTTGGCGGACACTTGGCGATATATCGCCAGTCTTTTGGTCGCCAAGTTTTGCCACCAACTTGGCGACAAATTTGGCGATATTTTTTTTAAATCTCGTTTCAATTTGGTCACTGTTGGTGATATTTAGTGAGTAAACTACTGAATTACATTAAAATTGCCAATAATGGGAAAATTACATTAAATTGAAGTAAAAGGAAGTCATGTGAGGCACACATCAGCTCGTGTTTTTGCAGCACAGTGAAGAAACTTAATTTTTCGTTAAACAAATTGAAGTGAAATTGCGTACTTAGAAACTAAAGAACTAACGGTTAACTGCTACTGATATTCTTAGCCTGTGACGTGTTAAAAGATGTCAAGTGATATTTAAAACGACTCAGAAATGTCTTTCATACTTGCCGGTTTCTCATTTGACGTTTTATAGAATGCTTAGGAATTGTGTGAAATATTTATATTGATTCTCACATTTTCGGTTAGTTTTAGGTATTATATACAATCGCCTTGGCATTCTATAAAATGCATTTATCTAGTGTATAAAATACTTTTATCTGTTCTATAAAATGCTTGATTTCAAACTTTGCTTTAACTCTTTACTCTCTATTGCTTTATGATACACCTATGCGACTAAATTATTTCTTTTCTTTTTGTTTACATATGAGAAGAAAAAATATTCCTCGAGCAGGCATTGGTACCAAAAACTTGACTCCAATGGATAAAAATCACCAAATTCCCAATGGTTGAAATCTTCCCCGTTAATAAAAAGGATTAAAAGAAACTGAAGATCAAAGAAATACATAAAGCAACAGCTTTCGTGCATAATACTGATATCACCCACCAGTAAGGCAACTCTCGTGGAAGATTCACTAGGCGCCGGAAGATGACAGAGTGGTTACAGTTACTGAAGAACCTGTTCCGGGATGTGAGAAACTAATCCATTGTTCTAAGCATATTGCTGCGTGGAGATATATTTTCAGTTCATCATATTTAGAAGAACGATTACTCTAACGAAAGCCAGGGGAATTTACCGTTTTCGCTCTGATGAGCGCTGCTGGGAGAGCTCATTTTTCAAGATCTTTGTTTTTGTCTCAGTGCTTTCAATCACAGTGACAATGGCGGCTCAATTTATGGAAGTAAATGGGCGAAAAATAGAGTTAAATTTTTGAAGAATATATTTATAATGATTGAGAATTTTATTCTTTCTTTTTTTTCTTAGCCCGACAGACATGTTTATTTAGCTTCAGAGCGTCTGCGAAATGGTTATTTTTTCAATTTCATTTTCGACAGTAACGGTAAATGAATCTAAAATGTAATCGCTCAGAAATGCAACGAAAATAAACCCTCCTGTAGCTGCTACTCGTACTAGCTGGTGATATTGCACTTATAGTTGATTCTTGTAAAAAAAAGTAAATTAAAAAAGAACCGCAGGCAGGAAAAGATCAGATCAGTATAGGCTGAAAGGTAATCATGGCAAATCTATATACCGTTTTAATTTTTCAGTTTCCGTATAATCTTATAATTTATCTTGATATTTTTTTTTTCTCATTTCATGTGTCAACTAGTAGTGCAGTGTGAACTACTAGTAAGGTAGTCAACTAATGGAGGTTTTATCTGAAAACAATAACGAAGATGTTCCCATTGTTCAATTTGCTCACCTAAGTGTTTAATTTTCTATCCCTTTGTTCATTTTTTTCCCTCATCGTAGAATTTTCTCTTTCGTCATTGTTTAATTTTCTTTCATCTTTGTTCAATTTTCTTTCGTCATTGTTTACTTTTCTTTCATCATTGTTCAATTTTTTTTTCTCGAAGTTCAATTTGGTGTCTTCATTGTTTAATTTTCTTCCTTCTGTAATCAATGTTATCCATCAGTGATCAAGTGTGTTGCCCCCAGGGGCGGATCCAGACTATGGATTTGGGAGGGGAACTTTTCTAGCAAGTATGTTTATGGGGGTGGGGGAGTTATATGAAATTACTCATTAAAAAATAACCATAAATATTGAGTTTTACAACGTATCTACTGCTTCTTAATGCCTCTTATGAAAAAAATGTATTCATTACAAATGCTAAAAGTACAATTCTTAAATAATTAGTTTAAAAAGTTTGTTCATTTTTCTGTTTGTATGTGCTTAAAGGAAATAATATTTGCACCAGTGGTTCAACCACAAAAGTTTTATAGAGGGTGCACTTTTAAAATTTTCACCATCTGATAGGGCAGTTGTTGAAAAAAAATGTTGAAATTTTAGTCTTAAGGACGCAGTTTTAGACGGCCTCTGGTGATGTTACGAAAAAGAAAGGTTCGGGGGCCGCCTGCGGAAATTAAAGTTTTAAAAACGCAATTATAAGCGATATTTATTGACGGTAAGGTCAGAGATGGGATTTTTTTTGGGGGGCTGCCTCCGTTTTTTTGTAAAATAGATTTAAATCGAAAATCCCTCCGCTAAATTTTCTGAAATTGAATTTCCAAAAACGCAGTTACAGACTAACTTTGACAATACTTCGAGCAGTACGGTTCTGGGGCTTTTCCCAAAAAATGTTTCGAAATTGAAGTCCTAGAAAATGAAGTTTTTGAGCGATATTCGGTGATAAAGGATTTAAACGCTTTCCCCATTAAGTTTTTCAAAACCTTAATTTTTTAATGTTCAGATTTTCTACAGGAGCATTCGGACCCTTGTCCGGAAATTTTTCGTTATCGACATCTTAAAAAAATGACTGTAGACCATATTTGGTAACGTCAGGGGTTTGGCAATTTTTCAAAATTGAAGCTCCAAAAAAGCAATTTTAAACGATTCTCGATGTTATTAGAATGCGAGGTGTTAGGTAGTTCTCCCCTTTAAAATTTTCAAAATTGAAGTCCTGAAACAAGATTTGAGACGCGCTTTAAAGGTATTGGCAGAGGAAGCGGACTTCCGACATTATGAAGACTTTCTTATTTTTAGACCGACTAAAAAAGGCGACTGTTTCCAAGGTACGTTCTATTGTTCTCTTTAATTATAGGAAATGTTTTACAAAAACATTCTACTCGGCCTTCTGGGGGATCACGGATCCTGTCGCCCTGTGCCCCCCCCCCCTCCAGCCTCCACCTCTAATAGCGCCACTGAATTGCAGTAGCTTTAAATATAATGATCAATCCTTCACCAAATAAATGCAAAAAACAGTTTAAACAGGTTTGTCTTTATTTATTTATTTATTTTTATGCAGGGAAGAGGGGAACATTCCCCAGTTCTCCTCTTTAGATCCGCTTTTGCAATTCTCTCCTATCTTTTTCCTGCGCCTTTCTTCAAGCTAAAGTTCTATATAACTGGAGAACTTCGCTGTAATACGTTGTGAAAATTTTTAAGTACACATGAGAATTTAGAGGAAGGGGAACGTTCCCCCAGTTCCCTTCCAGGGATCCGCCTCTGCTATTGTTTGATCGAATTTTCTGGAGCTTTTCCTCGAGTTTAAGTTCTATAAAACAGAAGATTTTTTCTACACTCTATTGTGAAAATTTTTAGGTATATATGGGGGTTTTGAGGGGAGGAGAAGGTTCCCCCAGTTCCCTCCATGGATCCGTTTCGGTTGTTGCCTAATTGCTTTTCCTGGTGCCTTAGTTCACGTTCTAAAGTGTGTGGGGGGGGACATTCCAGCAGTTCCTCTTTTTAGATCCGCTTTTGAAATTCTCTCCTTACTTTTTCTGGCGCCTTTCTTATAGTTCAAGTTTTGAAAAACGGAATTATTTTCCCGTACTCTCTTTTGAAAATTTTTAGGTACACTTGGGATATTGGAGGGGGAACGTTCCCCCAGTTCCCCTCCCGTGGATCCGCGCCTGGTTGCCCCAACCACGAACTTTGTTTTCTTTATTGTTCACTTTTGCTTCTTTATAGTTTAGATTTTTTCCCTCTCAAACTGAGTTTGCCCCACAATTATTCATTTTTGTTTACTAACTTTCCGATCTTGTTCCTTTGATTGTTAATTTCTTTTATCTAATTGCAGAACTTCGCTCCTCCATTGCTCAAATTTTTGTCCCAAATACTCAATCTTTTCCTCTTGCGCCGTTTTCTTTCCTCAATTCTAAATTTCGTTCCCTCGTTCTTCAGTTGTGTTGCTTCTTTTTAGTTGCAAAGTTTTGTTTTTCAATTCCCTTTACGTTTCTAGCTTTAAAAATTAATAAATATGAAAGATTTACCGCAGAAATATAGATTTATGTAGACAACTTTCAAAAATTTTATCCTAACACTAAACATTTAAATTATATTTAATTCATTCTGTGAAATTAGAATCACTCACAATTTCGCATCAAAAGAGAGCCCAAGTGCCTCCATCTGGTGGAAACTGGGCATCCAAATTATCCGTGCCATTGACATCCGCGCCTTAATGGTGGCACATGAAAGACTGGATGCCGTATCGGGGGATCGTTCTAGGTCTGCTAAAGGCTAAATAGCCTAAAACGCAGCCACCATTAGACGAAAAAAAAATAACACACGGGCAAAAATCACAGACCTCTATTTTTTTCCCGATCGTTCGTCTTTAAAAAACACAATACTGCAACTTTTTACAACTAATCCCAAAATCAAAGTTTAGCAAACCTCGGACTGTCGCTATTAGCGAAATCGAGACAAAATCATGGTGAATCAAACTGCGAGAAAATCGAGCTTTAAATTAGCTAACAAAATCACTCTCCAGTAGATTAATGAACGTTAAAATGACCTGAATCTTTGGACAAAAGTGCAACTTGTTTCACAGATTGCTCGATTATTTTATTAAAATTTGTCTTCTGCTGAAGTTTCTAAGTTGAATTATAAGATAAAAAGCATTTTTTCAACTGATTTTTTTCAGTAAAATATGAAGTTACAGTAGATTTAATATGTTTTTTAAATGCATAACTTAGTACATTACCGATTGTTTTTAATTGATTCAAGAGGAGAAAAAAATCATTGTCATTTTTCGAAACTAACAAAAATCAATGTAACAAAGAAACACAATTTACCAAAACCCTATTAAGCGTACAGGCCTAGAAACGGCTTGACGATAAATATTGGTCACAGTTATGTTTTTAAAATAGTTCTAATGAACAATTTCTTTTCTTAAAGTTATCGAAATTAAAATCTATCACAAGGTGTAAGAAAAATTCATACAAACTTGAAAATTTAATTTTTTCCGTAATTTTTTACTTTTTTTTGGAATAACTTTTATTGACAAGATTTCCTGATACTGGTTACAAGATTACACAGCTCGAGATCCGAGTGTTGCGTCACTAGTGGCAGAGAGTTGACAATAAGAGATACTACCGAAGCAATCAATAAAATCGAAGACGAAAATACAATAGGCAAAACTGCTGCGGGCAAGTGTGACAAAAGTGGCAACAGGAGATTGATAATGACGGACTTCTTTAAATAGATTTACGCACAAAATAATACATTATATAAATTTTCGAGTGTGTTTGGGAACGTTTTTACAACCTAGTTACATGTCATATGAAATTATCATGTTTTATTTATGAGCATAGATTAAATTTTCGTTATCTTTTGATTAATATTATCGAAGATTTAGACAAATTTTATTGCTTGTTGCTAATATACTTTTCTCTTTTTTCCAGCATTGTGTTCAACACTATTCCTTTTAATATATCAAATGTCCGAAGGTGAGTGACATTTTAATAAGTTTTGTTTTCTATCATAGATTTTAATTTTTTATCAGACGATATCATGCATCGAACTGTTGTTGCACCCCTATCCCATCGGGTAAAACTAAATTTAGTATCCACATTTTTAAACAGCGCCATTAACATCTCCGAGTTTTAGCTGAGAAGAAGTTAGTGCTTTTTACATCAGAAAATTCATCACAAAAATATTTGGAACTATAATTGTTCTAAATATCATTTTAAAAAAAATTTACAAAAGAATTATTTTAAGAATTCGTACACAGTTCATTACACTCTAATTTCCGACAGATAAAATCTGAAAACAAAACTATGTTATGCTTTATCGTCACTTATTCAGAGTTTTAAAATATTTTGTTTCATTTCTTACTAATGGTACCCGCACGGCTTTGCCCGTAGTTGAAAATAAAAAAGGTCTATCGGTTCGCCTGTATATTTACAAATAATGGATGACGAATTTCTCTCCAATTGGATATGTCCATTCGCTCTGCCATTCCACGTCATGATAATTTCGTAATTAGCTCGTCCATCTTGTGATAATTTTGCTCCGGAAAATTTTCTTAAAATTGAAATAGAAAAAGAACAAAATCGAATTTTCGAAAAATCGCTTCAAGTGCACACCCCCATGCTACAAACTAACTTTGTGCGAAATTTCATGAAAATCGGCAGAACGGTCTAGGCGCTATGCGCGTCACAGAGAACCAGACATCCTACAGACATCCAGACAGCGAGACTTTGAGCTTTATTATTAATAAAGAAAATTATTCAGAGTTTAAAAATATTTTGTTTTATTTCTTAAAATGAAAAATTGTATTATTTAAATTTTTCATAGGTCCTCAGCGAGCCCTTATTGCACATACTTAGTGCTACGTTTTGATGATTTTTAAGCACATTTTCTATGCTATTTGAGATAGCGGGGTGGGAATTTTATCCACCCTTTATTTCCCCTATCTTAGAAATTAAATAAAGTGGCTGAAAAGAAATCGAGATATTTAGGGTAGGAGGTGAAGAATTTTTTTCGTGTGGCACGATGTGGCACATGAGCGCTTAAACTTCGTGCAACCACTTTTTGTCCCTCATAATTCTTTTTAAGCTCGCCCCGTTGCTTTATTGTAACATTCAGTTATTATTCATAATTAAAATATGCATTAAAATTAATATTTTTGTGTTTAATTTTATTTTTTTGGTTCAATAAAAAAAATTACTTCAGTATCAACCTTTTTACAGAAATATTTAACAAAAATAGTAAAAATTTACCAAACTTTAAATACGTTATAATTTTGTAACTTCTGAAGACAATATTTTCATAATGTAGAACATGCTCCAAAGTTTTTTTTTTTTTTTTTGACATGTTGAAATTAACCAAAAAAGATGTCAGTACAAAGAATTGAACAATTCTTAACTTAATAATAAGGATGCATGTCTTCATGACATAACATTAGCTAGAAATTAATTATACCCCCAAATTTAAAGATCGAAGGTTCCGTTGATCTTTTAATTTGACTCTTTTGCCGTTCTGGTAGGATTGCCCTCCATCGTCTATTTATATCTTCTACTAATGTTTGTAAAAAGTTAATTTAAAGTTATCGAAAATACAAAACCATATTTTACTTGAGAGCAACAACAGCTATTGAAATAATGCAGTTTCAGTTATGAAAACTCAGGGCACAAAGCTATAGCACATTTTTCTCATTTTAAGATAACTTTGAAATAACGCTTAAATAGAATTTTTTATACTATCACCAGCTGTAATCCTTATTTCAATGGAGATTTTTAGAAACTATAGTCTCTATTTTATTCGGAGTGTTCAAAAGGTTTTATAATGAGAATCAAAGAAACTGTAGTTTTTATATTCTCACGGGAATTTTTAGTCCTTACCTTGATGAGGATTTGAGAGGGACTGATGTTGTTATGATGTTCCTAGAACATTTGTTATTGCAATGATACATCTTAGGCACAGTTGTTAGGATGATGGACTACATGTGGATTTGTAGAAGTTCGATTAATGTCAATCAGAAGTTGTGCTCATTTCAGTAAGAACTTGAGTATTGCCATTGTTATTACTCCATTTTCAAAGACTGCTGTCCTTATTCTAAGGAGATTTAATTGTTGACGCATTATGGATTAAACTTTAAACTATGACCATTAATTGCATTTTTAAATTAAACAACGTATTTCGTTCCTTTAAATTTTTACTGCACCATTTTTTCGCTTCTGGTTTTTATTAATAAAATCAAAAAGACTTTTTTTATCTGCAAATTTGAGGTCTGATTGCTTTACTTGTATATACTTTATTACTGTAACAAGAGTTTTTCAGAACTGCCAACTTTATCCTAATAGTAAGCTTTATGGAATCTTCTTTTTCTTAAAATTGAGATTTTTAAAGGGGTTGTTAATGTTTTAAAAATATTTTTTTCCCTTGTTCTGATTGGGATTTTCAGGGACTGCTGCTCATATTCGAATGAAAGTTTTAAGGACTATTGACTTTTTCCTAACGAATATTTCTAAGGACGGTAGCGATTATTCTAATAAGAATTTTAGGGGCTGTTGTCTTTAGACTAAACAAGATTTTCAAGGACTTGTCTTGACTCTATTGGAGATTAGCACAGGAAGTATTTATTACGTTATTTTTAGCTATGTTCATCTTGGTAATGGAAATTTTAGAATTTAGTTGTCTTTATTGGTAACGGAAGTTTTCAGAACATTTTGTGAATTTTAAACTTTACGACTTGTCGGAAAGTGCAGTAGTAAAAATATTTTTTAAGTATTCCTGTATTTTTCAATTATTCCAAGAAAAAGACTTCTCAAACAAAGAAAAGTGCGACTCAAGTCATGTAAAGAATGTTTTATCATTATCTAGCGTTCAATCATAAATTTGAGTGTTGGAACATGCATGTTTTTCTTAATGGGAAAGTTTAGTTTGAAATGACTTGAGCGCACTTTTTTTCGTTTGAGAAGTTTTTTTCTTGGAATAATTGAAAACTACAGGAATACTTAAATTGTCCTTTCTGACCCAGAAAAGTTATTTTCTCATTTTGAGTGCATTATGAAAAATGCTTATTTTTTTTTTTTAAATTCTGTTATTTTAAAATATTTTGTTTTCAAACAAAATTTTAATGTTCAGAGAAGCCTTGATTTAAAATTTTCATTATGATTACTATTAACATTACTGTCGCAAGGCAACAAAACTTGTAACAATAGGTTTTATATTTAAACATTTAATGGAGAAATTATATGAAATTTGCTGTTTTCCATCCTAACAGAAATAATAATTTTATTTTAGAACAGAATTTTTCAGCGTTAAGTTGTACCTTATGATTAAGCAAATCATTTACTGAAATCCTGAAGTGGTCTAGTTGCTGAGATATAAGCAAAACCAGACCTCAGATTACTCCGTAACAACCAGGCCAAGTATGATAAAAGTGCTTCATAAAATGTGCAATTTTCCTAATTTAATCGCGTATAATTAAGTACATAAAACTCGCATTTTTGGCTGATCTCAAATTGTCAGGAATTTCATCTCAGTCAGCTTATTTTAGACACAAACAGAACTGTGTGGGGGTACTGTTAATATATCGCTCGTTCGGATAAAGAGTGCCACAATACGAATTTTTTAATTTCCTTTTTCTTTTTTTTGGGAGGGGGGGGGGAAATAGTGACAGTTTTTTTGTTCTAATATTTTCTAATATTTACCCCTGGCGAACACAGCGAATTTAATTTTCTTTTATCAAATTTCCTGAAGAGTTAAACTTCAAAAGCTTCTCCTGTAAAATTTCATTTCTTCGTATTGTGGCACTCTTCTTCCACATGAGCAATATGTATGTATTTAATATGAACGTGTGATTTTCTCTTTTTCCTAAAAAAAGTTTAGCTCATCAAAATTCAACCCTAAACATTTACCTTTGCTTAAAAGCAATTAAGGGCTCTGTTCTGTTAAGAATCGATAGCAAAATGTAATTACCTAAACGATATTTTTGACTTCACTAATATTTATTCACCAATTTATTTTTTAAAAAGTAATCTGCATCATTAGAGATTCTATCTTAATTTTTTTTTAAAAAATCGAATTTTTGTAGATAAGGTATTTTTTTCATCGTTGCACATTTGTCAGATTTAATTATTTTCGAAGAAACCATATTCAACAGTTCATTTTTCCTACAAAACAATCTTCTTAATTTACGTATAGTTCCCATTTAGGAAATATTTTTAAAACGTCGTAGTATTGTAAGCGTAATTGCTTTCCCTTCAGAAAAACAAAGAAATGACTCAAATGGAAGCGATAATTGAAACAATAATGTTTACAAATGAGATGAGACATTATTTTCAACACATCCCCACTTTATGAAATTTAAATGATATATAGATGCACATTCACCCATTGTATTTTTCTTTTCTTTAGTTACTATTTATTTTGTAGAAAGATTTTAAAGAAGGAAATGAAAATATAAACTTCATTCAAACTCCCGTCTTATATTCAGTGTAAAAATCTTTGTTAGGAATTGTCTGAAAGAAAGAAATTAAGTTCTACATGTTTACATTCCGCAGTAAGGATTTAAAAAAGAAATTTTTGACATTATTTTATTTTTAAAATGTCGGAAATAATCATGATGATAATATGGTTGATCCCGAGTATAATATTAAAGGCAATCATTTTTAACCGATTTCAAAAAAGTAGGTTATGATTTCGTATTACTCCAAGAATACTGGACCGATTTAAAAAAAAAAATTATTTTTTTTTTGGTTTGGAAGGGTATACTTTCCTGATGGTCCCATGTTAGTTTTGTCTGGATCTGATGAGGGGTCTCGCTGAAATCTAAGAAACTTTAAATTTCATACGTTGTGGCTACGTAGACCAGCTTTCGCCAGCTGCGCGAAACGTCAAAGGTCACAAGGTTTTGGCGTGAATGGTGTATTTTTTCGACGGAGGAATTTTGTTTTGAACAATATTTAATTATCACGCATCGGGATGTTTGATTTTCACGGTGCCGTCTGTGTTAATTTTAATTACAGTCTTACTAATTTATTTATTACTCATGTAGCAAATCAGTAAATTAAATGTATTTTGCTACGAAAATAGTTGAGTTAATTAATTTAACATAAAAAATATTTTGCTAATAAATAACTTCATTCATAGTTATTATTTTTTTTTTAAATATTTCTGTTTTGAAATATAATTAGCGTACAATTCCAGGGGAGCTGAAGACAAAAATCCCCCCCCCCCCGCCGACGATTAAATTTATATTCCTAATAAATATATCGTAACTGGTGTCCGATTTCTGAAGTTTGACAAGTATTCTAGATTCAATATTCGCCGTCAGTTTAATTTACAGTTATGGCAATACTAATTAACAGACTTCGTTGGAATTTTTTTATGTACTATGCTCCCCGATTACTAGAAGAAGCCGGGACCGATTAGGAAAATTTTTCTGTTTAAAACGGTATACTTCTCTCGGTCATCTAATGGTCTTCAAGTCCGGCTATGAGGGATCTTGGAGAAATCGAGGGAATTCTTCAAATTTTATACTCGCGCTTTGTTGTTTGTAAATTCATAGCGTCTCCCTTAGTGAAACGATTTTATAGTATTTTTGTTTAATAGATAGGAGTGATCTAATTTAGGTCCCAAATCTTTGCTTCGCCCTATTTGTTCGTTAGAAAAAAGTTATGGGGAAAATAACAATAAACTTCATTTAATTTCAATATTAAACGATTAAATATAAAATCCATTGTTAAAGAAAGTGCCCATAAAACAAAGGTACTTTCTTTACTCAGTGTTAAAGAAATTACCTTAAATCATTAATATTAATCAGGGGTGCCCCTTAAGGACGAGAGGAGTTTCCTTTTTAGCGGGTCCCTTGCTTTGGGGGAGTACCCCCCCCCCTTCCCTGAATATTTCCCCTGTATTAATCATTAGTGGTCATATCGTAAATTTTGAATGAAGACTCCTCTGAAGCAAACAGGAAATTCATTTAGTACCATTGCTCTAGTAGTATTTTGATCTTCATATATACAACATCACAGTAGATACTCTGTTTCTAGTGTAGTGTTGATCTATAACGGGGCCAAGTAAAGAGAAATGTGACTTTTTTCACGAGTTACGTGACACATTTTTTCGTGAAATATAAAAGATTTAGGAAAGCTATTGACATTTAAATAGTTCTAACTAAATTAGCGCACAAATAAATCCTGGAGAGGAACAAAGATCAGTTTTTGGTGCCAATGGTATAAAATGTTATTCGCATTAGGATTTTTTTCTTTTTTTAACCGACTTCAAAAAAGACGTTCTCAATTCGTCAGAATCTTTTTATGTATGTCCCCCGTAAACTCAAACACGCATAGACCAATTTGGAAAATTCTTTTTTTTTTTTCTCTCGTTTGAAAAAGTATATACTTCCCAAGTGATCCCATGGTCATCAGGTCAGTATCTAAAGAAGGGATCTTTGAAAAATCAAGAAAACTCTTCACATTTTATGGCAAAGTTAAAGCGATTTCTGTTGTTTTTTTAGTGACTCGTGAATTTTTTTCGGAAAGCATACTTAGATAAAGTCAAACTGATGATGAAGACAATTCTCTTTGTTATTAATTGCGCATTTGAAAAAGCCTTTCTTCACAATCTTCAAAAGTCTCCGAGACGCTGTGCTCTATTTCTTTCTCCATTTTGTTCATATTAGCTGTTTTCAGACTCCTGTGCTCGACGCTTTCTCACTCGAGGTGTACGTAAGGAGTGCATCACATACTCTACCCTAAGTACTTATTTAATACGTACACCACTAAAAAGCAAAAAATAAATTATTTTCAAATGAAAAAAGAACACAATACTTCAAAAAATAAAGAGGAACTAAAAAACAAAAATAAATGGTCCAATTAACATACTATTTCCTGCCCAAACGTATAAAACAAATTTAATTTACAATTCCTGTATAAAAATCAACTAAACTAAACAATCAATTATAAAATTAACACTGATTTTAATTACTATGCGGTGAATTATTTTAATACCTTACTAATTATATACGATCTCTTAATTTTTAATAACCATTTGAAGTCGGGGCCTCCTATAATATACTACCTAACGTAACTGACAACCCACCGAATCCTGAATTAGACACTAATTTAATAAAACGCGAAAGTCTTTAAAACTAAACCGACTCTGTTACGTTAGGTAGTAGTTTATAGGATGCCTCGACTTCAAATGGTTATTAAAAATTAATAGATCGTATATAATTAGTAAGGTACTAAAATCAGTGTTTATTTTATAATTAAGTGTTTAGTTCAGTTGATTTTTGCACAGAAATTGTGAAATGAATTTGATTTATACGCTTGGGTAGGAAATAGTATGTAAATATGACCATTTATTTTTTACTTTTCAGTTCCTCTTTGTTTTTTGAAGTCAGTTCTTTTTTTATCTTCTTTATCTTTATCTTCTTTACTAATAATAAAGCTGAAAGTCTCTCTGTCTGTCAGGATCTCTGTGACGCGCATAGCTACTAGACCGTTCGGCCGATTTTCATGAGATTTGGCAAAGTTAGTTTGTAGCATGCGGCTGTGCACCTCGAAGCGATTTTTCGAAAATTCGATGTGGTTCTTTTTCTATTCCAATTTTAAGAACGTAATTATCATAAGATGGACGAGTAAATTACCAAATTATCATAACATGGAATCGTAACATGGGCTCAAACCAATTGGCGAGATGCGAAATTACCATAACGTGGAACCATAACATGGGTACAAGCCAATTGACGAGAAAATTCACCATACATTATTTGTAAATATACAGTCAAACCAAAAGACCTTTTCATTTTTCTATTACGGGCAAAGCCGTGCGGGTACCACTACTTTGAAAATAATTTATAAAAGTACATTTTGTTATTTAACTTAACATTTCTGACTTGTTTAATCATCCAAGAGCTTTAACCACTCAAAATCTTTTGCCGCTCACGAGTTTCATCCTGGTTGCGAAACACTATTCACTCAGGGTTTTCCGGAACTCCTGTATCTTCGGACTTCTCTAGTTCTCGGAAAACTATATCCTGAAAACTCCTATAGGACTCTTTAGCAACAGTCAGTGGTGGCCTGAAGGGTAAGGCGTCGAACCCGTAACCGAAGGGCCCGAGTTCGATGACAGCCAGTGCAAGATCTCCCGTGTTCGCTAATGGTGACTGGGGCATGTTAAATATGTTGTGGTCAGAAAGTCCTCCGAGTGAATCAATGCTTCTGGGATTGATGGACCAGGGATTGCTCGGCTTCTCGTCTCAAACAAAAAAAAATCAGAGCTGTCTTCAAGTCCCCATCCAAACGGTTAAACCGGAAATAGTGGTAGGTACGGGGGACCTTGGGGTGTGAAATGATGATATACCATCGCAACAAATTTTTATTTAAGAATTCCGTAAAAGATCAAGAGTCTTGATTGTACTGTTTCTGTACATCAGAGTCACAAAGACAATTTCAAAAATTGCGATTTTCTGTTTATTAGTGCAGTGTACGCATAGGATTATCCCGCATCGAGCCATGTGAAAGCAATTCTTTTTTAAAAATCCTTTTCAATTTTTTACCAATGTTAAAAGGGCGCGCGTTCCATTCTTTGCACATAGCAGGAAAAAAGTTTTTCCTCGTTTTGAATCTAGGAAGTCTTATGTAGCAAACTGCAAATTTATACAACAGTTTGTTGTTTTTGTATAAATTTTTAAAATGTGTCAAGGACTTTTCAGTCACCCTATGTTTTAAGTTTCTCAGGATCGATCATCACTAAGTTTCCGAAATATTAAAGAACTTTTCCGAGAAAGAATGAACCTAGCTGGAAGTCAATAGAAATTTTATGAATTACAAAAATACCGCTCGATTTAAGCGGGTTTTGCTCCTTAAAATCGAGTTTCACTCCCGTAAATTTTACATAGCACCAACCAAATATTTCAGATTTCCTTGTTAAACCCAAGATCTCGGATAATCAAGGTTCGTTAAAAGAGCACTTGAATCTGATGTGATATGATTACTAAGAAAGAAGCGGTCTCCACGTGTTTGACATTCAGTTCTCTCACGATTACCTAGTTTTGTGGTGAGTTTCCTGCACTGATGAAGATACTCCATTGTAGCTTTGAAATAGATGTATGCAGAAGATGTATGTTAATTTCCAGAGAATTTGTGCTTTATTTATGTTGATTTTTCACTTTAATCATATTGCAGCACAAAACATCTTACATAATTAAAAACTGAGCGTATGTATCTATCTATCTATCTATCTATTTATGTCCGAGTTACTCCTTCCGAACGCTAATAAACCATCGAACCAGGTATTGATGGATTCGTAATTTTCCCGTCTTTATGTTTGGCTATTTAACATAATCCTCCGATAATAATTGGCAGAGATATCAATTAAAAACTATTATTTGGGTACTTAGATTTCGACGTAAAATCCCTATTTTTCGAAGGCTTTCCTTGATTCAAATTATTATTCAGTGCTTCATCTCAACTTTCCGTAAAAATGCTTTCATTTAAATTTGTATCGTGAAGAAAATAATTGAGAAGTAAGATCTGTTGCCATTTTTTTCTCAATTATGAATAAATAAAATTCTGGGTTAAGGCTTTTCCTGTAATTGGGGGATTTAAAATGCTTCCTTTTTGGTTATTTTTCCGCAATCTGCCGCAAAATTTTACTTCCCCCCCCCCCCCAAGCCTGGCTGAACACACGTCACTTGACATAACTTTCATTTTCGAGATTGACCGTGCAAAGCCGGGTGATGCAGCTAGTATTTGATCATTTTCAATTTCACTTTAATCGTAAGAAAGAAGCCTCGAAAAAAAAAGCAGTATCTGATCCATTCATGAGCAGTTAAGTTCTGCGGAAGAAATGTACGCATATGGAGTTTTTATGAAAAATTCCTTGGAGAATTTAATTTTCTAAAAAATCTTCTTAAAAATATTTATTTCTTCTTATGTTGAACGGTATATCCTTTGGCAAACATATTCTGTTCTTTTTTGTCATATACGCTTGTTTGATAAGATTAAGTAGAGGCAAATACGGAACTCAGACAAAATGAAAATATATGAAGCAAGGAAATGGTTCATTGATGCAAGTCAATGTGACATTGGGCGCCCGTAAAACTACGTTATTGAACAACCAAAGCAGACTCTTTTGCCAAATTTCGAGGAACATTTTCTTTTAAACTTTTGCGCTTGGAACTAAAAGCAAAAATACAGTTAACATTTCGAATGAAACAAAACAAAATATTCATCCCGAATTCTTCAATCTCACGAAAGAAATGTATTAGAATTCAGTTGCAATGAGCAATCTCAGGGACTGCGAATTGTGTTCGTTGCAATAGAATTCAAGTAATGTATTGAATTGAGACTGCAAATTTATGTTTTTGAAACGGTTATTTCGCTGTATCAGTATTCGTTTGAACGAGATTTCACTGTATAACTAAGCAGAACAGTTATTTTTATTCAAAAAATTGTCTTCGGTATCTTAAATTGTTAAATTACTTGCATAAAATGTCTTGATGAATATTGGAGAGAAAAAAATCTATAATACCGTAATGCTTTCTACAAACATTTAACTTTTGCACGGCCAAAAACCTTTTACCGTCTATAAAACTTCAGGTGGAAGAACATGAGGATTAGATAAAAAATATACTTTTCAAAAGTACTTATGCAGAGGAGTTTCTTTTTTAAGAGAAAAATGGAATCTCGTCATATATTCTTGGATACATATTTTCCTTTATAAAAACCGAAAATCTTTTTTCACTTCAAAAATGAGCGAAACGAACAAGCTGATGTAAATTCACCTGTAAGTACCAGTTTTTTTTTTTTTTTTGAAAATCACACGCTGTAAAATCTGCCCGTGTGCTTTAAATTCGACGACGTGAGAAATTTTAAGCTGTTCGGGTAGCTTTCCATGTTGCCAAAAGCTTCGAAACGAAAAGTTTGAAATATTTTTTTGTTTATTTGTTTCTTCATTTCTATCTCTGATGTTTTTTATTGTTAGGAAATATTTTTATGAAGAAAAATTTATGATCTTAGCAAAATAAAAAAATAAACGGAAACGATGAATGAGAAGAAACGTTTTAAATGTTTATCACTGAAATTAATGTTACGTATTTTGAAAAAAATCAAATTTAGTGATGAAAATTAAATCAAAATGCTAGATTGCTTAATTTTTAACTCACTTTAAAAGCATAGTCATCTGAAATAGCATTTTGAATATCTAAAGTTAGGTATAAAATATTGCAATGATCATAAAAGTTCTTTCTCAAGGGGCGAGGGGTCTTTTTTTTTTTTTTTTTTTTTTTTTTTTTTTTTTTTGAACTGTGTTTTCGGAAGAGTCCTAGTTTCCCGATAAATTTATCCAACATTATAGAAAGGCATCATAATAAAGGGATTTTTTTCCGTCACTTTCGGCAAAATTTAAAAACACGCTACTTAAATGTGGCGATTTTCCGAAAAACATTATTTAATCATTTTTTTAGGCATTGATTTGATGTAATAGCACTCCGCAAGGGAGGCCTTGTTAGCTCAGTTCGGTAGAACGTCGTACGAGGAACGCGAAGGTCATTTGACCAGGAAGTGTCGATTTCATTCGCAGAATTATGATCCAAATCCTCATGTATATATAATTTAAAATCTTTGCACGATTCTGAATCACAGTTCCGTCGTTGTATTAAAATCAGAAAAGAAAGCATTAATTTGACATAGTAAATCTCAGTATAACTTTTAAGAATTTTGTTTTTTAATCTCAAGGCATCAATTTCAATTTTTCTACTTTATCACTCTTTGCCTTAATGTACAACATTCCGAGACGGAAACTCATTAGGAGTAGGTTAGAGCGATGTGGTAAAAAGGAGACAGGTTCGATCCCCCCCCCCCCATATAGGCATGAAAATGGTGCTTTTGAAATACTTTTTTTTCTCGGCTTGATTATAAACTCACATTTCCAAGAATAAACTCATAGTAGAATTCAGAACCAAAGTTGTGTTGTTGAATTAAAATTAGGAAAGAAAACGTTTTACCATGGTTTATCTTAGTGTCACAAATAATATTTCAAAGGGGTGATTCCACCCCCCCCCCTTGCGGTTGGTTCCTTAAGACTTTATAAAACTACAAAAGTAAGGCATCATTTAGTTTAGTAGTTAGTATTTTAGATAAGTATGGCATTTAGTAAGTAAGGTTAAATTCAGTTGAGTAAGGCATTTTGTAAGTAAGGTTAAGTTCAGTTGAGTAAGGCATTTAGTAAGTAAGGTTAAATTCAGTTGAGTAAGGCATTTAGTAAGTAAGGTTAAGTTTATTTGAGTAAGGCATTTAGTAAGGGTTAGTTTAGTTGAGTAAAGCATTTAGTAAGTAAGGTTAAGTTTAGTTGAGTAAGGCATCACGTGCGCGAACTCTTTGCACGTGTCGTCAATTTGTTATTATATACAGTAGAAACTGCTTTTTGCTCAGAATTAAAAATTTATTGCGATGAAGATGCACAATGAAACAGAAAATGTGTGTTAAAGACATTTTAAAATGTTTTCTTCCCCAATAAATCATTTTATAGACTTTTTTTTTTAAAACTCTTGAACTGTCAAGTATTAAATTCTAAGCATTTCTGTTAGTAAACAAAAAATTAATCGGTAACCCAAATAAGTTGCAACAGCATTATATGGGCGGCAAAGCATACTCATCATACGTCCTCAATAAAATGTTAAACATTAGTCCTAAAATGCATTCAGAATCTAAAATAAAAACTTCAGTTCGAAGTATACATAATATTATTTTTGCAGCATCATAATAATGAAATGATAAATATCTCACCATTGCATAATGAATAAACTGTTTTGTAAAAACTTAGGAAAACATGTAATCATAGCTTCGTCCTTTTCAACATCTTAATAATAGAGTAATTATAAATGAGTCCCTCATGTTTACACTTAAAAGTACTTTTTAAAACAGAGCGTCGACCATTATTAAATCTCCACATAAATTACGAAAAATGAAGTTTTTGAATAGAAGCTTCAAGTTTCGTTTTGACAGTAAATTTAGATCTTTCTTTTTTTTTAAAGTCGTCTGGGATAAAGAACATGAAAAAAGCAGTCAAATGTTTGTCCGCCCTCATTACACTTTGGTTCGTGATTTTTTTTTCTCCCCCGAATAAGATTAATTATGCGTGGAATTCTTTTTTTTCCCCTTTCTTTCTTTATTTTTGCTCTTTTTTATGAAAACAAATTTATCTTTGCTCTTTAACGAGAATAAAGTAATCAAGAATTTTATGCAAAATCGTCATGACTAGAGCATTTAATTTCGGCGTTAAGTGTATTACACGCATTACTTATTTTCTTATTAATAAATCAGAAACATTTCACAGACGATATTTACACAAAACAAGTATAAACCGGTTTTCCAGGTATTTTCTAAAAAATAAAGCTGAGTATTTTGAATCCTTAGTTAAAGTATGTGTTTAAAGTAGTACTTTTCAAGAAAATTTCCACCAAGAACAAAATTTTAAGATAATATTTTATGAGATGAATTTCAAATGAACGTATGAAAGGTGTGATTTTTCAAGTAAAAGGCTTTTTGGTGATTTAATAACACAATAAATGTAACTCGATTATCATAAGTGATATTTCCATTATCGAGGGTTACTTGAAATGTTTTTGAACTTTAAAGTCATCGCTTCTTAGAACGATCGAAAGATAAATAATAAATGGATCAAAACCTTTGTAGTTTGCTCTCAATTGAGCCTTGTAATATTTAATATAATAGCATACTATAATATTTTATGGTTAAAAGAGTATTAAGATACGGATGTTTCAAGATATACCATTGTATGGAATCTCTTAAACTGCTTATAGAAAAAGAGGGAGAAAATGACATTTGTCTGTTTGTACTTCCATCTAAAAACGCTAAAAGTATGAAATTTTATTCAGGATGTTTATGCAAACGATATATTGCCGTCATCACGAAATTTATTTATTGATTTTTCTTTTCAACTTAGCATTCTAATGTTTTGCTCATTTCCTCCCAAGAGCTGGTTTTGAAATTAATATTTAACAGAAATACTTGTTATTTTATTGCAATAGGTAACTTAATTTTTTAGATAAAATTTTTCTTTCAAAATAAAAGTGTTTCAAATATTATACAGCATTTCGTTTTTTTATTGAACGTTTGATACTTCAGAACAACGGAAGTGCGATTTTTTCCCTCTATCTATATTAATTAATTTATTTTTATTTATTCATTTACTTATTTATTTATTCAAAAAACATAGTAGTGATCTAATATGTATTAAGTAGTAAACTTTACAACGAAATTTTCATCAGCTACGTCATTAGTTTGTTCAATCAATGTTTTATCGTTTGACCAAATGATGCCCTCCGTTTTAGAGTGAAATTTATAATTTCTAAATGGGGAAGAATGATAAATTTTCAGAATCTCATATCGCCCTGGAGAGATTTAGCTTGCGACACGTTGGTCAAATATAGATTTTAATGTTACTATCTCACCCAAAGTCTCTCAATGAATGATTCGTGGACCCCTGGATCCACGATTACGTCCACGAGCTCATACCAGGGGTCCGTGGTGCTGCCTTGCTGAAAATCCTTGCAATCCTATGTTGAGTAGCCATATTTGAGTTTTAAAAAAAAAGGACTTTGTAAACATATTTTGAGAAAATAAAGTAATAATTTGTTCACGTATACACAGGGGAGCTGCGAACTCTGCAGAACCATTGCTTTTAATACATTCTGCCAATCTTAATATAGTTTTTTTATATACTTTTAAGGACTGTTATACGTGGACTGGCAGTATTCTTTTTTCACACAAAATCATTTGCACATTTCCGTATTGTTATTTAAAATCCTAGAATGTAATGGTTATGCAACTCGTATGAAGATTGAGCTCACTTAAAGAAAGCTGGCTGATTGTTTTGTTCACAAACTGCGATAAATTCGTTCTTGCCATCATTTAAGCATCCTCTTTTTCGAGCGTGGCCTGCTAGCTCATTGGTGTCTATCCCTCAACAATTGCAAAGGCTCCCCCCCCCCTCGAATACTCTAGAAATCTCGCCAAGAACGAAGATCCCCCTAAAACGCGAAAAATAGCCTTAAAATCAACGTTTTAAAATCTCCAATGGCATAGTCTGTGCAGTAATACCCTTCCCGCTCGTATCCCCCACTATACTAGCATTATTTTGTGCATTACGAGGTAATTTTTAAGGAATTTTTTGTTTCCGCTCCCTAAGGTAGTGTAAAACGTCATAAGCATGACATTTTAAGATGAATAAAATGAAAAAAAAATTAAGATGGTTGAACCAGATGCTTATGTAGCAATATTCTTAACCGCAGTTTATGTTAAAACTTACATTACATCCACTGTATTTTTTTTTTTTTTACATTGCATTAATACTGAACTCAACAACGTTTCTGTTAACAGGATTCAGACTAATTCCTTTAAACAACTTTTAAGCTTTTAGGAAGCTATTTTTGAAGGTAAGGTAACTTATTTTGATTACATCCTGTAGGATAATAACCGTACTATATCATCTTTTTGGATTTCACGTGTAATAAGAACTGCTTATTAAGGCAAGAGTCTCAAATTCCACAGGTTAAATTACGTGAATTGTGTTTCGTAGGTGACAAAAGCAGTAAAAGACCTCGTAGAATGATTAAGAAATAACTCCTATCCACAATAATTTAAATGATATCAGGAGTGCAGTGCAGTGCAGGGAGAGGAGCGATATTGTAAATCCTAGTATTTATAGTAAAACCTGTAAAGTTGACCACTTCACCCTTGTAAGTTGACAGTCTAAGTTGCTCGTCTTTGTCAGGTACAGAATTAGTGCTGGTAAAAAAAATGCATCACCCTTGCATTTTCACAACAATGGGATTATGTGAGAAGTTTTGGTAGACCGATTAACGATGAATGTATGTGAAATTCTGCAAAACTTATGAAATAAACATTTAACAGCAGGAATCCGATGATTGTTTACGTAGATCGGGGCTGTTTCCGGGCCAAGGCAAACTGCTGACCCCATGCTCATTTTTCCATTTCTAAACCTGCGTGTGAGTTTAGAGAGAAAAAATTATTTAACCCTATGTCAGTTTAAGTCTAATGGCAGGCAAAAGGTTTTTAAATTGCTACTTACCAGTTTTGCCCTATGGCACGGAGCGGAATCATCCTGGAAAATGTCGTTTGGAACTGAAGTAAAGTGATCCCGGATAGTAAGAAGCAATTTCTCCTCCAAAATGCCAATATACACCTGCACGTTTACACACCTTTGCACAAAGTGAAGCCCACCAACTCCTTGATCAGAAATACATCCCCAAATCATCTGGGATACGGGATGTTTAACTGTGTGTTTAATGCAATCGGGATGATATTCCTCTCCTTTGCGGCGCGGGTGATGCAATTTTTTTTACCACCACTGTAATTCTATATCACATGTAGGATCAGTCTAAGCTTAGTAAAAACTTTAAGGGATGTTAGAGGGGAGGATAAAAAGCAAGAATCCTATGTTTGCCAACTCACTGCTGACGCGCTACATGCACACAAAGCCAGAAACTGGTGGCTGCAAAACAAGCCACAAATACAATTAAACGAGCCATATTTTTACACAAAGACGATGTTACTTAGTATTTTAGTTTTTGAAGAAGGTTTAAAGTGGTTGTTGTACAACTTGCAACCTACATCTGTATTACATGCGTCGGAATGACAAAGCACTCACTGTCGTAATGCCATTTTGACAAACTTCCATCGATCGCTGTGTTTTTGATGTGACGCGTGTATTGGAGCTGCTACAGGCCGTAACTTTTGACAACTGCTCTAAACATATCTTAAAAACTAAAATGTTGTGTAAAATTGCCTTTGCGTAATAAATTTGTGACCTGTTTTGCATCTATTAGTTTCTTGTTTTGTGTACATGTAACGAGTCAGCATTGAGTTTTCGACCATATGTTCCTAGATGATTCTTGCTTCTTATCGTCCCCTCTACCTCCCCTTAAAGTTTTTCCTAAGAGCTTCGACTCACCCATTATATCAACCTGCATAAATTAATCGCTTGTCTAAGTTGTCACGAAAGTAAGTAGTCAATTTATACAGGTTTCACTGTATGTAGTAGAGTTTGACCAAGTTTTTTTAGGAAGAAATTTTTACTTGTTATGAGCCCCTTCCGTCACACACACACACACACATACCAGAGAAAATTCCAGCTGTGCTAAATAATGGAGTAAAATGCCAATTTAGTTTATTGTCTTTTTGTACCTCCCATTTTGCGAATGTTTTGGAATCTGCTGGATTCCGATTATATACAGAGCTCTTTCTTAATATAGTTATGTGTTTTATCGACTGCCACAAAATCCCAAGATAACAAAAAAAAAACCTGCATGATCAGGGTATGAAATAGATGAACATTGCCTCTATCACATTTATCTTAAAATATTCACCATAAACCTAAAAAATCAATACTTTTATTGTTATTATTATTATTACATCACCATGAATCTGTATTGTGTACCAATATTGGTATTTAAAGTCCCAGAAACAATACAGAGCGAATATTGTTTTTCATTATATCTTTCCATTATTTTATTCATTAATTTTATATGTTCCCTTTTTAACTCAATTTCTTATAAATATAACAGAGTGAATTTTTACGCTTGAATAAGTCTAATTTAATTTCTTCTAATTCCTGAAGTTCTTGAGTTATCCAACACCCTAAGGCAATCAAATTTTCTATAATAGAAAAGAGGGGAATAAGAAAGAACTTACATTGAAATTGCATATTGTTTTTCTATTTCCATTAGTTTTTATTGTTTTTCCAATGGATTTTGGCTTTTTTTCCTCTTATAAAGGAGTCATAAAAGGAACTGTAAATAAAGGTAGTACAAGGTGAAACTAAATTTATACAGAAGTGCATTAGAATTGGCACTTAATTTAATGCAATAACGTCTATAAGGTAATCACATTAATCTAACAAAAAGTTTTAAAAGCAATAGTTTCGTTGAAAGAAAGTTGTGGGTTTTTTAACATATTAGTGAGCTCTCGCAGAGCAAATTCAATTACTGTGTGTAAGAAAGAATTATTTTTCTCGTATTCAGATATTTTGTTCAATATGTAAGATAACGTGTAGTGTTATCGAGTAGCAGTTGTTAATCGAAACGAAAAGAAGAAGACCTTGGAAAGAAATCTTAAAAACAAATTTTCAACGAAAACTGCAAAAGACTATTCTGCCGTGGGCACGTAAAAGGAAGTAACTGCAAATTTTGCATTTTGCATTTTTTTCTTTCTTCTTTTTAGTTTGCAGTTTTTTCATTAACGTTACGTTACGTTGTACGTTAGCTTTATTGTACACTAATGGTACCCGCACGGCTTTGCTCGTAATAGAAAAATTAAAGTCTTTTGGTTCGCCTGTACATTTACAAATAATGTATGGTGAATTTTCTCAATTTACTCATCCATCTTATGATAATTTGTGCTTAAAATTGGAATAGAAAAAGAACCACATCGAACTTTCAAAAAATCGCTTCGAGGTGCACACCCCCATGGTTTGGATCCAAAAATCAGAGTTCTTCAGGGTCTCATCCAACCGGTTAAACCACAAAAAGTGGTAGGTACGGAGGACCCTGGAGTGCGAAGAGTGAAGCTCGATTATTTAGATCCTGGAATGAGAAAAAAAGCCTCTAAATTCCGATATTTCCCTATAGTTAATACAGATTCCAA
The DNA here is from genome assembly GCF_026930045.1 of Uloborus diversus. Classification (NCBI taxonomy): domain Eukaryota; kingdom Metazoa; phylum Arthropoda; class Arachnida; order Araneae; family Uloboridae; genus Uloborus; species Uloborus diversus. The sequence goes on from NC_072732.1 coordinate 106,394,368, forward strand.
AACACGTTTCTTCAAATCTCTCAAAAACTGATTTCTGCAGATACAGCCGTTTACGCGTCCAGTGAAGAGTTCCAATGCATATTGAATAAGGGTACCTGGTCACCTTAAAGTACGTGACAACAACTTTCTTTAAAAATTCCTTGTTTAAATGAAATATTATTATGTAAAAATATAGAATACGCTGCAATATTCTAACTTCATTAAGCTATTTTAGTAAGTTTATTACCTTTTTTTTTCAGAGAGAAGTCTTAACATGTGTTGTATTATTCATTTTAACTCATGCCTAGAGACTGAGCAAAAATTGTAAAACCTCAGGAATTCGAGACATATTTTAGACTCGATACAAATTATTTCCAAGACATTATTTTAAAAACTTAGCATAAAGTGGCTTCTGATAGATTCTTGTTTTGAAAGAACTAGTCGATAAGGCATTTTTTAGTACCCTAGCGACCTTTCGTCTGGGATTGGTCGGATCCTGCTTATGCCTGGACTAATTAAATAGAAAATTCCAATTCATAAGTCTGATATACTTCTAAATATCACTGTATTGTCTCAATTTGTAAAGTAAACCACGTTTAAATCCTTTTCAAAAAAATCAGAATCATAGTAAAATACGAAATAACAACGAATAACAGTATAATTGCAGATAATTGCAGGAACGTATTTCGAGGTTACAAGGATTACAAAATAAGTGAGCTTGTGAATGAAAAGATATGCGACCAAAGCGGCTTTTGTCTATTTCTTATTTTACTTTTCATGCATAAAGGTATTAATATAACTTTATCGGAATCATTGTTGAAATAAATAAAGTAGTAAATAATAAATGAGCATAAAAATCCCTCTATTCAAGTTAAAATTCCTCAAAAAATTATGAGGTTGATTATTTGATAGTTTTACTACTAAACTACGTCCAAATCAGTAAAATGCTTCTAAGAAACATTTAAGTTGAAATAATTGCTTTTCAGAAAGTTTTTTTTTTCATAAATTTTGTCTTAAATTAGCAGAAACTTTTACTGGGAAAATTCTTTTCGAATTTCACATGGTTTTGAAAGCTTCATG